>NC_046630.1:8219124-8856624 GCF_900324465.2 Anabas testudineus | reverse complement strand
TCGACTTTATCCAATCGAGAAACAAACCTATGAAATTGTGTTGGAGAAGCGCTAAATTTGCCAGATCCCATGAAAATGATGTATTCTTCTCCTCTCTGTTTATGCAGAGCAAAGCTGCAGCCAATCACAAAACCGGTTCTGCCTTGTTGACTTTGTTATCAGATAAACACAGACAGATAAACGGCTTTTATTTGGGCTTGTTTGAGGGGTTTTGGCACACACTAAATGAATGTATTTGATCATGTTTTATGTTTAAGTGAGTCTATGTTAGGCTGTATTGTATGCTACAAGACAGGAAGAATATTTCATTTCCTATAACATAAAATTAGAATTAAATAACATTTTATATTATTATAATACTGCCTTGTAGACTTTTGATTTATTTATTTCATATTCTCTTAATATACTGTCATAATATCTTTAATATTGAAACCTTTTGGCTCCATACAAGCAAACTAAACTAAAGTTACCATGCCTACACAATGGTTCTGGGGTGAAAAATAATAGTTTTCTAAAAGAAAGTTAACACATTTATTTCAGTCTTTTAAGTTCTAAGTACAACAAATGATCACAGTTGAAATAATTTGGTCTCATACTTCAGGAAAATGAAAAAGGTTGTGCCTGCATCTGCAAAGCTGTTAATCCATCTTAAAACACAGGAGGTTTACTGTAGTATATCCTTACTTAACCTTGCTTTAGTTTATGCCTCCGGACTAGTGAATACATTTAAATTTAAAATTTACAGGCAGTGTTGGCAGAGTGCGTTTGATTTTGTCCTGATATGAAGCAAACTGTGAAACACTGAAGGGTCAAAAACTTGCTACTATAAATTTAATGGTTGATGATGGAAGTTTTGGTTAGTATTAATTCTTCACATCATCCTTTTGTCATCTCTGCCACCTTAGACGTTGGATGCCACCAGATCAGCAAAACCAAATCAACGTGAACGACCTTGACTCTGCTGTAACCTTTCAACATCATGCAGTCAGGAATAAAAACCTCCACTAATCATAGCACAGTGTTTCAATTGCCCCCACATTTTAATGCCACTCTCCTCTTCCCATGAAGGTCATTGCAGCCTTTTAGTGTTGCACGTCGTCCAGGACTATTTGTTGTGGGCCTTTCACTGGTCTGGTCAGACTGTTGTCTGTCTTTGCAGGATTTGATTGCGTGCAAGGTTACATCATGAGGTCCTGGCCATGTTTTGTACAGTATATTAGTCATACAGCCTGTGTGCATTGTGGAGCTTGTCATCTTGTCAGTTGTGTTGAAAAATGATGCACAGAGGATGTCAGGCGGAGTCTGAGGGGTGGTCAGGTTATAAAAAGCAAGCAAGAAAGATAAAACACTGTTCTTTGTGTAATGACGGAGCTTTAACTTGACTGATTTGCTCATGACAGAGTCCTCTCATTAATTTTTTACATCTTGTCTGTAGTGATCATTACTAAGAAAACCGTCAGCCTCTCCTCCCTTATTTTGACAGGGAGGCTGACTTTCATCTTCACCACAAGAACAGCGAGAGATTGCTGTTGTTTACCAGATTCCCACCCATCACTGAAATTCTCCCATGTTTAGCAAGTGATGGACATGTCAGGACTGACAAACACCATCTTTCCATTTTTGTTCCAAGATGTGTTTTAGTAGTTTAATTGGGGTTGTGTAAAAATCTAATTTAATAAATCAAATCATTTTGTTGGAGAATATTTCTCATGCCCAAAAGCACATTTTTGTTGTTGTAAATTAACAGTAATTAGCTTTCTTTATAAGAAAATATGCTGCTGCTATCAGCTGTTGGCTAACTCAGCATTAGGACTGGAGACAGGGAAACAGCCAAAGTTCTTCTTTAATCTCAGAGCTAAGAAATTGTCTTTGTCATAACCCACCATAACATATTATTGCTTCTACTCTTAGGTTTTGCTACAGTTTAAGCAAACAGGGCAACTGGGCCACCAGATTCCAGCCATTTGTCCCCAGATGAACAGTCCCTTCCTGTTGTTGGGCTGCTTTTGTGTCAGTCAGTCATGGTTGCTACTCTAATCCTGCTCACACATTTATAACTCAAGGGGTCACCGCATAAAGGTGCCTACATAAAAAGGTGTTGTTGCCTTCTTTTTGAATTGTGGTTGTGAATCAATGAATCTGAGTAGGATTGAACTGCTCACCCACCACAGTGTCAAACAACCACAGCTGTACACTCTTTTAAAAAGAGAAATATGTGATGCTATAACGTGTCTCATTCAAATCTCAATTTCAATTCACAAATTCTCAGCACAGTCACAGATGTTTGTACATTGAGCCCGTCGGCCCTGCTGATCATTCACAGTACACTCCGGGCATTATGAATATTTCGACTGGTAGCCAAATGTCACAGAGCTATCCCATAACAATAATGGAGTTTGAAGTCTGCAGAGAGCAGAGAGCACAAACTGAGGCGAGCTAATGAATGTAGCTGCCTCGCCTTGATTAGTTTGGATGACAAATGTTGTGATAGACACGGCTCTCCATGGCTTCAATCTACATAACATTATTTTCTTTCTTATGCAATGTTTGACATCACTGACTTAAACCAGAGGCAACATGTGGACCAGGAACATGAATGTTTTCCTTTTAAAAAAAACAGAGATTAAATATTGGGCCATATCTGTTTGGTCATGAGTAACATTATTCAATTTTATTTCAAGAACAAAACCTTTGCAAAAAAAAAAAAAAAAAAAAAAAAAAATGGCTGCACAAAGATTAAAAGGACAAGAGAAGAACTTTCAGTATAATATATAAAACTAAAATGAAGTCAGTGTCTCAGTACAGTTGGTGTTATTGGATAAATGGCCACAAACTGAGGTCGGGACGTGTGGTCCAGAAAGCACCAAAACAAAAACATCAGTTTCATTGGTAATACCTACTAAGACTAAATGATGTCGTCTGAAGGGCCCACTTTAGGAATATGGTCCACTGACTGAGTTGATTGTAAATATAATTTATACCTGAGACGCTGTCACAGGAAATCTCAATGCTAGAGCATTTCTGGGCGTCAACCTAATTACTGGGAATTGTGCCGGGAAGAAATTTAGGGCAGTGACCTGCACTATGGCAAAAACATTAACATAAAGAATGTTGGTAAGGTGAAATGGGATTTTCACCTTTTTAACGCACCTGAAATGGCAGCAAAAACACCACCCACACAAGACACGCTGAAGTTAGAAGACGACAAATCAGCTCGAATTAATAGGTGACTGTAGAGCTTTAGACATGCTAATTCAACTCTTATGAATGTACAGTGACTCAAAGACTTACTCACATCATTTACATACGATTACCTATAGGAACAAACCCATTTCCTTGCATATCTCTTATTTTATAGAAAAGAAAGTAGCGGTGTAGCAAAGTAAGATCTATGGCTATTAGCTTCAACAATGAGCCCTAGATTTATACCATTTTAAAAGAGTGAATGAGGTTTTTTTATGATGATGAATATATAGTTTCAGAAATAAAGTCCTTTATGTAACCAGTGCGTGTATTTGGCTCTCCTGTGATTGCATGCTGTGGTCAATGCAGATCCAGCTGAGGTCCTTTATGTGTCCACATTGAAAACCAGATGAGATCTGCAGCGATTCCTTTTTTCTGCTCAGCTCAACTGACCTGATCTGGGTCATCAGGGCTTTTCACTAGACAGCTATGAGCCAAAAAAGAAAACGAAACTGACCCAGTATGTGTAATTTAACATAAAAATAGCTGTTTACCTCACCAGAGCTACTTCATATTGACTTCTTGTGGGTGACACAGTTTTTAAAAAGTCTAGTTTTACACTGCATTAATAAATGTAATTGTGGGTTCTTCCCAGTTGCAGTTTGCCAAGGTTTGCTCCTGGAGTCAGTGAAGGTCATTAAATATTTAACCACCACAGCCTGCCACAGGAAATAACAAGCAATAACAAGAAACCTGTTTACTTATTCTGATCGTGCAGTTGTGAGCTTAATTTTTTCTTTTATTATTTGCTCTCGTGCAAGTCCAGAAAAAGTGGGACACGCTAATTGAAAACGTGTAATACTTGTTTGCTGTGAATGAACTCTCTGGAGAGGGGATGTGCCAGCTGACATACGAACTGTCTGTCGGCATGCATTTAGTTGTATTTTCATTTTGACCAACAGTGGTGGAAAGTTGCTTTATGCATTTCCTCTGGTATATTACTGTACCTCACTTGAGTATTTCCATTGTGTGCTATTTCATACTTGAACTCTATGTTATTTCACAGAACAGTTTTGTTATGTTGCTCAACTATATCTACAGTAGCCCAAAGAAGAAAATGTGTTAATATACATTATTAATACAGCTTTGAATGGCTTTAAATAACATTAAGAAAATAACTGAAATCATGGTTCATCAGCTGTTGAAATCTGTCTTCTCTCGTTTCCCAAAACCTGTAACTTTCCCACATATATTCTGTTTCGTAGATTTAACAGTATGTTGCTAGTTTTTATTGGAAATGGCTTCCATCAAAACATGGCATTAATATTTATGATGGGTAATTTGCTACCTTTATTCCTTCAACATGTAAAACAAATATCAGCTGGAACCAAGTATGGCAAATGCATGATAACGTGAGTACAAAAGCATCCAATTAAAACCCTGAAAATGTACCCGACTTGAAATTACAAAGTATAAATAACTACAGGCAGGGCTGCAGCAAATTTAATTCATTTTTGGATATAATATAGGGGGTCAGTAGATGTGTTGCACATAAACAGTGCTGGATACCAATGAAAATAGATTTCTACATCAAAGAGGATTTTACATTGCACCTAAATGGGTTCCTCTACAGGGACATGCAGGAGATGCTAAATTGCACTTTCCTTACTTTGAGTTAGCATTAATTAGACAAAGTGAATAATGAGTCGAATATATAAATTATATTCCTGGTGCCATTGTGATACTGACCAAAGGAAGAAACCAAGTGTAGAATAAAAAAATAAATGTGCTATAGGAGGAAAGCTTGTAGAACATTTGGTCACATTTTGGGTTCACTCAGCTTTTTTGCTGTCTCTCCATAAAAGTCAGCTTTGTTCTATAACTAGGAACACCATCTGCCCGTGTGTCGAAATAAACGCAACAGGCCATTTAACTGCATCCTGTTTTTGGGTTTAGATAATGAATTCCAGCGACTTTTACTTTAGTAACAGGTTTCCATTTTCTGTTTTGAGTGAAATGTCTTAACAGCTGATGGCATCTCATGTAGATAGTAATAGGTAGCATCTATTTCCTGCTCAGGATAAAAGGTAGTGACTCCGGGGACAGCAATGCCATCATCAGATGAAACTTCAGTTTGTCCAAGACTTTAGTTTTTAAACCAGATACCTGCAAAACTATCCACATTCTTCAGCTGTGCTTCTTATTTAGACCAAATATGACCATGCTAACACACTAAACTAAGACACTGAATGGTAAACTAGCACATTTGGTGACTATATCTGCTGAACTGCTGCAAGTATGCATCTGTTCTAAGTCCAGGCCACCCCTGTCGGTGTGAACGACTTCAGTGCAAGCTGAGGAATCTGTTTCATGCTATTTATAGATTTCACCACGGTGGGCACAGAATGTAGAGGACAGAAATGATGTCAAATTCAAAGATTAATGGTTGTTTTTGAAAACCTGATATTTATGGGTCCTTAAAAGCACTGCTGCTTTTGTCGGGGTGTAAAGAGTTACAGCTTTGCCCTATGAGATCCTTGAAGTCCTCTTAACTAAATGTGGCTGTATTTTTTATGTCTCAATGCCAACCTCTATTAGTATCATGTCACTAAGTGCCCTTGACTCCAGTCAAGCAGCACTGCGCTTGTTTGCGACGTCTGGATTGCATTCGCAGTCTGTGGTCCCCAAAACACCTCTTTGCACAGTGCAGGACAACAACTCCTCTGTAACTGATTGTGTGTTGTTTAGTTATTTAAAGTTGTGTTAACCTGAGGGAGAAACCAACGTACTCACCTACTCTGAAAATACCTTCTCTTGATAATAATACACTATCTCTCTTTTATTTCTGCCCTCTTTACAGTACGCCAGTCAACAGAATTCGAATGGCAATAGGTCAGCTGCTTACTTTAATGATACAGCGACATACACAGTATAATGGTACATTGCACTAATATTGATAAGACAGTATAAAATATTGTTATTATGTCTTGTGCAGTGACAGATCTACTTTACTAGAGAGCTGCCCATAATTCTTTATAACGTTCCATTAGCTGCTCCGTAAAAGTCTTGTGTGGGTGTCTGGATCACACAGGGATTATACTGTATGTGCAGGTTCATTAAACTGTTCAACCATTTTTATGTCATTACATTTCACAACTTCACTTGAGTGAAAGGTATCCTCCAAATATTTTTCACAGCAGTGGGCAGATCTGAAATCTTTTGTTCCCAGGTGATCTATTGGTAATTTTCTATTCTTTTCCAAAGCATTCAGAAAATAGCATTGTTAAATAATTGCACTTGAGAGAAAAAATAAACATCTCAATGCTTGAAATTATATTTTATCTTATATATATAATAAGATATAAATACATTATAAGCACATTATTGTGCAATATTAAGTGAAGACTGTAGGTTGCACAATGCTAACGTTAGATTCTAAAACAACGTCTGTGTCAAGATAAATTGAGAATGTAAATACCTGTGTGATTGAGTTTGCATACTGAAAATGTCACTTAGTAAAATGATGTAAACATTATTTCAAAGTAAGTAGAAGGTCTCAGAATTCAGAAGAATGGTCTCATTTATTGTTTTATTATTTTATGTTTTATTACTGGATTAATGTTAGTGGTTCATGTAGGTGGTGAGATCAAACTATTTTATACAGTTTTTTAATTTAATCTTAAACTCATATGAATTGAATGTAAATCAAAATTAACTAAAGCTGGGAAAAAATTTAATGTGGTATGTATAGTATGTAAATATGAAGTTTGAAGTATCCTTCAAACATTAGCATTAACTGAGGAACCAAACTACTTTAGTACCTGAACTTTGTACAAAATGCAGTATAGAGTATTTTATATGATATAGTAATAAATAACACAAATAAGATATGCATCTTAATGTGACTATTTGAGTGATAAACAACATGGTAACTATTTTAGATAGAATGTTTAAATATACTTATTTTTACATCTCAATACCCACATGCAATACAGAGTAAGTAAATGTATTCCTGCACAACTAAAAGAGCCAGTCAACTGCTTTGTCGTGATTTGTGTCCATTTCTGAGTCTCCACCCCGACTGAGCTCTGCTTGGACGAAGCAGATGAGAAGTGCTGTGGCATCCAAACACAGAAAACCTTGCTTGTTGGACCCAGAAAGACACCCCGCACTTGGGTCAGCAATCCTTCTACCCCCTAAAAAGTGCAGCCAGAGCCTCTCTAGAAAGATTAATGACCATTGATTCCTGGCACAAGCCACCAGGACAGCAGACCACTGTTTTCCTTCAGTCCCCATGAGCAGTAAAATCCTCATTACACAGTTTCTGAGTCTTTAGGTTTCCCCTCTGCCCAGCCTGAACCAAGTCCAAGGACAGTTGCTGATTTTTTGCCTTGTTTTGTTCAGTGAAGTGTGTTGATGTAGATGATGTTTGCTTATTGGTACATTTTCAATGGGCTTTATTATGAAATCTGTGATATATGATTTTTTTGATTACAACATGTATTTTGAAGTAAAAAAAAAAAAAAGCAAGAACAAGCAAACCACTGATGACCATTATGATTTAAAGAAAACTGCACAGTCTGAGCTACAGCTTTTAAACAGACAGCAGTGTACAGGAGGCTGTATAATCATCTGTCTTTTGAGAACCGGTTCCCTGTTTCTTATTCATTATGCACAACTGTTCTAATCAGACGAGCATTTCAAATGCACATGGGGCAGTGGGCCACTGTCAGTATGAGGCTGAAACAACAAATTAGATAAAGATAGAAATATTCCTCCAGTAAATCAGCTTCCACTCTATTGTCATCTGTAGGTGACCGTCTCACTTCTGCCCCAATCTCTTTGATGTTAGGAGACAATTTGAAGTAAGACAAGCAATCCTTTTGGTGTTTGCTGAAAGCAGATATACAGGAATAATTTTTCTTTCTTACACTGATTAGTCTGACATTGACTTACTGCTTTAATTGGAAATCAATTTCTGACGAACAGACAGATTAACATGAGTTAATAGTGACTAATAAATTATATCTTTACATATTGGCTACTTGGTTGTTGGTCTCATCAGTGTCTTTAACATCTTTTTTAACTAATTTAGTCAGAAAATGTGATGTAATTAGACAAACAAGTGTCACGTTTATCTATATATGTTTGGCTAATTTCACTCGCTTCCTATAATGAATGCTCATTAAATACTGAGGGAAGAGAAAGTTTGTATTTAGTCTGCTAACCTACAAGCTTGTATCAAAAACAGCTTGAGTGATGTTTGAGGAGACACTTGTCTAGTAGAGTTGCTCTGGTATAAAGTTATTGAACCAGTGTCAGCGACTTTGGGCTGAAGAACTGAACTATAGCTGACTTGTGATTTCCTCTGTGGGCGTAAAAGTAGGTCAAGAGAAGGTCAGCCGCACAGTGCACTTTCTTTAAACCTGATTAAAAATATATAGTGTGTGTATAGATGTATATATTTTCTCTATTGCTTTTGAACATTCAAGGAAAGCAGAAGTAGTATACATGCATACTAAATTAATGATGTTGTTGTCTGTGCACTGAAATTAGTTGACAGTACGCGTACATTGACCTACAGTGCTGACACCAGTGATCTGGAACTGGTAATGATGTGTGAATAAGTTGCCTCTAACAGCAGCATAAGGAAACACGCCGTCACCGCAGCTCCGTCATTAGGAGACCAAACCCGAAAATGCCGTGATGGACACTAATCATTCAAGATCAAGTGCATTTCAATTAACCAATAACATCTGCTCACACAGTCATTCTAGTGATTCACCATATGTTCCTTAACCTCAAAGTAGTGATGATGCAAGATGGATGCGTGACTATCTGTTGCCAAAATGGAAAAAAAAAAACTAACAGAAGAAATAAAAATCCATAAATTAGGATGATGATGTTGTTTCACTCACAGGCGTGAACATATGTGACAGGCTCAATGAGGAGCTTTCAAAGTGACTTTGAAAGGCTCAAACTTAACTGGGATTAGCATGAAATTGCATCTTTATCACTGTTGAACATATGGTTTAGCATGAACCCGCGGAGATACTTGATTTAAACACAACTTACAATCTGCGTCACCAGGCAGACACTTGACATTTTAATGGAGGGTTTACCTTGTACAGATGGGCTAAAAATAACTGGTAAACATGGAGAGAAATTCAACACTGCGACTTACACGACTTATATTTCAACACATGCATATCTCATGTAACAAGAAAAGGAATCAAATTGATTCCTTTGAATAATTGCATTTGTTCCTGTTTTTGTCCCTACTTAATTAGCAAACATTTTAGCTCAGAAGAGAAAAAAATCAGGATAAACAGGGGCTGTCAGCACATCTTTACAAGTCTTATGTGTAATACAAATAAGCCCGGCTGCTTGTAGGTGCTGCAGCTCTGAAGGGTTTTCATCCATAGCTGAACAATTTTCTGCTCCTCTGGGATCCTGTGGTATCAGTTCAATTTATTTCAGTAAATGGACCAATTCATCAGGGAAATTTGGTATGTCATTTGTGTTTATCATCAAACGATACCTTCCTCTGCTATTTTCATGAAAACAAATGGATTAAACACTTACGCAGACATCTCAGCCCCTACTGTACATCAGCATGAGAGGTTACTGCGAGCTGACAGCATCGAGGAGCAGAGTGCGTGTTTGGAGGGGTCCTAATAATTAATACATCCAGGTGTTTACTGCTCATTCGCTGTGAGCTAATATTGATTGTTGAATTAGTTGAGAAAACACAATTTCTGACACTGTGTGATAAATTGGTTCGACTTTAATTGGGTTTACGTTTCATTTAATCAGAGAAGAGATTAGTAAAGGAATCAGGTAAATGATCCTGGCTTTCCACGATGAAGTTTAAAATTCATGCGGCACACTTTGCCCATGTGTGAATATAACTAAATATATATGAATTACATTTCTGAGCCAGCTCAGGTAGTTCTTTCCTAGAAAATGCAGAAGTCGGCTGGTGCTCCATATCCTTCCAGATGTCTGTGTGTGATACGCTCCTCCCTGCTGGCCCACACTGACAAGCCCATGTCATGCCTGTGACATTTCCAGAGCCTTCACATTTCATCGGGGCGATAATTAATCACTGGCGAAACAATGTGGTGGCCTGCCACGCTGGGGCTGCCACTGCGCCGATGAGGGGAGCAAGTGTTGCCAGGGGCTTCCTTGGCACATGCCAGGGTTCAACAGGCAAAGTGTTGCCATGGTGATGCCTCGGCAGCATCAAGGACCCCATGATCCCACTGTGACATCTGCTGGTATCACGGACTGCAACTCCAACCTACGAGCAGGATTCAGATGCTGCTGCTGCTCCATATCTGCACAAACGATAACCAGATTTAGACCAGACGCTGTCAAACAAACCCCTTCTAACAAAAATTAACTGGCAGAGATATCAGTGCCAAAAACTATGTTGATGCTATGTGGGCAGTGTTAAAATTTCATTATTATATTAGATGGATTATCAAAAACCCAGTTTTGTTTTTTCTTAGTTAGAAAGCACGGCAATGATTTGTGGCAGACAGTGGCTCATTGTGTGCTGAGTTTAATCTCCCAACTGCTAAATACAGTTGAAGAAATTCTATCTGTGCTCCTTTGTTAGTATAGTATAGTGAAAGTGACCTTTACCTTTGACCTCCGACCACCATAGTCTAATCCAGTTTATTCAAAGAGTGGATGTTTGGGTTAATTTTCAAGAAACTCTCTCCAAGTATTCCTGAGACACACACTGACAAGAATAGATGGACAAACAACCTAAAAACATGATGCCTAAAAAGCACTCTATAGTAAAGTAAATGTCCTGAACTATTATTGTGAACTTTGGTGAAAGACAATATGAACTGGACGTAAAATGCTTTTCAAGTTCAAAATAAGAATTTATTTTTTACCCATTCGTTAGGAATAAGAGAAAAACTAAGTCACATATCACAAGATGCTCAAGTAAACTACCTCAGAATAGGATTTCAAATATAGTACTAGAATTGCACTTGCCACTTCTGGAGCCCTGTCAGGGCAGTAGAACGTAGTGTACAACACCTTGTAAGGAAACGCAGCCTGTAGGCAGGAATAAAGGCTGAAAGAGAGCCAGATGTGTCCCGGACTTTCAGGGTGTATTAAGTGTAGAAGTACAGATAACCTACTTTAGGTCTGTCAGCTGTACGCACATTCTCTGAAATGCCACTGTAAATAAATCAAAGGCATAACAATAACTTTCCTCTGCAGTGTACTATTATTTCATAAGAGTTATACGTGATGATCTGCTGTAGGTGCAGCTGTTTCAGCCGTACCCTCTATAAATTAGAACAAAATCCAGTTCATTTGGCTTTTGTTTTTGCCAAAGTTCACAGTTATCACCAGCTTGTCACCTTGTCACCGTGACCTTTTTAGCGTGTTGTTCCCGTGTGCTTGTGTGGGTGCTCTTTATCAGGGGACGATAATGAAAATGGAGGTGCCATCTCTTGCCAGCTTTTAATGTTAATTGGCAGTGATTTGTAAAAAAAAAAAAAAAAAAAAAAAAGAAGTCGAGGACAAAGCTGCTTCAGATGACACTGCATTACGGGAGGTTTGTTGTCACAAAATAACCTTTGTAAAATAAAGGAGGGTTAAGGCGGCAGCTCCCACAGCATACAGAACAAAAAAACCATCAAAGTCCACCAAACAGGTGAGGTCAAATTATTATCAAAGCTGCTGAACCAGAAAGTTGATACAGTGTACTGCGTGTGCTCGAGGGGGAAGACACTGACAGTTCAAGGCCTTTGAGTCGGCAAGAAAAAAGGGAGCTTGGTAGAAATGCATCTGCAAGCTCGGGAATTATTAACATTTAGGTATGCTTACAAGACACTATTAAATCAAAGTAAGCAAAAAAAAAAAAAGAAAAAAGGCTGAAGCAGTGCTGTGTGGATGGACTCTCACATCCACAGTTTTATTCACTCATTTACAATTCATGTCGAGTCAATAGCAGCAGCCCCCCACCCTGCTGTTTGACCCTCTCTGCCTTTTAGAGACACACACACACACACACATTAAAAAAAGAATAAGGACTTCACATGAAGCCGATCATTGAGTGTTTAAGCATTGAAGAACAAGTTTTGATTTGAACTCTTCAGCCAATAACGAACCAACCGTAGGACTGTGAAGCCCATTTTACATTTGAACTTATCCTAAACCTGATGGAGTGTCGCACCTGGTGCCTCAAACAGTGACACCCGAAGGCCGTTTTAGTCGTGGTATTGAGAAGCCAAGTGAGAAGCGGTATTATGTGACCCTGTGGGATGAGAATGTGTTGGATTGTTTTAACCTTGTAACACAAACTATAAAGTCCACAGTGGTTTGTTTAAACTCACTGGTTGAGCTGAAAGCTACTATTATTAGCTCCTGGCGTTTACCAACAAACTATTTTGCCATACGAGGTGCTGATATACACCAATGGGGAGTTTTATACCCTGAATCCGTGTTTGTGATCATTTTCATTGTTTACTGTGTGTTCTGTCTGTGCCTTGGCTCAGAGTCGATATTTCAGTTGCCTTTTCTCACTGTAGCTTTGCAACAGAATTAAATCCACAAGCTCTCAGCTGTGAAGGCTCAGGGTTTTGTTTAGTCTTCAAAACAGACTGTGTAACCAGCCACCTTGATTTACTGAAAAGCTGCTGGAAGTTGGTACAGTGGCAGCTCAGAAACTCAGTCCGACAGTCTATCCCTCCAGCCCTTCAAGGCAGTCTGCTGGTTTGATGGATGAGAATTGAAAGGCAAATCAATAGAGATCACTGCTTAAATGAAGAGTGATTTTAATTGGCTTACTGTTATTGACGTGTGCTTCCCTCAGCTCCTTGGACTCGCTTTGGGTCCACATGAGATCCCGCACTGTGGCTCCAGCAAATGAAGATTTGCTACTCAGCTGTTCGATGAATGAAATGACGACTAACAAGGGGTGACAATAGCATTTCAGATAAATGTTTATCAGGGGCGTTTTCCCAAGTCCACGCTTGCGGGCGGTATGTCTGTTTTCAGGGGCTGTTAAGAGATTGACGAACACACTTCGAATCACAAAGTGTCAGATTCTCACAAATCAAAACACACACTCAGATGTGCCAGTACTCAGATTTATGTCTGCCAGTAAAATAAAAAGATCCCATCCAACAGCTGCAATTTGTAATGCAAATGCAGCAATATGTTGTTCCTATTGACAAACTCCAGTAAATAGGCCTCGACAGTCACAGATGTTGTTAGTGAGTTTACTCATTTGAATACTGTGTGCTGGATCTATTAATTTACAGTCCATGTGACTAATAATAGACTTACTTTCTGCTAATCCACACACCCCACTGACACCCACAAGTCATTCTCTGATGTGCATGTACAGAATCAAGATGAGCGTGTCCGGATTTCCCGCCTTCCGAAATCTTCAGTCAAATCTGCAAATGCTGCATAAAATTATGAAACGAGCTCTGAATCATAGCGCCTGTGAGCAGTACAGTGAGCAGCAGGGAAGGCCTAGATTAACACGGAGGGCCCCTCTTCTTATTGCGTTAGGGCTGCCTGAACGGGCCGTTTTAATAATGCATACTCGCTCATGCATATTCTCAGCACTGTGTCAAGTACAGTGGAATTAAACAAGTTTATCATCTAAAAAAATGACATCAGCCTTTTTCTCTGAGCGGTCGATGGATAGCGTTTCCTCTTTTTGCCTATCATGAAGATACTGAAATAAGACTGTTATCAGCAGTCGCTGAGAATTTATAATTTCCTACTGGGGCCAATATCTACAGAGCTTAATAACTAAGGAATGGTTTTGATACTGGGGGAGATTTCACTGGTAGAAAATTGCTCTTCTGGGGCTAAAGGGGATGAATAAGTGATCAGATCAACATACCACTGCTCTGATTATTAAATGGACATGATAAAAGACACACGCCCGAATAAATTAAGAGATCAGATTTTGCATGTGTGTAACTTCATATCAATTACACGTGGAACTAGTCTTTAAAGCCCTCCACGTGAGGTGCGCCTGTGCAGGTCTTTTCAATTATTGTATCAGCGGCTCTCTTCTCAGAACCAGATGGGCTTGGTCAGATTGTTTGAGGTGTGCTAACACTCCCCTGTTAGTACGTAGTCCTCGGATTTGAGTATAGCGAGTAATGGCGAGTTTGTTTTCATGGTTAATGAGATCATGATTGTTCACTGTTAAAGAAACTTTAACACATCATTATTCCCACTGCAGCAGTTTGTTTTTTTGGTGAACAAACTGTATCTTATCTTCCTCTCTCTCTCCCAGCATTTTCTGCCTCCATCTCAACTATCACTACTGAGTGATAGGAAGTCAGGACACAACTTAACTGAGTTAAAAAGACTTTTATTTAAAATGCACAAACTATATATGTTGTCTATTGGAACATTTAACCATGTTTCATTTTTCATTTAACCTTACAGACCATGTTGAGGAACACACTCACGCACTCTCTGGTAAAACACAGAGTCTACTTACTTAGCCAGCATTTGTGATATAAATAAATATATAATAAGATAAAAATAAGATCTCAGTGATCTTGAACTCAGTCAGAAGGTGCGACTAATAATCCCTTATGTCTGATGAGAGGTTTTTTTCTTTTTGTGCCTGTGTGTGAAAATGAGAGAATGAGAGAGAGAGAGTGATGGTCAGAGAGAGGAAGACAAATCTTCCTGCAGGATCAGTACTATTGGTACACCTCCTAAATCACCTTCAGCGAGCAGAGCAGAACAGAGCAGCCCATTGCAAGGCCACGAGATGTTCTTATTTCATTTTTAATACCTCCAGATCGGATCCATCCAGGACTGTGCTTCTGTAATCCCTTGGCTCGATATCTCCCATGTTCAATATGTTAATATCTGCCACCAAGTGGATCATTCGTCAGACAGACTTGGCAGATGGGCTTGCAACCATTTCAGAAAAGACAGATGTATCAACACCCCTCTTTAGAATCCCCATGCTTTTTTAACTGTTGACTCACCATCGACGCAAAAATAAATGGTTTATGTATAGAAACACAGAGGAGGATGCTTTGTATGGAGGACCAATGAGTTGATTTTCCAAGCTTAAAAAATAGTGCACAATGGAGAACTGTCATTGTTCGTCACTACCCAGAAGACCAAACATAAAAGACACTTTTGCATGTTTGAATTGCCAGAATCATTTCTCGACAGAATATTTTTCCCTACAGATAATGATCTATTTCTCAGTTCCACAGTGTCCTACTTAACCTACTTATCGAAGTTGGAGAGAAAAATAATCATCTGGTGTAGAGGATGCTTCTTAGTCTTGCTAATGCTGCTCTGTCCTTGATTTTTATCCTTAATAGTTAATAGCTTAATAATAGGCAATTCCCATAAGGAGGACACTGTTTTGTGCATTTCTTCATGTGAGACTCTTAACTGAGTCAAGAAAACTCGGTACAGTTGTTGACTTAAGAGTAAGGATGATAGTGAAGAAAGACTAGAGGGAGAAATCCACCTGAATATAAAATTGATGTTTTTCAAACATTGATTGCAGGAAGAAGCAGACAGAGGGTGTTCTTTCATTGCGATTCAGACCTCAGCATCTCAATATTGAATAACCTGCGAGTTTTTATAATGCTTTTGTATGCAACACATGATTTATTACTGCACCTTCTGTTGTACCATCCAAGCCTCAGAAGACAGTATGAAATCTCCTCAGCAAACTCAGACTGCTTTTGTTCATCTTGTTTCTAATTATCAATTGTTTAAAAAAAAATGTTGAGACTGATTAAGTTGCAGGCTATTTTCTAACTGCAGCTGCTAGTGATTTGACATTTTTATCATCTTTGTACTTCAAAAAGATTCAGGAAGCTGTTTATTCACACGCAGACAGCAAGTTGTATAGTGTCGGTAGATATTCACAATATTTCATACAAGTGTAAATGTGATTGAAAATTTCCACAAAGCCAGATGTTGTTTTCTGTATCTATTGAAGCCAGAGTACAAAGGTGTTGTACGCCTGCATACAAACAAAGATGGCTTCCATAACTGACTTTGAAAGTTGACAGCAATACTGAACGAAGCAAACATCAAAGCTGATTGCCTTCTGCCTTTTCCCCAAGTATCAGCCTGATTGACGATGAGGTTTTGTTTGTGCTACTGATGTTCAAACTTCATCCTGTATATGAAGGTGAATACATTTGAATGTATTTCCATCGGAAGAAAACACTTAGAAAGTGTATATGCTCTGACCCGTGGACATCTCGGGATGGGCTACCACATCCACTCCTTTGTAATATGTTCGGAGGATAAAAATGAAAGCTGCATTCCAGTCAGACGATGAGCAGCTCTCAGTAAACAAGCTTTCATGTGCTCAGGCTGACTGGCTTTTGATGTAAATAGTAGAGTCTGATATTAGACTTGGAGGATATCAGGCTGGTCTTAAAAAGAGAGAGGAGAACAGGATGACAGAGGGGAAAAGAAAAGTGTTTGGTGTATTAGATTAAAACACAACAGTTTTTAAAAATCATGTGCCTCTCATCTCTACACGTGTAGTTTATAAAAACAAGAAACAGTGCAGTTACAGTCTTTGGCTTAGAAGTTTTAAAGTTGTCATTAGTATCCCTGCCAGCTTCTGTTTTAGCTCTTCCCTTGATACTGACGTTCTCTCTAGCGAGAGACTGAGCATCTCAAAAGCTTCAATCTCAGAGAGAAAAGACTCATTTGCAGATGTTCAGATTTCCATTTTTCAAAACAAGACTGTGTGATACAACTAAAAAGTTCTATACTGGCACTGACCTGTTTCGATCTATAAATTTAATCCAACATGGAAATGTAATGCTGACAATAAAACTAAAGTCTTAATAATAGCTGTGTTTTTAAATTCGTGCAGACAAAGACAGAAACAGTTGTGTCATTTCTTTCCATGAAGCACCAATGTAATAATGACTAATATGACTGCTAGAAGACGGTTGTAGACAGCTGAATAAACCAACATGAGCGACTTAGTTGAAAAGACTATCTGTGTCTGGTTTGTTTTGAAAAGAAAAACAATATTGAACTGATGATGAACTTTCACCTCATGACTAGCACTTACTGTAGGTAGTAATCTAGTTAGCTACATATGGCAGCATTTGCATCTTACATCAAAGCTAGTCTATGGTTTTTACAGGTGATCAAAAACATTCCCCTCTGCTGAAGAATATCTAGAACTAAATAAAAGAGAGACTTGAACGTGTAGAGAAGGATATTATCTGCATATACTGAAATCTCATGTTCCATATTTGCAGATGATATCCTCCGACCATTAGCCTTCCTATACTACTTCCTGTAATACTGGTTCAGCATGGATACTTTTCCTTAGGTTTACAGGGAAGTTCTATTGCTCTGATAGTGAACAAAGGTGTTTTGCTTGATAAATACAGTTAAAATATATTTTTGACATTGACAGTTCTAGTTGTCTAAGAAACGAAGTGCTTATAATCTTAGATTACACATTTAATAAGATGCTACCATCACATCTGAGATGACAACACAATTTAAATATGTGAAGGAACTGACTGCATAAATGAGGACAATGAAGCTGAATGAATGCAGCTGAACTATAATTTTTCATTAATTTTGAAATATTACTTTCCTAATCACTGCATGCACTCATTCCTTTTTTCTCTCATCATTTTGAAGGGAAAACTAAATTCTTAATTAATTTAAAATCATATGTGGACGACTGATAAAGTCTTGAACTACGGGGTCAAATGAGACTTCCAATGAACATTTAGTTCGTTATTTGATTATAAAGATCCATAATGAATTAACTGAATGAAAATTCCAATAGGAAGCCAAGACTTTGTCTTTGACCAATCAAGCCTAAAAGCATTACTACAACTATTTATAGGTAATGTAGCCATTTTCTGTAGGTCAAACATTTCTCTGAGACTTTAAGCTACCTGAGCACTAAGCAGAAAAACAATCCAAATCACAAAACTTTCAAATCAATGTTTAATGGCTTTTCCTTTAATTTACATTCTTTTTCCACACACAGCCCCAATTTGAGGTTACCAGTGTCCTATTACCACAGGATCAACAAGAAGGCTTTTACATTGTCCAGCCTCTGCTCATGACACATCCATCTTTCCCAGAGAGAATGAAGAAATAAAACATCTTTCAAAGTCAGAATTTTTATTTCCCTGGTCTAGGTTTTTTTTTTATTATTAGTGACGGGAACAGGATTGGGAGAGTAGCTGTCTAGCTCTGTGACTGGAGGACACCCATATGCTACTGTCAAGTTCTCTGTTAATTAGGATTAATGGCAGCCATGACACTGCCTTTCTCCTTAGCCTCATACAACTATTCCAACCAGGTTCCCCCTTAACTTTCAACCATGGATCCCATAAAAGCTTTCTTTCAAGATCAGTCAAGACTTCCTGGTTTTGCACGTTTGCCAGTGTTTGATGTATCTTCAAGCTTTCCTGACACCACACAAAAGGTTTACTGGACCGGCTTGTCTTCTAACAACAAAAGTTTTGGACCTTGATGTTGTTGGTTGTCAAGGAGGGTAAAGGCTGTTGTGATTGTGGTAAACTTTGTTTCTGTAAGGCACAACTTCAACTCTCAATAATTACTGAAATGGCAGCACTGAGCTGTGTTCTCTGAAGGACAAATTAGAAAGCACAGGTTGAATGAGCAAATATAAACTCACTGAGGAGACGTGAAAAGGAAAACTGGAGGCATTAATTGCTGATTACTCCTCCACTAATCTGGACTGTGAAGACCATCAGATTTCATTAGCTTCACCCTTGAATCTAACAAAACATTAATACCTGGAGTTGTTGGGGAGAGATTTCCTTACACCAATTTGCAGCAAAACCTTTATGTCCTTAGCTCTACTTCATGTAAGCTGGTGTACCTTGTGTTACTTTGTGAAATTAATTTGAGAAAAATCACTGTTTAAACCTGGTACCCAGTGTTGTTTCACCTTTGTTTCATATGAAACTTCTAATTTGACTTCTAGGTGTGTCTTCCTGTTAGAACAGAATGATAAAACCAAACCATGTTTATTTAATTAATAGAATTAATAGGTGGTTGTGTTGGTGCAGCAAAACAAGAGGAAAAACATAATGGTAATGAACTGTGTTTTTAATATCTGTCTTTGTCCTCACTAGCTCCTATGGAAAATCTTGAGTACTTCAAACCCTCACCTTACTCTTCAGTGTAAAGAACAGGCATAAAGAACAAAGATAAACATTGCATAAGAACAATTTAGATGAGTATACAAGCGACTGAGCCTGTGGTGGGACTGTTTCATTGTTTGCATGAAAATTGTTGAGTCAAAGGATGATCACCATAATAATATTAATGACATACTTTATTGATCCCCTTGGGGAAATTGTTGTTTGGACAGCTGCAGTAGATGACAGCGCTACTGTGGAGTGTCAGTGTCTTGTCCAAGGACACCTCGACATGTAGCTAGGAGGAACCACTGACCCTGGGGTATATAAAGGACTGCTCTACCAACTGAGCTACATGTCGCCCCATGCAGTAAGAGAAACTCTGACTTGATTACCAAATGACAGAAACTAATTTGATCGACACCCTGATTAATTGCTAGAAATACTGATGCAGGAAGTGATCTAAGTCAGTTAATGCTGAGACAGAGAAACATGGGAAGTTGCAAATACGATTATGCACACAGGTGACAGGTAATATTTCCTTTCTGTTTCCATTTTTATTGTTGTCCATTACAGGTCGTTTCACATCAAACCTACTAACAACAACAAATTAATTCACATTTGAAACATTTCCATTAGCAGCCAAACCCATCCACACGATGTTCAAAGGAGAACCTATTTCCAAAACCTTTTCTTCAATTTTACAACCCCAGATTTAGAATTTTCTACAGCATACCTGCCATAAACCTTATCACTCTGCATCTAAACGTGAAACCAAAATACCTTCTCTGTGCCATTTTAATTAGCTAAAAATCCATAAAAGAAATGTGGCAGAGTAAAAATGGAAAATGCTTGAATCAAATAAGCTACAAAAGGTCTCCTCGATTTGTGGTGATGAAAACACAAGTAAGCTCAGACCCCAAAAGGCATAACAAAACATGATGCAACATTCATTCTGCCTCCTTCACTGGGAAGCTATATCCCTCGTAGAATACCAAAGCCCTGAATGTGAATTGATGAATAACCTTATATATTCAGGTAGTCAAACTGCCTATTTCTTTAAACGAGAAATGGGTGGCATGGCCTGGGTGACTCACTTATTCTAAAAGACAATTAGATAATTCTCTCTGCTCTCAGTTGGAACACTGAAAGCTTGTGTCCTTCCCTCTGGCTGAGGTGCAGTGAGAATACAGTAGAGGAGAAAAGGGGCTGAATAGGATGGTTGACTCTTGGAGGGTTGGTGCGTTGTCCAGGTGTTAGACTGCACCAATGCCCTAAGGGTTAGTTCACTTTTGATCAGTATAACCATTACGTACTCCACTCACTGACGTTGATGTCCCACATGTCCGAAGGCAACTGCAATGTGAATGTACAAATACATGAATGTACAAATGCAGTGTAAAAGAAAAATAAAAGGTGATGTACACATAAAAAGCTTTTATTAGTTTGTGTGAACTCGAACTCAAAGATCAAAGTTGGTGCCGCCTCTGGTGGTGGTCATGGCAACAGATGCGTCCAGGAGTGGAGAGCTGAGGAGTGCTTGTATTATTTACCAGTGTGAACAGCTGATCACGATCTCCAGGCCTACACTGTTAGGAGCAAGGCCCCAGATTCCCGTGAGACTGAGAAGATGATGCAGGGCTGGACTAAAATGGAAAGAGTGAAATAGAAGGTTGAAACCTTTTCTTCTTCTTTTAATTTAATTCATTTTTATTTGTGTAGCGCCAAATCACAACAGACGTTATCTCAAGGCTCATCAACATTGTCATCTTCCTCTGAAGAGAGTTTTTCAGTTCTGCTGTCCCCTGGTGCTGCTCAAGTGGGGTTGTTGGGTTTCCTATATAATTCTGTATACAGTTATATTTTGTAAGGTCTGTAAGCTCTAAACACTGTAAAGTGCCTTGAGATGATGTCTGTTGTGATATATTGATTTGATGGTCACTTATCATATTTGCTAACAGGGATTTACACGAGAGAGATCTGATACTTAACTGTGAACATTGTTTTCTTTTTATTTTGTTCTGCGAGAGAAGTCCTCTTTATTTTTAAGTTCTTGTGAATCACTCTTACTTCAGTTGCTGTATAATAAAGGTAAAGAGGCAGCTAGAGAGGCTGAACTAAAATAAGGCTGCAGGACCTGATGGAGTCTTGAAGGCCTGTGCTGATTAGCTCTGTGGGATCCTACAGCAACTCTTCAACTTCAGCCTAGCCACACTAGCTGGTGACATATTCATTATTTAATTAGATTGTATTATATGCATTTTCACATTCCTTAGTATTATTATTATTCAATCGTCTCAACATATAACTGCACAAAATGCTACAATAGTTGCCTGTTTTATTCTCTAGATTTAACTGTGTGCAGTTTGTTTTCTGTCTAGACCTGTGAGATGTGTTTAGATATGTATTTTATCCTGTGTTATTCCCAATATCTTCATACGTATTTATGCTTCTTTGTGTTGTGGCTGCTGCAACACCAGAATTTCCCTCTGGGATTAATAAAGTATCAATCTATACTCGAATATATATAAATATGAAATTCTGGATTTATTTTGTCCATCGACAATTACAGTACAATTTATTAAGAAGACAATAGCCACATGAGATCCATTTCTCATAGCGAACATTAATAGAGCACTATTCTTCTTTGTGTTTGACTCCTATTTGGTTTAACTAGTGGTTGAGCGCGACTTAACCTCAACATTTGTGTTTCTATGAAAGGACATCATTTTTAAAAGGTTCATCCTGCAACTTTTATAAAAGTAAAAAAAAGTAAGCCATGTGTTCAATTCAGTTTTCTAACCTGTGATGTTCTAATGCTGTGTACAGTACAGTT
The DNA here is from genome assembly GCF_900324465.2 of Anabas testudineus. Taxonomy (NCBI): domain Eukaryota; kingdom Metazoa; phylum Chordata; class Actinopteri; order Anabantiformes; family Anabantidae; genus Anabas; species Anabas testudineus. Next base: position 8,834,448 of record NC_046630.1, on the reverse strand, counting down.
TATTCTGTGTGAGTGAGAGAGACAGTGAGAGAGGATGTAGTAAATATTACAGTGTGTGTGTGTGTGTCTGTGGTTATCCTTATGCTCCCCAGTATGATTTGTTCTGACACTGACTCTCAATACTACTATTTAGTCTACCCTGACATTCTTCTCATAAACAATTTCATTTACCAAAAAGATGCCTGAAAGAGAAGTGATTCATGCAAACAAGACTGCAAGCAGTCAGTGAAATTGTTTGCTGATTAAATCTGTTGCCAACAGGTCAATATGTTCATAACATTTTTTGTACCACTGACTCTTGATGATAAGTCATTAACTGTCTGCAAACGTTATATGTCTTTATCAATAATAGCTTCCAGCCTTTTGGAACCTCCAACTCTCTGTAAGATCATCAAGTCCTCATGAATTTATATGTCTTAGGTGAACTTCATGTGAAAAATGTACATGCATTTACTTCACCCTCATAAATCTACTTATTATCAGCCATTGGAAAAAATGCCTTGTGCATGAATACCACACTAGCATCAACTTGTCCAATTCTTACAAGAGCATGCCTCTTTTGCATCAACACAAACAAAGACACACACTGCTAATGGATAAATAATCAGTGTGGTACATTTTGAATGACCACACACACACACGCAGGCACACGCAGAATACTCACAAAAACATACCAGAGGAGACCCTCACCCCTCGTCCCGGCCTCTGTCACAAATGCTTCTTGTCGTCAGGCTCTGTGAGACTCCCCTGAGTCGGTTGCCAGGCAACCGTGGCTGCATTAATATGCGCGGGAGAGAGGGAGCAGGGGATACCTCTTGCCTGTGGAGTGAAAGCAACCACGACAGCGTCGGTGTGAAGCAACGGTTTCGCTCTCAGCACCCCCCTCTTTCTGTCTGCCTCTCTCTTATAGGCTTCCAGTGTTCACACTCAGCTCAGTTAGTTATAGGGACACATACTCAGCCATTGGAGCACAAGAAAGGGTATGTTAGATTGTACATCACATAGAGCAAGCAGGGGAGCCACCACTTTGGCAGGGGTGCCTTTTCTCCTTTTTTTATTTCATTATAAAAGATTTAGAAGCCAAGACATCAGCTAAACATGGGTTACAGTGTAAAACTTTGATAGAGGAGATTTGTCTTTAATAGAGGTTGATTGGTTGTCTTGGCAAAACCTCTCTCTCTCTTTTTTTTTTGTAAGCTTCGTGGAATAAAGACAAAGACGGATGCAAATATTCACATGAACCAGCTTTGTTACCCTCCCACCCCCACCTGCCCATCAACTGACTCCATTCTTCAACTTGACATCATCCTTCCACACAGACAACTAGAAGAGGAGGAGAAAAAGAGCAGAGGTGGGGAGGCAAACAAAACAGAGGAACAGGAGGAAGAGCCAAGAGGAGGCGGGTAGCACAGTTTCAGCTCTCAAGGCTGAAGAGGGTAAAGTGACGGCAGCTACAACTTGGTCACTTGTGAGATGAAATTCGGGGAGGAGACGCTGGCGCTCTGCAGGGTACAACATCCATCGAGAGCCCTAAAATTGGACAAGCCAGCCCTCTCTGGATCCTGTGTCGCTCCACAGCTGAAGAATGAGAGGGGTCGACTTTCACCTTAGTTACCAGGGATGTCTGTGCCCCACGGAAAGGCACCCCCCTCCAGCATGTCCAATGCTATGTTATTCCTGATGCTTTGCAAGGTAGGTCTTTAAAGTACCACTGGCATCCCACATCAAATGCTTGTTCATTGAACTCACCACGACGTACAGCAGCTGTAAACTGTCAACTAATACTTCATAAATGTTTCGCAGCTTTGAAATGGTATTACAGTATTGACTATGAATATATTACGCATCATAACACAGCCTTTATTAATGTGGGATAGTTCCAGGCTCAGCTGTCTTCAGTAATTAAGGTAGCAGAGACACACTGATCTGTCTTTTTGTCCTCATTACTCTGAGAGATGCTATTAGCTGTGGTGGTTATTTTTCCAGACAATATGTCCACATGCTCTTGAAGGAGATGTTTCTCCTGCGTGCTGTTAACAAGTTTCAGTCCTTCTTACATAACAGTAGGACAATGTTAAATGTTAAATGCCCAGCACATGATGTCTGGTAAGCAGCTGCAAACTCTTTCTCTCAGTAGTGCTGGAGTTTAACTTAATACACAAACCTGTTTTGTTTACACTATTCTCTTACAGAGATAATACCTGGCAATTTTTATGTATGTGTGAAAAACATAAACTCATTATTTTCTGATTGAATCCCATGCTCGTCAGTTTAAGCTGTAACTACTTTTTATTTTCGTGCTAATAAACAATCTACCACTTTTATCTCACTTACATTAGACTGAATACAGGTAATGAAAACGGGCCCATGCTCACAATTTTTATTGTTTCATCTGATTTCAGAAAAAACAAACAAACTGTTGAGTCAGTCAATCTCAAACCATTTGCTCTACTTCATCTCTTCTGCTTCTCCTTTTCCTCAGACTGCATGCATTGTTTGACAGCATAGCTCCATACTGTACATGTACATGAGGCTGTGTAGTTTGTGTGTGATGGGTGTCAGCCTGTGCATGTGTTTACGTGCACACTTGGGAGGGGCTGGGAACTGTTTGGTTTAATTCCATTTTAAAACAATGCCAAAAGCGACTGTGCCTGTCAGACTCTGTTAGCATCTGGAATCCTTTGACATGCTCCGGATTATTCAAGTGGCAAAAGGTTTTACTCTCCACTGATCTGATCTGATGATGTTAGCTTCTTTAGGTGTAGCTGGAGTGTTTGGATTTGTTGTTCCAGGTATGGCATCGCCCCCTTTTTCTCTCCACCCCTCGCTTTTTCTCTGTGTGCTTCTTTAACACAAATTCGCTCCTGGCTATTGCCGTACAAGTGAAGAGCCAGGTGTGAGCTCGCCTTGCAAGAGAAAAAACTCTCAGGGAGATGCTTCTGATTTTAAATGAGAAATTGTTCAACCACATGTGCTTCATGTATTATATTTGAATCCAGATTGGCCACGACACTGACAGACCTGCTCAGAATAACTACAAATGGAAAAGTTGAGACGTAAGACTGTTAGAATTATTGGAAATGAGCCCTTAAGTGAAACAAGAATCGATACGGAGACGACTACAGTTAATGCTCTGTAAATACTGCACTTGCACATCATACAGTCAAAAAAACCAATCAATAAAATGTGTACTGCATCTTGGCTGGTTTGATAACGACTTAATTCAATGTGTTTTAGCGTCTAGTGTGTTACAATACTTTCAGCAACTTTCAGCTCAGGCTTGTCCAGGATTATGACAGCTCTGATCCCTATCACCCACTGTCCAGTCTCAGTGTTAAACAGGCAGAGGAAGTCATTATGGGCGGTTAATGATTATGGCACATTGCAGGATGCCAGCTCTGGCTGCCACTTGAAACATAATGCACTGTGCTGGACACTGTACAGGCTGAAGACGCTGGATGTGAAAGTGGTGGAAGACATCCAGAAGGGTTTCTGTGTGACGCTGTAGTCGGTGGCAAACCTATTTCCTCAGCACACAGGTTTTGGCAGAGCCTGAACCCCCCACCACCCCACCACTCTTGACTCACCACCAACTCTCCTCCATCTTCTTCAACATCCCCAGGCACATATTTCCTATTTTTTCCTTTTTTTTTTTTTTTTGCTGAGCACTTGTTTATATCAGCAGCAGCAAGCAGGCATCTTCATGCATGAGGGCACATCCAGCTTGCCACACGAAGATTTCTATTCAGGTTGAGGGAAGCCCTGTTTATAGTGCTCCCCGAGGTTGGCAATCAAAGCCCATTGTTACCGATCAGGGGATAAGGACACACTTTAACACACAGACAGAACCTGGTGGGATTTTTATGCACGTCAAGAAAACAATACAGGTGGATGATTGGACTTTGCTATTCAGAGTTACCCTTTAGAAAAGACAATCAGTTGATGCTCCTACCTTAATACGCCTGAAAAGAGGAATTTTACTTTAATAATATGAAAGGCTATATAAATTTATAGATAATCTCTAAGCACAGAGGCTTTTTCTTGGTGATAGTCCTTTTATAACTGATCTCTGGCCGTGTTGATGACGGGCATTTTCTTAGTGTGATCAACTCAGTCAGTTTAATCTCTTTCTTCTCTGTAATCCATCCACACAAGACAACACCTACACTTTGATGTACTGTAACCAATTCCTAGTAGGCAATGATTTCTGCCAAGACATTTCTCCTCTGCCAAACTGTGTGAGAACACAATCAATAAGTCAAAGAAAAGGGGGGAAAGTGCAGCTTTGGTGACATAAAAAATGTCAATTTGGCGGAGCGGTTGCGAAAGGTTTAATATGTTTAAAGCAAAGGACGTCTGCAAATGAGCATTAAAAACATGGATGTTGCATCTTCGGAAATAAATATCTGTGGGGGGATTCACATGAGGCAAAGGTCATGTTTAAGAATGCATGATTTTCTGAGGGAAAATTGAGCACAGAGATAACATGTCAAGGAAAAGATGTCAAGGAAAATACATCGTGGATATCATTTGGCAGGGTATAAGCTACACCTTTTTCAAGGAGAAAATGACCTGGTCGTGCTGAAAATAGCAATCCTGAAGAGATTTTGAACAATTTATATGCAGTGACATCACAGGATATCTGTTTTTACCAAGAGGAACAGGTTGGTGTTAGATTTCTAGTCTGCATTAGTTTACATGCTTTACTGTTGCTAGTCAACATATAAAAACCCACTAACCTGCAAAAATAGTCGATTTTCTCCTGAGATGTGTTTGGATGCCAACTTGCAAAAGCTGCTGTGCCTTTGGGCAAAAAAACACAAAAAAACAAAAAAACAAAAAACATACAGCTAACTTCTAATACTTCACCCCAGGCTACAAAAATCAATACACACACACTACTGAGAGCAGGCACATGTGTGCTGATGCACTCAGAACTTGTTTGAGATCACAGCAGGCCCGCAGTTAAAGAAATTCCACAGTCGAAACAGAGTCTAGTGCAGGAATTTCTGCCGTCTTTTTCGCTCACTGAGCCTCTCAGAGCTGCCAAAGCCATTCCTCTGATGTCCAGTATGTCAGTCAAGAGGAGAGATGGTGTCTGTTTTCAGAACTACAGCGTTATCACGGCTGCAATACTTCACCTCAACCATGAAAACAAGCGCGACTTCAAGAAGAACAAGCTGAAATGAACAAATGCGTGTTTTTATGACAGCAGTGACACCTGATCTGAGTCCTGTCTGTTCTTGTGTGTTTTTCAGCGTCTAAACTCCTCAAATAACAACTGTATATTTGAATGATGGTAAAAAAAAAGAACAAAGTTATTTATTTTTGATAGGAATTCTTTCCCCATAGCCTTGAATAAAACATACACACAGGGGCTTATAGGCAACTTGATGCAGGGTGCAGACAGCAGCTCTACAGGAGACCTCGCACATTCTGCACTTCTAGACACTTACTTACTTTTAACCATTTCAGATCTGAGTACTGTTAAGTTTCAATATTTTACCTGTGGCATTTGAAGTTAGCAGAAAGTTAACAAAGTTAACAAAAAGGGATAATATGCTACCTTATTTAGCAAAATGTCTTCTTTGAATCACACATAAATCACAGCGACTCTTTATTCCGTTTGTTTGTTCTCGGGACCAGAATAGTTTTCCACATATTTACTTTCCACATAAGGACAAAACATTCCCTGAAAAAATTATTTGGCTACTTCAGCCTTGGTATGATATGGTTTGTGTGAGTAAAACTGGCTTGTTAGGCCGCTTTTCATCCTCTTAATATAGTCCAATTAACTTTCCCAGTATTTAATTAAAACACATTAACATGGTGATCACAGAAGAACTATATACTTTTTAATTATTTCATTTCTCCACCAACCATCTCAAATAACTTGACTTGTTGTTTTATTGCCATTATCACTGGCCACCATACACAGAGCAAAGAATCAACCATTTGTGGTAACTAACACACGGATTGTGTTCTCTTTTCTTTCTTATCTGCTTGCTCCAGATTGGTCTGAGACGAAAACTGCAGACTTTTCCAGGGAAAATGGTAAACACTGTCTACAGTGATGAGGAAAAGGGAACCCAAGACAAGGAAAGTAAGGAGGAGTCCATCTTGGCCATGTTGGGCATCATTGGGACCATTCTCAACTTGGTGGTCATCATTTTTGTCTATATCTACACCACCTTGTAGGTCTCAAACTCTTATTGACCTTTATCAGCGGAGCTGAGCTCTTCTGTACCACCACAGCTACAGCATGTTGAGTGATGTAGCGATGAAGATGAAGAGAGGCAGGGTGACGCCGTTTTTCCCAAGAGGTGAACCAAATTTCAGACGGTGTGGCTGCCATATGGCATTCATCCTGCAGACAACTGCACCTAAGAGAAACTGGCTTGTTCCTCTCCTCTTTACAGTCAGAATTAGCCAGAATATCTGGACATGTTTAACCTGTACATAAATGCATGAAGCTAATGAAAAGATGCAGGATGCAACTTTTACCTTCATGGGGACATGAAAAACTGCAGAGAGAGCATGGACACTTTTTTTCTCTTATGCTAATAACTGAACTTACGTTGGATGACTATGTACAGAGAACACAAAGACAGGTATCTTATTTGCTGTTCATTATTGATTTATGATTTATTTTTTCGATATTTGCTCAAAGGATTTTACTGATGGTATTTATTTAATTAAAAGGCTGAAAGTGATGATTTAAGTGAAAAAGCATGTGGTGTATTGAAACCACATTAAGTCAGTTGAAAATACAGTATGTCATTAAATGGATGCCCTTGACGTACAATGGTGGAAGATTATTTTAATGCATCACTTCAGGCTTTAAAAGTCACCCACACTGATACATGATACACTCAAAAAAAAACCATGTTTCACTTGCTGGCTCCAGGCAGATGCAGCTATTTAACACAATTTCAAACAGTTACATGGGACATAATGTGATCACGATATAACCATCGATGTACATAGAGTTTACTGAGCTTAAGAGCTTCACATAGTGCATAATGACTGTTTGCCTTAAAACATTGCTGTTTCCATGATGTATAAAATTATCAGGTTATTACTACTTTGTGAAAAGTTTAACTTCTTGTATATACTACAGTATGTAAAACTCATATTGTTTTTATTGGTGAAATTTATTGGGAAATTTTATACAATTTTGTCCTAACCGACATGCAAAGCGTTTGAGTTTTTAAAATGGTGACTCTGTGAAGTTTGAGTTATTTCCAGACCTGGGCCAACTATGAGTTTTGATTTAATTTTATCAGTTTCTCTGGCGTAAGATGGGCAAGAGTTTTGCCACACAGGGCAAAACTGTGAATGTTACAATGCAAGATCACAGGAAGTTTTGGTATTTATTTCTTCGACTGGCTGAGCTGACACTGTGTCATAAGAAGTCTTCCACCCCATCCATCTGGGTGTTCAGGTGGATTTAAACATGGATATTTGTTTATTTGGCTCAGGACTGGAGATAAGGCAACATTTTTATATATTTGGGGATAACTTGGAAAAATTTGTTAAAAATAATTTCTGATTTCATGACTTGAGCATAATCTGGAGCAAACTGAATGATGTCAGTTTATGGGACAGTTTGAACTTTCTGTTATTAATAACGTCACGTATAAGGGGCCTGCAAAATAATTTACACGCACTTAGTTATAGATTTGCAATAAAGGACTTTCTGGCTAAGCTAAGCAGCTTCTGAGTATACAATAGGTTCATGTTTAATAGTCAGGTGGGAGTGGTATCAGTATTTTCACGTGTTCCCCCAAATCTTCAACCAATCCTTTAAAGAAAGAAGCTGCATAGTATGAGATGAAAAAGGGCCCAAACATGATGATGTACAGTATGTAGAGAATGTAAGGAAAGACAAGACAACACGTGTGTAAAATATAAAAGTGCCTGAGATCCAAGTGTCTCAAATTCACCAGGGGAGAGACGAAGGAAAGGAAAACACACACTTTTGAAATCAGTGAGTTTCTCTTTGTAAGGCCACTTGTCACATGAGAATGGAAGGAGGAAACATGATTCATGATCCACTCCAGTGCATTTACAACAGGACTGGATTTCAACTTTATGACTTGAAGTTAATAAAGTCAGCCATTTTTTCTTCTCTTGGGTTTGGTGCTTTGACTCATTTTGCAGAATAAGGAAAATGAAAGCATAGTAAGCACATGGACACGTCTTTCGAATGTATTCATATCTAATGTAAAAGTTGATTATTCCTGTTATTTTACTGTTTACTTATCTTTCCTAAAGCTATGTAACCTGAATTTATTCTCATGTTTTACTGTGTATGCTAATCTATTTAAATCGATTGAACAGTCTCTTGTTGGTGACAAATGGAAGGGTTAAACATTTTTCAGTCTGCAGTTTTGTTAAAAACATGAAATAAATACATCTCGAAATTGATTTGATTTGTGCATGTTGTCTTGGTGGAGAGGGAACAATGGTAAAACATCACATTTAAAATTAGAGCATGCCAGCCACAGAACATTCATTTCTCTCTTTCATCATTTGAAATCCTGAGAGGTAAAAAGTGGAAAGTGTTGGCTTAGGAGCACTGTTTGAGATCACAATTAAGCCTCGACATGGTTCTGTGCCTCATTGCAAATCAATCTAAAAGATGAAGGGAAAACGGACAGAGCATAAAGCTAGCAGGACAAAGACACAGACACCAAGTCACCCTGAATGTTTATTTTTAGTCCATCTGGCTTTTTAGAAAATTATGTGTCATAATAATTTCTCACTCCATTGGGAATCTTTTGTAACTAGAAGCATACTGGAATAATCCTATTGGAGGGGAAACTAAATAAAACTAAAAACAACCCAACACCCCTTTTTCTTTAAATATAATGGATTAGGCAACGGACCAAGAAAACTGTTTTTTGAGGAACCCCAGCTGCTTAAACTCACACTTGCTTTAAGCCATTGTTTCACCTAGATCCAGCAGTCAACCTTCCAAATCACTCCCTTCTTTGATACCGAAAGATAGTCGGCGAACAATAGGCGGGAGGTTGTGGCGCATCACAGATGGATGACTCAACCTAGCAGATTGTTCGCACAGGCGTTCCATCTCTATCTAGCTGTGCTGACGTTTTGATGGTTTTACAGAAGAGGCTGTGTGGGCAATTAATCCATCCACCACGCCAAATCAACAAGACATACTCTTGGTTGGCAATGTCAGGCTGTTTCTGTTGTTTTTTAAAGGCAATTCAACCAGTAACACACATTAAAATGTAATGCCCCATCGCAAAGCATAGACACAAACACAAACACACTGGCTTTTTTAAAAAAATACAAATTATTTTATTACAAAACAACACCCATCAAGCATGGTCATGCTCAATGTGAGAATAATTCAGCTTGACTGGTAAATGGGTCAACTGTGTAATCTGTTTTTGGATATAACAAAAATTGACTCCTGAATTGGACAATGTTTGTATTTTTTCAAACACCATAGCTGCAAATAATTTATCACACGGTCTGTGAAATGAAAGAACGTGATGTTTTCATGTTTGGAGCTTGATGTAAACAGTAAAGCAACAAGAAGACAGTGGTTTACCCCTGATTTCTCAACTGCAAGGGGTCACTCTCTTAGTACAGTTAGTTGATTTCTGCATGTGCCATTACTGAAATTAATAGTTCAGGGAAAAAGGGAAAAAATTACACTTTGTTTTATTTCTTACTGAGAGTTAAATGAGAAGATGAGTGTACACAGTAGAGTGCACATGAATGGGGCGTCTTGGCGTGAACTATCCGGTGAGGAAGAAATATCTTGAAATAACATCCTTTGGTTCATCGAGTCAAGTAGATAAGTGGGTCACGTTAATTTCCTGCAATCTTTGGTGCTTGATGGTAATGTGAAAAAAAGACAAGCAGCACTTTTGCTACCCAACCAGGTTGGAGTTCACTCCGGAGCATCAGTGTCGTGACTTCCCTCAATCCAAAGTCCTTCAACAATTAGATCTGAGAGGATTTCCCCGACAGATGTCCCATATAGATTTCCTGTCACAGAGGTTGCACATATCCAGCTGCCTTTCTCCACGTTTATTCATGCACAGAAAGAAAAATCCTGTGATCAAAATCGGGGAACACGCTTGAAGGCTGTGACAAATCCTGATATAAATGTAAAACTTGAGAGAAGGTGTCAAGCGTCAGCTTAACTGTCAGAGATTACAAATCTTTTTTTTGCATGGGTAATGTTTTCAGTGGCGTTATGTCAACCTGTCGGTCAAGATGACTGGTGGAGTCACAAATCTTTGTCCTCCTCATTTGGGGATTTTATTGTAGTGTCAAGGTGACGAGGATTAGTAAGCAAGGTGTAGGAGGTACAGCAAAGGTGATGTGCAAAGAATCTGACCAGGCTGCTGGTGGATTGTCTCTCCTTTCATAAAGCTGAGCTTAAATACATTTGTTCAGAAGTCTTTTTTAATGTGTCATGAGGTGATCAAGTTAAGTACATTTGCACATTTGATCAGTTTCCACAACTTCATATAGAACTAAGACAGACAGACAGCCGACAGCTAACACTACTTAAACTCTCTCCTTTGTACTTTACACTGGACAAACAGCATTAAATATGAACAGGAGCTGCCAAAAGCTCAGCAGATACTGAAATAACGAAAAGTAACATTTAATGGGAATCAGTGTTAAAGTTGGTACTGTCAGCTGGTCCTCCACTTCCTGAGAGGACGTTTCCACAATTATGTCGACTGGTATCAGTTGCTGCACGTTAAGACTGTGTCATTATAAGCCTTAAGTATAAGCACTGTTCATAAGGTTTTTACTGTAAAGATAAAAGTTTAGCTAGTCACTTTCCATATTTTGTTATTGTAGGCAAATGCCATACAGAAACTAAGATGAATTCTACATGGATATAACATCTGATTCAGCTTATCTGTCTGTGCTGTAGACATCCATTGTTGCAAACTACTAAAAATACACACATACACATGTTGTAGAAAACGCCCTCAAACAAAATTTTGTCCAAAAACAAAAAATGTAAGCATTATTACAGTTTACTTACATAAAACATGAGGATCAAATGACGTTTCAGTACAATCCGATATGTATAATATATCTGTCTCCATATTTGCATGTTTTTAAAAACCACCAAAACCAAAACCTGACCAGCCAAGAGTAATGAGAAACAAGTCATTAGTTTCCCCCCTCGCCAAGTGAGAGCCGAACTGCTCTCATATCATTATGCTAGTATTAAAATCGTAAAACATATGCAAACAACACACCCACACATCTATCTCCACGCTGCTTTATTAGCGGCAGACAAGACGAGGGAGAGAAAGTCATTAGAAGGAGAAGATGCTTCTAAGCAGTTTGTCTTGCATTTAGGACATGAGCCAAGGACGCTCGCTTTGCAGAGCAAACATGCTTTGTAGTCATCTTTACCACAGAAAGTGGGTCATCATTATCAACACAGTGAATGGATGTTGAAACTTTATCAACCTCTGTTTTCTTGTTTGAGACAGCGAGCTGTTTTATACAATATAATATTCACAATCCATTAATTTGAGAAATGTTCACAGTCACAAATGATGACATTATGGTAAACAGTAATTAGTATTTGAAACACTTTTACCTTATACAGAGGTTAAAATCTGTGCTCAATTGAACTTTAGCTTTACTTAATTCTGCTCATTTAAGGCGAAAGAGACAGAGTGTTGAAATCACCCTAGGCCTGTTTCCATTAATTTCAGTGCAGCTTCTTCACCACAAGTGAGGCGCTGACTATGATTAATAAGCTTAATATTTATTTAGGGCCCGGTGTTGCAGCGCAGCATAATTAAGTAGCTCTCTTGTCAACTGTCATGCAACTTTTACTTTTTTATTCCAGGCTGATTTCCCTAAGTATTGTGTTAGCTGACTGGAAAGTCTTACAGTAAGCTGGAAGATTTTGACTTGTGGTTTGGAGATCACCAAGTATAAGCTGTACTGTGCTGCAGGTTTAGTTTAACATACATAATTCATATGTCAGTGTTTATAAGCTACTAATGAGAGCTATTAACATAAATAAAATCTGACTTCACCGAGTCGTGCAACTGAATGATTTGACTGTAAAAGAATGTTGTGTAAATGAGGCACTGCGTCTGCAGATGTAATAAATAATAATAAAGAAATGGCTGCTTCATTGAAATGGACAGATCACAGCAAGCAGTTTTTTTAATGGGCAGAGGAAAAACAAAAGTGGACGGGCGAGGGGGGGGGGCAGCTGTGTTGTATCAAGCTGAGACTGGACGACTCAGCTCCCAGTATCTGTCACTGTTGTCTAAACAAACACTGCTGATCGATAGAGTGCAGACTATGGGGCTTCTGGACATCCGACTGTTGTGGTGATGCTTATGATCACTGTGTATGAAAAAAACACTGATTCAAATAAAAATCCCCTTGTCTTTTTGCATGGAAACTTAAACTGCAAAGACTGACGATCAAAAAGTACAACATAGATTTGATTTAGTGTGAAATCGATGCCTGCTAACTATGTATACTGTAGTGGATAAGCTCAGCAGAATGGGTTTTGCTCTTACTGTACTTCTCACTTTGAGTCTGATTTGTACCCAGAGGAGAGGGATGGATGACTCTCTGGCGCAATGATTAAAGCCGCGTAGAGAGGAGGTTTAAGCAGAAAAAAAAGCCACCAACCAGACACGGTCGTATTCTTGGTCTGAAACACCCCAGTGCACTTCAATCAGTCCAGTTGTGGAGGTAGCACACACACCATGCAGTTGCTGAATGTACATTCACTCGTTCCTGCTGTTTGAAGCACATCTCTAGTATAGGGTGCATCTGATGTTTGTATAATTTCTGCACTGGCATCATAACTTTATGTGAAAATGGAGGAGAAAAGATGCGTTCTGAAGGTTGCAGCAGTATTTAGAGAATGTAGATTGATTTTGATTATTCATTAAAAATCAAATGTTCATCCAGGGCGTGTTGAAACAGTTCACACTATTCACATTGGTTTATGCAGCGTGTTACTTCACCAAAATACAAAATACAAAAAGGCAAATGAATTTGAGTAACACGCTTTTCACAAAACAGGGATAGCTTTTTGCTAAATAAATTCAGCTTTGCTAAATGACAGAAATACTGACACACTGGAAGCAACATTAAACTTACAGAATTAATTACTATACTGTACACAAGAAAGTACATGTTTGGATTTATACACTTTAATCAGGTCAGACTCTGTATGATTTAGATTATCCAAGTTGCAAACATTTGTCAAGCAGAACTAGTAACATCTGGGTACTGACTACACATGGGTAGTCAAGCAGATAAACAGATAAATGAATAGATTAAACAGGAAATTTGAACTACATACGTGAGTTACAACGTGACTAATCATCATGGTGACTTGTGCAGTTGGAGTAGTGCTTGTAAAATGAGTTGGTACCGTATCAGGTGTCTAGAGCGGCCGCCCAGGCCAGTTTGGCGCAAAGTCACATTTTAATGGGGTCACAATCATCAGCAGACTGTCTGCTTGTTGGCGCACCTTCAGCTGTCAGGCTAAAAAAAAAACCACAGGGCCGCCATTGATTTGTTCTACATTAAACACCGCCGTTAGGGCAGACGTAGGATACAGAGGCAGACGACACAAGCATGCAGATGACTGCCAAAGAACCGAGAGGGATGTCTTCATTTGAGTTGCCAGAGAAATTTCACAGCTCCAAAGACAAGTCTGTTTCAGAGAAGTGAGGGGAAGAGAAGGGTGGAGTGCAGACACACACTACCCTCTGCTGGTGGTTACTGAGAGGCTCAGAACAACCACGGTTTGATGGTAGTCTGCACATGCACACACGCACAAAAGATTTTTATGAAAAATGGACATTTATAATGTACACGTTACAGTTGTATCAATACATTACAAGTGCCCAGTGTTTAATCAATTCAAAGATTGTCAAACATACAGACAATACAGTTAAGACGCTATAATCACAGCACCAGTAATAACATTTTGAAAATTAAAGTCTGAGCTACTGTTTGATATTTTGTCCCCCAGCCACCATCATATATTAGATGAGAAAGCATCAGGTCAGTGTTTCACTGTGATCTGCACAAATACAGCACTTAGAGACGCCACTTAAATTTGTCGGCTGCTGACCTCTAGCTGACACAGAACGCAACAACAAAGAATTTCCAGGCAAAAGTAGATTTTGATCAAGGACGCAAACAGAAAGATGCAACATGAGAAGACACCTTGTAGTAAAATAAAAACCATCTGCATGAAACCTGCTGGTGGTTTATTTCACCATCGTCTGCTCGGTGTCTTTAAAAGTGTCACTTTGCTCCTGATTTGTATTCAGTCTGTGAGAACGGTGTCCACTCCACTTGGCGGTGCACCGACGGAGTCCATTGATATTCAGTGGAGCGAGTGTTTGATTTAAACAGGCGGCGCTTTACTCAGAACAAAATCTCATTTCTGTCTCTGTGTTCTCTGTGTAATATTAAAGTTCAAGCGGCGGTTTTGAAAAATGACAAACACAAAACATCTACAATAACAGTTGAGTGTTTGTCTCCACTGGGATGTGGAATTGTGCCCAAGGAATAAAAACGGCAATTGAACTCAGTCTTTTTTATTTATTTATTTTTTTAAAAGATTTTACTGACAAACACATGATCCTGGGTAAAGTGTAGTTGTAATTTCTCAGGTGATCCAGCTTGTCCAGCTTGTGCTGCCGCCCCCACCAATCTCATCCAGTAGGTAATCAGGGTTTCTTCTGAACAGTTCACAAAGAAACAAGACAACAGTGGAATGAGTATGATAATATATTCAACAGCACGCACTGAAACAGCTGTTAATTTGTTTTGCTGATTTATGTACAGAGAGGCAATTGTCAGTATCATCTACAGAACTCACCAGCTCTCAGAAAGAGATGCGGTAAAAGCGAAGCTAAAAGTCCCATAATGAAGATATATACATGGGAGAGGAAGTGTTGAGGCAAAGCAGAGTTAAGTCACTTCTCAAGTTAATACCACTTAACACTGCAAGCTCTGAAAATAAAGACATCAAACATTTATGAGCTGCAGCACCGTGAAGATTTACACGTTAATACAGACAGTAAATACGTCACCAATACTGAATGTGTAACACCTGACCAATACATTAATGAGCCTACAAATGGGCATGACCTTGTAATTAATCCACTCTCTCTCCAAAGGTCTGCTAAAATACACGACCAACATGAAACACGACCTTTGGAGTTGGTAATTTCCAAGTGTCTGTTCATTTGCTTCGTGTGACAAAATTAGAAGAGACGATTGTTCCATTAGCTTCCACCTAGAATGTGTCACCTTCTGGGGATGAGCGGCTAATGTATTGCATCTTCATGTATTAATGAATAATTTATGAGCATTAATTGCACAAATTCCATGACCTTATCCAACCTCCAAAGAAAAAGCATATAATTATACTTCTTAATCTTAGAGACTGTTCTCATGAATGGGTTTGGGTTTTAGCTTGAAATGGTGTAAACAGAACAGATAATCCTCGTAAAAGCAGTCTGAAATGTAAAATCTCACATCAATATCATAGCAGTTCTTCTTTGAGTTTTAATTTTGGATTTAGAAATGTAATTATTTGGTGATGATTTCTGAGCTCCCCCTGTGGCTCACACAGCATGTCACTGAAAGATTGTTACGTTTGTTTTTATGTGTGCGACAGAGAGAGAACAGGCAGGGTTAGTGACCTTTTCAGAGCGCTATCATTTAATAAAAAGTGACAGCCACTAAAGGACCACTTACCATTCATCTGGTCTACAAGATTAGGGCCTGTACACAGTGGTCGAATGCGTGTCCCCAGACGGCGTAGTGACAGACAGAAAACAAAATCAATATTTCAGTGCCAAGGATTCATATTTTAGGATATCTGGCAGCAACAGGCAACAGCCCTCTACCCATCCATCTATTTTCTATACCTGGTTAATGTCACATCAGGCTGGACTCTCCAACGCACTTGGTGAGAGTGGGGTGTTGTTTAGTCTACACCAGTCTATGACAGGACTGTTTTTCATTTAAAAGGTTTAACCATCTCTCCAGCAGCAAAGTTCAAGCCATGTAGATCAAAGCTCACTGAAAAGCTGGGTGAGGACTCCAGAAGTGCATCCTACATTTGCTAGACCTTTGACAGTCTATAATTGTCTTATATATTTTATTTATTGTATAATATAATTGGATGAACCTTTACATTTTTGCTTTGTGGGCTGTGAGAAAGTCAGAAAGTTCTCCAACAGACCTGTGGTGTACAGGAAAAGAAGAGGAAATGGAGATTCATACTTTTATGTTCATTTGTTTTCATTTCCATGTCTAAAAATAGTCAAAGTACATTTCCCTTGTGCAGCAATACAACGCAGGTTTTTACAAGACTAACCCTCTACTGCTAAACACAACAACACATGCACACCAGCGAGACAGGTTTGCTGCGAGTGCTTGGCCACACTCATCCAGTGACACGTTTCACGCACCACTGCAGCAAACACAAGAAGTGCATACCGGAAACAGGCCTGACAAGGATAAAAGCAGGAGTACCGGCATAGGGCACGCAACTACTCCTTTCATCAGAGGCAGACTCTCACCCCCAGCTGCATGTTTGCCATATTAAATATGAATCAATTACACAACCTTACACAAGCTGCATTACTCCTCAATCTCACATTTGAAGTAAAAAAAAAAATCCCTTTATGTTTCTCCCCCTGCTGAGGAGCTCATAGTGGAATCCAGTGTACCTTCTTCTGACGTCTCTTCAAACAGACTTGGGCAGTGGGTTGATAGTAAAACAAGGGATATATTAGATGAATAAATTAGTGGGCCAACTTGTACTAGAATACATTTACATCTAGATGAGATTACAGTGCTGACATACAAGCTCATTACTGGCCTGTGCAGCTTCCTCCAGATGTCACCCGATTGCATTCTAACTCATTTACCAGGGCCCGCTGCTGTGACTGTGAAAACAATATATGATTGACGCGATATATCACAGGGAGGAAACATGTGAAAACTACCAGTCACACCTTATGAAAGCCGAGTTTTAGCTACTGCACAGACAAACCTTTAAGGTGCTGAGAAATGTTTCAACATTAACGTTGAGGGATTCCTTTTTAGAGGCTAAACAGCACAGTTTCTACCCACAAACGTCATGAGAAGAAAGTCCCCCTGCAATTCACACTCGGGCTCACACTTTTTGTTTTCATCCCGAGGTGAAGCAACAGTTTTTATGTGTGCAAATAAAACTAGATGTTTATATACTGTCATAAAATATACAAAAGTCCTATTTTTATGTCTGTCTCTCAGGAGACACAAGGAGTCTTCAAGAAACAAAAACCTAAAGGGGATAATCCATCATAATAGAAACTGCAAACAAGTAAACACACATCTGTATTTACATGTAGGTACATTTATACTTTTCCTGGAACAAACGTTTCTAAATTAAACACTATGCAAAATACTTTTGCTATATTGTTAGTGGATGAAATTGGACATAAACAGTCATGAACCCACAGACAATTAGGGTTATTATTGACGCTGCAGTCTGGACGTTCAATCCTATTGGTTTTCTTGCCTGCAGCCTTAATTCTGATACAGTCTCCCATGTTATTTCCAAAAAAATCTAAATACCTATAATATATATAACAGCTTTTTCCACTGTCCTAGAAACAAGACACAATAACAGCAACAGTCTGAGACAATTCAGTAATTAGAGCCAATAAAGCAAGATGTAAACAAAATTAGTCCACTGCAGCAGCGTTTGAGTGGACTAATCGTAGTCTAATTACGTGTGTGTGAGAAAATGTTTTAAAAAAACTGCTGATCTAATTAATATTCCTTCCCTCCTTGCAAAACAAAAAATGCTGTTTCGGTCAAAATGCATGATTGCAGATTAAATAACGAAATGAAACCACTAACTACTAACAGAAATGATCCGCAGCTTAAAGTGAAAGTGAAAAGCCAGACACAGATGGAAGGCGAAAACAACACAGTGTGTGGAAAGGTAGAAGTGGCTCTACAGGGAAATCTGCTGAAGGGGAGACACAAATGGAGGATCAGACCCCTTTCATCAGTGACCCGAGCACTCACACAGTCATACACATGAGCACGCACACTCATACGCACCCTGTCTGTTGCAACATCAAGGAAAGATTCAGAAACTCAGGAGCAGTTTTCTCAAAGCGTAATAGGAATTCTATTACAGGTGCTACACATGTGTTTTTACTATCCAGCAATTAAACATGGTGATGTTTATTTACTGCTATTCACTAAAATTAAGCATTTTATTTACCAAGTTATGAACTGGATGATGGTGGTGATAGAGTCGATCCTCGTAAACAATTTAAAGGGCACTGCCTTGAGATTGGGCACGTCAGCACCTGTCACTTCCCGCCTCCAGATGTTCATCACATATATATTCAGACAGCAATCTGAATATGAAATGCACAACGGAGGAAGAGGAAGCAGAGCGGGCATAGAGAAGTGAAACATTCGCTCTATGAGTGCTAGCAGGTCATAGGCTTGAGACATGGCTGCTGTTTATGGTTTACAGCTGGCAATAAGAACAAAGCAGCTCTGCCAGTTTGTATTCATTATCACAGGAGGTAATTGTGACCGACACTAAAGGAGATATTCACCAGCATGAGCTCACATCCGCTGAAGTACAAAACCTGTGAGGAAGTTAAGTCAAGTTAGGATTCAGCTCCACTGTCTCACTGATATGAGCCGAGTTCATTTGCAAATGTGACAATTAAAATGATTTTATGATGAAACAAAAGCGTCGAAACGTCTTCTTTCTGATAACCAAATTCACAAAGAACGTCCTTTACCACGGGGGGAGACTCTACATGAAATATGCACAGTTTTCACATTAGCATTGCAGTGTTGTTTGGCACAGGATTCTGTTCAGTTGTGGTAACGTCTAAATCTTAATCATGCATCTTTTAGGATTAATTACAGTGTGGCTACTTTATTTCAGGAAAACCTATAATTGCAACAGCATATTAATGATTCTCATGCAGTGCTTTTTTGACTAGGCCCTCTCTCTGTGGTGATTTTCTAATTTCTAAATCAAGCTAATGATTTGTCTCCATTAGCTGGATGTCTCGACTGTTGCTACTATACCAAATCTTTTTTCTAAACGTGTGGTTAAATATCAAATCAACAACAACAAACAAACAAAAAAAAGATAAACAATGAGATCATTTTACAGGAGTTTATATTAAACAAAATGATTAAATACTGAGCACTGTGTTTTGACATTGATCTGTAGTGTCTACATAAAATCTGGCTCTTATAAAATGACCTTGAACACCTTACATCAGATTTATTCCTGACTGCACACGGAGTAATAAAAGAAATTGATATCAAAATGGACTTCTAATCAAAAAACAGCCGATGACATTCACTGTAGGAGATTTGATCAGAGAGATGAATCACCCATTGTCCTTGGGTGTAATTTGTGTTTCTGTATGATGTTGACCTTGCCACGTTGTGAGAGTAACAGTTTATATAGGTCATGGATACAAGAAACCCTATAACCACATTGTCAATAATGATGTCACATAAACACACAAGAATAATACACTGGAACCAGCACAGACCAGGAAACGGATGAGCTGTCAGTCAGTCATTTACATTCAGAGCAGGAGTGTTTGATTTGATTCACAGGCAGCACCACGACTGTACGGCCTGAAAACTATTTCCCATGGATGTGTTTTGATAGCATGGCTGCACCTAATTCTTCGTAAACAACACATATACCGACATATTTTTCTGTTTGTGCACATGCTGTAACCCCCTACAAAGTGAGAGCATGTCCTTCATCCACCAGATCTGTTGGACCTGGAAAGTTGCAGTTTTGTCAGTCACCACCTGTCATTTTTGTTTCATATGCAGGCAGGTAGGGTCGGTATCTCGGGGATTGCACTGCAGGAAATCATCCTAAAACATAACACCCGTAGCCACTATACATGGCTAATATGGATGGCGATGTTCTGGTACCATCTCACATACTCAGGTGACAATGTCACAAACACTGACTTTGACTTTGGCTTAGATCAAACAAGATCCAGCAGCACAAAATCACCAATCAATGACATACTGTATCTCCTGATGTCTATAGTGGTATGAGCAAAAAGAGACTAACCTAACGCTGCATCTGAGCTGTAGTTTAAACCTGAACTCCTTTCACCCTAAAATGTGTTTTACAGACACGTACTGTATCCACAGAGGGAAGGAATATCTCAGAGGTCAGGACATTTTGTGCCGCATTTGTTACTAAAAGTCAAACGTGTGCACATTTCCACATGCTGGCAAGTGACCCAGCAGAGCGGCAGTGTGCCGGGGCATTCAGGCAGGAGAGATGCTGACTGAGTAGCAAGTGGGGTGATTGTTTGTGAGTCTGTGGATGAAACCGAACCTGTTGCAAAGTTTGTTTTGTTGTTTAATAAATAGTTTTGGTCCACTTCTGTTGGAATATATTACCCCAAAGGACAAAGTAATCAGTGCCAGGAAGAACACGAGAGGACATCTGAAAGTCAATTTTATTCATAGTGGGTGAGTGGAGCTATGATGAATAACCCAGACAGACCCAAAATTAATCAGGTGATCATAGCAGTAGACTTTAGAAGATCAGCTCATTTCCATTCATTTAAAAGGTTTGAGAGAACATTGAGGATGTGGGAAGACAGCCAAGCCCCAAAAATAAAAATAAATGAGTTTTTTCTGGGTCACATGGTTTCCTCAGGTTGATGAATGAGATGAACTTTGTGTTGAATGAAAGACAATACAGGATATTTGCAACTGTATTACATACTACTTTAGGATAAAAGGGGGTATTTCTAAAAATGGCACTACAGAGACATATGAATTAAAAGAAAGACACTGCCTATCTGCTGTGTGGACATTTAACAGTAAATAGCACTGGTTCGTCTGTCATCTGTCACCCCAGGGCTTTACTCATCAAACCTACACACTCCCTTTATACTTTTATCATCCCACTCACCAAGTATAGGGTAAATAAAGGATGAATCTGGAAGAAGGAATACGATCACCATCCAAGTAAAAGTTAGTGCTGCTGGAAAGTGACTGATGGATAGACAATAGACAGATAAATGGCTGAACTTGACACCGTGACTTGACTTTTTCTGGAAGTTTAGTTAAGGAAAAATGGTTTTGTTTTCATAGATAACCCAAACTATTTTTGCATCAGCTAGTAATGCATCTGTTTTAGTGGCACATTAGAATAAAAAAACGAGCTGACTGTCATATGTTCTGTCTTAGCTCAATTTTGTTGACATTTTAATTTAATTTCATTATATAAACAACCCGTATTCTCTGCTGATTAAAAGCTAAGCAGGGTTTTAAATCACAATGTCAACCAGGTGTGTGTGTGTGTGTGTGTGTGTGCTATGTGTGGCCCCATTCAACCTGTCAAAGGCTGTGATGATACACGTGGGACCTCGATGTTGCTGCTGCAGCAAAAGGGGTGTTTCTGGTAAGACTGATGCAGTGAGAATTGAAGGCTAAATGGTCAGGGTTCAAACCATTGTGCTGATTTCTTTTCCATCCGAAGTGAAGACACAAACACACACACACACACACACACACACACACACACACACACACACACACACACACACACTGTTGACTTCACTGTCATCTACTCATACAGTAGTATGCATGGGTCTGTTTTGCCTTTGGCATGAACAGAAGTCTGAAGAAGAAGAACAGGAAAGCTAGGAACTGAACTCCAAAATAAAACAAAACAATGACAGCAACATGAAAACAAACAACCAACAAAGAAAGGTATTCTGAACACACACAAAAACGCGAATCACCTCTGGGAATCCTTTTTCAGTACAGGGGGGAAACTCTTCTGCTCTCATCAGGTTGAGATTGGCAGGTGGGGCTTTTGATGTGACTGGTAATCTTCCCCAAGCCTGAAGAGTTGCCTGGTAACATTAAAGCACAACAAAGCAGCTGTGGCACACAAGGCACTTGGCTCACGGTGTTACACAGATTCATTTTCTTTCCAAGTGAAAAAGGCCACAAGGTGTGTCTTCTACGTACAACCTGAAGTTGCTAGAAGGTACATTTAGTCAAGTATTAACAAATATGCGTCAACTACCAGTGTTTATTCTGAGTTAAACCTTCAAATCTATATGTTCCTGTACTCTGAGAACTTTCAAGTCTATGTGAGCAGCTAAAATCATAATTTTACTAATAAATAATTCAAAACACTGTTTACTTTTGCACGTTTTTAGATGCTATAACAACAGTGCCTTTAGTTTAATACACAAGCAGTATACACATTAGCACTAAAGAAATATCCTTAAGAATAAATGCATGAATATATAGTCTCTTTCATCTGTAGGCACTGAAGAATATTAATCCAGAACAATGGCACATAGTGTACATCTGTTGCCAGTGTGTTTTATCACATCTGACTGGCCAATAACAGCTGCTGTCAGAGAAACTATGCCAAAGAGGCCATTGCAATTTTGGACCGCGATATGGTTGAAATACATTAATTTAGCTAGAGCAGATGTGGTGTGCAGACGCACAGAGAGGGATGTCAAGACAGTGTTCCCATCCCCTTTTGTTGTTTGATGAAAAGCAAGTCAGGTGGCAAAAAACATTTAAAAACTCCTTGACAACAGGTGACTCTGTGGTCACACAAGGTACAAGTAAAAGATCAGTTTCAAATGGGAGATGGAAACTTCGCCAAGTATCTGGAATGAGAAGTCAAGTGGGACATGTGAAACTACACAGGATGTGAATACTGCATCCCCGCGGGTTAACTGTGGTCAAGTACACAATATATTCAACAATAAATTCAGCTGAACATCAACTATGAATCACCTGCCCTGCTGGTTATGCATCAGTTGAGAAGAGGCAAACTAAAGCAGGATGGACAGTGAATACATAAAATTGAGGAAGGAGATTATGAAGCACATTTAAATTGCGAATATTTGTGTGTGTGCATGAATGTGGCATGATTTATCTGTGTGGGAGGAGGAGCAGACATTTACTTACATTTGCTTGGACAAATCCTTCACTAGAGTGCGGCTGGGTGAGGTGTACGTGTAGGTGTATTGTTTCCCTGCTGGTTTTGGCTCAAAATTCAAATTCAAAATTTAATGTGCACAGATCTTCAACAGCAGTAATATTATTCATAGGTTCTGGCATGCAGCTGTCACTGCCAAAATGACAACAAGAGCCCCCCACGATTAAGGATAGTTAGGAATAATCCAATAGCATTAAACGTGGACTCAAGGCAAAGTAGGTCTGGGTGACGGACCATATCGTAAATGTTAAGCAGGCCGGCCTAGGAGGTGGCCTTATTCTCATAAGTCATTACCATCAACCTGGAATATTGTAACATGGCAAGACCCAGCTTGATGCTAGTTAATAGTCTATTTTTACAGACATTATACTGCTGTGAATCATGGCCAGCGAATGCCCAGAGGCCTTTCCACAACAACAACAAAAAAAAAAGAAATGACTGTGGAACAAAAAATGTCTGTGACATAGTATAAAAATCACAGAGACACAAATCAGACTCAACTCAGTTTCACTGTAGGTACAGTAGCTTTATGTTTAAAGCCAAATAAAATTGTCACAGTGTATAGTGAAAACTTTCTGAGAAGGAGAGAAAGCTGCTTCTACAAAAAAAAAAAATTATAATTATATCAAGTCATACAACAGATCTAGACATTGGTTGAGTGCACTTGATTTTTATTATTGAATTCTTAAAAAACTTATTATATGTATCACTTCATTCAAAACATACTGGGAATTTCAAGGTTTTCTGCTTGATATGTCATAAAATGTGATGTAATAAATAAAACAAAAAACACACATAAAAATCATTTTTACGTGTGTTAAGACCTGCAGATCATTCAGGGTTAGGGTCAGGAAGAATTTGAGCCCATTCTTCCCGCAGAACTGCTTTAGCTCCGTCATATTCTTTGAACGTCTCGTGTGTGTGGCTCTCTTCAAGTCGTTCCATAGCATCTCTATATTGTTGAGGTGCTATGAAGTCTGGGCTCTGACTTTGCTCATCCAAAAGGTGGATTTTGTTTTTCTGTATAGTTTCAGCTGACGTACAGACATTCACTCTGGAATTCATCTTCCCCTTAATCACTGCAAGCTGACCAGGCCCTACTGCAGCAAAGCAGGTCCAATCATTTTCATGATTATATGCAGGGAACTTTTATTTTAACATTTTGCCAATACTGCTGTGGATTAGCTTTTTTGCAAACTCCAGGTGTGCAGCAATGTTCTTTTTAGTAAGCAGTAGCTCCCTTCATGGTGTCCTGCCATATACACAGACCATATTTTATGACAAATGCAGAAAACCATAAAATATTTTTTCTTGCCACTGTATGTATCACAACATGATTATGTTAGCTTCAAAAACGTAACCTGACCTGCAGTTAGCCAGCGTAGGAAATTCCAGGCGAAAGGACTGGTAGAAAAATACAGTACAAAATCTTTAGTTAGTTGGTTTAGTCAAAGATCTGTGTTCTTTCAATAAAACAAGTTTTCTGTGAAGTTGGCCTAAATAGATTTTTGCACAACTTGCTCTTACAGATGTAAATACTACACAGAGAATAAAACCTGATATAAGGGCTCAACAGTTTCATTAGATCGTGTTTAGTTTCTGCGAGAAGCTGCAGCAAAGCAATAGTGTTTCGCCAGCTATTTTTAAATTTGGTGTTCATTCTGGAGCTCAAAACTCCAAGTTAGTTTTAGGCACATTTATTCGACCTCGAGAAGTAGAAGCATTTCTGTCAAAGAGGATAAAACAGATGCTGCAGCATCAGCAGATACAATACAAACAATATAATCTCCCTCTTACAACATCAGTGCTATATTATTAACTTTCTATCCGAAAACCTCCTGATAAAAGAAAAAAAAAAAAAGCCGATACAACAGCACTTCAATAAACCATATATTTACAGTGCTGGGTTTTGCCATTAATCCACCAGAAAGTGCTCAACTTATTCTGTTATTTTTTAGGACCTGTGTTTTACTAAATTGTCTTAGATTGTGCTACAAATTAAATAGGTATTATAAAATACTGGTATGTCATTGCAACACCACCTTAAGGATAGTTATAAAAAAGAAAACTAACATTAACAACATTTCTATCTTTTGCTGCTGCTGCCACATTGTTTTTCCATCTCTGTATGTTAAACTAACTCCTACAGCCGTACTGTTAAAGTGCGTACAGTAGTCGTGGATAGCACCGTTGGTGGTGCAGCTTGGTGTGCAAAGTCTCACGTTGGATGATCCACAGCGACAGAAACGTGCCACAGAGACACTCAGGAGATAAGAACATGGATGGATCGTGGCATTGTTTGTTGTGGCATGTAATTTTGTCTCTTCAAACCAAGTAACAGAGAATCATCAGTTATTGTCGGATGATAATATATTTTATATCAAATACAAACCATTTTCTTGCATCAAGAGAAAGTGAAACCTTTTCCATTACTGTAATTATACAGTAAATAAACTAATTGCATGTGGAGATGAGGTGTCAAGGTTTTTGTGATCCAGATTGATTGTACAGCACTGGCAGCTGAACATAGATATTTGAGTTGCTGATCTAACCATTCAGAGAACTGGATTTTGGAGCATTTTATTGTAATATAAATATGAAATGTAGGTGAATAAAGTGTAACAGAAGTGGAGCAGAGCAGGAAGATGGAGGGCTTAGCAGAGCACAATGGAGTCTTGAGCTAACGTTGGCTTAAGTAGTACTGTACAGGGCAATGAAAGACGAACAGAAGCCTAATGATCAAGTGAAGCGGTGGACGTTGTCTTTGCAGTTGACACTTACCCATCGACCAAAAGAACTTTAGTATTCCAGTTAAAGCTGGTCATTATTAAACGAATCACCCCTCATACTGTATGGAGAGTTGGTTAATTGGCTTTCTGAGGAAACTCTTCAATGAAAAATAGCAGCATCCTTTATTCTTTAGGCCTAGTTAATTCAAGAATGTGTCATTAGTTTTAGGTCAGAAATTCTCAATAGAGCCGTGGATGGGCTCCAGAAGACGAGTCAAGCTTCGACGCTTTGAATATTTTAACCCACAGATTCGATTTAGCAGTGAATGTCACACTCATACCCCTGTGCACGTTCTCCAGACAGACTAAGAGTGTTCCTCACTTGATATCGCTGAAGAAAAATATGAAATGCCATTTTAATGTGACTAAATCAAATAACATCACATTGTTATAATGAAAAATAACACTGGGTCATGCCACACAGACGTAGTGAGTAGTGTGTCAAATATCTTTGTAAACTGAGTCACAACTTGGAAAATTCTCATTCTTTTCATCTAGATGGTGATGACATGAGTATTTCAGGATTCAGGAAATGTCTTCAGATCAGTGGTTAACCCTTGTTCAATTAGGATTTTTTAAAAAGGTCACTGGTAACAGATGCTTACCTCCGTGACCTGAATGCGAAGTTTTTACTTGTACATGAGCCAGAAACTGAAGCTGGTCCAAACCATTATAAATAGCACCAAAAACAGGAGCACACAAAACCATGCGTGTTCGTGCGTTTTGGACCATGTGATGCAAATTCCAACAAGAGGAGAGTCAGAGAAATAAGAAAGGAATGGACAGAGGCGGGGGGCAGAGAAAATTAACAGAGAGGGGGAAGATGGAGACAAAGAAATGAAGAATAAGCCAAGGGAGACAAAGGGCAGAGAAGAGAGACACGAGATGACTGAGGGAAGGAGAGAGACTTGCACCTCCTTCGCCACAGTGCCGCTCCACAGCCTCACTCGGCGTCTCCTCATTTCTCGCTGCGCTCTCTGCACCTGCGCCTTTCGCGTTTCTTTTTTGTTCCTTGCATTTCATCCTCCTCCTTTTTATTTTATTTTTTTATTTTTTTTTATTTTAAATTACTTTTGACTGTGCACCTTCGACATGCTCCCGACGTGAAGTCCGCCAACTCAACTAAAAAATCAGATCAGATCAGATGAGGAAAGGCAAATGCTCTGTCGGAGACGAGAGGGAAGAAACACGCACACACGCGTTTTGCATCTTTCGCTGAGCGCCTCGGCCTGAACGGAGCAACAGTATGGATCTGTCATTCATGGCTGCGCAGGTCAGTGATTTCTCCCACAATTTGCCCCGAAGATTTGCGGCTCGGTCGAACTTTTTATTGCCACATCTCACCCATTGACTCCATGGGCGTGGCCGGTCGACATACATGATCAATACGCAGCCATTATATTGGAAAGTGGCTCAAACTGCGTGTGCATAAGCCAATTTCACTGATGATGGTGTTAATGTTGTAATAAGTTTTTATGTAGTTCTGCTATTATAATAGTTTTTCGTTATTCATAAACTCTGAGTTGGACATAATGCAGCACACTTTTTATACCAAGTGAATCTTGTGTTATTCATGCAAATGTGAGATGTGGTGCTTTGCATAGTAACACACACAGATAACACGTCCCAGAGGATGAATGTGCAAATATGTTGAAATTCACTAGGGTCTGAAGTGATACTCTTCTCATCCTCCCCTCTCTCGGTGCCTGGCTGCTTGTGGTTTGTCTGGTGCCAATCCACTTTGCAAGTTTCTCTCAAGTTAAAGGGTTTATGGCGTAATCATTTCTGCAAAAAATAGGTTAAGCCAAATAATAATCCTTTTAAACCAGAACCCCTAAATAGAAGCACATTCAGGGAGTCATCTTAGCAAATGCAACTTTCGAAACAGCCAAACCACAGAAGTGATGGAGGCAGACCATTAACCACCATTAACTCTGTGGGGAGTCAATTATTCATATTTAAAACTGGGAATAGTTCAACCTAAGTGTTTGAAATTGCTTGACCTGATCAGTAGGACAATTTGCTACTTAAACACTGAAACTAATGATGAGGATTATAAATCTGAGATGAGCAAAAGTTAAGCCAACAGTGTTTTAAAGATGAAGAGTGTTAAAGTAGTCACATTGTCCCTTAATGACGTAAGATCAGATTTCATTCATTCAGTCCAACGTCAAATAAAATTACACACATCTTTAGAAACACCAAACAGCTGGTGCTGCGACAGACTTTAACTGTTAGCAGGATGCCCCAATATCACATCTGATGAGATCAAACACTCCTGTCAATATCTATTTGGTCAATGATCTGATAAAAATGCCGAGAACTGTGTTGCTGTAATTACTTCTGGCAACTGTGATGTGAAACTAATGTAAAGGCAAAAATCTAAATTTGGCTTAAATGACTTCCCTGTGACCCTGTTGCCTCACTTCATCTTGTTCCAGCAGACAAACCTTCTCCTCAAAAATTCAGAGAGGTAATGGCTAATTTAACTGAAGTGAAATCTATTCCAATGCCCTGAGTCACTCAGTAATGGTGACTGTGAATGAAGTCAGTCAAATGTCCCTGGAGTTTTGAAGACCGACTTCACAGTGGATGATTTTTTTCTGCCCATCCATTTCGATGCAGCTCTGCTGCCTGCAAATAACTGGACCTTCGCCATCGCTTTGTCTTTAAGATGATCGATGCTGCCATAACCGTTCTCTCTTAAAGACAGAGAAAGTTTTTAAAGTCTGAAACACAGACCAGGTTACAGATCTTCTCTCCGTTGCAGAGAAAGAATAGTTTGGAGAGTGTACAGCACTAATTCTTTGTTATTTTAATGCTTATGTATCTGATGAAACTCATTAGTGACGTGTGTATGCTCGGCATTTAGCAAAAACACATCCTGCAAGACAAAAACATGCATCCCATGTGTACCACTCTATCAAATACATCGTCTTTGTGTTTTGTTTGAATGACTTTTTCAAATATTAGAGAAACATGCCAAACAGTTCTCTGCAGAACAATGTGCGTGCACTTTTGTGTTTGGTGAATGATTTGCATTTGGCAGCAATGCCTCACTGGCTTGAAATGAAAAAGGGCATACTTCATTAGGCTGAAAGTGGTGGCATCCTCAAGCATCGCAAAACATGGATTAATAGGTGACGATCACAGTGAAGCTTTTGAATGCTAAGCTCGGGGGAAATGAGACGGATTGTTCTTTATCTTTTCAGTTACACTGAATGTAGAGTTGTTGTTTCAGAGTTCTTTGCTTGGCTCATTGGATATGGATATTAAGATTTACTTTTAACTTGCACACTCACATATGAATTGCTTTTGTCAGACAAAAAAAAACAAACAGTGATGGTTAATCACGTCGTGTACTGTACGTCTTTGTACCTCATACAAGCTGTGGTTGTTATTAACAATGGCAGATGTTAAGTCATAAAAAATGAGCCACTGTGTTTCCTGGTTACTAACTGATGTTAAGGTCACGTTTGATGTGTGGTAGAGAGGCTCCAGAACCACCCTGGGCACTTTGCCAGTCTTAGACTTTCAGTTGACAGATCTGACCCACAGAGCAGCAAAACCTTTAAGGCTCTGTCCATTAACTACACAGTGACACACTGGCCTTAACCTTTTATTCATTTTTGCACAGGCACTCATGTTTGATTAACCAGACCTTTTAAAATAAAGGCAACTATAGACAACATTTTATCATATGGGTGAGAATAAGGTAAAATAGAATTAGAATAGATGCTAGTGCAGTTTATTTTCTTTACTTTCAATTGTATGTCTGGACAGTTTAACTATTAAATGAGCTGCTATTGGTGTATTTTCTTCTGTAACTTTAAATGTTTTATGGCCAGTGACATTTCTCATTACTCAGTTTATTCCGTGAAGCTGTGGCTCATTCAATCTGACAGGATTGTCAATCTCCTCTCGCGTTCGAGGAGACAGACAAGAGTGAAAGAATAAGGATGGAGGGAGAGGCTGACGACTTCAACACAAACGGACAGGACTGCTTTACTTGTGTGTCAAATGTGTCAAAAAGTCAAAGGAATCAGACTGATATGAATTCAGAAACAGAAATGTTGAGTGGTTCACAGTAAAGGTACTTTTCTTATTAAATGCAGTTTTCCTATATCAGGAGTCAGAAGGCCTATATCTTTGTTCTTAACTGCATAAAAATTTAATTACATAATGACCGTCACACCTAGACTGTCTATTAAAAATCCCATTGGTCTCTATATCAGAGGCTTATTTGAAAGTTGTATTAATGGCACGCGAGCCTTTTCATCTTGAGGAATTTATTTCCCCTCTGGTCTTTTGTCTGCTTTTCCAGCAATTGGTTTTTATATAAAATCTGCAGTGTTGAGATTGTGAAAACTTGCAATAGCTCCGGAATTTAGCCTTCTTCAACTTTTATGAGCCTGCAGGGTTGTAAACAGGCTGAAGGAATAATAATCTAGTCAATTAGAAGAATAGGTGACTGGCTCTGTCGCAGCAGCTATACAAGAAAAAATATGTGAACCTTGTGGAATTTCATGGTTTTCTGCTTGAATTTGTCAAAAAATTTGATCTGATCATCTAAGTCAAGCGCATTAACAAATATAATGTGCCTGAAGTAATAACACAAACAAATTCTTATGTTTTAAGTCTTTATTTATAGGGTATGTGAACCCTTCAGATGTGCAGCAATGTTCTATTTAGTATGCAGCAACTTCCTTCGTGATGTCCTGCTATAAACCACCCTGTTACTTCAATGTTTTACCTACTGTACACTCATGGATACAGATGTTAGTCAGTTCCAATGATGCCTTCGAATCTTTGGCTGTCAGTCTGGGTTGTTTCTTTACTTTACTGGTGAGTGTTTGTTGTGCTCTTGAA
The DNA here is from genome assembly GCF_900324465.2 of Anabas testudineus. Classification (NCBI taxonomy): domain Eukaryota; kingdom Metazoa; phylum Chordata; class Actinopteri; order Anabantiformes; family Anabantidae; genus Anabas; species Anabas testudineus. The sequence goes on along the minus strand of NC_046630.1, from coordinate 8,803,698 downwards.
GTCAATTTGACTGGCCTCCCACTTCTTGGTAGAGTAGCCACAGACTGACGGCAAACTCAAAACATTTGAGTGTTTTTTATTAGTCACAGTAGCTCCAGTCCACACCTTCAAACTAACTGTATTCCAGGTTTGTTAATGCCTGATTCCAATTAGCTTTGGAGGTCATTATTCCAAGGGTTGATACGTTTTCCAATAGCACTATGGGGTTGTTGTTATTATTCTAGGCACATTTTATTTGTTAATTCTTTTGACTTAGATGAAGATCAAATCAAATTTTGACAAATTAATGCAGAGATGCAGATTTTTTTTATCTGCACATTTTGTTAATTCGAAATACAGGTAAATACAACTAAAACCCACAGAATATAATGTAATCAAATAAAAAGTTATTTTATCCTACGTGATACATCTCAATCAAAAGATGATTTTCAGTCCTGGGTTGAAGGAGAGTTCAAGCACTTCACAGCAGGGCCACTTCACAGTTTACTCTCAATTCATGGATGCACCTCACACAGAGAACATGGAATCCACATGAAGCAGGAGCATTCAGGACAAACAATGTGCTACAGTGGGAGGTTTGCCCTGGCTGAATGAGTTTTATGTCATCGCCCCCATGATCAAACCAAAAAACAACAGTTTTCGAGAGAGTCATTGTCAGTGCAGGTGGTCACGTAAAATGAGCAGCCCCGGGTTTAGTTGCTTTCTGCCTTGTTCTCAGTGTGAACAAATACCTATCCAACTGGAAATTGCAGGTCCCTATTTTTGGCAGTGATGAAAGTGTCTGGAAGCAGGCACCAAACAGCTTGTAACCAAACTGCACATTTGCTAAAGACCTCTGCTGATCAAAGCTCAGCAAATATATGTGCAACAGACCTGTTAGGCTTTGGATTTCTCTCCGGAGCTGATGTTCTTAGCCTCTACAAATGATAAAAAAAACATAGCAAAGAATGTACTATTGTATATATATAAGTGACAAAGCCTGGCTGGATAGCTTCCTCTAGTAGCACTCTACTGTAGAGTTATTTGGAACTACAGAAAAGAAGCCACAAAAGATTATATTCCACAGGAAATCAATCTTTACGTCTGTTTACTGCAAAGATTTATTTTTTTCTGTTAGCCTGATATACTGTAATGAATGTAGAAATGAGGTACTATACATATGGACAGGATTTATAAAAGTATCAGGTGGTAATGTTAGATAAAACGTATGCTAGAGAGAAACAACTCACAATATAACAAATATTAGATTATAAACTACCAAGCATCAGCTGTCATTTCAGCTGCTAAGTAAGGGCCATGGACTCTGAAAATAATGTGTATTATTGTTCATAATTTCCCAGTTTCTTTTCTTACAACATGTTTACACATTAGATAAAAATATCTCCCAGCTACTTTGCACCTGAAATGAGGGAGTGCATATTGAAAGTAGAGAATGAAAGTGAGATTTAATGGACTGTGACAGCCAAGTATGAAGTAATAACATCTTTCCCAGATAGACCCAACTCCCTAACTGCATGATACTTCCCATATAGATGTATCTCTCATATTCAGCATGTATGAATTATATATTCCTACATAAATAATCCATGCATACTGAATTAGTTTCAACGCAGCATTATCCTTTGTATCAATACTTTTCAGAATAAAATTCAGCAATGATTTGGGGTAAAGCTTTGATGAATATTGCCTCAGCGTGCTCATCATAAAATAAAGTGCTCCATGCTGACTTTTTTTCCGCTATAGCATACAAAAAAAAAAATTCAAATTTGAATTCAGCTCATGGGCAGCTCTTTTGACGAAAAGGAAACATGAATGAAAAAATAAAGAAAAAATCGTCGGGCTGTTGCTTTGCTGTGGTGAAAGCTGGCAAAAAGCAGAATGGCAGCAGCTGATTACACGCTCTCAGGAAGCAGAGATGTATGATTATGACAGTAGTTAAACACCATGGCTGTTGTAATTTATTGGGATCATTATGCAATTTGAAATCATTAGCATGCTAAACATAAAGCGATCAAATGAGTGTTTCATGCAGCATAGTTTTTTCCAGTTTGCCAGGAGATGTTCATCCCTGGATGTAATTTTAGCAAATTAGCCTTTTTCAGAAATAGACAACAGAATTTCTGATGCAGATTTTCCACAATTTGTGCTGTTTTTATTTATTTATTTTACCATATTCAGGCTTTAAAACCCAAGACACTTCCCACTTTTGATTTAATCTCTTTCACTAGGCCTTATTCTTTGAGACTGACCTTGGGTTTGTTGAAAGAAAGCTGCCCTAAAGCAAATGGCATAGTGCACAGCCAGGCATTTTCTGTTCCCTCTCACTCACTCCCTGTTCAGTCTGCGAGGGAGCTGAGGTTACAGTACATTGTATATTTCACATAAGGAGCCTTCACTGCCCAAGAAATACTGTTGCCTTGAGACACAAAACTTCCTTGAGCTCAGAGTCCAAAGCAGGATTTAACATTTCTGTGTAATTTTCAGCATTGATACAGTCTGATGACAGTCTGATGACTGTATCACTGCAGCATCTCATTATCCTGGATTATGTGACACCCCTTCTATTAGAACACGGTTACTGAATTTCACTTTCATAGCTCATTTGCATCATATGATAATTTAGGCAACAAATAGACTATATTCAATTTTCCTGCTGATGTTTTTCTCAAAGGGTAAATTACACCCCTCCTCTTCGCAGTGTCTTTCTGATGTTGTCTGCAAATAGCCGCTTGACAGTAGACATCAGATTTATAACTATTTTGTCACACAATACCAACCAAGCCTCACTTAATACTCCACAGTTTTTACGACGTTTACTATAAAGCAAATCTGACCACGACCTTCTCATTTCAGGTGCATGAAAGTTTAATGCCCAGATAATGAATCACCACTGTTAGTCTTACCACATGTGGAAATCATTTTGATGCTGACTGCTACGCATGAGTGGTGGAGAAATATATACTAGTTTAGATTATTCCTAAAATTCTGAATTTTTTATGACCCCCTCCATGTTCTTGTAAATCAGTTCACAGCTAAAGCGTCAAGCTTTCCTTTGTGCAAGTTGTAATCACAGCTTCAGTCTCAGGAATCCATCAGTCTTAGTAGTGCTTATGGATCTATGGTCTCTGTTGCTGCTGTGTTTCACAGTCTGGCCCTGAGCTATTTACAGGAGAGCAGCAAACACATTACCTCATGACTTTTTCATGATATTTTGAGGTATTTTGTTCCAGAAAAAAAAAAAAAAAAGACTGAGTAGCGAGCTTATCTGTGTAGTGCAATACAAAAAAATGCCGGGTGCAGTATGTACATCCCATATTTATTTGGGCTTACAGCTACTCTGTAAACATTACACAGCCACTACAGGGTTGATGCTGTGCAGTGGTTGCTATTTACCTGCCCCTGTGTAAAAATAAAACATTCAAACACGTGTATGATTTACATGATATTGTTTAATGCTGCAAGCCCCTGAAAGGTCCCGTGTTTATTTTACACAGGTACCTAACACGAGCACCACAGCTTCATTATCCATAAACTAATAAATAAAACTTGTGTTTTCTTCTTTCTCTCACAAATACTGTAAAAGTGAGGGACCACCTCTGAACTGTTACAGTATCTGAAACCACTGTACTAAAACTAGGCCAACATGACACACACATGACAAATTCATAACACACTGCGCTGCCCCTCCTCCCACAGGGGACACACATACGGTAACAAGTCCTAAGTGCTGATGCCAACCTGCAGCTATACTGTGCTGTATCGACAACCAACATTGTGGTATTGCAGATTTAATACTGTGATAATGCAAGATGTCATGTGCAGTGACAAACTGTTAATATTAGCAGAATTTAAATTATTTTAAATGTGATTTAAATACTTTTTTTAGCCTCTTTCGTAAAAAGAACACTGATTTGACACACACAATATCATCATAATTATTTAATTATCAATAACCATATTCATTAACCATAATCACTCATGTCTACTGCCTTCAGATGCATTTTCTTAGAGACAACTTGTTTTTGTGCCCACACCAAAGCAAACACTGACCATTCCTTAACCTTAACCATGTCTAAATTGTGCAACCGTGATGATGATGAAGGACCAGGACACTTACTGCCACAGGGGTGCTATTTCAGGAGACGTTCTATAGGTTGTTTAAGAGAGAGAAAGGACAAGTGATGTGGTCTTTTGGCTGGTGCATGTCCCTGTAGAGCCATCTCACAGTAACACGTAGGAAAATGAAAGGCAGTGGTTAAGCACATCTGTCAAATGCTATTAATATAAATATATTAGATACGGAAGGAATATAGATCACTTTAACTGTTGAATGCAGACATTAATGAGGCAGGGACTCAGACAAAAGCCCTGATAGCTGTGGTTACTGATTACTAAGCAAGATGAGGGAAAAAAGAGATATGAGAGCATATGCAGTTAGAAGACATGCTAGATATGATTCAGAAAGCAGAGGGGGATAGGAGGTGTTAAATTTCTTGAAGAGAAGACTTTTTACCCTACATGAGGAGATTAGGAGCGACTCTGCTGTTCTGAAGTCATTCTAGCCTTAGGGAGCTAGGAAGGAAAAAAAAAAATCGGAGACCATCGATGACAAGGGCAGGGCAGAGAGATCTAACAGAGACGGTAAAGAGCAGAGTGAAGGTTTGACGGATAGGACTGAGCCATGACCTGGAGGCTTGGTTGGGGTTGGAACGCAGATCTCTTCTCAGCTTTTTAAGGTTTTGAAGTGAGAGAAGTGACATGAGGGTTTACGTCCATGTCTTGCATTATTCTTGCAGCTTTTCCCTCTTTGTCATCAGTCAGATGATGGAACTATTTAGCTGAACAGGCAATATTAGCATTGTAACACACTGTACACCTTCTCTTCTTTAACCGTGGCTGTGGATTTGATCCCTCAAGAATCTCTTTGTGCTTTAACCTGCTGTAGTGCTGCTAAGGATGTGTCTTTACAAGTGGCACAGGTGGTGAATTGCATATGTCTTTTTGAATTTATCTTTATCATATGGATGAGAACCAGGAAAATCTTAACAAAAAATGTGTTTCATATCGAAAACAAGCTGCGTAGTGCAGCATGCAACACACCACTATTTGTCATGATTGTTATCTTTCCTAATGATCATTTTGAAAAGGCAGTGGTCTCATGAACGCAAACATGAGCACAACAGAGTGACACCATGGATCACAGAGCATGAATGGTCCTGAGGAAAAGCTATGATCTATTGGATAGTGAAGGCGCTTCATTTTTTTGCTGTCTACTTTGCCCTTCAGAGATTAAAGTGAATAAGGTCTTTCCTGATTTCACTATATATTAACAGTGAGTGAAAAGTACAGTAGTGAAGCCCAAAGGTACTGAACCCTAAAAGTCGCACATACCGACATTCGATCAAGACTTTCTCTCTTGTACAACCATAATGTGTATCTGCTCTCTTTTCTTTGATGTCTGCCAGAGAACCAGCACCTGCATGGTTTCTGCCTTCATTCGTCATAAAATGTGATCTGATCTTCATCTAAGTCTAGAGTATTAACAAATATAATGTGTCTAAAATAATAACACAAAAAATTCTGATCTTTCATGTCAACCATAAAACCCTCACAGTGATAGTAGGAGTCTGTCAACCGTCGGAATAATGATCTCCAAAGCCAATTTGAGTCAGGCATTAGCATTCCTGGAAGAAAATTCTTTAGATGCCAACCAAAAAGAGCTTTCAGAGGATCTACAATCAAGAAATTAGGTTCCAATCAGGTTCACATACTTTTTCTTGCCACTGTACAGTATAGATATTTTACTTATTTTGAAGAAGTCTCTACACAAAAGGCATATACCTTAGTGTGACTCCATTAAGAATTGAATTGAAGGCATTTCTTTTTCTTAACTATCCGTCTGCAATGGTCTGTATGATTTTAAGCAGTGTGTTTTTGTGTGCACCGAATTGCTCAAGATATGATAAAGAACAGGGACCAGTAAAGACTCTACGGCACAGTACATGTTCTTAAAGAAGAACAAGAGGAAAAAAAAAACAAATAATCAAACCAAATGCAACATAAAGGAAAAAAGGCTGTCTTCTGGCAGTCTCCAGAAGAGACAAACAGAGACAGGCTCGCTGCCAGACGCTCATATAGTTTAATGAGTAGTCAGCACAGGTGGACTCTATCTTACTGATGAGCACCCACTCTGCCCTCATGCTCTGCAGGGAGAGAGACACCACACAAGCAGAAAAGACTTTTCATGTGAGTCTTTCAGTATATCAGCAAAAGAGCAGATGCAACAAATAACTTAATTTGAAAAAAGCTACATCACAGTTGGGTGCTGCTGTCCTGCAGGTATTGCAAATGCTACCTGACTAGCACTGACAGAGACCATGCAAAAAATACCTAGACCATCATTACACACACCTGTGCTTTTCCTGCCGTGTGTTCGCTTACCTGACCTGTTGGTGTGTGTCCTGGCACAAAAGGGAGCTCAAAATATTTGATTCAAGACAGTACAGAGCAAATTGAATGTAGGAAGCCTATTTTTTAAAGTTGTGTTGGATAGTTAATATTAAACACTGCAAATGAAAAATGTGCTAAATAAGAAACAGGAAACTCTGGTTACAATGTGTTTATGTCACAAATGATAAATTATCTGAAAACAACATAACAACATAATCTTAAAGGGTATTACAAAGTATTTAGCATAAGACTGATCTAAATAATAAAAAGCTAAATTATAACAGAAGACTGACAGTTTAATACTCATAGAATACGATCTGTGATCTCAACTGAAATCCTTGTTTTAAAGTGCAGTCAATGAATTTTCTACTAGATAAAAAAAAAACTCCAGACTTCAGAATGTCCTTTGATTTTCCATCGCCACTTATACTCCTCATCCTCTGCCTGTGGTGTGTTTTAGACACTGCCGTCATTTGTCATGTTTAGTTTTAGGATTTCTGTCTCTATTCCTGTGTGAACGGAGTCTCTGCAGCTAGGGGAGTCACAGACCAAAGCACTAAGGCTCAGACATTCACTTAGACACATCAGGAGTCAGATGTGGGATAAAAGAACATTTAGAGACACCCGGACGTGTCTGTCACACACACACACAAACACAGCTAGAGCGGACATTAAAACAAGAAGCCAGGCAGACTAGACAAGAAAGAGCTGTAGCACTAACCAGGCAAGTCTGGTTGTCACATTTTAAGGTTACTTGTGAGGGACTGATAAGTGTGACTGTGTCGTATAGTTAGTGTAATACATGCCACAGCATTTGTGGAGTAGTGTCCCAGAACTGGGAAGCTCTTTATGTACATGCTGTCTGGCCAGGATGTATTCCTCCTTGGGACAGTAATGTCCCCTCTTAACCTACATCTAAGTTGTCCCAGATGTTTTTCTGAGATATAAATATGTTTAGATAAGTGGGGGAGGTGCTACGCCATTCAACATCTTGTTAGACGAGCATTATGAAAATGAATAAGGTTTTCCCAGCGCAGGATGTTTCATAGCAGATGAATTTAATTTAAATTCATATTGAAGTCACCGTGCAACTGTTAATTATGCAGCGTCTAAAACAGAACACATATGTCAGTGAGTAGCAACACATTATTTCCTCCTCTTGTCTTGTTTTTTCAGAACATCTATGACACAGAGGTCAGGTATCGGGGGAGAAATGCATCATTCAAAGCGGGAGAGAAATATAACAAGGTTTCTCCTGTGCTGCAGAATTTCCATTGAGCCCACAGATTGACCAGAGCGTCAAGAGAGGATCACTCGGGGTACACTTGTTCTGCTGAGATTTATTAAAACATGCTGCTGGGCTGCTGAGACGGGGAAAAATCAATGGAAGTAGAGCTGTAAATCTGACCAGCGGGAACCAGTCCTGAAACTAGATGTCTCGCCACTTTTGTCCGTGTGAACAAGCCTCCTTAAAACCTCCAGGTCCAGATTTATGGCTTCACAATAGGCTACAGCGTCGTATGCTTCACACCTAATCTGTTGTTTTTATGAAGTGGCTGCTAATATATAGTATAAGCAGCTTCGTTTTTTTCTCTCTCCAATACACTAATCCCATTTAATATATTTTCCTGCTCCGCTGTGTCATGAATTGCATGTACAGTGGGCTGACTGACATTTTTATTTCCCCTCTGAGAAATTTGCGGTGATGTAACAATACAGTATGGTGCAGTACAGCAGAGTTACTGTGTGTAACATTATAGCTCAGAAATCTCAATTTACTGCCCACTTTAGAGTAAACTATTGTGTCTGTGACAGCTTTGTGAACGAGAGAGTGGTTTGTGACAAAGCCCAGGCAGTAAGGTGGGCATAACTCGAATCGTCCATCCTATAGGTGTGGCGCACATGTATTTGAAGTATTATTTCAGAACAATTCTGCAAACCTGAGATGACGATATAGGGATAAATGTAATGCTCCAAGATGTGTCGTGGGAGTAACACCTGTCCAGCTGTGTTTTCATTGATCGTGTGTGTGACTGGAGGCACAAAGTTCATTACTTAAACTGCAGGAGTCTACTTCTATGTCCGTTTTCTCCGATACACTTTGTTCCCTTGTGTACAGCTTGAAGTTTGTTTCCTCGCTAGAGTACACTTAGATTTGAGATTGATCTTATATTATCCCAGAGTGAATAAAACCTACAAGTTCCACCTCGTATTGACTGAGCGGCCACGTTTGAGAATTTTTGTGTTGCTTTCTCCGCAACATTTATTTGAATTTTGGCTGTTTGTTCCAAAACCTATTTCACTGAGCACTTACTGTTGGCAACATCCCAGAGGAGGTAATTACAGTCCATTCTATTTCACAATTACTATGATCACCCGTGTAGGATGGCACATCTCTGGAACAGCTGGGACAAATAAATCAAAGCTGTGAGAGGAGAGCAGGTGGGAGCGTACCGTGAGAGGATCTTCACTGTATCCTCTGCCATAGATTGGGGGTTTTTGCTTTGTGGAGAATTGCACAGGTGGAGCCATCACTCAGAGCTAACAAGGTGTGGAATATACAAGTCAGGAGATCGCTCATAGTGCTGGTGTTGTTGGAGAGTTTAATCCATGATATTAATGGAGTAGAGATCAATTGGTGCTTTAATGCTAGTCTATCTAGCCATACAGACAGTGAAGTGTACTGTTATTTTTTTGTTGCTCAAAGGACTGAAAAATGACACTTGTGTTCTGGTTGCTGTGACTAATCCACAGACCACACTCTCAATAGACGTTTGGGTGTTTGAGGCTGTATGGGAGAAACCGAGATTAGTCACTTTAAATGTAGTTGGAGCCAATCGTGCAGCTTTTTATCATTAACCTGACTGTTTATCGTTCGTCCTGCTTCTTACCAGATGTTGGCTGTGTGTTAGTTTTATGCTGTTGTAGTATGAACAGACTTTATTAGGACTGTGGCTGCAGGTTATTATGGACAAGTTGTTTTGTTTTTGTTATTTTGTTTATCTGGATGGAGATTTAGAATAAGCTACTTTTCTAATATATGCTCTTCTGCGTTGTAAAATAACAAAACAATAGATGTAAACTTGGTTTTAAAACACACTTTGTTTAAATATAAAAATTACTGAAAGAAGTTCTTAATAAAGCAATGTGGGAAATGAGACCACTTTCACTTACATTAGGAAGAGGAATACTTTTTAAGATCAATTCTAATACATTTAGTGTAATACGTACCAAACTTCTCAAAGACAGTAGTTTGCTGTTATGATGAATAGGTGAACATTTATGGTTTCCAGGAAATTCTGGTTAACTTTATTACTAAAGCCATTCATTCGTGTATGCCAACAAGTATGGGTTTCCTGGCAGTAATGCTTGGGGTCGATGACCTTCATTGCCCACATAAGTGCTCAGATGCTTTGGGATGCTCCTCAAGGTTTCTATTTCCCTCTGTTCCATTAGCTTAACTGCTTGTTGTGCAAACCTCATGTGCATGATCTAATTGGGAATTGTGGTCTGAGATAAATGGATAGAGGAGCAGTTCCATGAAAAACACTCACATGTAATCAAAATACTTACCTAGATATGTATACCTATCTCTCCCAAAATAGTAAACCTAATGAAATATTTAGATTCAGGCTTACTACAGGAATATTTTTGCACACACTCCCAGTATTCACTTCATTTTATTCGGTACACTTCCCAATTTATGCAAACAGCTCACTCCGGTGGACAATGAGTTACTTATAAATAAAACATAAATTTAGAGAATGCAGACAGGGATGAGAGCTTCAGTTATTTTCCGACTGAACTTTAGATTAGCGAAGATGCCACTTTGAATACAGCATGAGGCTTAAAGCATTGTTGAGATCACAGAGGGGTGATTTTAAACTACGAATACAAATCAGCAGCATGTTGATTAGAGGTCAGAACATTTAGAGACTCAGAGAAAGTGCAATTTTATTTAGCTCCACCAACATGATCGTTTTAAACATATGATTAAAATAACTCATTCTCTGCCTAAATTCCTCATGCACGTCGGTGTACATCAGGGAAACACAACTCTCTTAAAGAGAAAGAATCCATGGGTCGGCCAGGTGCCTTTTTGTGTGGAGTTTGCATGTTCTCCCTGTGTCTGCATGGGTTTTCTCCAGGTACTCCGGCTTCCTCCCACCACCCAAAGACATGAAGTTAACGTTAGGTCAGTTGGTGTTTCTACATTGGTGTGAATAGTTGTCTGTCTCTATATGTCAGAACTATAATACACTGCTGGCCTGTCCAGGATGTACCCTGCCTCTCGCCTAATGGCTGCTGAGATAGGATCCAGCACTCCCACAACCCCTTAAGAGGAACTTGTGGTTAGGATAATGGATGGATGTAAATGTTTTGAGGTGTTTATAGCCTTGAGTATACAGTGAGTATATAATTACCTCTGGCAGCATATGGTAGAGTCGTGTAGTAACTATTTTCAAACACGGACACTGGAATAGAATTAATGTCCATTTAAATACATTTGTGGTTCAGAATGAGTTGGCAGATTTTACTCCGTTAGCCGTTCACCTTGCACTTACATGCAATTTAACTTATATGTAATGTTATGAAACTGTGTGCACTGGATCTTTTTGTGTTTTAATAACACAATAACACAACAACTCAAATCCCTACATTTGAGAGATTAAGCAGAGAGCAACAGAATGCCTTTGTAATGCCTTTGGTGCTTTCATTATCACTATGGGGGAAGGCCTGCAGAAAGCTATGTGAACTGGAGGAAGTTAAATTTAAGGTTTTTGGCAAGTACTGGAGTTAGACAAATTAGCATTATGGCTAGGCAAATCTCCATGAAATATAAGTAAGTCATTGTAATGTCCCCTGAAGTGATGGAAACATGGCTATGTGTGTGTGTGTGTGTGTGTGTGTGTGTGTGTGTGTGTGTGTGTGTGCGTGTGTGTGCAACATGCATTATCCTACGTGTCCATGAAAGAGAGAGGTTGAGTGAGTGAGAGCGAATGTGAAAGGTAGGCAAATGAGCAAGCAAGAGAGAATTTCAGTGTATGTGAGTGCTCAACATCCCTCAGAGGTATTTTTAGCATTGTTTTTCAGCAATCTTCAGAATGTGTTTTCCATTCTGAGTTTGCAACGGGCCTCTCAAACATTCCTCATTCATACACCCGGCCGGCTATGGAGACTCACACATAAAACACACACACGGTTCCTTCTGCTTGTATGGTTAACATTCACAGAACTCCGATTGTCCCAACTAATAAATCATTTTCACTTCCCAGATGTGAAATATTCATTTCATGTTAAGCATAACTTTCTAAAGCACAGACAGTATATACAGAGACACATATACAGTCGGTACCATAAGACAGAGTCTGCCTCTGCATGTCTGTAAGGGAAAGTGAAATGCCATGATCAAGCTGCGTCTTATTCCTTTTAATACAGCACTTAAACCTGTTAATGCACAGTCAGCAGGAACAAATCTAGCATGCCACGATTGCCACAGAAGGCAAGAGTTTGAATTGGGCTTTGACTCACTTGACGGAGTGGAGCTGCAAAGTGATTCCTAAGTGTAAATGATTATTGCACTTGAACACTGTCAAAAAAAACATGTGTCTACGGACTTTACTACAGACCACTGTATTTAAGCATGCTGACTTACTGATAACCACCAATGACGATGCTTATGTTTAGCAGTGTTTACCATGTTTTAACATTCCCTGTTATTTCATCTGTTGTAGATCCCAGTGATGACGGGAGCTTTTATGGACTCCTCGCCTAACGACGACTACAGCGGCGAACATTCACTATTCAACTCCTCGGCCAGCGTCCACGCTGCTGCGTCAGCTGCCTCGGTGCACGGCCAGCAGGATGAATCGCAGTCCATGTCCAGCGACGCCATCTGGCTCTGGATCGCCATCGTTGCCACCATTGGAAACATTGTAGTGGTGGGCGTTGTGTATGCCTGCACGTTCTGATGAACATATGCTTACAAAGACAAACATGCGCACACACATCTGCTTTTTCTGAATCTCTTGGACCCCCGAGTAAAGCCACACTGTGTAGACACACTTAGTCTCTGTCTCTCTCTACGCTTCTCTATCTTTCTCTCCCCTCTGGAACTTGGAGCAGTTTGCAGTTTGCATCCCTGAGGGTGTGGAAGTTGTGATAGTACTGTAGACGTTGACATATAGACTGCTATATTTCTCCATCAGAGGGAAAGACTGCGACTTGGCAAGCTTATTTTGGATGCTACGATTGGGAGCTTGAGAAGAAGCTTTTTCTTTAGTTAACAACAGTCACTAACAATCAAAGAAACCCCTTTTTAGCTTAAGTTTGTTTCCATGTTTCTCTTCAGACGACACCTTTGTTTGTAATGGGAAGAGAAGGGAGATTAAATGGCGCTTAAGATTCTGGTTCATCCAGGCCATCTTAAACAGCCACCAGATAGTTTCAAAGCAATTTAGGTCAGTGCTGTTTAATTATGCGGCTGAATAGAGCTGGCGAGTGTTGAAACATTTAGAAAGTCGTGGGATTGTTTTCATGTCAGGCAGCCATGAGCCCCAGGACACCAAAGCTCATTTAAGGACTAATTTGTGGATAAAACATGGTGTGGACACTGATGGTCAGGATATAGAGTGTTGTATAATTTTACTGACATGAAACAGAGAGCAGGAAAGCAGCTGTCATTCAACTTCCTTCAGCACACACTTATAATCCCATAGAGATGTTTTCTGCAGCGCTTACTCAATTATAACCAACCAGAGATGATTAGGAAATGTAATTGTATTGTCCCAGTCTTTTCAGCTATATATAGATATTATCTACAGATGATAGAAATTAGAAGCACAAATTAAATCAAACACATGGAGCATTTTTACTTACTGTACTCACTTGATGGTTTTTGCAGTTTTTTAGACGTAAGCACAGCTTAGATTATAAAATGATGCTTTTATAAGTCGTAGTCCAAACTGTCAGCAACAGAAGGGGAAATTAATAAATGTTCCACACTGGTTGCGTCTACATGTGATGTAACACTGACGAGATATTTGGCAAAGAACTTTACAGTATGTGGGAAAGCGGTGCCTCATTTTGAAATGCCATTCTGTTGTATATCAAGCCCACGGTTCAGTGAATTAGTTTTGTTTTACTGTTGAATCTGGAGGTGGCTGTCTCCATGGCAACTAATCCTCGTCCTAATTGGGAATGATCAGTTTCCTTTGGCTCAGGCACCAGCCTGCAGCCACAGATGCAATAAATTCTTTCCATGCAAAAACAACATAAAAAGCACCGTAATAACACACATTTTACAGCTGGTGTCACTTCATTTTTAAGTATGCCAAGTGATGTTTGTGCTTTTCTTAGAGCTACAAAAGAAAAATACAGTTTTTTCAATGTACGTTCAAAGCAAACAAGATGTTTTATGTGTAAACTGACGTTTCTTTACCTGGCAAACGGAGTAAAACTGTATATGCTACACTACAGTATGTAGACAGACTTCTGGGGGAAAATACTAAGAGTTGTTTTTCAGTCAGCTAAAGTTAGAGGTTCATAAGTTTATACACTGAAAAAAAAACACAAGGCTTATTTTACTGTATCAACTGTACCATGTAATGAGAAATTCAGAAAAACCCCATTGTACTCTCTTTTAAGTCTGTTATTATCGGTCTACTTGTACAATGTTTAAAGACGGACTTTTCAAGCCTGTTATTTTTAATAAGTGGATGATGTAGACATAATTAGACATGTTGTAAACCACACACACACACACACAAGTCTCCTTTTGTAAAGACATGCTACTATTAAACTTTCTGTACTGATGCTTATTTTTTCTCTGTTGATATAAGATACGTTCATGTTCACTGTACCAGTTTATCTGGATGAGGAAAGAACTTTAAAGTGAAGAATAATACAGTGGCAGCTAAATGCAAACTGTGCCCAGCCTGTTCGATGATGCAAAGAGGTGTTTTAGCTCCATTTTTCCACCCACCTGAATCACCTGGTGCTTGTCCTGGTGACGCCAATCCACTGGCAGGCGTCATCAGTCACTGCTGAACCATCAGGTGAGATTGATGCTAAGTTTAGATGTCGCCATCTGTCATTTTGACACAGGTTCAGGTTGTTTAGAAACCACCTCAATTCACTTCTTTCTGGGCCCCTGCACCCATCCAACCATCTCTCTATGTCTGTGGAAACAAAACAGACATTACCATCCCTCAAGCCATGCTGGTGCGGCTATCGTTTTAAAAATATTATTAGTATTTTAAAATAATATATACTGTAAACTGATTTTACACATTTACTTCCAGCAGTTATATCCAGGATGGCTTCCTCTGTGAGGTTTGTGGTGGCTAATCCCAGATAGTGATAAGTAATGTCAAAAACATTTAAAGATTTCAAACTACACTGCTCAACTTGAGAGACTGAATAAGTTGTTTTACCACTAAATAGGCAGCTTGGCGTGATACTGTGTGGATTATCTCTCTTCAAATTTGCCGTGGCCCTGTCTGATCCCGCTTTATCAAAAGAAGAGATAGCTGGAAGTGAAGTCGGCCGCACACGAACTTCTACCCGCCTTCATGTTGTTTCTGTCTCTGCTTTCAATCAAGCAACTCAACTGTGTAAGCAAATGTCAGAGGCTTCCCAACAACTGAATTCTAGAGACGAGAGAGGCTTAAAAATCCCTCTGAAAGAGCTCGAGGAAATGGATAGCCATTGATCATGCCTGGGCAAATGTATGCTAATGCATAGTAATTATTTGACTTTGTGAAACTCCACAGTGGTTAGGAGTTCATTTATTTGATCTGCGGAAGATGAGGCTGGCTTTGCCTGTAAATAATAGATAATGTTATTCATTTAAAGCCAGGACAATATTAATTAGTCTGAAAGTAAAAGTAAAGAAAACGGAGAAAAGGAAAGGAGGAGAGGAAAACATCTGAAACTGGATCATCTGAGAGAAAGAAAACAACTTGTTCGTCCTCTATTGCCCCCGAGTCTCACAGGATGTAACACTTCAGCTCGACTCCTGTCCATTCGAGAGTGACAGCTTACTGATGAAGTGCTGGGTATGCTAATATATATGCCGAGCTACTTAGACACATCTTGTCAAACTGTCACTTCAGAGACACACTGGATGTGTATCTATAGGTTCCCATGTGATAGCAGAGGCTCTATATTATCATTTATATAATGTCACATAGATATGCCCATATCAGCAAATTGATTTTTTTAAAAGAAAGCAACACCAGAAGGAGAAGTAGGTGAGGATGCCGATAAGATTGAGCCAGTGTGTGCTTATGTGGCTATGAGAGTGAGTAACACTGCTGGAGCTAGAACGTATAAGACATCTCTGAAGTGCAGGTTGGACAAACGCACCGATCCATCACTGAGGACAGAATCATGCAGAAATGAAAAATCAGCATCTTTATAGCTAATGTATTACATACACCTCACTACTGCGTATCCCACAATTTCTACAAGTGGAGATGGGGGCACACACTGTATATATGTACTACAAAACATGATGGCAACATGCACATTTATTTGACTGAACCTAATGAAAGGAATAAAACGGCAAGTGTAACTGCTTCAGAGAAATAATGTTACAAATGATTCATATTATGATATCTTATGACATTTAAATATGATAACTATGATTTATTACTTGATTTCCACTTGCACTTGATACTTATATTGTGTTCTTGTATGCTGCACTATTATATAAAACACTCTAACTAACTTATCGACCCTAAACTACAAACATTGGACATCACGTATTATGAGTCTGATGTACCAGCAGATGGGATATGATTGTATCAGCCCGGCTCTGCAGCAGGCAGTTCTGGAGCTGAAGTCAAAAGTTTAATAGATGTCCCCCAGGTGAACGGGCTCGTGCTAACAGACCACAATGGACAGAGGATAATGGAGGTACATTAGTTTGCCACAGGTTAATGTTAATTAGTTTCCTGACTTGCAAGATTAGATGGTTATCGAAATCATAAATGGGCTTTTGATCACACTGTTAAGAACAAAGAGGGCTTGTACTGATCAGATCACACGAGCAGGATGGAGTTGACAGTGACCGACAGCTGTCGTCGCACTAACAGAGATTTTGCAGAGATTTTAAACAGCTGCAGCTGTGCGATCGTCTCTCGAGAACATCTAATAGGGAAGAAAGATTGGTAAGGAGAGGATTTTGGTGGGCAGCTACCATGGCAACAGCAGTCTTTAATGTATTTAGACTGCACCTGTGGCTTGTAGCAGCCATTTCTGTCCCCTGATTTAGTTTCTTTCTTTGTTCTTTCTCAAACACACCCTCCATCTTTATTGCTGCTCATAACAGATGCTTGTCAGTCTGGCTCTTCTTACTTTGATTAATTAAAAGGATTAAGCAAGATGACAATCCTCTAAGCAGAATAATGTGTGATGGGATAGGAGTGAAAACACTTGATGTGTGTCTTCAATAACCCGTGCAAATCAAACTCATAACTGAAAGTTTCCTCACTGATTACATTTGCTAAAGCCAAGTTGCAGGTCAAATGTAAGATTCCCCCTTCTACCTCCAGGTGCACAGGATGGTTAACAGTGTGACACGGAAAACAAAAGGAGTCTTTAATTCAATCTCAGGGCTCCACCGTCCCCTGATGCTGTAGCAGCCACAGTAAAGACGCTTCATTACTGTCACACTGCGATGGGAACTCAGACTCACTTGTCATCCAAAAGGCAGGAGGCCTTTTCTTTTGATTTAGTAGAGCTGTTGTGTGGATGGCTGGGTTTTTTCTCTCACTCTCATCTATGAAGCAGACGAACAGACAGAATCTCTCTCTCTGCCTGTCATCAAATTTAGATAACCACCTTAAAGATAGAAAGTCATTTATGTACTTTGAATAGCATGGTTGTAGTCCTGTCCACCTGTGAGATATGTGTTTAACATAATAAGTTCATGCTAATCCATCCAACAATAGTGATGACATTTCAGTCTGGACCAAAGTTGTGGACTAACTACCACTCCTGAGTCTTTTTGTTCCATAAAACCATAACCTAATCACA
Source organism: Anabas testudineus (assembly GCF_900324465.2). Lineage (NCBI taxonomy): Eukaryota > Metazoa > Chordata > Actinopteri > Anabantiformes > Anabantidae > Anabas > Anabas testudineus. The sequence goes on along the minus strand of NC_046630.1, from coordinate 8,786,205 downwards.
CACTGCAATCTAGCTGATGTCCTGTAACATTAAATGTAAATCTCAGGAAGTGCTGGAGGAGTTTTAGAAATAGGATTCCCATCCCTCAGTCACCACACTGAATATGATCGGATGTCAGCATGCAGAACACGCTGCGTGTCGTGATGGCGACTGACATGCATCACTCCGTTCGCCTGACACATCCATTGGCAGACACAGTTAAGTCTACGGTTCCTGACCAAAATTAAACTGGAAACCACACTGGGGGCTAATGAACAGAGAGCGAGACATGTAGAGAGACAGAGACAGATGCACAGGCTGACAGAAAATGACAGGATGATTGAGAAGAGCAAAAATGCAAGAGAATGGGAGGAAAAGGAGCAGGAAAGGATCAGGATTAACAGTGGAGGCTTCTGTCCATTTCTCTGTGTGTTGTGAATGTTTGACAGGTGTTCGCTCAGAGCACGACAGAGATTGATGGCAAATTTGGCAGAAGACCATTTTCTGTTTGTCTCAAATTCCTATATCTGCCATATTATTTATGATTCATGCTATCTATAGGCTAATTCTGTATGTGTCTTAAAGGCACGGCTGGTATTCAAGTCCTGATTTAATAAATATATAAAAAACACAATAATTCTCAGAAAAACAAACTTAAGGCATCAGAAACAAGGTTCTTAGGTATTTTTATTTCCTTGAAAACTGCACATTGAAGACAGTGAAAGGAAATAGATTATTAAATAGCATAAGAGAGCAAATAATTGTTTAGATTCAGATAGGAGTCATGTCACATGGACTCAGTGTGTGTTTACTAAACTTACATTTTTCATTTCCAAGGATTAAAACATATTTTCAAAAATCATTTTGTCCAGTAGAGGGCTCCCTGTTTTTAATTATTTTTATGTTAGATTCTGCTATTTCATGATAACAGGGTTCAGTAAGTGAACATATACTTATGAACAGTGCATGAGGTGACTCTGCAGAGTACACAGGCAAACATTTAGAGCAACACTATCTAAAACTACAAGTTCAGTGTTGCAAAGATGTATAGTTACTTTATATTCAGATGGTACAGACTGTGTATGCATTGTTAAAAGAAGAATTGATATACAAGAAATAGATAATTCACAATTTGATGTACAGTACAATAGAGCTTTTTGTATATTGTGGGATTTTATAGACATTGTCCTGTAACATAATAAGGCCGATCTAACTAACAAACTGCAGAGACAAAACTGTTTGTTTTGAGGTACGGTGTCTGCTGCACATGCTGAAAGTCGAAAGCATGACTAGCAGCGAGGAGCGAGGGCTCTGATTTCCATCTCTGGTTTCAGTCAAATAGCACATTTTACCTAAACATGTAATAAAGTTCAAAAGGAGAAGGTCTGAGCTAAATAGTCCTTACATTATTTTTTATGGTGTCCTGTTTTCTTTTTAGACAGCAGAGATGTTGCATGTTGTCTTAGCTGTGTATTAGCAGTCCTCTGTTCTTATCACCATGTTGTCAAAAGTAATTTGTTGAAACATGCAGTCATCTTATTTGTTGCTTTAAGGTGAACATTGACTATTTACTCTGTCAGTTTGTATCATAGCATGAAGACATAATATTCAAGTGTCAGGACAAGGCTTGATATCAGTTTGTCTCATATCACATTTAAGCTTTTACAATTTATCTTTAATGGTGGTATTTCTCCAAAAATATCAGACGCAGAAGCTTTTTCTGACATATTTACATACTGGATTTAATTCATATATAATATTATATATATTTTAAAAGAATATTTGTGAGACTTATTGATTTAATGTTTTACAGCACATAAAACCTGAGGTAATTGATCTGACGTTTAGAAAATTCCATTATTGCTCAACAGCATTTGCAGATGTCAACAACATGGACTCTGTAGTTCAGTAAGATTGTTTGGAGTCATAACCGTGATTGGCTATTGGTTACATTGGGTCCTAATCAAGTGGATTCCTCCCACACAGTTTACTTCTCACTCAGTTCTTCTCTAAACTTTAAACACCCACAGGCTGAAGGAACCAAACAAGTTTTGAGTTTCATCTGTGTTTTTCCATAAATGGCAGATTTTCTTGTCCAACTAAACTGTTTTTTATTTATTCTGCTGTCAAATCACAAAATAAAAGCAAATCTACAATTCAGACAACCCGATGTTTGCTTGCCCACACGTTGGTGACTCATTGCTGTTTGAAAATATGAAAAAGGGAATTCACATGATATCTATCCTACGTCGGAAAGTATGCGACCTGTTGTAACTACTCATATCACAGTTCCTGTATCTAAAACAGTAACGGCAGCAAAACCAGGAACATCAGAGCAATGACACACAGCATTAAAAGCAGGGGTTGGATTTGAATTATGAAGAAATGACTTTGTATTCCATGGCTGGTTGCATTAGTGGTAACACACAGACGGCGTCAATGAGCTGAGGGCTGGGGCCGCTCCCTGCATCAGACCCTTGGGAGGGTTGGATTCCACCTCTTATGAGCCCTCGTTCACTCTTGTTTTAAAGGCCCTGATTGTAGAGGACAGCTGCGAAAACAATATAGAAACTACGTGAGAGACTGTTATGAGACAAGTGGGAACAGGGTGGGATCAGGAACGCATGATGGAGTTCACAGTCTGGAAAAAAACGTTAAGAGAGAAGCAGAAGTAGACAGGAAATGAGCTCAGGATTGTCAAAGAGAAGCATCAGTCCTTTCGCCCCCTCGTCCAGACATTTGTTTTTATATTTCATTACACAACACTGAGACATAACTAACAGCACTAGACAGACTTTGAGTCTGTTTTTATCACTGGTCTAGAACCTTTCTGTTGCTATGATAAATTACTTTAGAGCTACCACAGTACATATCAGTTGAAGTATTGTAAAATAAAAGATTTATGGCATGGTTCTCTATAAACACACAAAGGACTGAGTTAAAGGTAAAGTCTATTAACTCGAATGCCTCTGTTTATTCAATTTTCACATTTTATTTGCTGTGGTTGCATGATAACCACCACGGAGACTTCTGTCGCCTTCCCAGAATTATGTTTTTGGTGCTCAAATTAGTGGATTACGTTTGAAAAACCAAACAGCTGCGTCTCTTTGCAGAAACAACACATTGGTTGTTCAGGGTAAACCACAGACCAGATTCAAAATTATGTTCAGTAGAAGATACTATTTCCTAAAAAAAGAAATAATGGCTGTAAAAGACACTGGAGACAGGCTACACCGTTTAACTTTAAGTTTAGTTCTCCAACCCATGGATACACTGCAGTAAGAAACATGAATATGCACAATATTTCAGGTCACAGACCACAGTATAACTCCTTGTATCAGTATTTTCATTGGCAGAGTTTTACTATTGTTACAGTAGAACTATTTTTTGGACAGAAGATCATTCAGTGAAACCAAAGTGAAAAATAAAGCAGCTTACTGAAGAACATTTCTTAGAAATAAAGGTCACAAATCTAACAGTTTATACAATTAATGTCATCGTGCTATGAATAATCAGAAGAGTAGTAGTGATTCACAGTGGGAGTATTTTCATTGGCGTTGTTCTGTATACTTTTCATTGCATCATTAAACAGTAAACCGGCAACAGAAGAACAACCACATGCACAAACAGAATAAAAAGAGAGGCCAGAGGCTGGATGGCCTGAGAGGTATGCAGGTCTGGAAGGATGTTGGCAGAAAACCAACTATTCTGTCCAAATCCAGGGAGAATAACTTAACTGATGCACAATGTAAAACCAAAGTTGAACTTGTGAGCATAAACCTCATTAGAGGACTTCTGTTGTTTGTTATGAAGGTTTTAAATAACTGCTTTTGTTCTATTGTTCGAATATTTAGTTTATCTTGATGTACATCGATTCCAGGAAAATGTCACCGGTGGAAAGGTGATACAATATCAACCACACAAATGAAAGAAGCATCTATCAAATCCAACAGCATAAATTGATTTATATCATTTGAACAGACGAGGAAAGGGTGGATGGGAATATGAGAAAACAATGTATTTATTTCAATACCAGGAAGTCTCACTACTAGTCTACTGTTGGATTGGATCACAGACAACCTGTTAGGAGCTGTCATGGGAAAGACAAGAGAACGGCTCCCGCTGGAAATACACAGTTGAATGCTGACTGCTACACGGCTTCTATTTGCTGAAGGTCACTCTGAGGTCACTGCTAACAAATCAGATTAGAAGCCTTTCTCTAAAATATGGTTAGGAGTGATAACAGATACACTTCTAATGGACAGCATACATTACAGAAAATGTTGACATGATTTGCCTGTGTCCAAGTGTTTAGAACCAATGTGAAGAGGGGAACTGAAATGTACCATTGCCATATTACTCATGAAGGTCCCAATCCTATTATAGTGTGTCATTCAAGTCACTAACTTCCTCATGGTCATGCATTTAGAGAATCTTAATCACATGAATACGGTACGCCAGATCAGTTTTCACACATTATTGACTGCTCTTAAGCCCTTTGTCCGTCCTAATCAATTCTAACTTGAAAAGGACCTTTGGTTGAAATTACGTTCTCCCTCTTTAGCCGCACTAACAGGATCTTAATGTCTCCCAAATTGCCATGTTCTCCGTCCAAATGTGGCATTCGATATAAATGAACCCCAGTTCACAGTGTAAAATATGTAATAGTATAACTTGTCTAATACGCGTCTTAGTTTGAAAGATCAGGATGTGTGTTGGAAGGGATTGACTGACACCACACAGTGTTATTATACAGGACACAACATGACAGCAAATCAACACTGATAATAAGTCAATTCCAGATGATGCTCTTTTGTTTGCCTACCATTCTCCCCCTAAACACCTTGTTATCTTATCTACATTAAAAGAACAGATATCCCATTCTTACTACCCAGGAAAACTCCCATTACCATCTGCTTTGTAAAGTGGTATGGAGTCAGATGAAACAGAGTCCAGTCCTGCAGAAACAAAAACTCAGTCAAGTGTAAGAAAAAGAGGAATTCTTTCTGAATTTACGTGCGTGCTTGTGTTTTTTTGCTGCCTGAAGTTTTTACTGATTACTAAGACGCTGTGAAAAATGCTCTTGCCTGCATGAACATGTTTGCAGCCATTTATGATAGAAAGTAGGTTTTGATTTCAAATGTTCCACAATCAAACGTTTTCACCACATAACAGCGTCTATCTCAAATTACACTTCTGATACAATTAAAATGTTGCACTTTAAACCAAACTGTTATTCACTGTAATAGTAACCTTACAATAAATACAGCGCACTGCAGTAAATGGAGTCATTTGTCTCTAATGTGCCATAAGTAGTGTATGAACATCTCTTCCCCATTATATTAAGTGTCTTCCAAACACGTGCCTCCACTACTGCACTTCGGTGATGCGGAAATAATACTGTGCTCACAGTAGTGGATCAAACTAAAAATGTCTACACAACACCTTTCAGACAGGTTAGAGCAATTTAGTGCTTTACAGGTAAAAAAAAACACGCTGGTAACAACACAGTATCAGTGTTATCCCTGTTTTTGGATCATTGTGGTTGTATCCACTGAACTTGTCCACACAGACTTTTAAAATTCAACATCAAGCGTAGGTTCTTGCATACCGTAAACAAGTGAAAAGGAACAAGATTATGTTTATCTGAAACATATGAACACATTTAAAGTCCCTGTGATGTTTATCCAACTATAAAAAATCAAGAGACTAAGGATTAACTTTGCCAAATCACATGAATAGACATGTTGCACAAGGACAACAGGGGAAAAATGGGAAAGAGAGAGAGAGAGAAAGGAGACATGCTGACTGAACTATGAGTGTTTGGCTGGCATCACTTTAATTACAGTTTCCTTTAAGAGAATGAGGCAGGGATAGACAGAGCAGAGCAAGGGAGGGGAGTAGTACCAGTGCAGCTGAGCATCTGGACAGTTCACATCTGGACTTACACAGGAGGAATGGCTCTTCAACCCACAAGGTATGAATGAGCTTCATTTGCTTTATATTTTGTGAGTGATTCACCTAATCCGTGACAACTTAATTTAGAGAAGCTTGTCAAAATGTTTTGGCATGTGTGATAAAAAGCTGTAGTTAAAAATGTATGGTGCATACAAGATATGATAGATGACAGAATATACTGACATAACAAGGTGTAGTGACACTGTAAAACAACTCATAGCTTGAATCATTGCAATGGACATTACCCACATCTGGTTCATGTTTGTTACCCAACAATACCTAACATTATTGTCATTTTTTGTTCTTGTCAAACACATGTTGCACTATGCAACATGAACTGCTATCAGTTTGCTTCCTGTCACTGTTCAGGATTCTTCTTACAGCAACAAACGTTTCTCCTGCAGCTCAACTGATTAATGTTCAGTTAATAGTAAAAGTAATATTCAGAAACACCCCAGTAATCGTTTGGTATGACTTAAAAATACATTTGGCTTTCACATAATGCTTCAGCACAGAACTAATTCTTTGGCATCATTATCATCATCATCACCATAATACGAGCAAACCACACACCCTCAGGGGAATTAAGAGGAGCAGGGCCAAGCGTGTAGCTCATTACTGGTATGCAGGAGTCACTGCACTGTATGAGTCAGATGCAGTGGTGGTCACTGAAACATGTTGGGTGTGTAGTTGGCACTCAAAGAGTTCAATTGATTATCAGCTGTTAGTACATGCCCTATGTTTTTTACATGAGTTTCTGTGTTTTTCTTGCACTACTAAGAACAATGATTTAGAGTTACTGAGGACTACTGCTTGTACAGCTTGTTACTCAAGCTGTACAAGCAGTAGTCCTCAGCACTATAATTTCCCCACATTACATTTCTCCAGTGGGCAGTGGCACTCCCACTCAATCCAAATTCAAATAGAAATGATGCAGCATACAGTAAATGTTTTCTTAAGATTTTACTGTAAGTATGAAAATGATTGTATGCTACGTTACCTTACTGGTACAACTAATGATATAACTGAAATAGTTGAATGAGCAACTGATGGATGAAAGTAACAGCAAAGGGATGTGAGTGATCCATATCTACGCTGTTGTGAGCAAGATTAGACTTTTATCCACAATTGAACTGTCATTGCAAAGTGTCCATATCAGAGCAAATTAAATAAAACTTCATGATGAACCACCTGCTTTCTAGGTCTCAGCATGATGATAATGTGTTTCTAAGGGGAGACATACTGTATGAACACCGGCAAGAAGTGTTCTCCCCCGTCTCTCCAGACGTTATAAACAGTGTTATGTCACCACTGGTTCTAACCCATCTTGTGCTTGTTGTTCTAATCTAGAAGGAGCTGTTAGATATACAATACACAATATACATCACACAAAATACTGGCAAATCCTGCCTTATATGGTCATATGGTTAATTTATTAATGATAGTGTCAAGTATAATTGTTTTAAATACATTTACTGTCATCATGGGAATAGCCTTTAACTTTCTGCTTAGAAGAATGAGAAGATCAACAGCAGTTAATCAGTTAGTTCGTCTCAGCTTTATATGTGCTAATATGGTAACTGTTGTTTCCCTCTGTATTTATGGTTCTCCCAATCACCTTCACATGACTACATCAGCTTTGTAATCTGTCAGCCAGAAAGCCAGTAAGCAGATTTGACAAACTCGTAAATTATTGTTGAAATATAACTTTTTGTCTTTGTTTGTTTGTTTTATGTTCTTCTCAGTATTCCGGACTTCACAACCACAGCTTTATACAACGACCTAAACAGCACTAATGGCACTGAGTGTGCAGACCAGGAAGCCTGGGAGTGGCTCAACACCAATCAGCCTGTATATATTGTGTTCATCACTGTCCTGGGAATTGCGTTCAATGTGTTTGTCCTGGTGGTTTTCTGTTTCCACAAGAAGCCCTGCACTGTGGCTGAGATCTATTTGAGCAACCTGGCTGCTGCCGACCTTGTTCTGGTGTCCTGTTTACCATTCTGGGCTGTCAACATATCCAACGATTTCAACTGGCCTTTTGGTCTGTTCCTTTGTAAAGTCGTCAACCTGGGTATTAAGATGAACGCATACTGCAGCATCTACTTTCTCGCTCTGGTCAGCATAGATCGATATGTGGCTCTGGTGCACACAATGTCCCATGGCAGGATGCGTAGGCCAAAATATGCCAAACTGGGTTGTTTGCTGATCTGGGGTTTTGGATTGCTCCTGAGTGTCCCCACGCTCATCTTCAGGGAAGTGCAACATTTCCCTGAATATGGTGTGACCGCATGCTTTTTGAACTACCCAAACTTTACCGTAGAAATATTCTGTGATGGGATGTTGATTGCTTTAAGCTTTATCGTCCCCATTTCTATTATATCATTCTGCACACTCAAAATCATTCAGGCTTTGAGAATCCAGTCAATTGAGAGGTTCAGTGGTGAGAAAACGGAGCAGAAAGCCACAACTCTGATTCTCGTCGTCCTCTTGGCCTTCCTCATCTGCTGGGTGCCGTTCCATGTGGTTACCATGCTGGATGTGCTTGTGAGAGTTGAAATCTTAGGAGGGTGTCATCTCACGACTGCCCTAGACATCTGCAACCAGATCTTTACCTACTTAGCCTTCTTCAACAGCGTTCTCAACCCCATCCTGTACGTCATCGTAGGAAAGAACTTCCGCAAAAAAGTCTGGGGACTTTTCAAGCAGTGGAGCATTAAGAAGGCACCAACCTCTGAGTCGACGCGCTCAAATCAGTCCTCTACTCTGAAGACTATTTTGTAATATATATGATATTGCTGTAAAATGCACTCAACAGAAGACTTTGCAGAAGCATAACTGTGGAAGAAAGTCATGTAAATAATTCAAGTGATAAGCTAAAATTCTTAATGGGTTTGCACTGGGGGTAGCTGTGTAGCGATGGGGCCAAATCTATGACATCTCTGAAAAATAAACCTCTAACCTAATCAAACACAAATATTAGAGTTCCAACACATGCAAAAACCACAGCTGGACCTTTGTTACAAACATTGGCAAATCAGTATTATATTATTATATGTACAGTTATTGTGATCTGCCTGATTGCTGTAAAATAATAATTAATGCAAATATAGATTTCATGTTCTCTCTAGTATTTCTTATATGTCGTTTTTAAGCACTTTCTATTTTCCTCTGAACATATACATAGTTAAACATAAATATGGTCTTGCGCACATCTCCTTGAACCTTCATAATTCATTTCAATGTTAAGTTTAGCACACAAACAGAGACAAAAGGAAGGGCCAAGCAACTGCTTGCTCAGTGTTTTCTGGTGTCTTTGACTCACTGTCTGAGTTAAAAACAGTCAAAGAGTTTCCAGTGGTGACACATCGACATGCTTTTTTTGTTGACTATATAGACATCAGTTGTGTGTTTATACATTTCTCTCCACACCACCATTTAATGACCCAATGTTGATTTAAAGTGGGTTGTGGGCGGGGGTACACCCCTAGTCGTGCCCAAAATGAGGGCATGCAATGCCAAACAGGAAAAGGAGTCAGGCTTTACCAGCATTACCAGGGCTAGAAATCATTATGGAACAAAAAACATTCAGACAGACCAAATTACCTCAAACAGTGAAATATACGCCAAAAATATGCAGTTTGATCTGGTTTCATGTAATTTTGTCTGCATTTTAAGCTACTTCTGCAATGTTTTTCATTTCACATATGAAATACAGTGTATATTATCTGTTTAAAGGTCTGCATTTTGTAGTTTTTGCTATGGAACTTTCTTTATACTTTGGGTCAAATGGAAAATACGCTACCTGTTGATGTAAATCATGACACACAGGACTTGCAGTTGATGAGTGGCCTGAGTTGTTTTCAATCCTAGACATGCCCCTTATGGTGTCAGTTGCTAAGAGTCCCCCTTTGACTCCGGTATGTGTGTGCTGCGCGGCATGACTGATAAATCACCATTACCTACACTCCATTAGATCAATTATGCTTTCACATTTTAGAATCATAACACAGACACAAAGCTTGTGTTGACACAGTTAAAAGGTTTTACTGGTAAATGTATTAGTTGGGAACACACCCTTATTTTTCTACCCTTAAAACTGCATTTACTGTGCAACAACGTTCACTGTGATCCCCAACTCAACAGGTAGGTGCCCTATGGAGAATGCAACAAGAGCTGAGCTTGTCTGCAACCAGACAGATGCATGGGACTGGGTTTACAACATGCAGCCGGCCTACATGTCCATCATCTGCTTTCTTGGAGTGCTTGGCAATTCCTTCGTGCTTTGTGTGTTCTGTCTCCAGAAACGGCACAACTGTGTGGCTGACATCTATCTGAGCAACCTAGCAGTAGCCGATCTCCTAATGGTTTCATGTCTGCCGTTCTGGGTGGTAACCATTGTCGACAAGTTCAACTGGAGATTTGGTGAGCCCATGTGCCAGCTTATCAACATTGTTATTGGGATGAATTATTATTGCAGCGTGCTGTTCCTTACACTTGTGAGTGTGGACAGATACCTGGCCCTCACCCGACCACTATCCCAGAGGAGGGAGAGACGGGCCTTCTGGGCACGTGGGATTTGCTTAAGTATCTGGATTGTTGCTATCTTCCTCAGTTTACCTGCTGTCCTCTTTCGTTCTGTGCAGTTCTTCCCTCATTTGGGCATTGACGCCTGCTACCTAGCGTACCCCCATGAAGGCTGGAGAGTGCGCTACAACATGACTGTCAGCGTAGTGGGCTTCCTTATACCTGTTCCTATTGTATCTTTCTGTAGCTACCACATGACTAAAGTCATTCGGAGCAGCCAGCGAATGAGGAAAGGAAGCAGAGGGAGTGTGGAGAGGAAAGCAGCACACCTCGTCCTTGTTGTTCTGGCTGTGTTTATTGTTTGCTGGCTGCCTTACCAGATACTGGTCTTCTTGGACACCTTGGACTATTATGAAGTCATCTCTGGATGCACATGGGCATATGTGTTAGACATTGGCAACCAGTTAGCCACTTACCTTGGGTACAGTAACAGCTCATTGAATCCTTTCCTGTATGTGATTGTGGGGAAGCACTTCAAGCAGAGAGCCAGGGAGGTGTTTAGACTGGTGTTGTGCAGACGGAAACTGCGGTGGAGAAGGTCTGGTCATTCAAATGGCAATTTTATGTCAACTAGACAAACTGAGAGTACCAAAATCTAAAACATATCTACACATGAATGTGAAAAAATAAATGTTGATTACAGTTACTTACTGTAGCATAAACACAAATACTGGATGTTTGGGCAAAAAGAAGAAGAAAGCCTATTATATACAGCAGAGTACAAATAAACTGGAAACACTACTCAAAACAAAAACTAGAAAACCACAGTGGACATAAACAAACAACTTGGCAAACAGAGAATCACAGACAATATAACATTTCCTGTTCCTAAGATTAGTAAATAAAGCAGTTAACTGGAATTATAAGATGTAATTGTTGCACTAATCCAGTAGTGTAGTAGCTATAGCATTGTATTAGACTGCTTACTAGATTGCGTTGTAATGGATGTAATTATTGCACTTGTCCACTAGATATTGCTGAAGTCCTGAGCATTTATGGCCCTGGGAAAGAACAGTTAAATGTCAAGAAATTTACATGGGTATGTTTTGTATTAAAAACAGGAACAGTGTACTTGTTATATTTGTACATGTGTAACTATACACAGTATACTAGTGTTATAGTCAAGGCCATCGAGTTTGAATTCCAGATGAAAAATTGTTTTTAACAAATAACCTTGAAGTTACTGTATGTGGAATATTTCACAGTGTTCGAGCATTGTTGTATCTTCTGTGACTATTAAAAAAATCAACTGCGTTTGTTTTTATACAGAGAGTTTATGTGACAACGAGCCAGCTTCCTTTCCAGAAGGTCATGCAATTGAATGCAATGATTTAAGTGTGTTGTTATAATTTTGGCTAGAAAAGGTATACCACAACTTCAGCTGCACTCATTTGTACAACACTCCTCGTTGCATACTGAAAATCAAAATATTGTTTATGTGTTGAATACTATCCAATTTGCTCTTTGGTTTTAAGCCACATCAAGTTGTTTGTGTTGCTTCATCATGTTGGGATGGATGTATTTTAGAGGGGATCAGTTCAGGGTTACACACGGATTATAATACGATAATTCAAGAAAAGGATACGTCTGTAAATATTTTAATGTTCATAAATTAAGAAGCCAAATACTTATTATCAGTATCTTTATATCAACACACTGAGAGATATATTATAGACTGTATATGCAAAATTATTTATATTATTTATTTATACAGAATTGCACATCTATCAATATATAAGATTTTATTGTATTTTTTAAATATAAAAATTATATTAATCATAAGAATCTTGAGTTTTTCCTTACAGACTGCAGTGTTTCTGATTAACTTGATGAACAACACATTTAGTGACCTGCAGTTTCAGAATGTCTCCTAATGTTCACAAACCAAATTTTGACACCTTCATAAACAAGTTGATATATTGAACTCTTTGGCCGGGGGTGTGGAAGCATGCAACTCTATATACAAAAATGCTCGTAGACCATCTCCCCTCTAAGTCACTGTGTACTTTCACCGGGACCCCAGTGTACACAGATGTCCTGGTTCCAGATGTGTTTCTATCAGGACCATTCAACGGTCTGTCATCTCTACTTTCAGCAACAGGATAGACACAACAAAGACTGTTGTTTTTTTTAATTCAAAGGATCTTATGTGACTCTTGTGACATCCTTTCCTTCACTTACCTGTTATATTATGATATTTTAAGGAGGTGTTGCAGAGATAACAGACTCAAAATCTGTAATCTTAATAATGAATTTGAGACCTTATGGCAGATTTTGTAATTTTGTATTTTGCCCTGTGAAAACAATGTAAATCAGATTAAACTGTTCTAATGCCTTTTCTTGTACATTCGTTCTCACACTGCAGGTTAACATGAGAGAATAGCCATTCAAGCACTTTGTGTACATTACATTCATAGCTTACCTTGCACAATACATTTACCTTCTCTTGGCATGTTAACAAAACTTTATTCAGTAGTGACAGACTGTGTATACAGTAGTTATGGCAGTTTCCTGTTACACTATCAACATTTATTAGGATGTGGTTGTGCATCATTGAAGTATTTGTATATCAACTCAAATGCAACAATTAACATTAACCATGAACATGTATGTAAATAGAATGTTGATTTAATTTCCTGAGGCAGATTGTGACAGGGAGTCACTAAAACCCACGTAGGGGCGAGAGAGACACCAAATGTATTCTATGAAGCAGCCTGCTGACTGACAGGACACATAAAACAATGAGAGCAACTTACTTGTTAGCTCCTTGTAGCTTTTTTAAAAAAGATATATAAGATTAAACTTCAGAAAGTACGTTTTCCTGTGTGTACCCCTTCACCAAATCTAAATCTATAACATATAAACAGGTAAAATACATACGTATACAATACATATTTCCTTACTTCACCCATCACAAGTTAAATAGAGTCACTGTATTTTTTGTTTGTTTGTATTTTCAGCAGTAGTTTGGAGCATTTATGGTGAGAATAGCGTGGTGACAGGATAACAGCAGGTGTCTCCAGATTGTCTCGTTAATTTCGAAAAGTTTCAGAAATGATGTCATTGTGTTGCCAGCTGAAAACTTTTCATCATTCCAGTAATTATGCAATAGAAAACTCCAGTTGTTGATAAAAAAGAGCGACACATCATCAAGCATTCAAGCTAAGAAACTGTACATATATGAAGGCTTACACTTACATCAACAGAAAGGACCAAATTGTTTTGAATGCAAATGCTCAGATGCGACTTTTACTCGTGACATCCTGTACTCCACTTTGTTGCTGTTTATGGATTGAGTGATCTCAAATTGTTATTTCCAAGGACTTACAACAATAATAATGTGGTTATATGGATAAACAGAGGATGTGAAATAATGGACACATACACAGATAATGGACATAATGTGCAAGAGAAATGAATGTGGATTTAATGTTTACAGCCTCCATAATGACACTTCCATCTTGCTCTGTGGACGCACAGTATGTATCTTTCTGTGAACTCTTACTTGGCCTTACGGTTGGTTGCTTTTAATGTTTATAAGTTAAATACACAATCAAACACTAAACACACTCTAAAAATAGATGAGTTTATCATTTGTCTTTTACTCTTTCATTCTTTCCTCTTTTTCCTTTTTTTAAATAAATGGACACCCATTCATTTAAACATAGTGAATGCAAACAGATGACATAAAGCACGTATTGACACCTTTATTAGAAGACTACAGTAATTCTGTGGAATCAAAGTAAGTGTAATGGCTCCAGCAACTCACCATGCTGTAGTCAAAAAACATTTGTACGTATCTTACGTATTGCGGCTTTTTGAAATTGTAAATATATTCGAGTTTAAATCTGATATACTGTTGTTGTTAGTTGTCATAAGATTACATTAGATCCACTGTGCCAACAAAACATGTTGCAACACTTCAGCTTTTTAGGGACTAATGCAACACTTGAAAAAAGCAGTCTAACGCTAACCCATAATTAAAACTCTCCAAATAAAACTGTGTTATAATAGTGTTTTCGTAACCTCATCACCCTCTGTAGGCCGTAAAGTTGTATGGCATGCTCCAGTACATCTGTCTTGGGGTTTGTTATAATTTGGCTAGCTTAGGTGTCCCAGCCCCTGATGGTGTAGAAACACAATAGTTCCTATATTTCTTAAATAACTGTTTAAGGCTACGTGCTTATTTGCACCAAAACATGTTTCTGCTGTTTCTGTTATCATGCAAATATTCACATGCTATACGCTCTCTATTGTGTCATCATACTGTACAAACTGAATGCGTATGCTGTTACATGCTCTTACTGAATTCCTATAAGGAGCAGTTCCCCACAAACAGTCTTGGTTTTGGTTTCAGTTTGACATTAAGATCAGTAGTAGTGGTAACAAGATCTTCAGTCTTATTATCTGACAGCTGTTTCCAGGGCACTTTGGTCCAAATCTAATAATATAACAGTCGTAGTATTTTGTTATTTGTTTTGGTCTGATTCAATCTCATTTATGCTCAATTATTGTTAGGATCATTACATTTCCCTAACTTCCTACTCATCTCTTTCTTCAGCATGCAGTCTTACAAATGGAAAAAAAGATGCAAGCAGTTAGTGACGCTGACAAGACACTGTGTTTGCCTTATCTCAAAAAGCATTTGAGATAAGAACATTAACATTATCTGTGCTGGTCAGTGCTTTAATTATTTATTCAATTAATCGTAAATGGTCTGCGCTTTTAAAGCATTTTTTCAACCTTACCTAACTTACTGCTGGGTTCAGCGTCTTGCACAAATGAACAGGAGGTGCAACATACCCATGTCAGCTGTCTATCTTGAGGTCACACCATACCACTACATATTGTAATATCAGAAGATGACACACAAACACTTCACCTAACAGTAAATATTTACTGGGTATTAAGTGTTTAAACAAACCAAACATTTGAAAGTGAATTAACAATTTTTATTAACTAAATCTAGGTGTTAGAACTCAACCTAGCTCTACATCCAAAGTCTTCCCACATGAATCCCCAGAGTTTTTTCGCACATGAAGAACTATTTGTTCTTAGTTCAGCTTTTTTGGTTGTTGTAGTCAATATGACAGGGCACAGCTGTACATTCTTGTCCTGTTGTTCATCTGAGCTTCCTGATGTCACAGGAAACAACACTCATCTTATCTTATCTTGGGAATGTTTATCTGCTGAAGAGGGATGTTTAAGTGCTGGATTCAATTAAAATTTACTTAAAATTTACTGTAAAATGTCCTCGTGTAAATGTTTTTATTATACTATTTATATTGTCTATAGCATCTTTTGGCACTTACAGTGAGGAAAAGAAGTATTTGAACACCCTGCAATTTTGCAAGTTCTCCCACTTAGAAATCATGGAGGGGTCTGAATGCCATGCAGCATCTCACCTTGTGGGGTATCACTGATAATAAGAAAGGTGAGGAATCAGCCCAGAACTACAAGGGAGGAGCTGGTCGATGACACAAAGAGAGCTGGGACGACAGTTTCAATAGTCACTGTCAGTAGAACACTACGCCGTCATGATTTCAAATCATGCATTGCACAGAGGGTTCCCTTGCTCAAGTCAGCACATGTCCTGGCCCGTCTGAAGTTTGCCAGAGACCATCAGAATGATCCAGATGAGGCATGAGAGAAAGTCATGTGGTTAGATGAGGCCAAAGTAGAACTTTTTGGGCAACAACCTCCTGCCCTCAGTCAGAGCGTTAAAGATGGGTCGTGGCTGGGTCTTCCAACATGACAATGACCCAAAGCACACAGCCAGGATAACCAAGTAGTGGCTCCGTAAGAGGCATATCAAGGTTCTGGAGTGGCCTAGCCAGTCTCCAGACCTCAATCCAATAGAACATATTTGGAGGGAGCTTAAACTCCGCATTGCTCAGAGACACCCCCGAAACCTGACTCATCTAGAGGAGATCTGTGTGGAGGAGTGGGCCAAAATCCCTGTTGCAGTGTGCAAACCTGGTCAAGAACTACAGGAAACGTTTGACCTCTGTAATTGCAAACAAAGGTTTCTGTACCTAATATTACCACTGATTTTCTCAGGTGTTGAAATACTTACGTTCAGCAGTGCAAGACAAATAAATTCTTTAAAAAATCTTATAATGTGATTTCCTGGAATATTGAGCGGGAATGCACCTACAATGTGAATTTCAGACCCCTCCATGATTTCTAAGTGGGAGAATCGCAGGTTGTTCAACTATTCTGTTCCTCGCTGTATATGCAACCATTTTGTAAGACATCACGATACAATCTTGATCTGACAAGTCTGAGAGCAGAACATGAAAAGACATGAATTATGTGACTAAACACTCTAAAGGCAACTAGTTAGACGTGCTGGGAACACTGCTCTTTCAGAAAAGGTGAAAAAACTGACGAGGGACAGAATGAAGGGGGAGGGAGGAGACAAAAGAGGCATCAGCTTCTGTTTCCAAGGAATTTGTCTGACATTAGATTAGTTCACTTTTTTCCTTTAAGACACTCAGTGTGAGACAGACAGCGGTCAGTAGCAGAAGGAACTGCAAGACGACAACTTGGTATCTGGACATTTAACATCTGGACTTGTTTTGAAGAAATGGCTTTTCCATCTACAAGGTATGGTTTGTTCTTCTTATTTTTTCTGTGTTTTACAGTTATTCTCTGTAGATAGAATATATGTTCAAACATTTTTAACCGGTATTTGGGTCCAGCGGAAAACAGAAGCTTTCAGTGTTGAACACAAATAGAAACTGATATATTTGTTTGTGCTTTGCTAATACATTAATACACAGTTTATACACAGGCATGGTGTAGCTGGATGAGACTGGCTACAGTTATCATGAAAAATTCATAAGTTAAGATGCAGGTGGTGTACATACAGAGAACAACGCACACAAAATGTAACGGTAATTTATACAAAACAAGAAGTCTATTGTTGACATTCACTACAGACTTGCAACTGGATGGGAAACAGAACTATTGTGATTCATGGTCAACACCCGAGCCCCAGAGGCTAGTAATTGTTTTCTTTTATATCACTTGTGCTCACAGAAGCTTCCAGCGATGGTGATGATCGTGTCATAAAATTTACATAGTAACTTCTAAGCATTTTTTAGATACCTTTGTTATTTTCTATTACCTGCACTTTTCTAAGGACTTTTTTTTAAATTCCTAAATTCTAAACATCTGCAACTAACTAGTTATTGCTTCATGTACAATATGTAAGCAGCCTTTTCTTCAAACCCATTTTCAGAGTTCAGCCTTCGCACTTCTCTCCTGCTCTCATACTTTCCAGCCAGCACGGCTGCAGCTCATGCCCAGTCTTCTGTCTACATTGTCATCTTACTTGCTATTCAGGCTACAGCTCCTCCTCTGCCTTTATGCTCTGTGACATATACTGTAGTCATATTTTAGACATCGGTACAGAGAACCACTATGACAAACATGAAGCAGGAGCGCTAACAGAGAAGGCAGTCCCATGATGCCTGAAGGCAAGGGGAAGAAACAGAGAAAGAACAACAAAAGCACTAGATTTTGGAAAGTTTCCAATATCTCTGTGTTTACTAGGTATAAAGACCCATCAGCGAAAGATTGAAAACAGGTTCTACTACAAAATAAAGGTTAAAAGCCCACAATGTTAATAATAATAATTAAGTCACTAAAATAAAGGCAGTATTCAATATTACTCAGTATGTGACAAAATGTTACTCAATGTTGCATGCTTGTTTTTTCTTTTCTCCACAGCGTTCCTGCTAACTTCAGCCTCACCGCTATACAAAGCGGGGGCAATAAGACTGAATGTGCTCAAGGAAAAATAGAGGATTGGGCTTTCAGTGTGCTGCAGGTGTATATCCTGCTCATCTCTGTGACGGGGATCTTGTTTAATGTGTTCGTCCTGATGGTTTTCTGTTTCCACAAGAAGCCATGCACTGTGGCTGAAGTCTACTTGAGCAACCTGGCTGCTGCCGACCTTGTCCTGGTGTCCTTTTTGCCCTTCTGGGCTATCAGTGCATCTCAACATTTCAACTGGCCTTTTGGTAGTGTCCTGTGCCGACTGGTCAACCTTGCCATCATCATGAACATGTACTGCAGCATCTACTTCCTTGTTCTGATCAGCGCAGATCGTTATTTGGCACTGGTGCACCCACTGTCCCATGAAGTAATCCGTAGGCCAAAGTATGCCAAAGTGGGTTGTCTGCTTGTGTGGGGTTTGGGCTTGCTCCTGAGTGTCCCCACACTCATCTACAGGGAAGTAGAATATAAACCTGATTTAAATATTACCACTTGTTATCTTAATTATCCAAATACCAATGCAATTCTGCTGTTGGAGGTAATGCTGACTACATTCAGCTTCATCATCCCCATTTTCTTTATTTCTTTCTGCACTTGGAAGATTATTCAAGCACTGAGTAACAGGGTAATAGTTGGGTTAACCACTCAGAAAATGGAGCAGAAGGCCACCACTCTGATCCTGGCAGTGCTCCTGGCATTCCTCATCTGCTGGGTGCCGTTCCACCTGGTGAGGACAATGGAGCTGCTCTTCAGAGCTAAAGTGTTGGTAGACTGCAAAGTTTCAGCTATAACTTTCATCTGCAAACAGATCTTCATGTACTTCGCCTTCTTCAACAGCGTTCTCAACCCCATCCTCTACGTGATTGTAGGGAAAAACTTCCGGAAAAAAGTTAGGGAGCTCTTTGATTCATCCATTGGTAAGCAATCAACAACCTTCAGCCTCAACTCTACACGCACCTATCTGAAGAGTGTTAGAACAAGTGTTAGATCTGCGAACGTCTTAAGCTGAGATTTTAATTCTGTTCTGATATCATACCCACTTTATGTCTATTTGGGTTTTGTTCAGCATTTCTTGTGCACAGACCAAGGACTGAACACTTCAAAAAGACAAAACGGCAGACTTCTCAAATTACCACAAAGACTTTTGGAAAATCTAAAAAATACCTAATTTGTATAACATTATATCATTAAAAGAAGCTACGTGAAGCTACATGTCTTAACATGTTAGCATGTTAACATGGTGGAATGACCACACACACACACACACACACACACACACACACACACACACACACACATACACTCTGTTCATATTTGTATGTGTATGAACTGTTGGTTTGTGAAGTATATTTACTTTTTAAAAGCACAGTTTTACAGATGAGCACAGTAAAATAAATGACTGTTTTGTGCAACTTATTTAATGTAGACTAGTGTGCATGTTACACATTTGTATGCTATTGAACATGTTAATGTTGACATTGCATGAAAGACAGTTTCTAACAGAGATTGACATGTATAACATAATCCTAAAGTTAATGGGCTAATATATCAACTTCACATTTAGCATTTGTAATTGTAGAACGTTTGTCTGTACAGTAAGTTTCAACAACATCCATGGTGTTGCTGTCTAAATCTAAGTAGGTGAATGATCACAGGAAACTGCTTATTTGTTATGGCCTGATGTCATCTTATTTGTGCCTACACATTGTTGTGATCATCCCATTTCCACAGCAATCTCTGAAAAAAAAGTATTTTACTCAAAGCAGCAAATGAAGAAAGAAAATCTGCCACTTCCTGCTGTTGTGTTCTGGATGAATTCTAATTAAACCTTATTTACGGCCAGTGGAAAGTGAAAATCAAAGAATACAGTTTAATATGTAAAAAAATAACAAAAAACAAAAAAACACTGAATAAAAATGTAATGTTCACGTTTTGTTGTTAGTGTAATTTCAGATTTTCTGTAGTTTCTTGTTGTAGGAGACTGAATGAAAATGTTGAAAGATGTCTTAGATCGCCATACGCACACTTTGTTTCACCCAATTCGTTTCATTATGCTTTTGTTTCTCTCCCAAATAAGTCATTTTGTTTTCTTCTTTCCATGAACATCTCCCTTTCAACTCACATTACACATTAAAATGACAACATAGCGATTTTCATGAGTTCTTGTAAATGTTTTGCAATCTTTGAGTTCTCTTACAGCTCATAAAGTTAAAAAGAGCCAAATACTGTATTTCATACTGTCATTTGCTGTTGGAACTTGAGCGGAGACCTTGTTGTATGGTGACTTAGAAACACCTTTCAACATTTTTATACAGTCTCCTATAACAAGGAAGAAGCTGCAGTATACTCTCAAAAACAACAGTGAGAAACGTTAACAAGAAAACCTGGACATTACAGTCTGAGACAAACAGTAGACACTGCAGAAATTAATGCAGTCTAGCTGGGATCTATCTGAATATTTTACGTCTTGACTTCAGTAAATAAATACCTTATGTCTGCACAGTATAATTTCTGTTTTGTTATTATTATTATTGTCTGCGTTTAATAAATGTAACAATAGTTTACACTGATCAGCCACAATAATAAAGCCACTGGTATGATACTGACACTGACATGTTAGTTTAAGTGCATTTATTATATAAGAAGAGCTAAAACCAGATCCTATTCAGTGTGGTAGCATCTGAGCTCCTTCATAGACAGATCAGTCCCCCAGCGCTTCAGCTAAGAGGAAGGAGAGTTTCAGCGTTCAGTCACTCAAAGGTTATGAGCACTCGTGGTTTCCTGTCTCACTGAACTCATTGTGATTTCATTCGAAGAGCTTTCAGACTTACAGTAATGACCCTGCTCAATAATTAAACAGCAATACCAATTTGTGTTTTATATTGCAGATTTAACGGGCAAAAAATATAATAATGCATGTAATGTTCAAGTGTTAGCAAGTGTTAGCAGGCTGAATAATATTAAGACATTTTTATGGTGTTTTGTTATATACCTGTGTGTGTATCTGAAGCTCTTTATCTGTGTTGTTACATGTTATACTTGTAATAGACCCTTGGTCTCTGATACTGCATCTCATTGTCTTTTGAGTTTGAACCATTTGCATGCTAGGACAATCAGATATACAGTGTATTTACTAATAAAGGTCATAGTAACTGTGATTTGCTGTTCTGTTTTGATTTTACAGAAGAAAGAAACTTGAACTTCTCTTAGCAAAGAGCTTTCGTTCGTACATGAATTCTCTTACCTGTTAATCATGACATTAGAAAAACTTTTATTAAGATTTTAGGGCCTGTAAGAAGTTTTTGCGTATATTAAAGCATCATATTTTCACTATGTTAAAAAGTTATCATGTAAGTTGATAACCTATACAATCAACCACAACTGTAGGTTGTTGATATGCTACTATTGCATGTCATAAATACACCTTTATCATATTTCTGGTATAGATATGCTCCATAACTTGTTTTAATATGATAAGTGGCTGTCAAAGCCTCCTGTGACACAGATATTTTCCCTTCTAAAGGTTTTTGTGCAAGCTCCCCTTTTCTAAGCATTGCAGGTCAAAGGCTCTGGGTCACACACTAACCCAAAGGGTACCTTGCACATATCTAGGAGATGCACAGGTTTTGACCATATTTGATGCCCTGGAAGGATCAGTTTTAAGTCTTGTGCTTATTGTAGCTTAGAATGTTTAAAACTAACCACTTCATTTCTGTTAGGTTCAGCCACTTTGACATTTATTGATATATCATGTTAATGATGGCATGCCACAAGCGTGTACATATTATCATGCCATTTGTGCACACAAATTAATGCTAAAATGTTAAAATGCTAAAGTGCTTTGGCAATTTCCCCACGGTATCAGTCAGATATTAGACTAATACATCAGTTTGACATTTAGAAGTTGCAGTAAAGCGATCTCTGCGGTATTCATGTTCTCATTAGCTGTTAGGCATTTGGTCTAATGTATGTTTCAATTTGACATTTCCATTTCCAGGGCCCTTTTGTCCAAATCTGATAACATGAATAATGGCAATTACAGCTTGTTTTTGTTGGCCTGCTTAATCTAATTTCTGTCCATTCACTGTTTGATCAGCCAACTTCCATAGTTTGTTGTCTATGTGTTTGTGTTCCCATGAAAATTCTTGGAAAAATTACTGATGAAGTGTTCTGTTTTATTTGTAATGTCCAGGCAAAAAGTCACTCACTTCCTCTTACACTAGAATATGCAAAATTTTTAATTAATATGACAACTGACTGGAAAGATTCCCCAACTAATGCTTTTTCCTACAGCTGTCTCTCCAGCTGCTTCCAGGCTACATGTCTCCTCTAAAACATATAGACCCATCTCTTAAACTATGACAAACGTCTCAACAATGTTTAAAAAATGATAAGGACAAAAATGAAAGTGTGTTATTATAATTCATTTCCTACATCCCAATCCAAACAGGCTAGGACCAGTCCTGCCACAAGTTATTAAAACAGTGGCTCTATTGTGCTCAAATCTCCCAGAGTAAACCATAGTCAGTGTGCAAAAGAACACGAACACCCCACACCAGAGCAGCTAAATGTACTTCCTCATTTCTCGTACAAATGCACATTTTACAAAGGAAACTGAACTAAATACAGTAACTTACTTCATGAATGGGAAATGACAAAAACAGAAAAGTTTGTAGAGTGTAAATAAAATAAGAAAAATAAAATAACACCAGTAGAAAGATGAAACAATTATAAAACTGACATTGCATGTTCTCCCTGTGTGTATGTGTGTGTGTGTTTTCTCTGGGTACTTTGTCCTCCTCCCAACACCCAAAGACAATCCGTTGGGTTGATGGGTGAATCTAAGTTGCCCAAAGGTGTGGACGTGAGTGTGACAGACTTGCAACCAGTTCAGGGTGTACCCAGGCCTAATGACAGCTGGGATAGGCTCCAACACTCCCACGAGAGGAAGAGCGCTTAGGATAATGGAGAGATGAACTGTCACGTTTCAAACACAACATTTAAATTTTTTTTTAATTATAAAGTAAATAGGTAGAGAGAGGCAATAAAGCATGCCAACATACTTTTGTCTGACATTACTTTAATATCACTTCACGTTGAACTGAATCTTATCACATTAACAGTTTAACAATGACAGATACGGTTTAGAATTCACTGTTTGTTTGTTTGTACTTTATTACATTGAGCAGATTTGAAACTCAATAATTTTTTTATGATGCCAAAAGTCTAGACTGCCTGGCATTGTATTTGTCTCAACACGTTTTTTGCCATATGTAGGTAATTACGCAAACAAGTACTGGTGCGGCCAGTTTTAGACCACTGAAAGTCTCTTGTTGGCTTTTGGCAAATGTTTGCAGTTCACACTGTCGCTCGCGGTAACAAATTTAACCCCTGAAACCTAGGAAAGTTATATTTTATTACTCAGGCACAGTGCATAGGCACTGTCAGCTGCCATTAAGTTATTTCATTAAATTGTATGTGGAAATATCTGAGTCCATTTTTTTTACCACCTCAAAATAGGGTGAGTTGTAATGAGTCAAATTTACTATTGAATATTTATGGTATAATTGCAGTTTTTGTGTCTCAGGATTCCCACAACAATGTCCTGCTGGTTCACAGTTTTGTCGGTTTTATTCTTTATTCTTTATTCTATTCTTGCCTCATGTCTACACACAAACACAGTCTGTGTACAGTCTTTGTACACTTGCATACTCACACAACACATTGTGATTCTTGTCTGCAAACATCCTGCCTTATAATAATTTATTTGCTTACTCTTTATTATCTTGTTCAGGTTTGTTAGCATCTTACAAATGACCTACAGTAAAATAATGATCTGATTAAACTGTAAATAAAAGAAGGAAGTCTCTGGCTAAACTACGACCTTCGCTTGTTTCTCCACAAGAAGCCCTGTACTCTGACAGAGATCTATTTGAGCAAGAGAAACACTCAAACAACTCATGTTCACACACATTTGGTGCCTGTTGAGTGAGGGTACAGGTATTTTTTCATGATTTTACATAATGAGATGACATAATGAGTTTATCCAGTAGTAAGTGGTATTTATGAGAATTGCTCATCAGATCTTAGTCCATTTACAGTGGCAAGAAAAAGTATGTGAACCTTTTCTGTACTCATTTCTTCTAAAATGTGATCTGATCTTCATCTAAGTATTAACAAATATAATGTGCCTAAAGTAATAACACAAAAAATAATTTGGATCTTTCATGTCTTTATTGAGAACAACCATAAAAACCTCACAGTGCGAGTGGAAAAAGTATGTGAACCCTACAAATAGCTAGTTGGAGTCCGGTATTAGCATACCTGGAAGAAAATGAGTGTGTAGGTGTGGACTAGAGCTATGAGAATAGAATTATGTGAGCCATCCCTCACTAAAAGGAGCTTTCAGAGTATCTATGATCAAGAATGGATCGTTTTACAAAAAGCTCGAAAGGGTTACAAAGAGACGTCAAAGAGTTTAGAAATTCACCAACCTAAAGTTCGGTAAACAATCTACACATGGAGAAACTTTGGGTCTGTGGCTACTCTACCATGAAGTGGGCGGCCAGTCAAAATGACCCCAAGAGCACAACAAACACTCATCAATGATATAAAGAAACAATCGAGTGTAAGGTGACAAAAACATAAACTCAAACCAAACGGCATCACAACAGACTGCCCACTTGACCTTCACTTATAAAGGAGATGTAGCTGACTTGGGCAGTAAACTTAAAAGCCGGACCAATCACAGAGGCAGGTTCGTAGTTGAGTGATTGGAAAAGACAGTGGACCAATCAGTAGGAAGGTGGGCAGGCATCTGCTGAAATCTATCCGAGGTGATCTTTAGGCAGCACAGATTTGCATGAGAACAGAGACACTAGAAAACAGTTACTTAGAGAAGAAGGGAGTGACAGGCTGGGGACGTCATCAAGATGTAGGAAACAAAAAAATGTATCTACAATTGTAATAGTGTCGGCCAAAGTTGAACTTCAGGGTGTTGATGTGTGAGCTATGATCCGTCTGTCCAGCAAAGGCAGGGCCTGTGTTTTGTACATAGCTTGTTGTAAAAACATTAAAATGTGTAAAGCAAGTCAGAACACACAAACAGTCCCACAAGTGGCTCATATGGTTCTGTCCAATGGGTCAAGCACCAGGTTTTGAAAGCCAAAACGAGTGCATGCATGTATCCAGTTCAAGTACAATGTTAAACCTTTGGTATGTACCTTTCTTTATTAGAGAGCTGTGATCCCCAAATATTAGACTAAGAGAGGATTTAAAGGGAATACCAAGCCTTCCTGTCCACATGATGCCAAAAGAGTGTCATTTAATAGTTCACGTCAACAACTAGGGCTTTGTTCCTGTTCCAGTTTGCATATTGCTGGCTGTCTCTGCCTAATTTGTCTTATGAGCACACAGTTTGCTTAATGCAACACAGCCAAACTAACAGAGTCCTTTATTGCACCATGTTGGTACTAATAGAAGGACATGATATGCAAATAAGCACTCTTCCAGGAAGCTCACTATTTACAGTGTATTAATTTCTACAGACAAACTGGTTGTCATTTGCTATGTAGTCCTGCATTCATTGATAAAACTAAAATATACAGTAGCTACATGTAATAAACTGTTATTATGTTGTATATTCAATTATGTTACTAGATTGCTATTACTGATGAGTCAGTGCATGCGTAGAATTGTATTGTTGTACTATGAGGGCTGGTTGAGAGGAAGTTTGTTTTATGTACAGATTACTTTAATGATTTTAAGATCAGCCATTATTGGACTCATCCTGGAGATGAATCTGCATACAGACTAATTATTGTTACCCATAAGTCACTACACCAGATTATACACGCTCATAACTATGTTTTCCACCATTGCTATTTATGATTTCACACCTTTCTGTATCAAAATGAACAAATAAGCATAAACTACAGATCCGTTACGTCCCTTTTTCTCACTGGATACCAACAAACCCATTTGCAAGCTGATGGTAATTTAACCCTGCTCAAACTTGGTTCTGTCACTTCTTTACTGTCACCGTCTAATAAAAGCAAAAAGTGCACAAAATGTAGTTTTAAACTGTATAAAGTTTAATAAGTCACCGTTATAACACACCTTGATTTTAATATGTGTTTATTTAAAATGCACCTTCAGGCAAGATAAAGTTTTCATATTCTAATAATATATTCACAGTTCGATGGTTTAATGTCAGCATTCTATCTGAAAGGATCAGGTCAGTCAAACACATAATCATCCCTGTTCCCAGCTTGCATGTAAATATTTTTATGGAACTGTCATTTGCATGGTATGGTGATAAGACAAAACAAAACACCACTGAACTTTCTTTAAAAGCATTCAGAAAACACCCAGGAAAGAATTGGTTATTATAGAATGACATTGACCATTAACCATAATAATTATGTTGAGGCTGAAGACCTGAGATCTATGAATCTATCAAAATATATGAGTGTGTAGAAACGTGTGAAAGACACTGTAAATTATCAACAGACGTACTGTAATAAAGCTTCTAGTAGAAAAGGGAAGAGGGACATGATGAAGAGGGAGGAGGGAGGGACCTTATCAAATTATAACCAAAATGTATCTAACATCACTTCAATATCAAATCAGTTCAGACAGTCACAGAAGGTGTTGGCAGAGAGTACGTTTTATGTGGACTTGGTAAAAATGGCTCTTGTGACTACAAGGTATGGATAAGCTTTTTTTTTTTTTTCTTTGCCAAAGATGTATCTAGACTGTAGGTCTGTCACTGTATTTGACTCAGCAGGTTAAGCATTAGATGTCAATGAGCTTTCACCCCAGTGTTTAGATAAACAAGTGCTGGTGTGACCAGTGTTCTGTGTGTATAGCATATGCTAATATGATTTAAAATATGCGTTATATAAAAAAGATGTGATACAGCGAATGATAATGATTCTGTAAAGTGAAGGTTTAAGTACTAAATTGCAATATATAAGAAAGTGACATTAAAAAATGATTCTATTTAAAACGTGTTGCTTGCTCTGAGAACTGTGCTAAACTAGAGAAACGTTTGTGTGTGTACCTCAGTGTTACGTAGTACTAAATATTTCACTGTGGGCAGCATTAACTAAGTGTAATGATTTCTTTTGTTCATGTCCTCCCCTCTTCACAGCATCCCCACTAACCTCAGCTCTGTGGCTACACATGGAGACCCAATCGGGACAAATACAACTGCTTGTACTTATAAAAAAACAGAGGATTGGGCTTTCAGTGTGCTGCAGGTGTATATCCTGCTCATCTCTGTGACAGGGATCTTGTTTAATGTGTTCGTCCTGATGGTTTTCTGTTTCCACAAGAAGCCTTGTATTGTGACTGAAGTCTACTTGAGCAACCTGGCTGCTGCCGACCTTGTCCTGGTGTCCTTTTTGCCCTTCTGGGCTATCAGTGCATCTCAACATTTCAACTGGCCTTTTGGTAGTGTCCTGTGCCGACTGGTCAACCTTGCCCTCATCATGAACATGTACTGCAGCATCTACTTCCTTGTTCTGGTCAGCACAGATCGTTATTTGGCACTGGTGCACCCATTTTCCTTTAAGAAAATTCGCACACCAAAGTATGCCAAAGTGGGTTGTCTGCTTGTGTGGGGTTTGGGCTTACTCCTGAGTGTCCCCACACTCATGTACAGGGAAGTAGAATATAACCCTGATTTAAATATTACCACTTGTTATCTTAAGTATCCAAATACCAATGCAATTCTGCTGTTGGAGGTAATGCTGACCACATTCAGCTTCATCATCCCCATCCTCTTTATTTCTTACTGCACTTGGAAGATTATTCAAACTCTGAACAATCGGTTAATGGGAGGGTTAAAGTCTCAGAAAATGGAGCAGAAGGCCACCACTCTGATCCTGACAGTGCTCGTGGCATTCCTCATCTGCTGGGTGCCGTTTCACCTGGTGAGGATAATAGAGCTGCTCTCCAGAGCTAAAGTGTTGGTAGACTGCCAACTGTCAGCTATAACTTTCATCTGCAAGACGATCTTCATGTACTTCGCCTTCTTCAACAGCGTCCTGAACCCCATCCTCTACGTCATTGCATGGCAAAAGTTCAGGAAAAAAGTTCAGGAACTCTTTCAGTCATTGATGACTAATAGAGCAGCACCTGCTAGTAACAGCTCTGTACTCGTTTACTTTTGGAGAAGGGTTAAAACTGAGGACGCCTCAAGCTGAGCTGCAGGATATGGTCATTACAATAATGATTTCAAATAATGAAATCCTCTCCTTTCAACCCAGAAGCAAGATAAGAAAATATATAACACATACATTTGTGTGTGTGTGATCAGAATATTTATTCAGCTTCCCAACATCAGTGCACTAAAACAAGACAATGGCATGTTTATTTGATTAGTAGCATGATATATTATTTGGAGAGTTGCCTATCAGACCATGTTGTTTTTGTGAGGGATAAGCTGCCTCTTGCTTGCTGCAGGTGCAATAAAGCCCAGAGCCCTATCTAAGAGATGGGATGGTACAGGTGATCAATTACACACAGGTGTTTGCTCTCTCACGATGCTTCTGTATTGAGATCTGCCTCTGTTGAGCCTTCTTTGACACACTGATGTAAAATGAGAACAAACATGCAGCCATCTTTCTGCCTACCGGTCTATCATTTTGTCAAGACACGTCACCAACTTTAAAAATACGTATCATTGCTCTGTTGTGTCAATAGACTAGAATATATTAAAGGTGTGGTTATTTTTAATGCAGCGCTTTCTTGTTAGGTCCTGTTGACATTTTGTACCACTTCTGTTTCAACTTTACAGGATAGAAGACTCAAATTACCGGATCTGCTACTCTGACACTTTCACTGATTGCAAAATAATAACGCTGCTACATAATTCAACAGCACTCACTTGCCAAAACTGTAACCTGAACAGTGGTTGTGCCAGTATCTCTTCACAGTGCACATATACTTCACTGTTGGTATTTGTGAAACTATTTTTAATAGTAAAATTATTGTAATGTCTAGAGTGGTATGTATTTTCAAAAATGTCTTTTTGCTAATCTAGAAATAAATGTATGACTTTATGAGGACAAACTTACAAGTGACAGTTGTATTTTCTTTTCATTCCATAATGGAAAACAGGTTCAAACAAACATGTTTGGGATAAATTCAGAAACAAAGTTTAGCTAAACTATGAAAGTAGTTCAAAAAGGTCAAAGTTAAACTATAGGACATTGAAGATTTCCATCACAGACAAGGGAATAGTTTGAACCAAGTACATGACTGACTGTGACATTACTAAAAGACCAGCCAACAAAAACACATTCTCACAATTAGCTCATGTTCTCTAGCCCAGTCACAAGACTACATTTTGAAGATGGCCTCATAAGAACAATGTTTTCATTGCATTTGTAGGATTTAGTGGGTATTACTGAATTTGTAGAAAAAGTTACATGTTGGTATTGAAAAGAAGATAAACAAAGATTCATGCATGTGTTCCTCTGACATAACTCAAGGGAAAGTTCTTCACGACTGAAGACTACAATCTGGAAAGTTTTATGTCATTGTCATAAATCACTGTAACAATTCTAATGCAACAGTTGAAATAATGCATTGAAATGCATTTTCCAATCAAAATAGAAATTAACACAGACCCCTTGACACACCTTTTTTCAGTGTGACCTGCATTCAAATTCTAAAAAAGGACCGAAAATAAGCAAAAGCATCCACGTCATTCAGTCTGTGAGTCAGAGCTGTCATGGCACAGATCAGTGGGTGTGTTTCTGTTGTGTTTTTCATGTTGAATCTCAGCTTGAGCTCCTCTCACAAGTCTTTATTTGGTGAGCAGTATTAAGCTCAGAGAGGATTTAAAAGGAATCCCAAGCCTCCCTGCCACACGATGAATAACCTACTCAATGTAAACAGAGTCTTATAACTACAACAGCTTGATCACTATTGCAATTCAGGATCTACTTTGTAGGCTGTCTGTGCCTGGTTTGTCTCACACCCACATTGTTTGCTACGTCAGCTTGATGAAACACAGCCAACCTAACTAACCTTCACTGCCCTACATCAATACAGATGAAGGGTATAAAATGCAACTAAGGGCTTTTCTTGAAAAGACCACTTTATGTTGTAGTTTATGCAGAATCACTGGTAGTAAATTGCCGTGGTGAATTCACTTTACCTACAGTAAGTAAGGACCAATATTAAAATTAGTAGTGAGTCCATGATCTATGCTCAGTGTATTGCCACAGTTTCATCTCTGTGTTGATTATGCGTCAACTTAAAAAATAAGGAACATGACAGCCACAGTAAAGGACTAGATGCTATTTTCATTTGATTTCTGAATCATGTATCACCAGAAACTATTTGCATTGCATTGCTTATCTTAGTTCAACACAACACAGCTTTTCATTTCTATTCATGTCCAAATTTGGTCAAAATCTCATTAGGATGGATTTAGCCCTTCCCAAAATAATAAACCTGAGTAAATTTAGGCTCCTGAGTCAATAAACACATGTATCTAAGTGAATTATCTCTTTTTTTGTTCCACTGTGGGGTTTCCACATACCTGCCTGTCCCTGTGTGCAGATGCTGATGAGGAATGGGAACAACGAGGCAGCCTGCCAAACAAGCACAGAGACTTTAACGTCTTACATCTCTGATCTGCATAATCAATATCTTACTTGACCACACAGGGGCACTGCAAGCTTTCTTCTAACCGTCCACGTAGGCGGAGCAAGTATTCCCAGCAAGACAGCAGAGAACGAGAACCTGTCGTGTCAGATTGAGTTTCTGGACCCTGTCTTTAAAATGTCCTTTTTCTTTTCAGCAGATCATTTGTCTTTCTGTATTATTGTACTGTTTATTAGTCAAAGTGCTCACAAAGAAGGTCTAGAGAAAGGTAGGGGCTCTTAATGTGTGGTAGGAAGTGGTAAAAAACTGAAATGGAGTTCACTCAAATAAATACATTATTTATTAGTTTCCTTTTAACCTATCGTTTCAAATCAAATGGAAGATAATTTGTCTTTTGGGACTCAAGATGGAAACATACGAATTATCTGTTTTTTTCAATGATGTTAAGTTATTGTACAATTTTTGACTAAGTCGTAAACACACACATTTATTTGTGAATTGATTTTTAATTGATTTTTTAAGCTGAATCACAGAGGGTTTTTTTTTTTTTTTTGTACTTGGATTTTGCCCCTTCACTTACATTGAACTTGCTTGATGAAGGAACACAGCAAACACTGATGCTGTCAGTGTATATCAGGATATCGATATCCATCGTTTGAGAGCACGTAGGCACTGCAATAACAAATATAACAATGAGCAATAACAACATAACTACGTTATGGAACATTTTTAATCAAACAAATGTGTATTCCTTTATCAGACAATAATCAGCCCTACTTTTACTTTATTTCATGTTTGTATTGACACACCAAACATAAAGACTCATATAGACTCAGAAGTAAAATTAAATTGTCGTCTAACAGCGGTAGTTTGTTTTGTCCTTTCCTGTCACCCAGTAAATGACACATGGTAGTCAGGGACAACAAGGAGGCTGCTGCTGTCTCTTCCTGTTTCTTTAAACTGGCTGATTAGGCGGAGGAAGACAGGACAAGTTGTGAATTAATCCTTTCCACGTCTGTTTTAATGTGTCCATTTTACTTTAAATTTTTATGGACAGGGCTTGGAGCACAGGTATGACTGAACAGAAGAGTAAGTACAATTTTATGAGTTTTAAACTTGACGCAAGTTAATGATTTGTTAACATCAGCTCACGGCTGCTGCTTAAAGACTTAGTTACATAACAAAGGTTTTAGGTGTTTTAGCTCTTTACAGTGTAGGCCCAAAGCCTTTACAAAGTTTTTAAACTAATTTTCCTTCCATTTCAGCATTTAGATCATCTGGTCAATATTACATCTGTAGCACTGAGGTTAATAGCAAGCTAATAACAAGAAAAACTAGCTGTAGGGTATAGAAGAAAACATCATTATTATATATTTTGTTCACCAAAATTGTACTTTTTGGTGTGCACACTATCTTGTCCCTTGTATGAACTCTCAAATATTTATTATTATCTATTATTTATTAATATCAGTGTGATATAGTTTGTTGATCAGGCTCTTTGATCCTGTCTCTCTGTATAAATCTGGGGGAGTGAGCCCTTAATTTGAAGGGTAAATATTCATATGCATTGTTACTTTCCTATATCTTTTCTTTCTCTGTTTCTCTAAAAGATGTAAGGATATGAACACCACATCTGCAATGGATAACCTAACCTTGATCGCCAATCACTCTGAATGTCACGTGGGTGACAGCGCATCCAGGAGGAGGCACTTTCTATTTTTCTACCTGGCTGTCATCATCATTGCCATCCCGTCTAATGTCTTCTCCCTCTATGTGTCGTGGCAACACATTAGACGAAAGAACGAGCTTGGTGTGTATGTGTTCAACCTGGCCCTGAGTGACCTGACCTTCACTGTTTGCCTGTCTCTGTGGCTGGACTTCCTGTGGCGAGGGGTTTGGGTCCACGGAGGTTACGTGTGTGTGCTTTCTATCTACTTTCTCTTTACTAACTTTTACACCAGCGACGCTCTCCTCTGCTGCATAGCTGTGGACCGCTACCTGGCTGTGGTTCACCCAATGAAATACACATCCCTAAGAAAGGTTGGCACAGCAACGGCTGTCAGTATCGGCATTTGGGTGTTGGTGGTTTGTTTCAATGCCTCCACTGTCACGTGGAACGATTCGTACCACGAAAAAAGGAAGTTTCCAGTGTGCTTTGACACCTTCCTCCCACTGTCAGTGAATGCTGCTCGTGCCAATGTAGCACGCTTCTTCCTGGGATTTATTGTTCCTGTTCTCCTGGTGGTCTTTTCCACCTGGGGGATCTGTGTTGCAGTTAAATCGAACAAGGCAACAGAGGAACAAGAACGTAAATGCATCTCAAAGTTGCTGACAGTAGTTCTGCTCTGCCTTTTGTTCTGCTTTGGACCTATCCATCTTATGATGCTTCTCCGCACACTGGTGCGTGACTGTAGGAATGTTGCAAGGCTCCTCTATCCCTACAAGATCAGCATAGCTATATCAAGCCTCAACTGCCTTGCAGATCCATTCCTTTACTGTTTCATTACTAGAACAGGACAGGAAAATGTTGATCAGGTTGTTCTGTTCTTCCGGAGAAAGAAGAGAAGCAAAGACGGAAGTATGGTCTAGGCTTTACTAAAGTAGGACGCTTCAGCTGACAATAGTCTGTATTCATGTATTAATGAGGCATAAAGACACAGATTTTTAAACAACAAGGTTTATCACCTTCAATATGTAAAATGTACACCTTCTCCCTCGATGTGTATCTATAAAAATGCAAATTGCGTTTATGAATGGATTTTGTTATTACATTTTCCTACTTTTAAAGTAGATTAAAGTCCATTTTCTTTTCATTTAGAACTAAATAAAACTACAGCACCAGTCTTTAAGATTTGGGGGTGTTATTTGTTTGTTTTGTAGTACTTTTGAACAAGTGTTTGGCATTGAGAAATAAAATAAATGGACTTGTTAGCTGAATCAATTCCTTGTTTTGGAGTTACAGTATGAGATATTAATAAATAATGCAAAATATGACTTACTTTATTTGGAGCTGATCTCAACCTTTAATAAAATTAAATAACATTGCTCAAATTAGATTTGTATAATACAGATATACTTACAGGTATTACTAAATAAAGCTAAATACAAACAAAACATAAATCAGTGAAATGTGGCAGACCATGTTTGAAGGCTCAGGAGTGTTTGCTAATATAGTTTATTAACTCCAAGTGCAAGTTCACTGCCACTGCTTCGTCCATCCCCTGCATGTTTAAACTGTGGGTTTACTTTGCAAGTGCATCTCTGCTGTCATGGTGCTTTATTAACATCGGCACACTGTGTTCCCTTTATCAGCTAGTCATATGGAACAGGTGTTTCAGGGTGGAGTATGACAAAGGTCCCGCTGTGTGAAGCCTTCTGTAAACAGGTTCAAAGAAAATTACAGGATTTTGATGCAAAGTAGACACAATTCATTTAAATAAAGTGTGATGAGGAAAAGAATATCTGGAGTTTTTTCATGGGACCATTTCATGACACATTTTACTGTGGTTTCACTTTTGCACTTTAACACATTTTGATTCAGATAAGTGAGGGTACTTTTGCATTTAACAGACCAAAATGATGTATTACCTTACTACAAGTACTATCATTCTATAACAAAACACTGTACAGTATATGTGTGAATACATGTAACTTTCATTTTTACCTTTACATTTGTCGCTGTCCATCTTGGGAATCTTAAAATAAAAATCATAACATTTTCTGATTCGACATTTTCTATTAAGTGCAATTACTTTATGACATAGTTATGTATGTACCTAATTAATGTTTTGAAAAAACCTAAAATGCTTACACATCTTAAATGACTACATGTAGGGTGTGTCTTGTCATTAACTGTATGTGTGTTCCCAAACATGTTGCTCTGTTGTTCTGTATCTGTGGATGTCTGAAGCTCTCTAGTGGACAACTGTGGACGTGCAGCAAGCTGCCAGCACTTGCAATACGTGAACATTTCCGTCTTTGCTGTGTTGCTGTTGCACAAACTGTTTTGTTAGATAGCTTGCATTTTTATGGCAGCAATTACATCCAATGTATGACGTGCCATTAACATTGTCATCTGTTATCTTTATTTTAACAGCATGGTACATTGACCTCAGAGTTGGTTACTGACTCTAGAGACAAAAAGAAAACAATGCAGACGTATTCCTGCAGCTCACACATGCACATAGAAAGGCACAAAAAAGCACACTATGTTTTTTTAATATTATTTTTTAGTCCCCAGCAGGAGTCAAACTGGGCATTTTGTGGTTATGTCCAATGATGTAATCGCTCAGCTACCAGGGAGCTCCCAAGATGCAAACAATTTTAACCTTGTAGTGACCAGCTTTATGTCCCGAGAACGGAGGCGTGTCCCTGACATATTTAAAATGTATGACACTATTCATATTGTCATCACGCCTTCATAACACCAAAAGCTAAAAGTGGCATGTGCTCTTCCATGTGAGAATTTATCCTGCCTCTAGTTCATCCAACCGTGTGAGATAATATGCTTCACCTAACACTGAATGACCTGCATCAGGAGAACCTGAGGCCTTCAACGCTCATTTAAATACCCATCTTCTCACCTTCTGCGGTTCTGTCCTTGACTGTTTAACAGACGGCCTCATTTATATGTAAAGTGCATGTGGAAATGAAGATAACTCTGGATTTGTTGTTTTCGTCTGTAAATCTCATCAGTCAGACATGTGACATCTCCCTCGTTGGCATGATGAATGACTGGGACTGTAATCTACCACCACTGGAGGTCTAAACGTAGGCACATTCATGTTGAAAGGAACACGATCCTCTTTGGAATAAAAAGATCACAACAAAGAAAACAAACCAGGCTACAACCACGGTGATGATTCACGACGAAGATTCCTGTCATCGTGTCATTACAAGGATTCACCTCATGGAGGAGGCCTTTTTAAAAGTTAGTGATGAGAAACAAATGGTCTAAAATCATGTGGCACGGCTACATTTTGGCCAATCCCCGGCCTGGCAGCTGTGACTGGTGCTGGCCGTGGGAATACTGAGGCTCATGTACACATGCACGTGCGACACAGGAAATCCAATACGCACGTGCTAAAGAAGGCAACAAATGAACAGATATACTAGTCTACAGCTGAGTGGTAGCATCATTACATAAGATATTTGTAGTGTAAACTAAGAATAGAACTTAGTCTAGTTTTACTGTATTCGCCACAGCAGTAAAAATTTATCAGTAACATTTCTTTCTACGTTGACTCATTACTGAATTGGTTTTCTACCTTCAATTCTATTATTTATTCTAATTTAAACCTCTAATAAATCTATTTTCACACACTTTTCTCTTCAGCTTCCTCCCAATTTATTATGCAAACCGTCCCACTGTCTCTCATTGCTTCCCCTCTCCACTTGCCAGATGTGTGGAGTGTGACTCAGCCATAATAATAGTTATCCTGCAGAGAAGCAGATAGCATTGGAGAGCTCTTTGTTTCAGAATGACCTTTCCAAGCATTGAAGTTTGTAATGAGCTTTTGCTTATGCAACAAAATGTTGCAAAAAA
Source organism: Anabas testudineus (assembly GCF_900324465.2). Taxonomy (NCBI): domain Eukaryota; kingdom Metazoa; phylum Chordata; class Actinopteri; order Anabantiformes; family Anabantidae; genus Anabas; species Anabas testudineus. Next base: position 8,749,727 of record NC_046630.1, on the reverse strand, counting down.
AAGACATCCAGCATTGTGAGCATTTGTTTTTTTCTGAGGCTGCAACTGCAAGAACAGCAGTCACATTATTTAGATTGAAATCCATAAGACCCTACTTGGAAATGACAAATGTATTGCATCAATTCGAACTCTACCATCCTCAACTGCAAACTGGATTATATGAATACACTGTATGTTTTTTTTCTGCTAAAATGCAAAGGTCATATAAACAGACATAAATTTTAGTTTTGGCTTATACAATCTTCAATATTTGGTTATCATGCAATGAAAAGATTTGCTCACACTTCAATATTAAATATTTCAGCTAAAGTGCAGCTAGTACTGTATCTATTCCAACTTCAATGCTATTTAAGTTGGATATTGTAGTATTAAGAAAGAAACCCTAACCCCCTTACTCCTAACACCCTAACCTTAATTAAGATAAATACTAATGAAGTCATGTCCCTGTAAAATAACTATTTTAATTTGGCATCATTTTCGCTTTGATTAATAAAAAATTGTTTTGTCTAAATAAGCATGAGCTTTACGTATAAGCAACAAACCTGTACCGGTAGTCTCGTTATGACTCTTGGCTATATTATGCACTACAGGTAAACTGCACTGTACTAAATCAGTGTTGAGAGGAATGAGGTAGATGTTTGTTCAAAATTATTATTTTAAACAAAATGTCATCATTCAATTAAGAATCCCACTTCAGAGTTACACAATGTTCTTGGTTTGTCTGTCTCCAGTTGTTTAGATGACATCATATTACACCTCTCTTCACTTCGGGATCTCAGCTACCAGAAACTGTCAAGCAGATTTCTCTCTCCTGTTGCATTTGATGTCAAATATGCTGAGCTTCCCCAGGCAACTGTCTGACACTCCCCCCAACCTTTCCTCTTCGTGTTTCTTCCTGTCGCTCTCAGCACTTTCACACTTTCTTCCTTCCTCACAACAGCTCTCTGTTCTGGCGACAACCTCTTGCAATCTTGTGAATGTTTATAATAGGACTTAAAGTTAAGTAGCAGCTCTTGGTACTTCAAAATATTTATGTATCATTTTGATACATTAGATAGGTATAAACTGTCCCTATAATAATATATAGCAATAATATTTAAACCTCCCAGCAGCACAGCTCAGATTTGATCTATTTGACTAATCATGGATGTACTATATATACTACATATTTAGTGGTTTTAGAGTTTTGTGAGACAGTGCTGCATTTATCAGTCAGATTTCAATATGGTTAAAAGACAAGCATGAGATTGAATTGTTGAAAAGTTTGTAAAGTTTTGGAATCCAGGTTAATGAATAATAATGAAATTAATCTAATGCTTCAATGTAAGTGGAGGTTAAAATAACTGATAAATGACTGCGACTTGCTTTTGAAAACAAATCTCACGACACAATTTGGTATCAGAGATGTGTTGCTTTTTGTTATGTTCTTATTTTACTCTTGTACACACTAGACTTTAAGGCATTTGTCATTTTTCCCGGATGCCATGAAGCAACAACCAATGTTTAATCTTGAATTTTGATGAAAGGTCAGCTGCTATATCGACAGTCTCAGCCAGTCACACACTTCTGCAAAGTGGACCATTTCAGTTTCTAGTTGTATTACCAAGAGGAAACAAGTTCAGTTTCTGTGTGAGAAAAGGGCTAGTTGTTAGTATAACCCTTACATATATATGTTTTTTGATCAACTATACGATGCATAAACATTTGAGCATGTGCAAAAGAACCTAAAAGGGAACAGGAGTCACTAATACATCAAGAAGTGATTGCTTCATGTCTTCTATCACCATGGCTACTAGCCACTTTCCATAGCCTTAACTGGCACCGTCTTTTATTCAAGAGCACTTGTAGACTTGGCAAGATTAGTATGTGCACACATGCATGTGTGGGTGCATCTTCCCAGATAAGATACCGAAGCTTGTGTGCTCACTTATACAACAGGTTGTTGATCTCATGACTCTCCAGCAGTGGTGTAATTTGCACAGCTCTCTAACAGGGACTAGAGCTGTAAAGCTACAGGCTTCAGTTTGATATCGGTTATCTGTCAGCATGCTAGAAAATAAGAAATGCTTTTTTGGCAAGAGAGAACTGTCAAGGCCAGAAATGTACAGTTACTCACACTGATTATTTTTGTCTGTGTCAAAAAAAGAAAAAAACAGAGGAAGGCGAGGAGGATGACAATCCTGTGCCAAAGTACCAAATTAATAATTTAAATGAACAAAATGCTTTTTCAAACATCACACAAGTTAGCATGTACAGATCCAATTTAAACTGCACCTTACATTACATTTTCCAATAAGACCAATGCACTTTAAGGTTATTTTCAAGCTTTTGAGTTGTGCATGAGTTGTCAGCAAAACATGATAATGTCACTTTGTGATGATATATAGCATCATGAGGTGGGTTAAGAGATCGTTAGTATAACAAATCACGTATGTGTTCAATAGCCATCAAGGTCAATGTCTTCCACAACCTTGTTTTCATCTTGTTATGTTGACCAGATATAAAAGGAGGCCACTGGGTGGAGTCAGTCGCCACACATTACAGATGCTTTTCTCCACCTGCTGGTAATAAAATAACAAAAATGTTAAACTTAAGGTTCAACACCAAAGCAGAAAAAAATGCAAATGGAGGAAGAGTTGTTATGGGAGGTTAAACATTTTGTGCATTTTTGTGCAAAAAGAGCTTTAGTTTGTTTCGATGTGCCTATCCAGGAAACAAGAGATAATGGAACAAGAGATCAGCAGGTGCAGTCTGCAAAGTGAACACGTGCACAGAGTCGGGATAAATTGGTGTTCATTTAGTGAAGAGTTAAAACAAAGTGCAACAATTGTGATAATGAGGCAACACACCTGTACATGTGAGGCTGCTGACAGCAACTTATTTCAGAGTGGATAGAAAGATAAACACGTGTACATCTTTAGAGATTTGTGCACATTTAGTAATATTTCTGACATTTGGATGAATGTGGTTTATTTTTTGTTACTTCAGAGCAATGACATGCAAAGAAGCTTCAACCTGAGGCTAAACACAGCTGGATCGTGCACTGATTGACGAGTCAGTTAGGTTCATAGGTGTAATCTAATGCAGTCTTCAGTCTTTTTCAGCTTTCTGTCAGCACTGCTTTAGTGAGGTGTTGATTATTTCTGTGCCTGCACTTGGTGGTGATATTCTATGACATTGTATCGCAACTAAAAAATGTTAATTCCCCAATTACACACAGCACGTAATGGGGGAACATCATTTCAATTAGCAAATTATTAGAATTACAATTTGTTAAATTAGTTTTTATTAAATCTCTTCACTGGATTTCATAGGATTTAGAAATACTGCTCAATGCTTAACATGTTTACTAATGGATTTTCATGAGCTGTTCAGGAAACCTGTTCAAAAAAGGACTCTTTTATATGTAGCACATGGCTCTGATTGATTGAAAATGAGTAAATAGATTAATGCACAACAAAAACTGGTGATTCATCATGTGTGAATGAGGCACAGAGACAAAGATGAAGAGACACAAAGATAGTAAGAGACAGACAAAAGAGAAATGAGAAGGAAGGTGAAGGTCAGTTCTACCTTGAAGGAAATCTCCACAAGCCCACACAATCCTACAGATGCTCTTTCCATTACATGTAATTTATAGCTCTCACTTTACTGACCCGCCTCCCTGATTAATGTCTTTTGCGGTGCTGTCAGCTGGGTTTTTTTTATGGGTGCCGTATACACTTTGACACACATGACTATGGCTTCGTGACTGTGGCTCCGAGCAAAACATGCATGGATGGAGACCTTGGTCTCCAGCCTCCTGCAACACTCTGGGAGTCGGTTACGTAATAATGAATTCTGTCATTTAATTACCCAAAAGGTGCATCAAGGCAAATTCACAGTGATAATGTATGGTTAAAAATTGGTTTAGCTAAAAAAGGAGACATAAAAATAAAAATGACAGAAAAACAATGCTTGGGTGACATATTGTTTGAACAGATTCAGTAAATTAAAAAGATTTGCACTGTGTTGCTGTGATTTTGGTTTGTTTTGTCTTCATTCCCTGGATTTAAAGCAAAGGAAATGTGTAAAATACACTAAATAGTTCTACTTGAGGTTATTATTAGATCATCCATCCATTATCCCGCCTGCTTGTCCTCTATAGGGTCACGGGAGACAGTACACCACGGACAGGTAACTAGTCTATCACAGGGCTGACATACAGAGGCAACCAACCATACACATACACACCTGTGAGCAATATAAAGACACTAGTTACCCTGACTTGCATGTCTTTGGAAGGTGAGGGCAAGATGGAATACCCCGAGAGAAGGGAATAATATGCAAACTCCACACAGTAAGGCAAATTGCATAACCTGCCAAATAATATGTTAGGAGGTTATAAACACACAACACAAGTCTACTGGAAAGTGTTGTAAATTCAGCAAATTAAAGCAGAAGATAAATTTAATTATTTCCCGTTCTTTCATTTTAAAAAGGCCACAAAGAAGTAATATTAAAAAACATTCATTGTAATTTCCCCTCCTTTGTGTGACCAGATGTTTTGAGACAATAATGGCCAAAAGAAACAAAAAATGTCATCAGTGACCGCTGCACTGATTATGTATACAAAAATACAAAACAGTTAGTATTCACAGGAGACATTTGCCATGTAACAGAGGGAAAATCAGAGTTGTAAATTAGAAAAACTAAGGCCTTTAATTGCATTAATACTGATGTCATTTTATAGCACTGCCCAATGGAAAAGCAATTCCCTTCCAATATAACTTGCATAATTTGCTACCATACTTAGGTAACATACTAATGCTGTTATTAACATATCAATTGCCACTCATTTATATTTATTTGATCGTGTTTATTATCTGGGAAAAGGCACTCACTACATTGAATGTGATCTGTTCATAAAATAAACTGTACACAACAAATAGTTGATCAACTTGTCACAGATCATGGTCGTGGAAAGATTTCTGCTGAAACAGGTTACAAGTACAACCAGTGTGTGTGCAAGTCACTTTTAGAAATGCATGCAATGCACACCAGTGATAGTGATACTAGCTCTGTAAGATTTGAAGTAGGTGGTAGTGTTAGTACCTAAAATACAAATAAAGTAAACGTCTGGGGATGTGCTTAAGAAAAAAATACAAAAAAAGAAACGTGATATTTTTAAGTCTTATTGTACAGTGTCTGATATAAAAAAGGGTAAACAGATGCAAACATGCTTGGTGAATACAAAAAACAATAGCATCACATTCAGTTATTTAAGTGTCAAGACTGCTTGTGATAAAGTGAACGTCATATACAAAATAAAAAAAAGTTCAAAGCTTAACGTTGCTGACAATCTCATGGCCAAAGGTGATAAATTGTGTCAGGCAGATTCCTGCTTGGTGTTGATTCACTTTTTTTTTTTTTTAAAACAGTGAATTTGTTGTAATTGTGGAACTCCTGTGGTTGTGTTTTAAGAACCATGCACAATCAAAATGTATAGTTTATTTTTTCTGCGCTCATAGTATGTAGTAGTTTATACCCTAAGGCTACATTTTCAAAGTCCCACACCATGTAGGAATAATGTACATGTACATGTCACCTGGGTAAATGCTTGTATTATCTATTGATCCAGAAGAAACGTCCAAATTACCATTCATTAAACCTTGAAGTCCTTTTTGTAACAGGCTGCTGAGCTAAAAATAGCTCCCAAAGTATGAGTTCACATAGCGGAGATCGATACTGCTTCTGAAAATGGATGACATGAATCAAGCTCGCTGCATGCCCTGTCTACATTGATAAAAATAAGTTCAACATGAGCAAGTGGTTGTTGCACCAGTGTCTCATAGAAGCCACTGAACGCCCGTTCTTAAATAGCCCATTATACAGTAACATCCGTAATGAGGTATTTCAACTAGAGTCTCCTCTGTCTCTTCAGTTTTTTTCATTTTTGGCAGCACATTTTCTTTCCATGGCTATGGCACGATGACTGAATTTCCTGGGAGCAGTTCCAATCTAAGCATAGGAAACAGAAAGGCACATTTCTTGACATCTAAAAGTACCATGCACTGTCATTCTGACTCCGTCTCAGTATCTGTCACTCTCTCTCTCTCTCTCTCTCTCTCTCTCTGTCTCTACGCTGCTTGTCTGAGGCTGAAGTGCTTCCATTCAATACTTAATCATTCTCTCCATCCTCAGCCTGTGTTGGTATGAATCCATTCAACTTGGTGCGCTCCATTGTGTACTGTGACAGGTTTGTCAGACTGGTGTTTCCTTCTTTCCTTTCTCTATTTTCCTCATCTGGCTCCCCATCCTCTTCTTCTTCCGTCCTCTCCTCCCCCAACATGGCACTGCCGTTACTTATGCCTACGCTCGCCCGTCGCGCATCTTCAGGAATGTTCCTCCGCAGTTCACGGTTCTTGTTGCGTCTGGCCAGCTTGGTGAGCGATCCAAAACGCATGTTAAAGAGATTCTCCTCTGAAGAGGACGCTGTCTGTTGCGTTTGCTCGCTCCCCTGATGGTCGTATGGCTCACAGGCGCCCTTCAGCCTCAGGTTGTTCAGCTTGGTGTCAATACTCTCCTGTGAGGAAGTCTTGAAACGGCCAGCGTCCAGACTGGCGAACATGGCTCGCTTCTCTGGAGACAGCATATCCAGGGAGTGAGCTCGCTGCTCCAGGCCGAGCTGACGGCGCTCCATGCTGCGGATGGTGGCTGCCCGCTGGAGCTTGTCATGGATCTCAACGCTCAGACGACGTCTCGTTTCACGGAACTCAGCTCTTACATTTGCTTTCCATTCAGCTGCATGTGCTTTGAACTCCCCAACCTGAGCCAACAGTGCAAAAATAAAGGCAGGATTAGGAGAGAAACAACATTATCATTGTAATGAAGCATGTGAATAATATAATATACATTGGGTGTTGTTAATACAGCCCATAAAAAGATTCAAACCAAAAACTGACTTGACTTTGCTGCCCTGCTGACGGCAGTTTAAACTAAATCTCGCTCTCCATGTTCCTTGTAATGAAGGAACATGTCATGTCTGAGTTTGTTTCACTGATAGATGTCTTCAACGCTGTCCATCAGGATCTTACAATGCACTCGATTCTTAATAGTAAAATAAAAACATTGTTGGTTTTGCTTATTAACAAGAATAATAATAAACAATATAAAGTTAAATCTAAAATGAAAAACTCTACACTACTAAGATCCTTTCTACTCTAGAGGATCATTAAGTCACTGTCCTTTATACCTCCAGCAATAGTCACCTGTTACAGAGCCTTTTCATAAGGCCTAAGTAGAATAAGAGAGCGCACAAAAGGGGCAGGGGAGGTAGTGTCTGAGTGATCTTTTATTTTCTGCCTCTCTAATGCAATACTGAGAAGCGTAATTGAATGAACCCCACCTCCTCTTTGGTCTTTTTAGACAGCACTCGAAGCCAGTCTCCAATCATGCTGAGGACTGCCGCAAAGTACGCCAAACCCACTAAGATCCAGAACCACACCAGTGGCTTATACCACTTCATGTAGTCGATCCTACGATTTCCACCTAGAGAGCAAGAAAACAAATCCCGTATTGTCCATAAATAAGTTACAGTAACATTACATTTTGACAGAGCAACCATGTGTTGCATCGCTCTACCTGCCACATAGTCTCCTATTCCCACTGTGGTGAGAGTTATCACAACAAAGTAGATGGCCTCCAGCGTGGTCCAGCCCTCGATGTGTTTGAAGATGACAGCAGGGATGGTGACGAAGACAATGCAGCCGGCCAGGATGAAGAGGATGGTGGACGTCACTCTTATTTTAGTCTGGCTGATCTGTTTGTGTTTTTGCTGAAAAAATAAATTGGACAAGCTATTATAAACACTACAAGGAGCTAAAATGATCGACTAATGGCAGTGGTGTGATTAAAAAAATCGCTCTCAGTGAAAGAATACTGATTTGGTTAAATAACCCTTTGTGTATTTCATCTACTTGCAATTAAATAAAAGCTACAAAGCACCACAATGTACTAAGAAATAACAATACACTTTGTTACTTTGCAACTCACCCTGAAAATCTTTTCAACCCTCAAGATGCTTTTCACAAAAATGGTCCCCAGCTGGTCTCCAATCCCCGCCAACAAGAAGCCAAAGAGAGGGATGCCAAATATGGCATAAAGAATGCAAAAGATTTTCCCACCCTCCGTGCTTGGAGCTATGTTTCCATAACCTGTTGAAACAATGGAAATACACATAGGAGGAGAAAAGATTTTAAAAAAAGGAGGGTCAATTAGTGAAGAAACATGAGGATGCTCAGCCTTAAAAGTAGACGCAGACATGAATGACACTAAAGATTTTCTTATGTAATATGATCAATCGATGCCTTTATGTAATACCTTTTAGTTCCTGGAGCAGTCTGACGTAACTAAGCTCTACAAAAGACAATAATTAGGTTCCTCTTAGAGAAAATTGCATTAATTATGGCCCTACAGTGATACAACAAAGGAGCCAGGGAGACAAGTTCCACCTATTTTCACCCTTCGTGACCAGACAATTGGCAAAACGCATCTTTTCTGTAGCATATTTCACTTTTCTTTCACACTTACTCATCCTGTCCTTATTTTTTTTACTCCAATTCATTTGGTGATGTATAGGAAACAGCATATGTCTCAGTTCTTGTCTTTGCCTGGCCAGCAAAGTGAATGAAGCTACTAAAAGCAAGCTCTGCAGCATCGAAGCAAATGCCATATTTAATTCAATAACAGGATCAGGCAGGTCGGAGGCATTGAGTTTAATGAAGGCACAGTACACACAGCTAATAGAGAGAACAGAAGCTTTAATCTTGGGATTATGGCTTTTAAAAGTAACAATATCAGTTGTAACGTGTCCTGATAATGTTCACAGGTTGTCGTATCCCACAGTGTTTAGGCTTTGCATCATTTAGCACCACCTTATGACGGCTAAAGGGATTTGTGAAACTCACCTGTGGGTAGCAATAAGAGGGAAGGATTTAAAAAGCTTTACAGAGATTTGTAATGAGAAAACACCTCTAATAAACTAAAATGCTTCAACACCTCTGAAAAGATCACTGTTGCCAATGGTTTTTACATTTATCGGTTAATATGGTTCGGTACACGGGACTAAGATTGCTTTTCTAAATGCTTTTTGTGTTGTCATGTTGCATATACAGTATACTTCTGTGAAGTTGGGTGTTTATGTTACACAAAGCTTAAGGTGAACGTGAAACGGGTGTCAAGCCTGAGGAGCTATTGCATAAAAAGGTGTTATAAGACGTGTCTGTACTTTTTAAACTTGAAAATCATATAATCAGTAGAGCACCACAATAAAATATAAAGACCAATAAAAGCATAATATGGCTTTAAAAGATCTTTACTATTCAGCATTGATAGGAGCTTGTTTTATGTAATAAAAGTAAAACGAAATAAAAACGTCACTAAGGGTAAAATGAAAACAGTGCTTACAAATAAAATAAATATGACATAAAGTTAGATTAAGAAAAAAAAATGGAAGGATGTATTTAAATCACACGTTTCTAAACAATGACTTGTGTTTCACTAATTCTTGTGTATTTAAAACTTTACCTATGGTTGTGATGACAGTTCCAGCGAAGAAGAAGGCGCTGCCCAGGTCCCAGTAACTGGAGTTGTAGGATGTGTCTCCGATAGGACTCACTCCTGCACTCACAGCATCTATTGCATGCTAGAAAAATAATAAATACATTATAACTATTTGCACCTAAGCGACTCAAGAAGCTATAACCCTTGTGTGAAAAAGGTATGACAATATGTATTAATATGAAATATTCTCATCAGCTCAGCAAACACGTGTGACTGCTTTATTTCCCTTTATAAAGTCATGAGACATTGAACACATTAATTCAGCGACAGTGTTACATGTGTCTTGTGTGTGTGCTTTTGTGGCCTTTGCCAGTATTTGTGTATCACTCTAGAGGCAACTGAGGCTCTGTGACAGTGTCCATATCAACCTGCAAACCTGCAAGGTCACAAAGGGATGAAAGAGAAGCGAGAGCAGAGGTACAGGAAGTCGGGGGGATGAAAGTCAGACGGATAAAATCATCAATCCTACACTCGTATTATAACACTGTAATAACACAGAAAGTCAAAGGAGTCATTATGTAATATTGTAACTAACAGTGGTATTGTATCATTAGGTCACTGGCGAAATGTTGCATGAAATAATGATTCCAAGCAAAAGGAACTAACAAATTACAAGCTTCGTAACATAGAAAACATGCATACCGACTCGTGTGTAATTTTCTATTTAAAAATATCTAGTATTTCTATGACAATATATGGAAACACTCAATGATGACTCGTGTGTGCATTCCCACCTATGAGATCTGTTCATATTATTCAGTGTCTGGCCATTCACGTGGAGCTCCTTCTCCATTCTACCCAATTTGCATGTTTTTACAGTTCACACTGACTAAATCTCCACTGACTGTGCAGCAAAAAGGACCTTTCTCTCCTTTTTTCCTCAGCGTCAGCTTTTTTTGCTTAGTTTGTTGTTTTTTAGTGTCAAAAAAACATTAAGAAGCTACAATGTTCTGCATTTACTGAATCGCTGTTCTCATTGATCTCCTCCTGTGCTCCATTATGTAGCCATGAAAACATAATTTACTATAGTTTTTATAATTCAATGTCTATAGGCATTTTATGAGAAAGGCACTCAGTTGATTTTTTGTTTTGCTTGAATTTTGCCTCTGGGCTCGGTTAAACATTGCTTCTACTGAAATTAAAGTCAGTGTGAGGGATGCCTTTGGTAAGAAATACCCTCAGTGCATTTAGTAACACCCCATGTGGTTCCTCCTCCATTCAGAGCTTCCCCCGATCCATCCATGCAAGCTGTTAGCGAGAAGCACGTCCATGTAATAAAATATGTATCAACTCTTGTGACATACATTTCAAAGCAGGCAGTGTGAAGGACCATTTTTATACACATCGCTGCACATGCCTGCTCATAATCTTGCATGTGATTACCTCAGCTGAGCTCAACCCTCCAATGAGACTGATTTTTTTTGTATCTAAAATTAACCAATTACAGTAATGCTATTTCATAGGTTTTGAGAGACGCAGCTACTTTATAGGGCTAATATCAGAGCAGTAATTATACTGTATAATAAACCCCAAATAACCTAATTCAAGCATCAAGGGAGAGTTATAAATAGCCTCACAATGTATCTGAATACTTTATGAGGAGGTCTATTTTTGTCTCTTGCCTTTTTTTGCCAAGTTCATGCTGCATCAGACATATGGTAAATCCTCTTTTGCACGTGCAATTTTTTTCTCATTGAGACATTGTGAATTTAATTTGTATAGTGATGGTGTTTTTATTTTAGATTTTTTGGTTTCTTTTTTGTCTCACACATCATGCTCCCTTCTGTTTAGGATGCAGCACACATACATTCCTGCAGACACACAATCACCACCAAGTCCTCATGATGGGCTCTTAATGCGTTTTCATGCTCTCCACTGCAGCACCATTAGGACTCACTGCAGATCTTATATCCTCTCAGTGTGTCTTTCTGCCCCACAGCAGGTGATGGCAGCGATCCAGCCAGCATGGAGCTTCACTATCTCCTTCACCGACCCTCACTGTGATATTTTGCCAAGCTCCCCCCCTCTGCAGGATTTAAACCACACTGTAATAATACCTAAAGCTCTAGTGTGACGCTGTAGCTGTAGAAGCTGAAGATGTGGCTTTTTAAGAAGAACAAAACTCGACTTTTATATATATTTTCTAAATATTCACTTGTTTTAGGACTTGTCTTGAAATTAACAACATATTTCAAATCAGAAATGTTATTATTTTCAGCTAAATGCATTTACAATATCAAACTAAAGACAGTTTTAGTGACAATTTATACAGTTAAGATACTATCGAACATAATAAGTAAACATTTTTAAGTTTTTTTTTTTCTTTATTTTGTATTTTAATAAGTTGGTATATTGTATGTCTGACTGGTCTTTGGAGCATTTTAATAAAATAGCTTTGACCTTTTTGTTTAAAAAAGCTATAAAAAAGAAAGAGTATTGGTTGCGTGTCCTGACGTAGTTTTACAGCAGGTAGTTCAGTTTAGGGAGGTTTATTTGTGGACACCGTAAATGACTCATCAATAAACGAGGCTTGACTGGTGTCAATAACAGTGCGGCTTCACATCGTGCCACAGTGTGAGTCATCCCAGCAGCGTTGAGAAAGCCAATTAGGTCTGCCATCTTTGTGGGTGCACAGTAGGTAGGTGGACAGCACAGATACTAAAGCAGACATTGGGATGTCAAAGGACATCGTGGACAAACACTTGCACATATAAAGCCGACACAAGCTGTGGACCAAACCTGAACACGGGCTTGCTCGCTAATAGATCATCTCCTTCCATCTCATGCATACACACACATGCTTCCCGTGGTTGCCATTTTTTTCTGCCGACTCCTCTGCCAAACAGTTTGACAACAGTGAGTCACCACTGCTGTGTCCCCACTGTGGATCTTCGACTGAGTGACAGGCTTGACACAGCATGAACAGACCGATAACAAAACCTGTTAGAGAACCAAACAGACTCTTTGATGGAGTACTTGTGAAGCAGCATGTCCTGAAGGCCTCTTCTTGAGATAGCAAAAAATGGTGTTATTTGTCAGTGCGAGCTTCACACATGCCTTCATATTCATTATTTTAGTGACATTCGGGGTTGAAGTTCCATCATAACTTAACAGAGTGAAAAATCAATCGCTTCCATGCCTGTACGGTAAACATAAAGCTACGTCTAGCAGCCAATGCTAGAAACCAAAGGAACAGGTTGTGTTTTTATAGTGAGGATAAAATCACTGCTTCAGCACAAGATGTAGTAAACTATAGTTTGATATAATTCTCAACATGTGAAACTATACTCGTGTAATACACTAAATGTAAATGCGTAATATTGTTAATGATTTCAAACAGGCAACAACACCTCCCTGCCTTTCGGTTCCTTGCGAGACGCTCATATGTAATCTGATGAACGGAAATCTGATCATATATCCAGCAGACAGTCGTGTCTTCAGCTGCTGCCATTAGTGCTGCTGCATCAAGCAGCTGGAGGTTTGTGACTGCAATGAATAATTGATTTCCATCCAGACTCCAGGCACACCATGCTAAAGGTTTTCATTTCCACACTTCTCCTTAGGAGATGCTGTCATTGATTTTTACAAAGTCATGACAGTGCTTTTGTGGCTCAAAAGTTGAGCACCACAAGCAATAGAGGGTTTTATGGATCCAAGATTCACAATCACCAAGGGACCCCATAATTCCAGCCATAAGCTCTGACTCATACACACATTGTCGTTTGTTTAGGGATTTTACTTGTATTGTTCTTTACTGATTTAAAACGGCCACAACTGCACTGTAAGGTAAGATGAAGTGTTACACAGTGGGCTGTATTTAACTGGATTGTTTTGCTCCTACAGTGCCTTGGTAAACTTTATAGACCAACAATATTTCAAATTCATTTGTGAATGAATTGCTGAGTGAAAGGAAGAGTGAAGTGCTGTATTTAGACTTCACAATACATGCGATGTAGATCTACAGGCTGTCAAGTATATCGCACCCTCCATCACTAGGCCTGCTATGGAAAAAGACAATGAAAGGATGCTTCTCTAGGGAAGAATAAATGAACTGAAATGTGTGTTGAAATATAGAGCCATAATATCAGAAACTCACTTACTCTGCAACTCTAGCTCACATTTGCACCGGTCCCGTTTTTGTCTTCCTGATTATGTTCTGTAAAGTCTATCTGAGGGGATGGTTGACTGATCTTAGTCCCACTTTTTTCTATCACCGCACTCCCTCACAAATCAAACTTTCCACTCAGCCAACTGCACACCAACACATCTCAAATCACTTTCCAATCTTGCCACCAGTTATACATGTCAGCTTGATGTAGTGGCCTTATATCTTGACCCATAGTTCTGCGTGTAATATTAGAAAGCAGCACGAAGCACAGCCACACTGAAAAAGTAAAGAGACATTGTAAAATGCATTGTTAAGTCATAATGTAATGGGAATGATTTTTTTTTTTTGTCACAGGCATTGGTTGAGAATAAATCTTCACAAAACATCTTGGTGAAATGTGGTATAGTGCAGACACAGCATCCTTCAGGCCAGCTTAAATTAAACTCTTGTAGTTTGATAGGCTGTCAGTCATGTTTTTTAACAACATGCAATAAAATGCAGGTTCATATGTGGTCAATAGCCCATTAAATTACTCTTTCTTATAGGTGGTATATTTCATTTTTGGGTTCATGGGCTTTAATGTCAGTTATTAAGAATTATACAGTCTTAGAATCGTATTCTCTTTTTGGAAAGTTTTACTAAACGTATTGGTAAAATAGGTGATAAATGATACACAGTGTTGATAAAAATAACTTCACTTCAAATGTTTCTCAGAGTACAGACATCTGTGCTGTTGTGGCCATGAGCAAGTTTCCTTATTTAAAATGTGTGGGTGTTGTTAAAGGCTCACTCTGGAATTCCATACTGTACCAATACATCTATTATTGAGGGTTTAAGGGGCCTTCAGATTCTCATTAACTTTAACTAAATCTATTCCTCAAAACAAGCCATCTGTTGTAACAGAAAAAAATGAAAGCCTAGTTTATTTTAGTAACAATTTGTTTGCATATGAAACAAGAAAAAAACAAGAAGACACGTGAAAATTCATGCAGATATTGAACTGTAATTCACAATTCTTCAATCTACGCAGCTGTGAAATACGGCAAAAAGGTCACAGCGACTACTAATACTTTCTACGAGGAAAAACGTCTAAGGATGTAGACAGGCATCAGCATTTGTTTCCCAAACCACCTTTATATACTGTAATGTAACATAAAACTGCATGTACTGTATAGAGTGTTTTCTAACAGCTGCAAAGTGTCACTTACAGTGTGAGTATATCTGTAGTGACACTGACGGTATCACTGTTCTTCCTGCCAAACAGTGGACCTGCCAGAGTAGGAGGTTTTATCTTCTGATGGTGTTTTAGACCCTGCATAATTCATTAATCAACGTATCAACACGCAGAAAGAAAAAGAAAAATTCTCCATAAAATGAAATTAGCACTGTAAGTGCTAAATCCCTCTTTTGGGATGATGTAACTGAGTTTAATGTAAGACTTAATACTTGGACAATCTCAGCCTGGCGTCTTTGATTTAGTGAGAGGACAAAGTGTGCTTCAGTGACAAATCCAACCCACGCACTTGAATTCATTTTTAGGTTCTATGTGCACCTAAATACAGTAGCATGCTGATAACAATTTAGTACTGGACGTTTATATTGTTTCTAAAATTTGCAACACATAGTAGAGTTGTGAGGATTCAGAAAAAACACAAAGATTAACTGTTCAAGATACTGAGTCTGCATCAGCAACAACTAGAACTAGCGAACTGAACTCTCTTGATAGCCTACCCTGACTTTTCACCACATATACAACAAGTATGCTTATGTGATGACCACTTGTTACTGATGTTCCACACTTGATGTGTTGAACCACAGAGCTGTTTACTGAACAAGATTGTGAGTTGAGGCCTTTTGTGTCCTAACCGCAAATAATCTTTGACATCTAAACTGTGGCAATTCTTGTCAATATTAAAATAAATTAAGCAATAAACCATAACCATTAGTGTTCGTGCACATGAGAAATTATTCTGTAAAAGTCAGCAGCAGTAGTTTTTTCCTGCCAATGGGCATTATCATTGTCATTAAAGGCTTAATTTGATGAAGGACAGTGTGCACATGAAAGGAAGTAGCATCCAAGCTTTTCAGGCTCATGTGACTATCTAATGAAACTAGAATTAATTAGCTGTAGAACCACTAATTAACCCTGATAGCAGCTACCATCTATAAATCTGCTGCTGTAAAGGTCGGCCCTCTGACTTTCTTCCTCTTATCTGCCAATCAAATTGAATAGCACTCTGTGTTATTGATCAGATCATTTTCATTTATTTACACTTATCATCATATCTTCTTACACACTAATCTTATGATGATCAATAGATGCAACAAATGAAATATACTATTTCAAGCCTCTTGAAATAGTTTAGCTCAGCTCCCCCTGTCTAAAACGCCCAAATCCCGTCTCCATTTCCAAGCACTCACCTTGATGAGTGCCTCCAGCTCATCAGGTGTAACACAGGGGTGTCTCTCCAGGAAAGAAGCCTTCTCCATGGTGATGCTGGTCTTCTGGATGCTCTCAAATGGCTGTTCAAGTGCTCTGAATGCTAGACCTCCACAAACCAGGTAGAGGACAACCACGATGAACACAGCAAGCACCGTCTTCCACTTCATTACAGAGTGGAGCGCCGCGGCCGAGCCATCACAGCTGGCATCCATGCTGGCCACCACACTGGCAGAGCGGGAGGAGATGGACAGGCGCGGCAGTGGACAGTGCCCATTGGCTTTGGGGTCATAGCCCATCGGGTTCTGCATGGTGGCCACACTGGCCTGGACTAGACTTGACTTCACCATGCCAGGCTGGGCCTTTTTGGGAGGGACCAAGTTGGTCTGGACAGCCACTATGAAAGAGTGAGAGAAAAGACAAGACAGAATGAATACACCGTGTGCTGTGCTCAACTTTATACTGAAGGATATGACAGACACAGTAATAGTTTGTTTTTTGAAAATGATTCGGCGACAGTAGGCAAAGAAATTCTGGCAGACTGTTCTAATAATTGGCTCAAGGCCCTGGATCCTGTACAGACTGGATGTGAAAACTGTGGTGACACACTGTGTAATGAGAAAAATTCTTCTCAGATGTTGTTTTGTATGCTTTGTACATTTGCCTTTAAGGCTATATAAGTGGGCTTGAAGTTATTACACAGGGCAGTTTGTCCTTTGTCCTGGTTGTGATAACGGTTATGTTACAATAAGAAGAAAATAAATTAAAGTGTTATTTCACACTTTTAAGGTTTTATTTGGCTTCCTTTTAAAAAAAATAACATCAAGGAGCACAACTTCATGCAGCACCTTAGACCTAGACTTAAATACTATAACCTGTACAATACTTTAAAAAGCTATTTCCTTATGTTGGATTATTGAAGGGTCTTCAATAATTCAATAACAATTCACTTGTGCTGACACCTAAAGCTGTCAAGTGAATGTTAACTGGCCTAAAGTTTTGCCAACGCCAACCTGCAAAAAGACATTTGCTCAGCATCTTTCCAACCTGATAATATATATTTTGGTTCCACACATCACACTATGTGGAGGCAAACCTTTACACTATTGCCAAATGAAGGTGAAATTGAGTTACACGGTATAAGGCATTCTATAAGCTACTCAGAGCTGCAGTCTTCACCTCTGATGCCCCCACCTCTCTCAGATTGGAGAGCATGAAGAGCCTAAGAGCCATGGGCGGAGCCTGCTGCCTGCAGTGATGGAACTGTCCAAGGTAGAATTAAGGAATTGATCAGCAGTGGGAGGCACTCTTGTGTTTAATGGGATGGTATCACTTATGGGATATCCTAAGGAGAAATGTACACACACACACACACACACATGCACAGAAACACACCCTGCCCTTATGAGTCAAGGACGTCCAGGAAGTGCATTCTCTGGTCCAGATGCTATGAATCTTGTTAGTTAATCTCTGCATCATGAGTGAATCAATAACAGTAAAGTGATGTCAGCTTAGGTGCAAACTGCCTCAATTTACAGTTTGTGCCTTCAAGGACTGTGGGTAGCTATTTTTTAGAATATAAGATAAATTTAGAAATTAAAACAGAGAAGTAAAGCTTCAAACACATTGTCACTCTATAATGTTATTTTAATTAATTTTGACATCTATTGCTACATTTAATGCACTTTAGGCTATACTAAGTCTTACTAGTTAATGTATTTTTTGCATTGTCTTGTGATTGAATGTATGCAAATGGACAGAGATGGCTACAGGGCACATCAGTGACTATATCTTGTACATTCATTTAAAGGAAGAATTCATGTACTGTAAACCAGAGAGGCAAAACTGAAAGCGTGATGAACGTAATGTGCTTTGTGCTTCACATTTCTGAAGCTGAGGCATTCATCTAAAATCTTTTTCAAACCACTGAAATAGCTTCATATGGATTTCTGCTAATTAAATAAGGCCTGAGTGGAAAGCAACTCTTTTTTCTTCGACTGATAGCATCTGATACTCTGCCTCAGCCCATGTCTACTTCCAACATGTCTGGTGGGAGCAGAAGAGAGGTTCACTTAGGTCAGGTCTGACCTGAGAGTCTGGTAAACACTTCCCAAATGTTAGCATCATTAGGAAAAATATGTTGTTGATTATGACATTTGTATAGATGCCAATGAAACATGTCAAGAAGTTTTTAACATTTCAGCCTCTTGGTTGCATTTTTGGGGAAACAAACAAAAACAAGTATTTAACTACTGATGATCAAAAATTAAAAACTATATCTATGAATAACAGACATAAAAGCAATTATTGAGTTGGCTCAGGTCGGCTCTTAGCCCGGTTATTCCCCGTGGACCTAGACAGGTTGCAGGCATTCAACTCACCAGCTGAGCCTCAGAATGAGACGTCAAGGCAGCTGGATTAACACGTGAACGTACAGAAAAAATAAAATTCAAAATAAAACCTTCGCTTCAGTTGCAAGGACGAACGAACATTTTGTTTTACCACATATTAAAATCGCCATACTATTTTGGCACCCTCATCGAAAATAAAGTATGTTCACATTAAGGGGGAGTAGGAAGCCATTTCCGGTAACATAAGTTAATTTGTCAATAACCCGTGTGTCTGGAAATAACGCAAGTCCGGTTAATAATTGCAAGATATAATCTCATGCATCAAATTTCACGCTACAAAACCTTCAGGTGTTATTTTTTTTAGCCAGCTTTGCATTTTAGGCTTTTATTGTGACAGCTTTTCCGGTTTCACCCCGTTTATTTCTGCGATCTTGACGCAGCAGAAGCTCCGCTCCCAGCAGCTCTGCTGAGCACAGCTGAGCACAGAGAGGATGGAGAATAAAAGATATGTCCATAAATGCTTTGTCTCGTCTTAGTGCTCCTTTTTCATCACAGAAATATACACATTAAAGGGGGAAATAACCAAATAAGATAAATACAATGGAGAATAAGACATCGTGTACAGCTGTTGACGCGATGTACTGTGTCTCAGGTATCTCCGCAAGGTGTTGCTGAGATTAGTACTATTAAATGGCATTTATGTAAAGTTATAGAATAGCATAAAAGCAATATTCACCAACCTTGTTCAGGATCCCAGTTAACTTGTTTCCTTGGGTTCTCTATTGGAAATTTCATCTCTATTTTGTTCTCAAGCAAAACGCGAGGAAATGTGACCAATGCGGTTGTAAGAAAGCAGAAAACCAAGTCAAATCACGAGGAATTCATCTCCTGCATCTTCTGCACATCATCTTTTCGTGGACGTGGGTGTAAATTGTACAGAGGAATAAACGCATTATACAAAACCGCATTGTCTGCTCCCGCTGCCCCCCCCTCCTCCCCTTTTTTCTCCACCTCTCTCGAACGCGTGGTGTCCGCCTGACAGGGTGAGATACTGGGAGACCTTTCACTGAGCTGTCGCACCGCTCAGAGGACCAAACCAAATCCCATCTCACTCTAAAACACACTCACACACCAGCGGTCCGATCCAGAAACACAGCCAGAGTGTGTCCAAACAAGCAACTTTACGCACGCTGCAGTGGAGGATGCTCTCCTCCCTTTCTTTCCCAAAGCGTAGTACCCCACCTAGCCTTGTTGTGATTAGCCTGAAGACGTGTCTCGATCTATGTTTCAGCTATATTCAAACATGTCTTATCTAATCCATTGATTAATAGGTGTACTCACTCTTAGGTATTTTCCTCCAAAACGGGATTAACCTCTCATCGTTTGGCAACCGGCGACTGAGCACATGGCGCAGGGCGGCAAGTCAGAGATGTACCTCAAATCAGTGGCAGACTTAAACCATTACATCATTCACATGTATGAGGAACAGTATATTATTTATCAGGGCCGATACCTAAGATAAGTCACCTCCTCCAGTTCGTCATAGCTGTGCAAATGATTTGATATTTGCAACCTGAAAACAAGGTTTGTGTTTTTTAGTTGAATATAATGTGCTTTTATTTTAAATTTATTTTTTTTGTCAGTCAGACAAAATAGTATCAGAGTAACAAAACAAACTGAACTACAACGTATAATAATAACCCATATTTATGCCTAAGCATTCACAACAAAAGTGCTATTATTAAGTGGTTTACAAAAAACACGAATTACTGCATTGCACTAACAGCAATGGACATCAATGTTAGATTCGTCTGTTATGGGAAGTCATAGTACATGTAATGAGAAATATCTATGAAACTGATTCATTTGAAAAAAAAAAAAAGAAATAAGACCAAGATCAGGTTGTGTTTCAGAGCACAGTATACTCCTACATCAATTTACACTAAACTCTGTGTTAAAACCAGGCAGGAAATGAAAAAAACTAAATGAGCCACATGTTGGTTTGAGGTTACAGAAAATTACACTGTTCGAAATAGTGTGCTTCACAAAGTATTGCCTGTCAAGCTGCTATTAAGTCATTCACAATCCTTTGTTGGTAAATGACGTTAGGGGTTAAAAGGTCTACAAAACAATTCAAGGAACATGACAGAATTAACAATATGCTGTTAACAGAATGTCCTTGTAAGCAACACATACACACTTAAATCAGATTTTCTAATTCCTGCACTCTGTTTTTCCACATCGGTCAATGTTTCACTCCGTTGCATTAAAGTGAATGAGACCTCTGATGACTGGGGTTTTCATTTTAATGGAACATCACGGTCAAATCATGTTGGAGTAATAAATATGATAGATGATCAGCCATTATGGTTATTCATTAACTTGGTGCATCTGGTAGTGATTTAGGGCCATGGGGAGCAAAAATGGCACAGAACTTGAATCAATACTCACATTTTTTATGTTTGAGCCTCCACAGCCAGAGAGACAACCACAGAATGCCATTTTCAGTCAAAATTTGGATGTGATTTTGCAGTGCATAGTGCAACACAGATATATAAAGCAGATTAGATTTTGCCATGTGGCTATTGTTGCAACAGAAAAATGTATAAATAAGGTGTTAAAAGTAAATTATTGATGGATGAATTCCAATTAACTTTAATCTGTGGTTTTCCCATGACACCTCAAAATGCCTGCTGCAATAATGTTGTACTTATATTGACACAATGATGCATACATATTGGTCTGATGTCCACTGGAGGAGAAATGAAACATGCTCAATTTACTCTACTAAGTTGTCTTAGCGCAGAGGGTGATGGTCTTAATTCCAAGTTCCACTTAAATCTCTTCCTGTGCACCAATGAGACAACATTCAAAAAATAAACAAATAAATGGTGGCTCTGAAATACCATGTCCACACCTAGAAATCCACATAATAACACAAGGGGACACAAGACATCTAGTCTGCTTACTCTCTACTTTGCAAGTGGAATTTGTAAATACAGGTGTATAAAACCATTTCATAAATTACAAATAATTTGGATACTATTTGGATTTTATTGTAATGTGAGATCAATGATTTCTTGCCATGTTTCTATCTCAGCAAACCTTTCCCAGTCAGATGACAGGTGAGGTGAGGTGTTGGTGGACGTGGGTGGTTTGTGGCGTGATGTTACGTACGCATGAGCGTAATGACGAAAGCAGTCATAGCAACCAGCATGGCGACGGGGGAGCGTTGCTCTGCCGCTCATCTGCTTATTAGCTAGCTAGTATTATGTTGTTACCTTTACCTTTGGTTATATTACAGCATAAAAATGGTTTCGGTGAAGTACAGCGTAGTTTCTGGATGTCTGCAGCCCCTACTTTGGAATATATCTGATGAAAATGGGATACGCTGAGTCTAACATTATCATGGAATCGAGAATAGGTATGCAAATACTGTTAGCATTAGCTAGCCGTTTGGCCACTGTAGTTAATCGCCAGGAGGAAAGGAATTGTAAACTCATGTTGGCAGTCTACATATTCAATAATGCTAATGATGTTAATTCAACAACAATAATTGTAATAAGATGCCTTAGCCGCCTCACCCAACATTTAAGCTGTTTACTTAGTCGAAGATCATGTTTGTTGTTTTTACTTACACGCACATAGCAAATAGCAATCTACAGCTAGTACAGAGCTGTATAAAAACCAACAGTAAATATTCAGACCAAAGACTGTATGGTTAGCTAGTATTAATCAGTGAAATCAGAATGTATTATCATCTATTACAGTGATGTCTTCAAAGAGGTTTAGATTAATATAACTAAATCTTCACATTTGAGAATCTGTATGCAGTCAGTGCTTGGTATATTATTGTGCTTGTTAAATCTG
This sequence comes from Anabas testudineus, assembly GCF_900324465.2. NCBI lineage: Eukaryota > Metazoa > Chordata > Actinopteri > Anabantiformes > Anabantidae > Anabas > Anabas testudineus. Next base: position 8,727,355 of record NC_046630.1, on the reverse strand, counting down.
CCATTGCTAAGCTGTTAATTTGCACATTCTTAATGGTCAGCATGCTCATAAGTCAGCGTGTTCACATTTATCTACTCTATGGTCCTTTTAGGGAGTGTATCATCTGGACTGGGGTACAGCCCAGGAATGAAAGGACAAACTTTAAAAAGTAGCCGTAAGTATCAATATGTGCTAATATTGCCATGGGAAATAAGCTAAGTGGGTATTGGTTATTTGTAAGATTAAAAAAATAATACATTTTTATACCATATATTGCTTATTGTCTTTTGTATACAGCTTTCTGCCCTCCCTCCACCAGCAAGTTGACGCAATCCATCATCAAAGACCACATGGTGTCTCATTACAAAAAGGTTTACTCAGCTAAAGGTAAGTCACGAACCAGGGACACACAACGGTTTTAATGTTGAAGAGCTTAAAACATGTTGTCTTTGTTGTATAACAATAAGATTAATATTTACATGTATTGCAAGCTTACGTTTTTTGTGTTTTACAGCTGCCATTGATACCTCAGTACCCAAAAGCTTGATCCATAGCGTGAAGTGTAAGTAGCAAAGTCAAAATTAGATGAGATATCATACTTCCCACATGTAAACAGTGTTTAAAAATAAACAGAGGTTGTACTTGGGTTGTACTTAATTTGCTAATAAATAATGTATATATTTCTCATCTTTAGCACTACTACAATTGACAGCACAAATCAGCTGTCAACCCTCCATGTTAACATTTAGATTTAGGTAACACAATGCAGCCACTCATCACATTTGATAACTGCATGCTTATCGATTGGCTGAAACTGCTTTTTTCCATTTTAATTAAAATTTAGAAGAATAAAGTGTGCAAAAGTGCTCTAAAGCGAATGTATATCAGTGTTAGATTATGAAAGTCTAATGAGTGCCTTTATCTTTAACACACGGCATTGTAAGAAAGAACTATTTATTTTAGTTATAATACAGAGTAGACAGTCTTCTGTGCCTATTTAGCAGTTTTCATTTGTGTTTCCAGACAACGACCAGATCAGACAGGATCGCTTGAAGAAAGGGGGTCGTCCCCGATCAGCATACTCTCTCTCACAGACCGATACCAGGAACTCCTGCTCCTCAGCACAGGTTAGAAATTGAGTCACTGAAGTGTTTTCTTTATTGCTTTATTTTATATTAATGTAGCCAACTGTCTTTGTGATATACAGTGACAGGAAAGTTAACTATTTTCCAATTTATTTTCTTCTGCATAAATTGGTCATGAAATGTAATCTGATATTCACTAAACACACAATTATCAACAAACACACTATTTCTAAGCTGATAAAACACAGTCATGATGTTACTTGTGTTTACTGAACACACCCATCAAACATACAAAGCAATGGTGGAAAAAGTAAGTGAAACCGTATTTTTATCTTTTATCTCCTATCTAGAGTTATCTTAACAGTTCACTTACTTTTTCTACTGTATCAGATAGATACAGGCAGATATGGCAAATATGGCATTTATTGAAGCTTAAATGCAATGGTAATTTAATTTGTTGTTAACCTTTTTCAGTATATACAGTGTCTAATTAGGTACCTGTTTGCTCTTTAGAGTCCATTATCTGTGCAGTACGATGACAACCCCTACCTCTGCTCAAGGAATTCTTTGGTCTCCAGCCCAAGGCTCAGCACCTCCTTCCATGCTAAGGAGATAGTCTATCCATCATGTAAAGTCAGGTCTCAGAGCCATTCCCATCACACTTACCCAGCATCAGAAATAAGGTACAGGAGCCCAGAGGCAGCTTTGTATAGAAAGCAGTCAACATACTCACTGGCAGCATCAGGAGACCAAAACTCCTTCAAGACTTTCCAGGACCCTGTACAGAAGACATACAGTGGAGACTTGCTACAGAAACACTCAAAGCACTTTACCCAAGACAAACCTTTTACCCCTAAGACCCTGAAATCAGACAAGACTTCATATCTGTCAAAGTATCGTTACTACAGAGCACCACCGAGAAAACCTACTCAGGACCCAACCAACTCAAGATTGATGCGACAAAAGACGTATCACGGAAGGTACTCATCATATGTAAACATACAACTATTACTTATCAACTAAAGCTGTGAAGTGAATGTAGTGAATTCTCATTGACTGTCAAAGGATAGCCGCAATTCATTAAGCATGTGTAGCATATTTGTATTATAATAAACTGAATTCCATCTCTTGAATACAGCACAAAAAACAAGGAATATTCACAGGAATTTGATGAGTCAACTCAGGTAATTGTGAGGATTACATTTGATTATTCATGTACTGCGTATTTGCAATAAATAACAACAGTTTACTCAGTTTACAGCTACATTCTGCATATACTAACATGTATTTGATCGTGAAGCTGCCTTGAAGATATTAAATATCCTTTTTCATGTTACAAACCTTTTTTGTTTTACAGGGATTTAATACAGAGCTTGCGTGGTCTGAAAATGAGTTGAATGGTGCATATATTTCAGGTTCTAGACAACAGAGTCGAGCAAACAAGGGCACAGAACATTATTTCTTTGATTCCTCCTCCAGGTAAAATTGTCAAATACTATTGCTGTTGTATTTAAGTTGTAATGTTGCTTTTTGTATGTTTGCTGTGCAAAGATCTAAAAGTCTCAAACAAACTATTAGTATTGTTTAAAATTTATTGTCTTTCGTGTATTTTTGTGTAGAATAGACCCTTTTCTTTTTTCAGAAAAAAAAATAAAACAATTTAAGTCTCCTTCTCTAGGGTCTCACCAAAGGGCGGGAAATCTCCAGTTATGTTAAGTGTATCTGCAGAGTAAGTTCTGTTTGATGATGTCTTGTGCCTGCACAGATTTAAATCAGATATTAAAAAAATGATTGCATTTGTATGTAAGAATCTGAATGTGTGGTGAATCTTTGTAATCTAAAATGATGTGTACTCAGTGAAATTAGTTATTCTGCTGTGTTTCTCAACAGGGAAGAAGAATTAATGTACCTTGAATTTATTTCTGCTGTAACAGAGGATATCTTGTCCAGGGGACACATTTCTGACAGGTCTGTTGACATCTCTATGCCATTTATGAATTACACTTTCTTCTAGCATGAATGAACATAAATACGGGCTAATGCCTGAAGCTACTACTGAGTCATTATTACCCTATAGTCTAACAGTCTATGTCCTCTGCAAGGGTCCTAGACAGAGTGATGAATCGCCATATTGACATGAATCGGCATCAGCTTGATGAGGTGAATATATAACCTAAAGAAGAATATCATATATGTTGAGTGAGAAAATAATTATTTGAAAGGAGTCAAGGACTCATTAACTTGTAATGCGTCTAATTGGATTGCTTGTTTTTAGGGTAAAATGCGCCACCTTCTGGAGGTGCTGCGTAAAGAGTTTGAGGAACCAATCACCATGTCCACCTCCAGTACAGAGCTTGAAAAAAAGGAAAATGATGTACTGGATACACTTCTACCACATCTGGAATCAAGGGGTAAACAAGTGAAGACCAAAGATGAAAATGACCTGCTTCCTTATGCATCACTGATTGAATACTGTGATACAGCCGACTACACTGATATCTCATCAGTGTTTACAACCTTATGTTCACCTGAAAGGACTGCTTCACCAACAAAAACAAATGAGAAGGATGAGGAAGTTGACAATCAAGAAAAGCAGATTGGCTCTTCTTGGCTCAGTGAGCATTTTAATAATAATACAGTAACCAGTGAAGAGGACATCCACCAAAATCAAATTGGCACAACTGCAACAGACAAAGAAATCTCCAATGAAAACTACGAATACACCATTGTGACGAATAATGAAGGATCTCATCATGACCAAGTTGAGGTCAGTTATGATGGACAGTCAAAAGAGCTTGAGGATCTGGGAAGAAGTTTGTCCGAGTCACTCCATGTGTCCAATGATGCAGACTGTAACAACGTGGAACCTGCTAATGAGCAACATACTAATATAGCTGCTTATGTCAGTGATGATGAATTCTGAGTTTAGCTGTAATCAGGGTTTTAATGCCCTTTTTTGTTACCAAGTGAGTGTTACTACAGAAGGAAGTGTAATATTTGAAATATATGAAAGTTTTGTAATTTTGTAACTGGTGAACACTGGTTGTGTTTCTATGTTTTTCCACTAATGAGCTGTTTTTCTCTTGTGGTTTTTTAATATCTCTTTACAAAAGCACAATGAAAATGTTACTCAAGCAAACAAAGTGTTTGATGTATATCAGAGACTTTAAAGCAAAGGAGGTGGAATTGATGCTGTCCTTTAGTTTGAGTGGAAGCAGTGTGTCTCCAGCCAGTCTTAATTATGAGGTAGCTGCAATTTACATCTGGAGATTTCTAGGAAAAAAAGGTCACATAATAGGAAAGATTTAATTGTTAAGTGTGTTTGACTTAACATATGCCTCTGACATGTAGCTACTGGGAGCTGATTGTCACCAGAAAGTGTCTTTAAAATTGCAATAAATTTTCTATTCTGCTGATTCTTGTAAAGGACATATTACAAACTAGCAGCCACCCACCAGCAGTCTATACACAGCCATTAACACCCCATTTGAGAATGATAGCTTGGTTTTGTAAACAGTTATAGAGAAAAATCCCTTTCGTCATTGCACAATAATCAGTGTTTGCTGCTACAGCTGTCTGTCGACGTAAAAAGTAAACAGACAGTTCAGATGGCAGCTGGCCCATCTGGCATTTTCACCGCTCGGCATTCCTGCTCTCTGATGTCATGGCTCAGAAAACCTTCGTGTATACCTCCGCCACGGAGGTACTATAATGTCTTTTTAAGCGTCTGATCGGGAACTCACGGCTAACCTTCCAGCTAGTATGAATATATAGTAGAGGTGAAGTATTTTCCAATGAGGTGCCGCACTTAATTAACTACTCAAGCGCAAATATTTACGCTATTGAGCCGCGGATGTGGACGGAATACACTTGTTGCTCTTCCAATCCCAGGAAGCGTCAGACGCATGGATCAGAACAAGAGGCATGGACGACGAGTGCGTTAGTTTGGAACAGAAACAAACTGCAGACAAGTTAGCAGAGTCTCATTCATATTACTGTAGAAAACTTTGTGATTGATTGACTTTCATGGCGGAATCCCTCAGGACCGAATCCTAGCTGGACTACTAAATTGCATCTGGTGGCTAACGGTAACGTTAAAGTTTCTGCCCAACGTATTTACCGGCGACGTCAGTTTCCCATGGGTGCCGTCTATTTGCTGGGGACATAAGTTAGCACGCTAGCCATGAAGCTAATTCGACTTAAGTTGTTGATGAACAGTATAGTATGGATATTTAAATCCACTGTGTGAGAATAACTGAGTTATTTCGAATAAAGGCAGACACAACACACGTCTGTTAACGTACCAAAGTGAAGTTAGATAAGTTGTGTACATATGTCACTTGTATTATGGTGGATGTTCGGTTGAGCTGGAAAAGAGCAGGGATTTTGCATGTAGCCTGCAGTTACTGTTGTCAGTGTTTGGATAAGGCTATTTACTGGAAGGGTACTGGCCTAACTACAACTTGGATAAGTGGCTATCCAGCTTTATTATAGTCAGCGTTAATTACTCAGGCCAGACAGCCCACGATAACTGGCTGTAAAGCTGTAAAGCGATGGATATGTTTTTAATGGTAAACAACTTTCCATCACTATTAGTACAGGGTAGCCAAGTTATGAATAATTTAATACAAAATGCTGCTCGTAAAGATAAGTCTATCTACTCTGGCATCCGTCACAGGGTGACTAGGTGTGTCTAATTGCCTGATCTACACAGTTGTGATATCAGTGATAAGTATAATCACTAGTAAAAGTTGTGATTTATTCAGTTTTGCATTTGCTTTCCCTATATTTAGCAGCCTTTCTTGTTATAACTTGTATTTCATACATGTTTCCTGTCTTGCTTTTCAGATGTGTTGATGATGAACCTCATGACTTGTAACATTGGAGCATCTTTTGAGGGGGCATCGAGGAGAATCATTTCTCAGGACTGAATAGGGAATACCTCTCAAAGGAGAAGTGTGAAACATGCCCTTGCCATTTGGCTTGAAACTCAAAAGGACTCGAAGGTATACAGTTTCAAGCAAGAGCTGTCTTGTCACCCGGATTCAGCTGCTCAATGGAGAGTTTGTCGAGTTTACACTTTCGGTGGAGAGCACTGGGCAGGAATGTTTGGAGGCAGTTGCCCAGAGACTCGAGTTAAGAGAGGTATGTATGTGTTTTGTCCAAATAGAAGTGTTGATTGTTTTGTCTAATAGACATTATTGTGACTCACCATCTCACCAAGTGTGTTTTGTTAAAGGTTAACCTCTGGTCATTATACTAGGCTATAGTTAGCAGAACAGAAACTAAGATAACCAGTTTGTCATTGTTTACTCATTTAATGAAATCACTTAGTGCCTTTGTCCTGCTTATGACACGACTTGGGAATTTGTCAATTACGCACTCTGCATTTTTGTGAACAAACCTATCACAAAGATGAGCAAACATATGTATGTTTTCACACATAACATTCCAACCAAGGTGTCAGCTCTCGCAGGGCATGGACCTTATGGTAAAAGAAATTCTCAGTCAGGATTGAATAATGCACTAAAATTTAATCTACACTGGATCAGTTTGGTCACAGTGACACCACCTCTAAAGCTTGGTGGCTTTAATCGTGTCACGCCCAATTGCACATTAAGTTTGACTCCCGAATATACATAGAAATTTGTGGCATAGCAAATAACAATACATGACATTGTCTGTTATTTTGCTGCATAATGTAGCATGGCTTCATTTTCATTACTGCTGGCTGTGTCAGTGCCAAGTGAAGTCAAGCTTTAGCCATTGCTAGTTGTATGGTTGTGTTGGATGGATATTTTGAGATGTGTGGGAATTCAGCTTGAACTTGTTGCTAATAACAGCTTTGTTTACAGATTGGACAATGTTGCCCTAACCTATAGCAAATAACTAAATCTAAATCTAAAAGTAACTCACATTAATCGTGCCACTAGTTGGTCAAAAAAAGTCACACTGTTAGTTAAATCACTTAAGTGCAGTGAATGTGTTTCAAGCATTGTAATATAATATGCTTGTGTCTAGAAGGGCCAATTACTGGTAGTGTGGTGGCCAGTATCCTGACCAAAAGCTACACCATGAAGATAGAACACACTCCAAGCAACATAGCTAACGTTATTACATAGCACAAGTTATGGGAGGGCTATGATAAAATTTAAAAGTTACAGAATCTTCCTTGGGGTACAAGCATGTGTAACTACATTGGTCTTCCATATTTACAGCTGACGTAGAATTCCCTGGTTCCTGGCTGTGTTGTAATGTGTCTGCTTGCTTTCTTTCTTGCTAGATAACATACTTCAGCTTGTGGTACTTCAACAAGCAGAACCAGCAGAGATGGATTGACTTGGAGAAGCCGCTGAAAAAGCAGCTGGACAAGTATGGGCTGGAGCCCACCGTTTACTTTGGAGTCGTGTATTACATACCCAATGTTGCCCAACTGCAACAGGAGATCACAAGGTGATGTTTCCTCTGTAGCATGAGTAACTAACCCTAAAGTTGAAAAAAAAAAGTCTTCAAATTGTCAAAAAGACTGTGTGGTGTGAAATGGGTACTAAGCAAATTTGGTGTAACAACACTGTGAACTTATTTGCATTACCCAATAGCATGTTACATACTTCTCTGTCCATTTCCAATGTTATGCACACAGACATCACCCAGAAGCATTTAAATATGTTAGTAATGCTTACAGTTGTTTTTGTGTATCTTAACATATTTTTATTTGGTTGTTGCCCATCTTACGTAGCCTTCCTTTTCTTCATAGGTATCAGTATTATCTTCAGCTGAAGAAGGACGTTTTGGAAGGGAAGATCTCATGCTCTCTAGAACAAGCTATACGTTTAGCTAGCCTGGCAGTGCAAGGTAAAATAAATCTTCAGTTTGACTAGCACATATATTTCTCAAGTAACAACAACTTTAAATCTCTGGTGCAACCACAGAAGTATCTATAAATTCTAGATATCAGACACCACCTTCTGGTATCCCAAACTCCTCCTCACTTCTACAAAAATTGTATCAGAGTAGCAGAATTATTTTTAATGGTTTTTGGGCTGGAGGTTTCTGTCAGAATATCCAAATTTATTTGTACCATTAGGGTGTTGGTGAACTGCTATAAACCTTGATTCCCAGACAACTGATTTCTAAAGTGGGAGAAAAAGTCTTTTGCATCCAAATATAGTGTGTTCTCAAAGTACAGCTAGGTAAACAGGAAAACTATTGTTGTGACCCACGTTATTGTATTACCCCTCATGTCATGTGTTCAGTCACCTAGCCAAGGTTATATAAGAATATTTTTATTCTTCTTCTAATGTACAGCACTTGTACTTGCACTTGAAACGAGTAACATCACACCTAAACCAGCCTGTAAAGTTGGTCAGTTAGTTATGTGTGCTCGTACGTGTTTGTGTGTGTGCAGGCGAACACCCGATGTGTGAGCTTCAGCCCTGACATGTCTTGCTGCTTTTGCCCAGCCAGAAGAATCTCAGACACTGCTGGCAGAGTTAAATCAGGCACTGCAACATACTGGCCTGGGTTTTATCATAGCAGAGCTGCTGAGATCACTTACTGTTGCAGCAGTTTTTCAAATGACTGACCAGCATGCATTATGTTCCTTGAAGAAAAGATTAACTCTTCTTGCCATTGCCTTTAAAAAGCAGCCAGTGCTGTCCTGCACATCAAGTTGTAAATTAAGTCGTGTAGCCTTAGCCCCTACATGGCAAGAATAGCCTAGAGTGAAGATCTGTTGTAGCACTGAGCATTGCTGATGCCTGGGATCCTCAACATAGCTGTGAATATTGCCAGGAGGCAGTCTGAAGCTGGAACAGTTTTGGACTTATACGTTATCAGACGTGGAAGCAATGCCCTACAATAACAAATAGCCCCACCCTCTCCTAAAATTAGTCTCTCTAGTCATCATACACTGCAGCTTTCCAAAAGACATTACACTGCAATTCTGCAATTCCTGAATGTCTCGTTTACCTTGTACTAAATGCAGAGATGAAAATATGGGGTTTATTTGGAGAGCAAGGTCATGTGAAGCATGCCTTGCAGTATTCACTCATTTAGTGCGTCTATCTTTATGTTCACAGCTGACTTTGGAGACTTCAATCGATATGATTCCCAGGAGTTCCTCCAGAAATTTGTGCTATTCCCTATTGTAAGCCTTTCACTTTGCATGTTCCATACATTTGTCCTGTGTGTTTCATAGAAACACTGGATCAATCCTGACTCTCTTTGCAGGACTGGATACAGGATGAGCGGGTGCTGGAAGAAGCCACTCAGAAAGTGGCTCTCCTTTATCAGTCGTTCAGGTGAGCAGGTTTATAAAGCATCAGCCTTTTGTGTGGATCAGTAGCCATACAGTCCTTTTACATCTGTTTAGGCAATCTGCTTTATTATGTCATTCTCTAGATTTACTTTACATGTCCCTGTACTTGTGCTATTTTGATCCTATTCAGGGGTTTGTCACCGCCAGAGGCAGAGATGTTGTACATGCAGGAGGTGGAAAAAATGGAAGGCTATGGTCACGAAAGCTACCAAGCCAAGGTAAGTGTATTAGGTCTATATTGAAACCTGCACCAGCCCCAACCTCCAAAGTATAAAACTGTATGTTATCACTACTACTGCACAGCTTAAACATCTTGTGATGCTCTCCTCTTACAGGACAGTACAGGCACAGATGTTACCCTGGGATCCTGCCTCGATGGCATCTTTGTCAAGCACAAAAATGGGAGGCCACTCCTTTTATTTAGGTAAAAGGAAAATCGAGTGGTTTTTGGCATTGCTCAAAAGAGAGACTATGCAGATTATGTACAAGTTTTCAACATGATTCATTTAAGAAAGTGAACAAAACCTTGTTAACTTGTAGCTCTGAGCAGTAGTTACACTGAATCAGATAATTGTATCAGTATAGACTGAGGTTTGTGGCAGAGCTCACAGCAATTCTCGGAGGTCGCCTCCTGTAATGTTCTCTAGACCAGAATGTGGCTCAAGAGGACGTGAGTCAGGTACATTGTCATAAGATAATAAGAATTGTGGGAGTATTAGTCTGTCTAGTGGGGAAGTGAACATTCTTGACCCAGAGTGAACTTTATGTAAATGTATCATTATGAAATACATAAATGTCATTTTTATTTAATAAGATGTTAAAGCCTTGACACTGTCTCATTAAAAAAAAAAAAAAAACAGAGGTTTTGTGACCACATGACATCATATGTTTTTTAACCTCTTTCTCTTTGCCATTGTGCTTGAATTGGCTGGTGTAGGTGGAACGAAATTAACAACATGAGTCACAACAGGTCTTTCTTTGCCCTGGAGCTAGCCAACAGAGAGGAGAGTGTTCAGTTTCAGACAGTAAGTCTCTGCTGCCGTTACACATTCTCTTCTCTCCCTATCCTCAGAGACATCACCGTGTCTTTATTAAGTTTAACAGAATTGCAAACAGCCTTTGTGGTTAAGCTCATGATCAGCGGGCCTTAACAATGAACGTGTGTGTGTAAGCATCCTACACGTGTTGGTTTCCATGTGTGGACAACTTTTGTTCAAATACTGTTCTTGTGAGGACATTTTGGTTTTTTTAGGGTATTAAGTTTAAAGAGCATTTTTCAGGGTCAAGATGAGGTTTTAGGGTTACAATTAGGTTTTGTTTAGTGTTAGGATAAAGCTAGGGGTTAGGGATTTAGCTGTGATGGTTGGAGTAAGGGGCTAGGAAATGCATGTCAGTGAGTATCCTCACAAGTATAGTGAGACCTTACTGTATGGGTTGGCAGGACTTTAACTTGGGTTGTTTGATTGTGAGTCATAAAGTCACATACCATTATGTTAAACTGAAGTATGTGAGGACACGCTTAGGTGTGCTTTTATTTTGTAGGTACCTAAGCAAACAACAGTACTGCACATGCTGTTTTGTTGACATGTCATGTTTTATTTTTCCTTCTTTTTATTTAGGAAGACATGGAAACCTCCAAATATGTGTGCCGGATGTGTCTGGGCAGACTCAAGTTTTATAAGCTTAACAAGAGTAACCTGTAAGTGTTTTTTGTTTGCTTGTTTTTAACGTGTCTAGTGTAGTTCCTGTCGTCTCCTTTCTTTGTTATCTAATGTATGTGTTTCTGTCTTTGATGTATCACCACTTCCGTTCCCTTCTCCTCCTCCCTCTTCAGAGAGGAGGGTGACCCCCTGCCTTCTGAGGTCTCGCAGAAGTCCCTTCTCACTCTATCCTTTCCTCGCTTTCCAATGCTCTCTCGTCCTTCTATGCCTTCTAACAAGGGGTGAGCAACACTATTGGCCACCGCCTACAGTAAACTAATCAACCAGATATCCCTTCTAATAGCTCCAGCCAACAATGCCACAGCAAACAGGCTCTGATGGCACTACCTTTAGTGTTTTTTTTGTTTGTTTGTTTGTTTTTTTCTTTTTAGTTTTGTTTGTGTTTTTTTTTTTAAACTAATCTAAAAGGAATTTATATATTTAGGTTAAAGCCTAAAACTGTGTCATTGTGTCTCCTGGTACTTGCGTGTAAATGTCACAATCCCAGTATGTAATGCAGTATCTATCTGTCACAGTCATGTAAATATTTGCATAGCTACTTCCTGAGTTGGCTTGTCACCACAGTGTATGAGTATGTTACTACTATGGGTATGAGTACAAGTGAGACTCAAAATGAAAATGCATACACAAGGTGAAAAGTAGTGCAAGTACAACATGTTAGCGAGAGTTGTGTAATAGTTTTCACATTGTGTGTTCATTCTAAAGAATTTATATTGTAGAAATATGTATTCCACAGAGATAGACAGTTGAAATACTTCACTTGTAATACTATTTGGTGCTGTTGTTGTTTTTTAACCAACATTTTTTCCCCACACCAGCCAAACTCAGTCCACAGTTGTCAACCCTGTCAGACGAAGATCCTCTACTAGAATATCTCTGGTAATGTACAGCACATTTTTCCTTTTGTGGTTGCTTTTAAAATTGTCTGCTGCATTTTTGTATGTTAAAATAATTTTAGTCTGTCAGTACCCAATTATATTTAATTATTTTCTCTTGGAAAGTATTTGGATCACTGAGCAGTAATTGAATCCCTCTCTTGTTGATTCACAGCCAAAGCCTCAGCCCTACATGATGAACCCTTCACAGATGCACTTTAATGGCCATTTCACAGAGCCTTACACATCATCACAGGGTAAGAGCTGTATAAAAAGAACATTGCAGCTAGCAACTTGGAACATGAATGTTAAAGTTGGTTCTGTGTTCAGCTAAATGCACATCTCAAATTGTTATATAATTTTAAATATGCATCCATTACTCTCACAGACAACCTGTACATGAACAGTCAAAACGGTTATTACTACCACTCCCAAACTAGCCTGGATTGCTCTCCTCTGGAATACAGCAGCGGAGGGCGTTTACGTAACGGCAGCGTCTACAGCGCCCACAGTACCAGCTCTTTAACCAATCCCCAGCACTACCTTCAGCCCTCACCCATGTCCTCCAACCCATCTATAACTAGTGACATCACAAGGCCCGACTACATCCCATCCCATCGACACAGTGCTCTCATCCCACCTTCCTACCGCGCAACTCCTGATTATGAGACAGTGATGCGTCAGAAGAACAGGGGAGTGGGAGGAGGGATGGTTTTGTCTCAAGAGCACCGGCAGAGCCACTCAATGAGGAATCTAAACATTGGAAATTCGTATGCTTACAGCAGACCAGACCCTCTAGTATACAGCCAGCCGGAAATCAGAGGGGAGCATGGTGGTACAGCCCAACAACACCACTATCCCTTCCATCTAGGCTCCAGCTTCCACAGTCCCTCCCCATACCCCTACCCCACAGAGAGGAGACCTGTGGTAGGGGCAGTTAGTGTCCCAGAGCTCACTAATGTACAGTTACAACAAGCCCAAGAGTATCCAGCCCCCAACATTATGAGAACACAAGTGTATCGACCCCCTCCACCATACCCTTATGCCCATCCTCGGCCAGCGAACAGCACACCGGACTTATCACGTCACCTGTATGTCAGCAGTAGCAACCCAGATTTGGTTATCATGCGGCGGGTACATCACTCAGTCCAAACCTTCCAGGAGGACAGTCTGCCTGTTGCTCACTCTTTACAAGAAGTGTCTGAGCCTCTTTTCAGTGGACCCCCACACAGACACCAATACCATGCTCAGAAGCGTAACTCTATAGAGATTGCTGGATTGGCTCATAGTCTCGAAGCAATGAGGATCAAAGAACGCACTGTGTCAGCTGAAACTGCTACACCCCCTCCAGTCCTGCATGGTGGTCGCTCCCAGGGTTCCCAGCTCAATGTGTTTTTGGAACATACAAATACGGAGGACAGGGGAGACATTAAGGAGGATGTGCAGTATGGACACAAAAAGTCCCTTTCAGATGCTACAATGTTGGTTCACAGTAGTGGTGAAGATGAAGAGTTTGACGATGATGGCGGACGTCACACTCCACTTTCTCAGGAGGCTGTTACAGCAATGGTTCCTGAGCACCACACACCACAACAGCATCACAGCTTGACATCTCACCCTTCCCTGGTGCCTCAGCCTCAGACTCCAATAGAACCTCCTCCTGCATATCCCATAGGCTCCTCTCTTGATCCTGCTATTATGGGCTCCTTGACGTACAAGGTTCACACCCTGATCCAGGAGAGAGAGCCTCTATACCTGCTGTCAGATTTACGACAGCCTAGGATTATGCCCTCAGTCTCAGAGGGAGACCTGAGTGGCCAGGCTAAGCAGAAGATTAAAACAGACTTCAAGAAGAGGCCTGTGTCTGATGTGCCTCCTGGGAAGAAAACAGTTGAAGGGTTGCCCCCACCGGTAAGTTTTGTTCTTGATCTTCTCCTCAGCTTCGAGCCACCCCAGTCTCTCCGTGTGTTTAAAACTCAACCTACATCAGCTAATATAGTCATGTTTTTAGCACAGTGCAAGGACGGTATCATATTTAAAAAAAAAAAAGGAAATTGAAACAGACTAAACAACAGGACATTTCTCACATCTGCTGTGTCTTGACAATACAGTTGCAACTAATGATTGTTGTTGTCATTTTGCTTGATCTTCAGCATATTTAACAGAATATTTCATAGTCAGTGAAATGTCAAAAGGTAGTTAAGCAGTCTCACCATTTCCCAGAATCAAAAGTAATGTTCTCATAGTCTGAAACTAAAGATATTATATATTTATATCAAAATCATCCAAGCAAGCAGGGGGAGCTGAAACTAGCAAATTTAAGACATTTTTGCTCTATTTAGCACTTGACATTTAAAAGTTGAATATGGATTTTATTTGCTGGGCTCCAGCCTGAGAATGATCAGTCAGATTTGACTTGAATTGTGTCAGGATTGTTCCTCCTTAAGTTCCTGTTTTGCGTTAAGGCGTTTCATTCACATTAGAGCACTTTATGGTATGGTACAATGGTATGGTATGTTTTTCTGAGTTACATGATGTGTCAAATTAAAATGACACAGGTATGCACGTAGAAAGAAAGGTAGTTTTAGTGTCCAGCACCAACTGACGCAAAAAAGAAAGAATGTGGTTAGACTGCCTTGGAAAACTGGATAGGTGACATTCTGCTAGAAAACACCAACTGAGTCTGCGCTGTCCCTCCCCTCGTCTGTCTGCTTTCTCTCTGTAGTCCTCACATATTCATAAATCCCAACTTTTCTTTCCTTTGACTCTGTTATCCTACCAGGGTATGAAGAAAGGAATAAGGTCAGAGGTGAAGAAGATGGGTCCTCTGAAGGTGGCCAAGCTCAATGGCCTGTCGGTGTCCAGACAGCCGGTGCAGGACGAGGTGAAGGATGAGCCTGAACACGCCTCTAATGACGAGAGGGTAAGGCACTTACGCAGAGATTTTAACTATTACTAGTGATTTGTTCCTTTTTTTAAAACTACATATGTACATTTTTACATATGTAAGGTTTAGTGTGGTCACTGTCAGCCTATAAGGGGTGTGTGGTGTGTTGCGTGTGTATTGTTAACGTCATTGTCATTTAGAAATCTCTCTGTATCCAGAACAAAAGCTAATTACCAAAAGTCTGACTGTGTTGATATAAATAACCTTCTGGTAGGTGAGGTGAAAGACAACAGTTTTTTTTGTTTATGACTTAAATACATAATTGGACTGAATTGAAGAACTGCCAGCCAAAGATAACTGTGTGTTCATGCCTTGTAAGCAGCAGCTGTTTGCATGACTCTTTGGTGTATCGACAATCTCCTGAAGTCATCTGTAAAAAATCAAATGAACTAATGCAGATCAGATTTAGTAAACATTCTTCAGTTGCATCAGATGTTTTCAGTTTCAAGACTTTCTGTAGTAAAGGGAGGTAAAACTGTAAAGTAAATTAAAGTAAAGCACAAATGAACTGCAGGCAGACGGTGATATAAGTGGCTTATAGTAATGGTGTAATTTACTGTGTGATAGAAGTACCACTTCTCATCCATTGTTCTGGAAAGGATACTTCATGTTCATATTACAGCCTGATAAAGTCAAAATGAGGTAGAGTTGTTTTTGAAATAGGACTGTGTTATCTGTGCAGTAATGTATTTACCATTTTCTTTGTGTATATTAGTCTAAAGTGCTGGAGCAGCACATGGAACGGGGAGAGCTGTTAAAAGAGTATGAGAAAATCCCCAAGCGTCCAGGAGGAGAATGTACCATCGCCCAGCTGCCAGAGAGCGGTGACAAAAACCGCTTCCAAGACGTCCTGCCTTACGACAAGAACCGAGTGGAGCTGGTTCCCACTAAAGAGAACAACACAGGATACATCAATGCATCTCATATTAGAGTAAGTTTTTCAGGGATGTGAAATCCCTAAAACTACATTGAAAATGACACTCACAAGTGGACATCCTTTGTAGACTTCCTATAGTCTCCATTTAAACACATACACACAGTATTATATTGTGCATGTCCTATTGCACTGATTTGTTTCACCTGCTTGTGAGTCAGAGTTTAGTTTGAAAGCTGGTCAAAGCTTCTCTCTTCTCTTTGTGCTGTTATAGAGTTTGGTATAAAACATCATATGCATGACTGATTAATTGAAAATGACAATGTCCTGCTTCAGACTCATTATTTTTAATGGGTGATCCAGTGATTTAAGTTGCCTGACCTGTTGGAGCAGTAATGGTGTAAGTGAATCAGATATACTCTGTAATACTTCCTAAAATGCTACTGAACTTCCTAAATTGTTATTGTTAACATCATTTCCCCCTGCATAGTATATTTCCACATCTATTACAAACCTAATTTGAGACAATGACAGTATTACAACTGTTTGCACAGTACAGCCTGTTCTCCAGCTGAGATAACCAGAAACCCACATCCATCTGTGGATCACAGTTGCTCATGAGGTCTGGAAAGGCACTGACTACTGATTAGCCACTTTTCTCTCCTTCATTCTCAGTTATGCTCAGAATGATTTCCATTTTCTGCTGCCCTGCCTTTCATTTCACAAATTACCGATGAGATCCTGTGGCCGATGACTCAAAGAATATTTCTTGTCTTGTCTCATTAGCTAACAGTAGGTGGACAGGAGTGGAACTACATCGCTACACAAGGTCCAATGTCAAACACGTGTCAGGACTTCTGGCAGATGGTATGGGAGCAGAGTGTCTCCATCATTGCTATGGTCACTGCTGAAGAGGTGCGTTGATTTCAGATTTCTATCTCTATATTTTTTCCTCATCACTACCTGGACTTACCCTCTTTATGCCACTTTTTCTCCAGGAGGGGAACCGAGAAAAGAGCTACCGGTACTGGCCCCGACTTGGATCACGACACAACACGGTGACGTATGGCCGCTTCAAAATCACCACACGGTTTCGGACTGAGTCCGGCTGCTACGCCACGACAGGGCTGAAGATCAAGCACCTCCTCACGGGACAAGAGAGGACTGTCTGGCATCTGCAGTACACAGACTGGCCTGACCACGGCTGTCCAGAGGACTTCAAAGGCTTCCTCAGTGAGTAGGAGCATTAAGAGCAAAACTCATTCCATACCATAAGTTTCCAAAGCTTTCCTAAATCTACTGTGCACCTAATTACATCTCAGTAAACCGAGCATTCTTGTCTTTTTCCAGCCTACCTGGAGGAAATCCAGTCTGTGAGGAGACACACAAACAGCATCAGTGACCCAAAGAATGGCAACCTACCTGTGCTCGTTCACTGCAGCGCTGGCGTGGGACGGACCGGTGTGGTCATCCTGTCTGAGATCATGATAGCCTGTCTAGAGCACAACGAGGTAACTTCCTGCAGTACAGCTTTTTTCTAAACTACCTCATTACGGCGGCCTGTTCCAGAAAGGAGGTTTAACAAACTCTGATTTGATTTACTGTGAGAAAGTCACGCAGATATATGAATGTAAATTATAATTATGATGGTATGTTTCCATTAGTGGCCAATAACCTACATGGCCTTTATGTAGATTTTTTTTTTTTTTTTGTATTAATACAGTATGTACTAGTAATATACTGTAAATGTTTCCATGCAGTATTAATTCACACTCAGTAAGCTGTAGATTTTAAAGTAATATTTGAATGAAAGATTTGTTAAATTGAAAAAATGTCAGCAAACAGTAAAAGTTACCACATTAACTGACCCAGAGTTAAAATGAACAGAGTTGGCTGGTGCATATTTACTTGGTTCCTTTGTGTTTTTATTGACACACTGCTGTCTCTCTCATACTTGACATCTGTTTGTTTTAGCCACTGGACGTCCCAGAAGTCCTGATTAATCTGCGCAGTCAGAGGATGATAATGGTTCAGACTTTGTCCCAGTACAGCTTCGTCTACAAGGTCCTCGTGGAGTACCTCCGCAACTCCAGGCTGATCTGAGCACAGTCCATCTGTCCAACCCGCCTTTATCCTCCAGCATACACTGTAATCACTGTTGGATGGAGTTTGCAGCACTGACGACACAGCTGAGGAAATCAGTTTTAAACGTAGCGGTTGGTGTGAGGTGGACCCTGAATTCAGTCAGGCGAGTCTGAAGAATGACGTGAGTATACAAGAAAGACGCAATGCCGCATGAAGGAGCATTAAGACTTAAGTGACTTAGTGATCTGCCTCTAAACAGTATTATATATTATTTTTTTACATTGCTTAATAAAACTCAGCACTTTTACAGTTCATTGCTGTCCACGATGAACTGATGTTAAGCTACATTAAAACAAATCTTTATTATAGATATGTACTGAAATAGTTGATTTATTTTCGTTTGACTAAGAATGCTTTAATATTAGGTATGTTTTGGATTGCTTTTGCTATTGGCTCTAATAATTTTCTACCGTAATGAAGTTCAAGAATAGTTCTGATATGAAGGTGTGAGTTTAGGTCATAGATGACAGATTGGACTTAGACACTGGATTGATGGGAAGTAGAAATCCAGAAGAGCATTGGGTTTTTTGGGGTTGAGAATAAAACTGGAAAATATATTTTATATATATATATATTTTTTTTAAATTGAAGTTAGGGTGCTGTTTTGGGCAAAGTTCTATATATTTTATTTTCTATTTTGTCAAGACAAAAGTGCCTAAATATGCATTTTAGAGTTGAGAGAGCTTGTATTTTTGCATAACATGAAGGACATTGTTTTTGTTGTCATTTATTCCGTTGATGTGCTAATGCCAATCAATACAGTTGATAAGTAACGCTGTAAAAAACACAAACCATAACGTTCATCAGTTCGTTTCGGATCCCTCAGACAGCATTTGTTTTATCGAAGCACACAAAGCATTAGAAGACCTAGTGAACAAATAGTTGTGACAGTGTGATGGGTTTTACATCACTGCTGTTGGCCTCGGTGCTCAGTATCGGTGTAAAGCAGCCATGTTTGTTTTACTGCACTGAAGTGTGCTTCTGCAGACTTGATCCACCGCAGGAATGTTTTTTTTGAGGACCAGGAACCTTTTGAGGAACTTATTTCCTCTACCTGCATTTCCACCCTAGGAACCAGCCTCTAAATTTAGTTGTACCCCTCTAAAAAGGCCCTGGTGGGTGGGTAGTACTTTCTGAAGGTCACTGATTGGTCAATTACAGTTCAGCATCTGCATTCACACACCCGGCATTTTTAAACACACCCTGTACCGTAGGGCTGTTTTGTTTGTCGTTAAAGTCGTGACAGAGCGGCCCAAGAAATCTGATGACTGACAACGAAGTGCATATAATAATTTAAAAGGCAAAAGATTGTTGGCCTTTTCATATGTCAGCTGGCTGATTTGCTTAATCTTCCTAAAGCTTTTCCCCCTGAGCCTCCAATATAAATGAAAATACAATTCTCATGAGGGACATTTACACCAGGAACGATTCCTGGAGTTTAGTTCCTGCTAAAGAAACATACCAGGAACCTTCTGATAGAAAATGCACCTTTAATGAACACTTACAGTCGCATTTGACTGGAGTCGGGCTCAACACGTCTTAATTCCTGCTGTAAATATAGTTTCTATAGAGCAGTTGTTAAGTGAACTGGAGAATTATAAAGCAATGCAGTTCACATCATTCAAATCGCCTTAGTAATCTCATTTTGATACAAATTGTGAATTCGCTGTTCAAACCACAATCTTCATTTCTGCTGTGGATAAAGTGAAGAGGTCGTTTTTCTTCTGGTTTTGGTTTCAAAGATGCACATTAATTTCAATCAACTGGAGAAAAAAACATCTCAACTCATACTGAGATGTTTTTAACTCGATATTTGAATTGGTTTTAGATTTTGTGATTGAGTTTTAGCATGAGACTGAAAAGAGTGATTTCTTTCCTTTTTTTTGTGGCCAAGGTGTAGCAGCTTTGTGCTTGTACAGGTATGTTGTTCATAATGTACACAATGTAAAATTCTGCTTTAATCAGTATTGGTTATTGTACAAACTGTGTATAAACTGTATCTATCAAACAAAATACATTATGCCATTGGAAAATAAATAAATGTAGAAAATTGTTTCAGCCAAGAATAAATATTTGGAAGTAACTGGTCTGGTCTGCTGTCATTTTGGCACCTTGTGGTAGAAATTAACAAGTTTGCCTACAATTTTACGAGTGGCGCTATTTTAAGAACAGTTAATTTCATGTTTCCATTAATATATTCATTAAAATCAGGTGAACGATTGTGCTGATGCCTGCTGGTACAGAGTGTTTAACAAACCGAGGGAGTACACATTTAAGGATCACATTTTACAAGTTAATACTCTTATGTTAAGTCCAGGCTTCTTATTCTTAGGGTGTTTTCACACCTACAGGCTTTAGTTCGATTAAATCGATCTTAAGTTCTTTTTCCCTCCTGGTGCGGTTCGCTTTGTCTGGTGTGAACACGGCAACAGCACTTGAGTGCGCATCAAAACATCTGCATCATCTAGCGCACTCAGCAGTTCCCCTGGTGAGATAACATACCGAACTAAAACGGGACTAAACGCTATGAATCGCATGATTTCAGGGCTTTGGGCAGTGCGTAGGTTTCCATTTCATTTCGACGTCTACATTTGGCTTTAGATTTTGTTGACATTATTTTATATTTTTACATCCAGAAAACACTTGATTGCAGTTTTTGTACTGGCCAATATGAACATGCTTAAAATTCTTTGTCATTTTTCTGATAATACAATTAAAAAATGTCTAGAGTTAGTTTGTAGTGTGGATATAGGATACACTACAAACCAATGTGGCCCATTGTTCATTTATCATTTCAGTCAGCTTCCTATGAAATAAAGTAGTGAAGCAGTAAAAACATGAGCATTACACATAATCCACCCAATGTCACAGGCTGACACCAGATTAAAAAGCAGTTTCTTCATATTAAAAACAACTGAGTCCATGCCCGATGTTACGTCTGGTTCAAACTAGAAAATACGTAGAACTTAATACTGGTACCGTCCTCTCTTTCCTCCGTGTCCACTGTGTCTTCCTTGGTTCCATCCGCCTCCTCTTCCTCCACGTCCGCCTCCCCAACCACCACCACCTCCACCACCTCCTTGTCCCCAGCCGCCCCCTCGTCCTCCTCCTCCACCACCGCTACGTCCTCCCCAGCCTCCGCCTCCATCTTGTCTTTTCTGCCAAGGTGGCATCTCAGGGGGTGGAGCCTCAATCTCTGAAGGACGTCCTCCTCGGTCCGGCACTCTACCCATCAGGATCTTTGAATGAGAGAGAAGAGAAAGCAAATCAACAATCAATTAAATTAGGATATTCTACTGGGGACGGAGGGAAAGGTCATCTCTACCTTATTGACAGCACAAGCAGTGTTCTCCCTGCTGGAGCCACTGCTGGTCTTCACCACATTGCAAATGTCTTCTCTGGCAGCGAGCAGATCTCCCATGTCCACTGTCGACTGTGGCTTCAGAGAGTGTCTCTTTGGCTGGTAGGCCCTCGCCATGCTGTCCACCTTCACCTAACAAACAAGCACACATGATAAAGCCGATTTTAACTTCAAAAACTTTCACACATTCTACATTAACTTCCGTTTAGGACAGAGAAAGCTGTTGACGATACTTTAAGAAACACAGAGGATCTAAAATAGTGAATTTCTTTGTGAGAGCGCTGCTCAAAACAGCCGTTAGGAGTGACACTGATGCTAGAAACCGCTTAGTAAAATCATTATTTTCAGTTAACATCTTGTAATAAATCTTTAATCAGTTTAGATTCTCTGTAACAGAGAAGAAAGACATAGTTTGGTGTCTGGTAAACTTGCCTTGGCTCGGTCCGACCACCCAAATGACTGCACTGTGACGTCCAGTCGTTTAATCAGCATCCTGCGCCGACACTCGTACTCTGAAGACAGAACTGTGTTGATGTTGTGCAACTTCTCCTTTAAAAAAACAAAAGAATATTCCGTTAGAACTAAAAAAACAAACCAAGCCGCTGCTAGTTCAGTTATAAATGTAAGAGTCAATATAACATGGTTTCACACAAACATTTATTTACTTACCCACTGTTCACTACTGAGAGATTTCTTCAGCACTGGGTTTCCAACTGAGCCATTTGGAAGATCTTCAAGTAATTCTTCAACCTATAATGACAAAGGGAATGAAAATACACATACGCTACCTCTATTTATACAAATCCGAAGTGTCACCGCTTAGCCACGAAAACAACATGCATGTTATCATACATGTCAAAATCATGATTAAGACAGAGTCATCAAAGCATGTACGACAACAAAACATATATTTTGGTGTTAAAAACATGCAAAATTAGTGAAGAAGCACATGTTTACTCTGGCAGGGTGAAAGATTGTCACAGGCTAATCTGACTTTACCCCACCTTGTTTTGTACTTGGGAGAAGACTCCTGCTGCAGTCTGCCCTTTGGGTTCAGGCAGGTTTAGTGTTTCACAAATCGAACAAAGCTGTTGATACACAGGACTCTGTTGTTGTTGTTGTTTATCAGAGACTTGTCTGGACTTCCCAACCTGAGCCGCCTGAAGCTCCGAGCTCAGAAACACTTGAACGATACGATAAAGCCATATTATAACAGAGTCACTCGCTGATGACAGAGAATCTGTGTCACAACTGGAATAAAGCACTGATTACATACAGACAAACTTAAGATGATCTTTGGCATTTCGTGCACTGCCCTTTAGAATCCCTGAAACGACTTCTTCATAAGGACAGTGCAGCTCCTTCAACAAGCCACTCATTTCCACCCTAAGGCTGTCCATGTCCTCTGGAAGGAAGACCGACACAAGACAGTTTGAATGTGAAAGAGAAATTAGACACAGATGCCAATTTAGATCATGAGGATTAGATGTGGATGGATGTGGCTCACCTGGGTCGGATGTAATGCTTCCCTCCAGGTCACACAGAGGCTTCAACCTGGCTGCCAGCCACCTGCACAGGTCCACATAGTCCTGCGACGACAGGCCTCCCTCTGCGGCTTTGATCAACAGCTTTTCCTCCAGCAGAGGGCCGTCGTAGCTGAGGACGGTTAGTCACACACTCATCAATTGTGTCCAGATATTCGATGGTACTGATTTTAGTTCGGATACCTTACAACTAGCTGCTGCAGCCGGTCTCTTTTAATAAACACACAAGCTGAAAACATAGCAGTGGAAGCTAACTAACGTCGAATTCACAGCTAAACAGCAACAGGCTAATAGCGTTAGCTTACCCGAGCTGCTCTAACGAGTCCAAAATGTCGCACTCCATCATTCGGTCCGTGCGTGATTTATACTTATTTATCTTCTTAAAACATTACGACCATTTGCCCACAACAGTGTCAGCATAAACAATATTTACACCCATTCATCTCTGCAGCGCTAATGTCATGCCTTCTTGGTGTTCCGTTTACGTTAGTAAGCCGGAGTGAAACGTCTTACGTTCAAAACTATAGTTCCGTTTCATTCGTTCCGCCCCGGTACACACGATAGCAGTGCCTGTGAAGTAAAAGTCCTCACTGAAAAGAAGGGTTGTTGTATAAATCCTAAAATACTGCTATCATAGGAAATAATAATATTGGAACTAGATGAGTCACAATGAATCCAGAGTACTTTAATTACTGCAATTTATCCATTATATAGTATTACTTTTATATATTCATTTATACATTAAACATGTAAACGTATTCATTAAACAGTGCTTAGGCTACATGTTAATTTGCTAGACCAATAAATAACCATTTACAGAATATAATATGACCAATAATATTACACAGAGAGGGGCCAATGTAAGTTACATAAGTCTAAGTAATTTTTCTTTTAATGCAGGATTTCTCATTGTAGTAGTGTATTTTACATTGTGGAATTTTTGGTATTGGTATTTACCAAGTGAACTTCCTCCACCACAAGCTACCTCAATTCAAAGTTTCATAAAAAGTTATTTGTTATTCTAAACAAAAAGGAGGATTGTAATTTTCTAACTTCACTGTACACTGGGTTCTAAATGCACACAAAGAAAAACAACGAAGCCTACACAGCAAAAGATTAAAACTCACCATTTTATTATGATAATGTTATTTGATATGTCAAATTACAAGTGTATGATGTAACATAAAAACAGTTACAAACATATGTATGCATATTTACATTATATATTTATGAAAAGTAACAAGCTACATCTGTATAAAGAAAATACAACTATGACATGAGTTATTGGGACTATAAATTTTACATCATATACTTGGTATTCTCGAATCATGATAAGAAATACCTAGACATGTAGAAACCAATAGTACCAGAACAAGAGATGTTAAATTGTAAGATGGAAACTAGGATGAACGTGAGGCACTTTTTTGAGGTTGTCAGGATGTGAAAGCTGATGGCACTAAGAAAAGAAAAAAACAAAAAGATGCACAAATAAAGAAATGCACAAAGAGAGCGTGAAAGAAAGAAAAAGAAAACAGGCAGTGTTTACAGAATAGATAAGAGTAGTACCATTTATACTGCAAGTTTCAAAACACAAATGTCTTCCACTATTTAGAACTAATCACATAAATGTTACATCAAGCGCTGTAAGATGAAAAAAACAAAAAACAAAACAAATAAAACTACATATACACTGCCCGTCCAAAAAGCAAAAAAAAAAAAAAAAAAGTCACCATCTTGATCTAAGCAAATAGGTAAGAGCCCCCCATTGGATAATTACTGCAGAGTAGCTTCTCATTTAAAAAAACAACCATGTCTGAAGACACATCCTGTGGTCATGGAAAAGATGTTAATCTGTTTCAGAAGGGTCAAATTTTTGGCATGAATCAATCAAAGAAAACATCTAAGGAGATTGATGAAACTACTAAAACTGGGTTAAGAACTGTCCAATGGAGGAAGGTCATGTGGTCTGATGAGTCCAGATTTACCCTGTTCCAGAGTGATGGGTGCATCAGGGTAAGAAGAGAGGCGGGTGAAGTGATGCACACATCATGCCTAGTGCCTACTGTACAAGCCTGTCGGGGGAGTGCTATGATCTGGGGTTGCTGCACTTGGCCAGATCTAGGTTCAGCAACGTTATGTGCCCAAAGAATGAGGTCAGCTGACTACCTGAATATACTGAATGACCAGGTTATTCCATCAATGGATTTTTTTTCTTCCCTGATGGCACAGGCATATTCCAAGAAGAGTCCAGACAGAGTCCAGACCTCAACTCCATTGAGAATCTTTGGGAGAAGACTTTGCGCAGTGGTCTGACTCTCCCAACATCAATACAAGATCTTGGCAAAATATTAATGCAACTCTGGACGGTAATAAATGTTGTGACATTGTAGAAGCTTATCGAAACGATGCCACGGCGTATGCGTGCTGTAATCAAAGCTAAAAGTGGTCAAACAAAATATTAGAGTGTGTGACTTTTTTTTTTTTTTTGGGGGGGGGACGGGCAGTGTAGTATCATCAGTGCACCAAAGCATTGGAAAATTGAAACATAACCACTCAACTGCTGTGAAAAGGAACCAAACAATACACTGAAGAGAAACAGGTTTTATATAGCTTTTTTTCTTTTTTTCATCTACACAATGTCAAGAATGTACACTTTTATGCATTCCCAAAGATATGCACAATTTCCAAGATTGAAAGAGGATAATAGACTAGCAGCAAAGTGGTTAAAACTGAAGTTTTATATAACGCAGGTCAAAAAAATATATATATATATTAAAGCGGACAGACACATGTTGCATATATAATACAGTACATGACAGGAAGTTGCACTGTGCTGGTTAATGCAGAATGAGAAGTCTTATTTCAGCATTCTCTACTCTTGTATAAATGCATGTCTTACATTTTTGCTTCTCAGCCAGCAAGTTTTAATCAGGTTCATCAAACCTTGGTTCAGCTTGCAATAATGCAGGGCAATCCAATTACAATAGGAGAATATGACAACCAACCAAACATTTGGTTACACACCAACCCCGCATGCACACTGTAAACACATACATACATACAGTACACACACTCATGGGCACTCAAGAATACACACATTAAAAAAACAAAACAAAACAACACGATATATATATATATATATATATA
This sequence comes from Anabas testudineus, assembly GCF_900324465.2. Classification (NCBI taxonomy): domain Eukaryota; kingdom Metazoa; phylum Chordata; class Actinopteri; order Anabantiformes; family Anabantidae; genus Anabas; species Anabas testudineus. The sequence continues at coordinate 8,701,357 of NC_046630.1, read as the reverse complement.
TATATATATATATATCTCCCCACTCACCCACAGACAGTTATCAACTTCATCACACAGACCAATCAAACGTAAAAACTATGGTTATATAACGTTGGAAAACTAGGGGTTTAACAGTCGTTCATAGCTGATTTTCTCTGTCAATACAATTAAATTAGTGATTGTATCTAGCAGCTTTATATATATATATATATATATATACATATATACACATATATACACATATATATATATATATATACACATATATATATATATATATATATATATATATATATATATTTACAGCCGCAAGAAAAAGTCACGGCACTGTTGGCAATTTCCTGGTTTTCTGCATAAATTGGTTATGAAGTGTGATCTGTTAACCACTAATGTTACAAATATCAAAGACATACAGTATTTCTAAGCTGATACAATGCAAACAGTCGGGATCTTTCATGTCTTTATTGACCACACCCACTGAGCATGGTCAACAATGCTTACTGGACATCGTGCAGGTTTAAACAGTGCTATTACCGTTTCTTGCGACTGTATATATCAAACTTTTGAAACAAGTGGACTACCACTACTGTACCGTGTTAGCATTATCCTTCTTTCTACCATACAAAACTAGAGAGAAACTCTATTAGAAGCTCAATAGTCATTTTCATCACAAACGCCCTCTACTTTTCAATGTGAAATAATACTAAAAGGTGACCTATGTACATAATGCTGTCAATTGAAGCTACAGTATATGCTGACAGCAACGATAAATACAGCTCTATCTTTAAAATCTTCGAAGACAAAAAAGCTGAGATTATTATCAGTATTTAAATATAGTGTTAAATATTTACAGGTGTTTGGAGTTTGGTACCAAGGGGTTGGTTGTCTACCTATAATGTGTTAAAGTGTCCTGTCCCATCATTGACTCTGTCTGCAGAGGTCAATGTGTTTCCCATGTTGGAAAGTTTGCATAGAAAGTAAAGAGGGAGTTGTTTAGGGTAGAATTAGGAAAATAAATGAGTCTCCTGTGAGCCAGTGAGACGCCACTACTTTTTTTTTTTCTTCATCTGGAGTGATTGACGGTGAGGTGGTGTCTGTTAGAATCGAGGATGTCCATATCTGCCGTTAAATATTGAGGTTAGGGCTAATTTCAAACATGTCAATGCCTTGTGTAGAGAGGATTTCAGTTATTGCAGCCAGACATTCAAACTGATCTGTCGTTCCTGTAGGAAGTTTCCTGGAATATAAATATTGTCATTTAGAACAACTGGAGTCAACAACAATTTGTTTTGAGCATTTGTGGGCGACAAACTGGTTTCAAATGTAGCTCAACTCAACCTTGCTTTGTGCCAAGTCGCTGTTTGCCAAAGGTTCACAAAGGAGCAGTTTTGTCATTTTGGGAATTTAGTTAGTGCAGTATGAAGCTGAAGCCACAGCTGGTTAACTTAGTGTAATATATTCACTGCAAACAGTGAGCTCTGTCCAAAGCTAGCAAAATGCACCGACCAGTGAACTCACTCACTAAAGACAGAGTAAAGTAAAATCACTGACTTGGTTCTAAACACACTGAACATGTTAAAAATGATTTCTGAAAATGAACAGTCTGTGAAACATGGTGTATTGAATTGTGAATTAGACAGTTTAGAAACTTTAGAGATTACAGCCAGAATATTGCAACAAGAGAGCAACTGGAGAATTTTATGAATGTGTGTGAAGCCATGGTACGCTGTCAGAGTTTCAGAGCAGAAAGTACTGCATATTTTATGGCGATGTGGAAACCTAAATGTACACAACTGTGGATTTCTTTAATCATGAAGAAATTTGGCTGGGTGTAACAAACTCACAAGAACATACATGGATTACTGCTTTACCTACGTAGGCTTTAACACATTAGATCTTTCTTTAATCCATTCAAATAGTTTCTATAGTAATTTTTTTACTTAAACAAGATAGAACATATATAGTAATGAGATTTAGTGGTGCTGGTATGCAGCTTCTGTGACCTGTGGACAGAGCTTTTTACCTTCTTTCACTGTTAAGCTAAGCTAACTGGCTACTGGATCCAGTTTCACAGAACACAGGTATGACAGTCCGTGATCTCAATCTTTTATCTGTCAACAAGGAAGCAAAATTCCCCGTAGTTCCAAATTTTAACAACTTAATCAGCTCTTTGTTCACTTCGGAGCCAGCAGACAAAGACGGCAGCGTGCTTTGGGAAACAGGACGCTGGTTTGTACTGTTAGGAGTCGAAGCCTTAATGGTGTAGTCAGTGGTAACGTTATGTGGCATTACATCACCAGTGCAGATTAAGACCTATGTGCACACACACACACACACACACAATCTTTTTTTTTTTTTTTAAATCACTAAGATACTCAGCATTCCTGCAACAACACATTCATTCATTCAGGGCCTGTTAAATGAAGACATATGGAAGGAGTGGACTAACCTTCAAAGAACAATGCAATACTAATTTAGTCAAGATATAGTGAGAAATTTAAACAAAACAAAACAAAAAAACAACCAAAAATAAAGGGACACACATGGAAATTTGGAGAGGGTGCTGCAACCAAAGTTTGGAGAGCAGTGCTTTCAGGAGGAGTCCCCCCCACACCAAAATGTTAAATTAGTACAATTTATGTACAGGCTAAATCCAAAAATATGAGTGTTTCTCAATCAAAGAACAGTCTAATTTAAGTGCCTCATCATTTAAACAAGGAGCACTGTAACCCCTTTACTCACCAAAACAAAACTTGCTGGTTGAGCAACATTTCAGTCTTTGTTTCAGAAATAATCCGAAAAATGAGCAGGAAAATAACAATGAGGAAATAAAAACAACAATTTCACTACAGCAGTAAATAACTGAACTCAAGCCGAGATTCACTGGAGTAAATAAAATCGTCACGTGTTGGTTTCAATTTAAATATTTAAATAGGTTCTGCGCTTTTTTGGTGAGGTGAAAATAAAACAGTTTTTGGGGAACATGGTAAACTCAGTACCATTTTAACTTTCTAATCATGGAATCGATCCCTTCATTTTGGAATGCAGTCAAATGGTCTAAATCACCTCAGGGAAAGCAAGGTTTTAACATCTAAATTAATATTTGCTTAAAGTAACAAACTCTTGCTTTTTATTTGTTTGTTTATAACATTTGATGGAAAGGGAAACCAGGTGGCCATGAATCCACCACGTCTCAATTGTTAAAATTACACTAAATATGGTGGTTAATGTACCATAAGAATTTGAGGGGGTTACCATCAGTCGGGGGGGGAATATTCATAGTGCACTTTTTTTCTGTCTAGTAATTACACTGTCAGCAAATGCTTAAGCCATGAAGGAAAGGCCACTGTTACCCAACTGCAAATTCACAAAAAAGCAAGAACATATCCCTTTTAGCATACTCAAACAGCAAGTATTTCTCTGAATTCAGAATAGCTTTTTTCTTTTTTGTCATTAAGTTGTCACTCTCTGTACAAAAGACAAATTTCCTTCATAAAGTTACACATTACTTATAGTAGAGTTCTGACATTTGTGGCCTGGCTTTATCAATGCATGAGTGTGAATGTGAGAGAGAGGGGTGTGTGTTTGTGTATGTATGTATACAGGTGTGTTTTGTAACATCTCCAAGTCAATTAATCTTGACGTTTCCTCCACCTCTTCTCCACAGATTAAGCTCCTGAACTTAGCTTAATGCTCAGAGCCCCACAAAGCATATGGTTTGTCCTCCGCTGCTGCATGTCAGCGACAAACACAAACTGAAATCTCCAAAAGCCCTCAGAGCTGGGGATCAACAACATATCACCCCGTCTGAGAGGGGAATGAAAAAAGGATGCCGGCTTTTAATTTTCCGTTTTTATCCACTTCCTGCGTTAGCTAGCTTTGAGGGTGTCCCAGAGTCCGGCATCAGGTCACCCCGCAGCCTTGTGCTTGCCCCCACAGCAGCGGCATGCCTCACCACAGTGGTGGCAGGCTCGCAGAGGCAGGTAGCAGCACATGCAGGGTGCAATGAATGAGAGCGCCACCAGGGCCAACCAGCGCAGACAGAACTGCTCGTCGGACGTGTCACATGAGCAGGGGTCTGAAAAGTCGCCCTCGGAGTCAGACATGCAGTGGTACAGCATGCTCTCAGCACACAGCATGCAGCTGACTTTGTAGATGCACTGCTTGATCGGGTCTGGGGCGTCTTGGCACTGCCCCCTCCAGTTGTCTTCATGGTTAAACATCTCTCGACAGTAGATGCAGCGTGAACGCTCACCATCCTCTCGTCGCCGTCGGCCCTTCTTAGACTGCAGCAAGGGTGAGGGCTGAGTCTTGATGGCTGTGTCTTTGCCCAGCCCCAGCCCCATACCTGTTCCAATGCCCATACCAGGCCCTGAGTGGGAGTCCCCACTCGGGCCATCAGGAAAGAGGTACTCGCACTTCTTACTGTCCAGTTTGTGGAAGGCGGTGGGGAAGTCTGGGTCTTCATGGTCAGCCTCATGTCTCCACATGACAGGGTGGCGGTAGTCCTCATAGCCACGAATGAGCACATCTTTGCGTGGATTGATGCGAACAATTTCCTCTTCGTCCATGTGAAAACTGACATGACGAGTTGGCTTAAAGGTGACCTTGAAAACAGGAGAAATAAAGTGTTTACTGGATTACTCAAACAGAAAACAATACCTTGACTTCACAAGCTTCTAACTTGCACTGACCACACCACATTTGAACATTTTTAAGAAATCATTAAATTAGGGAGACGTTATGTGGTTCACTTTATAGAAGAGATCCAGACCTGTGGAGGCAGGTAGCGGCGGTTGCTGGAGGTGAATTCATCAAAGGGCTGGGCCCGCACATAGCAGCCCCTGAATGGCTCGGTGGAGACAACGTTGTTCAGGGGAGAGAAGGGCTCTCTCATTGGGGTACAAATAGAGGGAGGCTCATCACACATCTAGATAAATACAGAAAAAACATTTGTTACAGGTTTTTGAGATAATCTGTAAAAATGCTTATGAAAATTCTAAAAAATATGTTTTAAGTAGAAGATGCAGCCTTAAACACTGAGGGCTCTAATGGACTAACAATTCAGCTTGATGACCACAACAGCTCTGACTCAGGGTGTGTAGGCTGTGTGTTCCATTTGGAACCACCAGGGGGCATCCTGCACCCATGTTTATTCAAATTACTGTGATGTGTGGTGATGACTCAAGGCCCTTCTGTTTAGAACTCAGAGTTCCCATCAGTCTTGCATGTGTTCCCACAAACATTTTAGCTGAAGCAAAATTCTACAAACGCAGGCCTAAACATGAGGCATTTGAAAAATACGGAGCAAAAAAAGAAATGTTGCAGACTATGAGGAAACGTGAATGTGAATAAACATGCCTTCTAGCTCATGCTAAATAATCTCCATTACAAGAGTAAAGCTCACTGTTGGCATCATTCAGCATGAGATGTCTAAAAATAACATCTTGTGAATGGCACAGACAGCATCAAATACAGCAAAAATATCTCGACACAGTCACAGAAATTAAATAGTTACAGATCAAATAGAGCTAGTCCCAATACTCCAGTATTCATTGCAACAAAATCAAAAGCGATGGGTATTTCATGATTCATACATGCAGAGGTGATGAGAGATATGGGGGAGGATAGTCAATTCTTACATCAAGAGCTCTGTGAGGATAGTTTATGTCCAGCATTATTTCAGTGCAATCATGTAACATCTAGTTTGTTCACACATGTAAGCAAATTTCTCTAAAATGAATTCCAGTTGGTTAAACTCGACCCTAAACCCTTAAAACTACTGTCTTTCTCAATACTGTTTTATAGATAACCAACCTAGAGGTGTTCAGAATAAATCTCTTTCCCACTGACGATGCATTTCACACGTAGAAGTTTGACCACATTTAAGTCTTGTGCACTCTGACTAGCTGTCCCTCTTTCCCACACATACCCCGACCTCATCAAGGCAGGGTTAGTCCTCCTCTCTTCTCCTTCTCCCACCCTCTCTCTTCTCTGCGTGTGGAGGAGGCTGCTGGCTCTGGTTAGTCAGTACTGTGTGTAAAGTAGCCCACGCCAGTGCCTTAACGCACAGCGGAAATCTGGTTTGCTCCCAGCTGCTGCTACAGTAATTACTGTCCTGTGGTTGCTAAGAGATGCTTCCTTTGACTTCCCCCCCTCCCTCTCTTTCTCTTCTTTTTCCCCCTCACTCTCCTCTGCTTGGCCCTCCACCCCCCAGACTGCTAACACATGGTGAGTGTATGTGTGTGTGACTCTGCTCCTTCATCGCCTCCAAACATACCAAGCGGTATAACACACATCCACAGTGACTGCAGGGGAATGTGAGGAATAGAAGACGGAGAGGGAGAGAAGAGAAGAGAAAGAACAGAACAGGAAAAAATGAGTTTGTGTTGTATTCATGTGTCTGTGTGTGCGAGAGGGAGAGAAAGGGAGAAAGAGAGCGAGAGGCCAAAGAGTCTGCTGAGAGAATGTCATAAACCAGCTCCAGCTGGAGAAATGCAGCACAGAACCTAAAAAGCCAGATGACAGCTGTGTGTGTATGTGAGAGAAAGAGAGAAAGGAGCAAGGGATGGAGAGGTTTCAGAGGAGTGTGTGGGGTGGGGGGGGAGTGAAATGGGAAACAGACTTGGGTTTCCTTTTAAAGTGCTTGCTAAGCCCCACCATTCAAAGGCATGCGTGGGGGCCAATCTGGAGCTGATCTTACTCTAGAGATGAGGCAGGGTGAGGGAGGAGAGGAGAGGAGAGATGGAGATGGTGGGAGCCAGGGGCAACCTGACTCTCAGGGCCAGCTTGGCTCCACACCAGCATCAGGGATAGATGCATTTCTGCACAGTAAGGGGCTCGGGACAGGGAAGACTGAAGTTAAGTAATGGAAGATAAGAATCACCCATACTACAATAAGTGTTTTTGTCGCTAAGTGTAATGTATTGCTTAGCCTTAGCATAAATGAAGCATAACATAAAGAGTGCATATCTCTTAGTCTCTGAGTCTTACTGATGTAAAAACAAAAAAGGCACAGCCAAGTGACAGACTACTCACCACAGATTCCTTAAACTAATGGGAAATGCTTATTCCTTAGAAGGCTTAGAAGTAAAGATCAATAACAAATAATGACTATACCGTAAATATGAAGCTAAAGTCGGCAACCTCTTATCTTAGCTTAGATTTGCACAAAGATTGGAAACAGAGGGAAAGAACTTTCTTGGTTTGAATGAAAGGTAACAAAACCCAGGTACCAGCACCTCTAATGGTCAATAACTGACAACTAAATGTCATTTATTTAATCCATTTAACAACTCAACTGTAAAAAAAATTGTGGTTTAATGCATGGTTATGAGCTGGTAGAAACTAAAGAAACTTACTGTAACTTGCGAAAAAGTCTGGAACATAACTCCTGATAAAATCACGTATTGTTAGTTTTGTATATTTTCTATTCCAGATTACAACAAGACACAAAATGTGTTCACTAGTGATCTTTAGAGATTCTGGTAATGTGACGTTATTACCACTGAACCGAACCTGACAAGCCTTTTCTCCCAAGTACCAGTCTTTGCTCCATATTAAAAACAGACATACACTTGAATCAAGCTTCTTATCTAACTTTTTCACAACAATGTGAACTACATTTGGAACTATTCTTTTAAACCACTGTCCTTTACTAGCTGCTTTATGAAGCCCTATCAAACCACACCAAACCAGTCTGAAAGTTTCTGTTCTATAAGTGAAGCAGTAAAAGTCAACTGGCCAACAAAACCTCTGTGTACTAAACTGATAAGAGAAAACTTCCTGCCAGTGCTAAATTAGATGTGGATGTTTTCCTGTGGCATCAAAAACACACACACACCACACACACACACCACACACACACACACACACACACACACACACACACACACACACACACACACACACACACACACACACACACACACACACACACACACACACACACACTTTACTTTGCACTAGCAGAAATATTAGTGGTACAGCATGATTCCTGGCAGTGGGTCATCACAGCTGAGACCACTTTTTTTTTTTTTAATGGGTAAAATGTTACATGTGCATACACAGTATGTGTGCTTCTGAGTAAGCGGAAGAATGTGGTAAGCTTGTGAAGGGCATACAAGTGGGTGCTGAGCCTCAGTGGGCAGGATGTGGGTGGAGGAGACTGTCTTGAACGTATGTGCATTGACATATGCACGCACACGCGCACACACACACACACACAGTCTGTCACACAAGTCAAATGCTGGCGGTTATGAATTCCAATCAAATTGAAAACCTAGAGATTCCTGGATCTAATCAAGGAACTAAAAAGCTTGATGGTGATGATACACTGGGGTCTGTTTTCTTGAAATACCCCCAGCTACTCAGGATACATCTGCTGTTTCCAAAAACAGAGGCCATATTTCATCAAGAGTACAGTGGTGCGACTTTATGGACAAGTATTAGAACAACACCGACAATGTCACACCTTTCTGTGTGAAGGTATCTGCTATTTCTCTGGCTCCACCACTTGTCACTGGTTCTCCTTCTCCGTAGCCCAGGTCTCCGACCGCAACATTCAGATGCCAAATCACCATGGTGACACCCTCGGTGGCTCACTCGCTGAACCTTATGAACACCCCTTTCTACCCGCCTCCCTCCTGTTGTGCACCCCCACTTCCCCGCTGCCTAGCAACAGTAGTGCCATTGGATTTCCTGTATGTTCACGCTGATTCCTTAAAGAGGAACCTTGCCACAGGAATAGGAACGCAGAGGAACTCTTCTAGTCCACTTCACACATCAGATACAAAACAGGTCAAAGGCAATGACAAGTCCATCTATCTCCAGGATAAAACTAAACCACAGCAAGTACAGTATAAAAAATACTGAGAACTAGAGAAGTTCAAATCTCTGAAGACATTTTTGTGTTCTTGCTCGACCCAGCTCAATACATAAAGGTGGTACAGATGAGACAAAGAGAGACAGATGTAGAAAACATTAGCGGGAAAGAGAGTCAGACAGCATAACAAAGAAGAGAGATGGACAGAGAAAGACAGACTGGACAGAGAGAATGAATGAGACACGCACAGAGGTAGAGACAGACAGAGATCACACATAAGGAGAAAAATGTGAAAGTGAAAAGCCCCATAACAGGCTTAGTTACTGACCATAGGTAAAGAAAATACATATTCAGGCTAAAACCACTTACTGCCATGAAAAGTGACAATATTTCAAAAGACAGGGACCAGGTTTGCAGTAGTCCACAAAAACATACAATCACAGGAAAGGTTACCGGGCAGTTCGGATTGCGTGAGCACACTAATAAATAGACTCAGAAAAGCTGGAACTACTGTCCCATGCAATGCCATGTAATACCTGCACAATAAAAACTTGCTGTGCCTACCGTTTCAGTTGTGCACACTGAATCAACACTTCTCTGACGCAGTGTCAACAGGAATAGGTTGTAAGCAGTTATAAACTTCACAAAGGCAGAACCTACCACAGGACTGTATTATACACTAAACTACATTGCACAACTACAGTGTGCAGGTTTCTATATTTCTTGTCACTCAGTTAAAGTGTGGATTCTTCAAGAACTTCTGTTCCTCCTACCAAACAGTCTTTTCACCTACTTTGCAATCACATGGTACATACAACAGGTGACTGAAATTCCTGTAACTAGCCTCATATCTTAAACAAATGAACATGGGTGTGTAGGTTTCAACTACATACCTGCTGCCTGTCCCCGTTAAAGAGAACATGACACTGTGAAGTACTTATGTCGACAATTTCATTCCACATGCCAAATATATACAAATCTTAAGAGAATTCACCTTAACAGTTCTCAACCTGTCAAAAAATGAGACAACTCATGAAGAAACAAATTCAAGGTTGAGAACACTGAAATGACAGAGCCTCTTAACCAAGCTGCATTTGAACAACCTGCTCCTGAGGCAATAATTATTATATCAGCCTCTATTGTAACAAGAGTGACAGCTACTGAAGTTGGATTGACAGAGAAGGCTAAGCTTGCCTTTAGCACATCCACTGGCCAACACCCAGCTTTGCCTCAGGGTCTGGCTGGTACTGGTTAAACACCTGTAAATCTGTAAACTGTCTGGAAACAAAGGGAGGTGTCAGTGCCCAGCTGGGACACATCAGGCCTCAGACTTATGGCTCAGGTTCTAGCTATGACCTGCCTCTCATTTAACAGTGAGTGAGAGTTGACTAACAAATCCAACTAACGGTAAGATTTACTATTCACTTACATGTATGTCATTGTCACATTAGCCTACAGTAGGTGCACATTATCATCTACCCTTTGCCCATGAAACATAACACTTCTGTGTGTAATTAAAAAACTAAAACCTCTCAGCTTTCATCTCACTCACCGGTAATCCATCCTCAGAAGTATCCCCTTCCCCAAATGACCGACAACCTGGAAAAGAATAAGCCATAAGGGAAAACAATTAGAAGACTTTTTCACTCAAACTAATACAGGCACTATTACAGTGAAATCTTAAAACAAGAAAAGTATTAACAGTACAGTTATATTATTAAATTATATTACTGACATGTAGCATCAGATTTATGTATACTAAAAACACAAACAATGGAAGATACATATATTTAGCATCTCAGATAACTAGTACATGGAAGGACTTCTTAGACCACTAGAGGGCAAAACCTCATTCAATAACAGTGAAATTCTGCATCGGACTCTTGGCAATAGGCATTCACTTCTATGCACAAATGCACACAATCAACAAGGTATTTTTGTTTTAAACCATAGCTACATACATACATAGAATATGTGTAACATGCGCTTTATTTATCAAACAATTTCACGGTCAACAGGCAAGATCTCCCCTTATGTTTGAGCCAATAGATTTGCAACACTTTTCATACTTGCCAGGCTAGAATAGGCCCAAGACTTCTGCTTTCCTCTGACTGTAGCTGAATGGGGAAATGAAAGCTGCTTTGTGTCAGTGGGGCATACAGACGTTGAATGAAATATGCATGCTTAGAATAATGTAACCCCAAACTAGGCTAGAACAACGTGTCATTTCTGCATCCTAAACAACTTATCTGCTGATGCTGGGGTCAGAGCTTAGGTTTCAGAGATTAGGCATGACCATATCACAGCTTTCATTACCACAGAAAATGTGGTTCCCAATGAAAATGCTATTTTTACTGCCATTTTTACTTTATTTACTGATATTTTTACACAAACCTGTGAAAATTATTTTCTACTACTAATCCAGAGGAAGTTTTGAATTGAGAACTCTATAAGTTATCAGTTTTACTGATAACTATTACTGATGACAATTACAAAAACTAAAACAATCAGAGTATCAGAATTTTCATATAAATCAAGAATAGTAGTGATGATGTAATATTGTTAGTTTTAAGTATGTTGATGTGGAAGTTCACACGGAGAACCTAAAGATTTATCTCTTTTGTCAGCAAAGCATGTTGCATGCGAAGTACTGAGTCACTGACTCATATGATAAGAAGCAGGACTACATTATTGTCAGTTAACCAGATATGTAATGTGTGTGTTTAGAACAGACATCACTGTCTTTTGCATTAATAAAGTCATAACTTATGCATGCAACATGCACTGCAGCTATGCCATACCTGGGTCTTCTAAAATGTGCTACGGTAAGTTGATATTATCCATAATGTCAATATAATGTGTGTTATGTTGGTGCACTTCCAGTTTTAAATTTCAATATAAATGTAACTCTGTATCCTAATCAAGTCACATGTAATGTTATTATTAAAACAACTGAAACAGCTATTGTCTATCATTGCAAACAAGTGGTTGACAACAGTTAAGTCCAGGGTCTTGGCAATACCGCACAAAACATGGATTAAACCATTTTCCCTGGGATGAACCGTTCAACCCAGGCCTGATCACTGAGGCCTTATTTAAAGATGGCCTTCCTGCTTTTAAGGAGGGCATGCAACAATACATGGCAACACTATCTTCTACAGAGAGGACAGAAGAATTCACTGGGCTTGTGTTAGACAGAGTCTGTCTGTCAATGATTCACATGGAGAGGGGTTTTTGTGTGTGTATGAATCTCTCCACAACTGAGAGAAAGAGCCTTCCTGCAGCACGACTCTGGCAGTGCTGGGCCGCAAAGCTGCCTGAGCCATGTGCCCGGTGCTGCCATGGCAACAGAGGACTGCAAGACTGATACACATACATGTGCACGCATACACACAGGCAAAACATATTCTGTCTCGCTGCCTCTTGTCTCCCCACACCCATACACAGCAGCAGTACGATGCAACAGGAATACAGAAGATCCTGACTGGCTGTGCTGTGGGGAGGTATTACACAACACCAGCAGAATACAGAAGATGCCAGGAGAGAGAGAGGGAGAGGGAGAAAGGGAGAGAGAGAGAGAGAGAGAGAGGACAGAGAGGAGGGGGCAGCAGTGGCTGACGTTCACTGGGTAGGGTAAGGCGAATGTGTTTAATTACACTGATATTCAATGTTTTCCACAGAGCATCCTAGTTATTGACCTAGTGCTGCAACTATTTTTTTTTTTTAACATTTATCTGAAAATCTGACAAAAAAAAAAGGCTCCCAGAGCTCAAGGTGACATTCTTGTTTTTCTATTTTTCTATCAAACTGTCCAAATCAGTTTACCATAACAAAAGATTCAAATAAAGCAACCAATATTTACATTTGAGAGGATGGAAGCATACTTCAACAGATAACTGATTATCTAAAGGGCTGCATTATTAATTCTCTGTCAATCCACTGACACATGAATTAAGCAAAACAGCTTATAAAAACTGCTGTAGCTCTCACACCAAGCCTTCACCTAGACTGTGTGCTGACTTGTGCCCAGGAAGTTCAAATCTCAGATAAACGGTTGCGGGCAAGAAGCAACTGATGCCCAGTGGTGATAAGCCTTTATGATATGTTCTGCTGTGCCTCCTCTATGCTCCCTAGGGTTCCCAAGTCTAAAGAGTAAAAGAGATTATAGCTCCCCAGCCAGCCAGGCAGCCTCTTGTGTAACATGGGGCTGGGTGGCAGATTGCTGAGCTGGCGATTCCCCTGCTAATTGGATGACTGAGCAACCTCTGGCACTGTGCTAAAAAATAATGCTTAGAAAGCTGCTAACTCAACTCAGAGACTCCACTCCACCCAAGTATGATATCTACTTTAGCTTAAGAATCTCTATAAATCCTACTATAGACACAGCCAGCCCAAAACTCACCTGTTTTTTTTTTTTTTTTAAAGAATACCCTCTCCTGTCCTCAAACCTACCTTCTAGGTTTGAACAGCACAAAAGCGCTACATGGTCAAGTTTCATCTGACTAAAGCTCTGCCCCTATCTCAGGTTGCCACCCATTCAGTGTCTCAACTCTTGGCCCCTCTTTCTTACTAACCCTCCCTTTCTGTCCTATATCTCCCACTGTCTGGGCATAGTGTTGTCCTGCCAGTCTCTACACGAATTTCCGACTTTATCTGGGCAGCTGGCACTGATAAAATGAAAGGGTCATGCTTGTGTGAGCAAGCAGGTGGGGTGGGGGGTCATCAACACTAATCAGCACTATACATCTCTCCTAAAACAGATGCTAAATCAGTCAATACAAACCAAACAGGCAGGAATAGGCTGTAGTCACTGACAATTGAATGCATGCCACATTCATACACCCATATTATTTTACATGCTCTGGATGGCTGCCAAGACATAAAGCATAGTGCAAACTCTTGGAGGGAATTCCAAACAAACTTTGTATTTTGTAGATAGGGTGAGAGGGAGTAAGGGGGGGTGAAAAAAAAAACCTGTGGGCTGCTCAGATTTTTCCTGATATGGAAACAACAGCCAATGCTGGTTTACTTGATTTTAAAGTTAAGGAACGTTCCGCTGAGTTGCTACTGGCTTTGTTATCTGGTCTGAGCTGTTTTAAACTCTAGGAATCCACACATACAGGCAGCATTAACCACAGGACAACACACACCTTGGTTGATGTCCTCAATGGCTCGACGTATTCCCCGGTCAAAGGCGCGTGCGTCAGCGGGGCTCTGGAAAGTCAGTCCAAACTTCTTGTCGTTGATTCTCCAATGGTGGAAGATGGGGTTGACCTTGTTGTACACAAGGTCTTTCTGCAGGACACACTCTAGGACCACCTAAAAACACATAAAATTTGACAATGAAACAAGACATATTGGCACTGAAAGAAATTAACAATAGAAGCCACGTTACATCAAATCTTTAGTTTAAACTGGCCAAGCTAAATCACACAAACTGAAAAATACATGATTTAAATTTTTGAGGGTAAAACTGACTGACGTGTAATACATATGTAAATCCTTCATCCTACCCCTCGCCCTAAGCTGTTTAAATGTGTCACATTCAATCATTCCACCACAACATGAGTAAGGGAAAAAGAGAGAGTGATTGAGAGTAGAGGCCTAGGACAACACATAACAACAGAGTTTCTAAATTATAAAAAGTCACTCTGAACTCAATCATTTCACTTTTTTTTTGCATAATTTGTAAAACACATTTTAAATCGTGGGGTTTTCATTACAGATGATGATAAAGTTGGAGAGCAGCGGTGGTGGCAAAAAAGGGGGGCTAGTGTGAGTAGGTTTGGAGCCAGGCAGCCCAAGTGTGTGGCAGAGAGAGTGTGTTTCCAAAGCCTATTATTAATCAGGGCTACTGGGCCGCCTCCTGGCCTTCCTCTAGGCAGATTAAATGAAATGAGAGACGGCCATTACAGTCTTTGAGGTTTTCTACCGACGTGCACGAGAGGTGGCTCAATGGGGTGTGAATCTGTGAGTGTGCAAATGGTGATCTGCATGAGAGAAGGCGTGAGCATAGGAGCTGGTGTGATGAAAAGCTCAATGACCCAAGTGCCACACTGTGCATCTTCACAGGGCAAATTCCTTGTCGGAGGAAAACAAACCAATACTCGACGGCTGAAAGCAGATGGCACTGTTCCCCGTGGATCTGGACAACAGTCAACATGCACACTTTATGAGGCTGATATGTGGCAGCTGTACAAGAGGTTGACGATATGTGATATGAGGGTCAGACAGGGAGCAAGTCTACATTTCATTCTGAATGTCTGAGCATGGCTTGCATTTTACACTTAGTTGCAAGTGTACAGTTCTGCATTAAGGGATGTGTCTCAAAGTATCTGTTCTCATGTCACTTTTGCATACATGCCTCCACAAGAACAGAAGGGGCAAGGGTTAAGCTTGTGTGTTTACCCAGAGCCAGTGGATGAAGAGAGGGATGGATGTGAGGAGAATGGGGTGGCAAAGAGTGGGAGGGGGGGGGTCTGCTCTGTGCCTCTGGGACTGATTGTGGAGGCGAGACTAAATGGAGCCGGAGCAGGTAAGGTGAGCGCACAGCGAGGCCAACAGAGGAGGAAGTATTACAGTTGCATGGAAGGACGATACTTAACACCACATTCCACACTGTGCTCAGAGAAAAGAGGAGAAGGAGGAGCCACACTCACAGACAGAGAGACAGAAATGCAATGGAGGCTGGAGATATGTGGAGGAAGAGGAGAGGGAGAGGGACAGAGACAGACGAAGGGGAGACGTGCACAGAGTAGTGAAGAGATAGCAAGTGGAACATAGGGAGAAACTGAGCTGATATAAGAAACCAGGTGGGAGAAATCCAGCAATCAGAACTGTAATTACAATGTGATAATTCATTCAATAGATACACATGGAGTACAGAGAGATTATAATGTATATTGTCCTGGAACAAACATAGCTACAGTAGCATGGAAGGAACATACATATGTAATCATATTTAGGCACTGAGTTTGGAAGTAATATATATATATATATATAGATATATATATATATATATATATATATATATATATATATATATGCATATTCTACTCTCAAGACTTAAACAGCTATTATATCCAGAGAGTCTTTACCATATTTAGAGTAAGCCTGGACGACACCACATTCATGACTGTATAAATCAAAGGGAGTCACACACTATGAACAACAGGAAACGAGGTGGAGTGGCAGAGAGCTTAGCCAGAGATCTGTCATAATCCGAGAGCCAGTATGATAAGTAATCATCAGCCAATTAGATCTGTAGTCAGAGGACCAGTGTGAGAGAAAGAGAAAGAGGAGGGGGAAGTGGAGAGCGATTGGTAGCTATATGGAGAGCCAGCTGAGTCATCACCAGTACACTCTGTGCCGCATCACTGCGCTTATAGACAGATCCCCTCCACCTCTACATTATCTGTCTCCAGTCTATCTGGCTCCACCTCTGTTTGCTGCTCTTTGACTACATTAATCTCTTTCCCCGACTTGTTCCATATCTTGTGCACCCCTAACACCTTGTTTCAACCAGCCAAAAACATGCCTTGTTGAATTTAAAAATCATTACATCTGTTATCTGTTTTCCTCTGTGTAACTGTCATTATGCTTTTCTTTTTTGTTAATTCCATACTAAATTAAGTAATGAAAATCATATCCCTTAAAAACAAAAAATTATATAACTACAAGCAGGGTTTTCTTTCTCTGTGTTTATACATAACAACTAGACCAAACAACCTTTCAAACATTCAGGAGCTCTTACCTCAGGGCTTTTTTTTTCAGTTTTCAACATCACTCATACAACTTAATTATGGTTTAATTCACTTCTAAAATTAAAACACAGACATGATTTTGTTAAACAATTCTGTGGTAACAAGTACAATACCGCCCAGCTATGGCTAACATATTCTTTCGTGGTTTTGTACTGTATGTCGCTGTCATTTTCTTGGGACTCATCACGCTTCTTCTGATGCCCTCAGACTGTCAGTAGCACTGTGGTTGACGCCAATACCCTGGCACTGGGTGGCATCTCGACAGACCTACATATGGCTGGTTGTTTGTTGTGGTATCTGGGTGTAGACTGGTGGTGATAGGGGCTGGGGGTAGACTGGTGGTGATAGGGGTGTTTTACCACATCCCAGAGTAGTTGCCGGGGTCTCTGAGCCATGTCTATACGCTGTCTCAACTACAGCATTCCCGTCACACCCTTTTCCAGTGCCACACATGCTTGGATAGCAACGCGCAAAACATAAACACACTGTAAACACAAAACACATAAAATGTGTTCACTGAGATTTAAAAAAAAAAGGTGATTTAGACACCCTGCTGTAAAAAGCCATTTAATGTGAAATTGTCAAGAGCCACCAGTGTGTGCATCATGGTGGCCTACTCTGGCTTCTGGCATCTGACAGACAGTTCTCTCCCTCTCACACACACACACACACACACAGAACACAGATTTATATTCTCATTACCACAGACCAGAATTATCCCAACACATCTACCGGATCTGTTTTACATCTCAACACAGAATGTGTGAGTAACAAGACATAAAACTTGCAGAATCTAAAGCATTAGCCACAAAGATCTGATTAGCAATGTACAACTTGATGTTTTGGAGCCTTGTTACTTTGATTGTGAAGAAACACAATGACCATGTAATTTGTAGTTAAGGTATTATGAGTCTTTGATGTCCCCAGACTTTTATGCAGTTTGCCAACGTAAAAACTAAGGCAAATCTATTAATCATAAATTATTATTATATTAATAATTAGACCCACAGAAATGTGTGTAGTCTTTGTGTTACACTACAGAATAGCAAACCTAAAGGCCCTTTAAACAGAACATCTGTATCTACATACTGGTTTTGAAAAGCCAAGCTGGAGTGCTACCGGTGTGTTTTTTTTTTTTGCTGTGTAGGACATTGCTATTTACTGTATGAATTAAGTTGTATAATGTTGACAACTTCTACTTGACCAATGGCCAATTATGTGTTTAATGCTTTAGATGTTTACTATATTAAATGTGTTTTATACACTTTTTTCCTTTTAACTAACAAGATATTACATATCAAGTGAGAGGAAATCTTATAAAACAGGGAAATACTTGTGTACTCATGGAAAACATGAATGACTGTGGATTTCCAGCCCTGGTTTCTGTAGGTCCCTTCTACACTCTTTGTCTTTCCCACATCCCTCATCCCACATTCTCCTCTCCTGAGTAATCTGCCCTTCTCCCTGATGATGTCATCATGCATCACAGCATCACGCAGTTTGCTCCTATTTTCAGATACCTGAGCCATGGAGGAAAGCTAAACAACCACTTGTGAATGTGTGTGAGAGTGAAGAAGGGCGGTCATAGTGATCTGCACTAGTGATCCAAGAAATATCTGGTTTGTACACCTAAATGTGCATGAATGTTAAGTATCATAGAAAACAAACACATCAACCTGCTAGTTACAGTGTAGCATATAAGTAGACTATTCCCACCTATGAGTTACAGGTTTCCTTACCAATTTATCTTTGAGCCTCTCGCCCTTGATGTGGAACTCCACAGTGGTGGGGCTGGGACTGGGACTGGGGCTGGGACTGGGGCTACAAGGGCTGAGGTTGTTGCTGCTTCCTCCGCTGCTTCCACTATGGGTGCTGTTGCTGTCCTCTGCCCGGCTGACCTTATAGACAGTGACACAGCTAAGGCCTCCACCTCCCAGGGGAAGCCACCCACCGCTGGAGTCATCCCGAG
Organism: Anabas testudineus; assembly: GCF_900324465.2. Taxonomy (NCBI): domain Eukaryota; kingdom Metazoa; phylum Chordata; class Actinopteri; order Anabantiformes; family Anabantidae; genus Anabas; species Anabas testudineus. The sequence continues at coordinate 8,682,822 of NC_046630.1, read as the reverse complement.
TCATGACCACTGCTCTCACACGCGCATAACTGTCACTGTGGAGAAGGAAGGGAGAAACAGGAGGAAGGTGGAAGGAATAAGAAGACACAGGAAGAGCAAAAGACAAACAATGCAGTTAGTCAACAAAATCTGCATTAATCAGCATCTAACATTTTTCTAACAATCCTCCCAGTGAACTTTATAAAAAACATAATCAGAACCACACAGCCTATATAATACAGCTCAAGTGCAGCACATACAAGTTATAATGCAGTACATGTACCCTTCACAAGATGGTTAATAATTATTAATTTAGAGGAACACACTAAAGAGATGGCCAACAATATGAATGTTTATACCGAAAGTTCAACACTTGCTAAATCACACTAGAACTTCTTTCACATTGACATTATATTTGATAAAATGAAAGCATGATGAAAGCTGTGGTGACAAAAGCCATTACTGACAACAAGCTAGCCTAAAATCTGCAATCTGCAGATGATTTCTAAAGTCTGAAGTGTATATTTAACCCCAACCAGAGGGTGACTGACCATGTGGCCAAGTTTGGGCTCTTGCGACTGCTGATTTCTAACCTTTCCCCTAAAGCAGGTGGCTTCAAACTAGATAACACATGACAAGGCTCCAGCTCGCATTGCTCTCTTATGTTGCTTGTTGCCTTACTCCTCAAGGCAATAGTTATAGTGACAGTTCTCTATTATACATAACATCTGTTTAACTTAAGGAAAAGTAATAGATGCTTTTTTTTTTTTTTCCAAAATGCAGGAATGGAATGTGAGCGAAACGTGAGGAGTTATGTACAAAAAGGCGCAGAGCTTCAGGCTTTGTTGGACACATATGTATAAATACAGATGTGTCATATATTCAAACACTGAATAGCCACAAACTGGAAAAAGGCTGAACTACTGTACAGTATATTAATCCAAATGTAAAAGTCTGCAGTTAAGAAACGAAACACCTTGCCCGCAATATCATAGCTGAATGTTTCATTATAATGGGGGTAAATGTATCAACAATGTATTACTGTATGACAACACATTGTGATACAAGACATAAAAACTCTGGTTCTACCTGTTCCTTACACCAGTTTCTCTCCTTCACGTTTCACTGTCCCTTCAATCCTCAAAATCAGATGTTTCCCTGATTAGATAACACAGGCTGCATTGGGCCACCGGAAATGACAAAGGTCAGGGTGTGCTTACAGCAGCATTTTGCACAAACTCCTGGTAACATATTAAAGCATGATGATGATGATCTGAGAGCTGAAAGAAATAGGCAGTAAAAAAATGTGACTGCCGGATGTGTTCCCATGACAAATTGCTCTCTGGCCAATGTCCGGGTGACCAATAGGGCTGATGTTTTGTAAAGAATTTTGTCTCTGACAGTGGCCAAAGAGGAAACAGTGATTCAGGGAGAGAAATGATACTGTCTGACAACATGTAATATATCACATAGTTAACTAGTAGCTCCTAGTCCAAAAGAAAAATGGCTGCATCCTCCTGCATATTGTCTGCCTTCTCTAAATCTTGGCCTACGTATTGAGGCTAACATTTGGTCTCCTGCCTTTTACACCCTTGGTCCAGGTTACTGCTTAGTAATTAATCAAAACACAAATAAACACAAATGATTAAAAGTATTTTGAGATTATTGCCACACATACCAATAGCCTCTCTTCTATAGAACTAACTTAAATATATTTAACTGTATCTTTTAAGTTATTATAAAATAAGTAGAGAATTTATTGTGCAGCTTGCCTCTGGATTACAGAACTTTGTATTTCAACACGTTGTCTAACCCTCAACTTTACTGTTACAAGTAAATACAGTGCCGAATGTTGTTTTTGCACTTGCTAGGTGGCCAGAAACATGACCCGAAATTAAATATAATGTTGCATCACAACTGCTGGATGTGTAAAGACAAAACTGTTTACTATATAAACTTGGATGGAAATGATGTCAGTGTTGTGTATACAACTTTCCATTTGCCTCCAATTGAACAGAAAATCAGTTATTGTAGGTTTAAATTTTTAGTTTTTGAATCACTGCAATTATGGCATGACCTATTTATACCTGTGCAAATATTACAGAAAATGTAATGTTTTTTGTTTTAGTCATATAAATATTGAAAGTGGGACTGATATAAGTAAAATTAACATGATGCTAGGTAGAGATGTATTGCTAGTGCAGATATGGTTATGCCACAGGTTTCTCTTAAAACTAAACATAGGTGCGGAATACATTGCAACCAACTATTGTTTTGTAATTAGAGGAATATTAATTTTACATTATGTTACTAAGTTTGGCTGCACAGAATTGATACAAGGTGACCAGAAATGTTTTTCAGAGGAAAGGCACATTTGTGTATCTGACGACAAGCTGCTAGCTATATACCCTGTTTTAATTCATTTAAAATTACATATTAGTAATTTTACATTATTTCATTTTGACAAGCAAATATTCTCCTAGCCAAAAAAAACATGATTTATAATTTGTAGGGCTAGACAACAACACATTATTGAACAAGCAATATGATTATTCTCTTTTTACATGAAATGTATTATCAATGCAATTGCCTTTTTTTCTTTCTCGTGTCATTCCCTGAGCTTAGACAACAGCAACTCGTGGGAAAGTGACAGAAAAATACAACCACGACTAACTTCCCCTTTGTAATCTCCAAGCAACACCCTTTCTGGTTACCCTCTAACAGTGCCACAGAAGTAGTGCTTAACCTTACACGAGAACCACTATAACTGCAAAAAAAAGCATTTTTGAGATGTGTAACAGCCAGTAAAAGAGGGAAATACTACGGCTGTTACACCCCTCTATGGCCCCCTATAAAGGATGCGGGTTATGGGTGCAGGAGGGGCTGTCAGTCAGGCAGAGGTCTCTAGGGTGAACAGAAGGCAGGCGGTGGTGTCGCTCAGCCATGACCAGGGCACAATGACCAGGACCTGACCCTTCAGACCTACCATCACACACATGCCAGCAACCACGACACTCACAGGGTGGGGGGTGAGGAGTAGGTGGGGAGGGTAGAGAGGAAGTTAAGGGGACTGTGTGTTCATGCATTTTTGTATCTAGCCTAACAACACCAACGTCAACCTCATTTTATAAATAAGAGCATTAATCACTGTACAGTAGTGAAATGGAAAATAAATACAATTTGAAAAGTGCACTTCTAAAACCTGCAGACCAGGAACTCAACCAAACACGTATACGAAAAAAGAGTTCAATCTGCTGCTCTTCTTCAATCTTATAAACTTTACTTTCTCGTGATAAAAACAGCAAGTGGTCAGAAAAAGTGAAAACTCACTACAACACACACACACACACACACACACACACACACACAGTTCAGCCTGGGATGGTGAAGACAAAAGCTGGCCTCCACGCCCCTTGCTGGGAGCACACAGTCGACTGGACACACAATTGAGAGCGGAAGCAGATCAGCTGGCCTGGGTCTGTGAGTAGGGGAGGTGGGGGGTAAAGAGAAAGGAGTCCTCAATTCCAAATTATTCCAAGTTATTCTGCTGGATGACTGACTTCATTTCCGACCAAAAGCATGAGAGAAAAACAGAGGGAGGCTTTAAAGTGCAACGGAGGACCGTGGGGGGAGGAGGCAGCTGTGGATTTGAACAGGGTGGAGACCAAGGTGACAGTCAACAGGTCTTGACCACATCTGAATATGGTCTTTTACATTCACAAAGGCATTGAGGGCATGATGTGGAAGCATGGACAGGCATGGGGCATCAAAGCTGGCTCCTTCAGTGTGTGGTGGAGAAGGGAGATCCTGGGACAACTATGTCCTAAGTGGACAAAGTGGCTGTTTGTTGCTCCAGCCCATGGCTCACTGGGCTCCAGCACGCCATCATGCTTTGCCCCTGTCTCAGCCTTGGGCTTTCCATCCCAAAAGGGGGATGAAGGGGAGGGCAGAGGCATTGAAGGAAAGACAGGAGGAGGAGAAAGGAAGGAGAAGGAAGACGAAGAGTTCAGGAGGAGAGGAGAGAGAGAAAGGATGTGGCCTGAGCCCTGGGTGCTCGCCAAGTCACCCTCCTTTTCCTCCGCTCCATCTCCCCCTTCAACCCAACCCCTCCCAGGCTGCCTTTCTCTACACAATGGCCGCTTCTCTGCTGAAATTTCACGTTATTGGATCCCGGGCCTGGAGTTTTGTCCTCCCACAATGTCCAGGCAGCGGAGCATGCTGCAGGGGAGACACACTCTGCAAGCTAAAAGCTGGAAAACCATTCCTCCTTTCATTAGCATCAGAAAAGCGGAGAGAAGTCCCCCCCAAACTTTTTTTTTTTTCCGTCGCCCCTTTTCCTCCCCATCTCTCCTCTGTATCAAAACCGGAGGAAGGCTGTCCAGCTCGGTCAAGCTCCACTAGACCACTTTGGCTCGCAGAACTCAAGGGACAGGAAAAAAAAAAATCATTGAAATATTACTGGGTAATAAAAATAACCTCCTTATGCCAATCCAATTCTATAGATTATCCTCTGAAAGGAAAGAAGCTTAGTAGGTGGAAGAGGATGTGAAAAGCTTCTGTGTGTGATTCATTCTCATTAGACCCTAAATTTCATGCAATTATTATTATAGACAAAACAATACTTTCATATTTTCGTAAGTGCTTTTGCCTGAACTCAAATACAAGAAGTCAGCATGTATTGCCAAGTGCCACGTATATATTTCATGAAGATAAACTTGCCCAAAGATCAAGGCTCTGAATGCAGTAAGAAATTTGTAAAAATGTAAAATGTAACCACCTAACTACCAAAAGTTTTCCTAAAAAACAATATTTAGGCTGACAAATGGGAACTATGAGCTAAAGTTATGAGGGTTTCCTTCTCTGTGATCACGCCTCACTGAAGAAATAAATAACATGCGATCTGGGACTCGACCGTTGATTCCAGCAGTGCATCTAATCTGAACGTTGCAAACTAGCTAGCCAATTAGCCACGGTTCAAATCCCCTAAATAACCAACAGAAAACTCAAGGACACAGCATACCCACAACAAACAACAACATGACCTAACATGGATGCAATGCAAATTATGACATAATGCCAGAACAAGATATATTTGAAGGCCATCAAAAATACAGATCCAATAATGGGACAATGACTAAAGAAACACCAAAGCCTGCTACATTAGCTGCAGTGAAAACAAATACACAGGCTATAGAAAGAGAAGTAGAAGAGAAATTTGCCCTATCTCCTCTCAGCACCTCAGGCTGCTGGTGAGTCATCTCCCTCACGAGAACATTCGGCTTAGCTACCAACTGACTCAGGAAAAAAATACAGAACAAGTCTACTCTGCTGCTACACCACATAGCAAATCCCCACAAATTTACCATCATCCCCATATAGAAATACCAAATAAAACAACAAATGAACTGATCATTGTTGACTTGTAGTAGCATCCATCACAGACAGCAGTCAGTCGGTCAAATTACCCTGTAGCCCAATTTACAAATAGACCTAAACCAGTAAATTAATGTCAAAACTTCTCATTCAGACAGGATTTCTAACACCGATTTTCTAACCAACCCCTCCATTACTGGATTGGGCCAGCAAACCCAACAACAGTGTTCTAGGTGCCTCTGTACTGTAGAACTATAAATCAAAGGAATCCCATATGTGTATCAAATGCCAAAAAAACTATTCCCAAACATCCATCAAAGCCACATATTGAGATAATCTTAATTTCAACCGCAAGCATTTGGAAAATTAAAACCTTGCGCTTGCAATTACAAAAAGAGGAACCACAAATTTCGAATGCTGCGGTGTCTCTGGTCTGCTTTGATGTAAAAGTAGTCCCCAGGGACCCAAGAGTCAACTCATCATAATTACTTTGAAAATGAAGGGGAAACAGAAATCTGAGGGGACAAGGCAGCCGTCTAGCTGTGGGAGAAACCATCAATAGATCTCAGGAACAACTTGGGAAGGATAAACCACCAAACCATGATGAGGGCCCATGGATGTTAAGAGAAACTTCTATGACAAGTTGTAAACCATCTCAGTATGCCCTGGTGTTCAGAGTAAGAAAACATTTTCATTATTGTCATCATCATGGGTAGTTTAAAATCCAAACTGATGGACCCATTTGATTTACATTCCAGTACCTATCCATTGGAAAATCTTTTGTCAACTAATAAAAAAAAAAAAACAAGTTTCAAATATAGCCACTTGAAAGGAGAAAATATGATCAAGCATTTACAGAGCATATAAAAATACATGTTACATGGCCACGTTCAGGCCTATCAGAAACATAACTGTGCCAAGTGTTCCCAGGGAAATAAACACACAAGCATGTGTGCGCACACAGATACCCCTTCCTGTTTTCAAAGCAATTGGAAACTCAAAGACACAAGGTTTAGGATTTACATCTGTGCCCTTTTATGTCTGTGGCCTTGCAGGAAAGAACCATCTCTGCCCAGCTGCAGCAAAGTGCTCACAACAAGGCCCAGCCTTCATGCTCCCACATGCAGCACAACTGAAAACAATATCCACAATTCAGACGCTTAGTGCTAAAAGCACTTCTTGGAGGCACTGAGATATGGTCTGTGAACATCAGAGGCCCTCCTTGACAAAGAAATAAAGACAAGCCCTGCTATCTGGATACTGTGATGAAGACACACGCACATACACACACACACAGACACACACACACACAGACACACACTTTTTTGTGTGTAATTTTAACGCTCTACATACATGGATCCACACCAGGCCTTTGTCTTAAAAAATAAAAAACTTGGTATGGAATATGATCTAAATACAATGCAGACATTTACACCAGTTTATGCGTGCGCCTAAAATATTTGAAGAGGAAATGAAAATTATAAGAGGGAAGTGGCTCAGGTTTAAAATACACAGAATCCAGGCCCAAATCTGGCCATGGGAATGGAACAGTTCACCACTATACCAGCCCTGTTCAGATTGTTGGCTTTCTCTGTTACAACCTAACCTCGTAGGTAATACAACATTGCAAGCCATTAATCAGACAAACAATAAGTGAGCTTCTAATAGAACAAGCAGACACAGGAACGTAAATACTTTATTATAAAGTATTATTAGTAGTAGTAGTAGGAGTAGTATTATAGCATTATGCCACATTTCACCCCACATACAAATGTAAAACAGAAAGAAACTGGGAAGGATTTTATGCGAATACACTTTAATGTCTATGTACATGTAAATCTATTAAAATGTGAGAATGTGCCTAGCAACCAGTAAACTAAAATACTGTTAAAAGTTCCAAGTATATCTGTCAAATAACACATTTCATTGGCCTCTGTAAACCACTTTGGCCACAAGCTATACTTCCCCAAAATAATACAGAAGCAAAACCAAATATGTGTTCAGCTCAGCAGACTTTGTCAAATGTAAGATGTGTCTACAGTTTAGTTTTACTAGATGGCAAAGTCTAAAGTGTTCAAGGAAGTTGTATCCAACAAGCAGCAATAACACCAAATAATACCATCTATAAAAAGGTCCAAGAAATTATTTAGCTTAACATAAGAGCCACAGGATATAGGCAATTACCCAGGCCATAAAGCACTAGCACTCACAGCTGAAGTACCTGTCTCCTTTTGTCGTTTCAGGACATGATTGGGGTTGTTTGGAAGGAATGTGTTTGGAAAGCTCTGCAACAGGAATGGGACTGCAAAACAGCCCTCAGGTGATAAGATCACGACACCCACATTGGCAGATAAAACACAGAACTGTCAAATCAATCACACAGATAGGAAGAGGACAGAGAGAGAGAGAATCACTGGGGATCACCTGACTGGCAAGAGACAATAGCACAGAACTGCAGGAATCTAAAACAATGAGGCCGTAGCCTATTCATGTTCAACAGAGGATAAAGACAACTGACCCTCACTGACAAAGATGAATGAGTACCTGAACAATTTTAGCAACATCAGTTTGTAGGCCCACACAGACTGAAGTACACATCATTAAGCATTTAATGTTTTAGAGATTGAGGGAGAATAAAGAGAAACCTTTTATTTAATTGCAGCATATTGAATGTTTTGTGAGAAGAAATCAGAAATTTGCGTTTTGGGTTGCCACAAAAAAAAAAAAAAAAAAAAAAATCTATACATGGTATTCATATGCATACAAAAAGGGTATGTAGAAAGAATGTCTACAATACAGACACAGTGCACCTCAACAAACTACTCCCTAAAAAAAATACATGTTTTAGTTACACTGTGAGAGTATCTGTGTTACTATATTTTCAGAAATCTCCCACTTCTCCCCTCCTAACCATAGCCCTGGTGTGCAAAATTCCCATTAGCCTAACATCACATCACACCACACTTGCCACACCAACACACATCCCAGACACAAGCCAAAATCTCACAAGACTTTATGTGCCTTTTTTCCATTGTGCATAGTGCACATAGTTGCACCAAGGCCAAGTAACCTGTTCTCAGCAAAGTGTATGCTGTGTGTACACCAACGTGGCTTACCACCTATCATTCAGACATAACTACTTCAGGACTACCTCTTGACACATTTTCTGGAGATTTTCAAATTTAAATGTCTACAGTACAGGCTCCATGAGAACAAACATTTTATCTTAATTACATATTATGTGCGAAAGCATAAAGGTGAAATAAATCCTAGGTTTGAAACAATAATTTCCATTAATTGAAGAAAAGGCAGAAAGTGACTCATCAAAAAAAAATCTTAATATAACTTATCAAGAGAAGGGACCAATGTAAAAAGGGACGATGCAAAACATCTTGATTACGGTCTGTGAGACTGGCAAACAATTACACAAAATATCAGATTGATGCAAATGAATGTGAAAAAATTTGTAGATTAAGGAGATCATGAGAAAAATAAATGGCTCAGGCGATGCTCTGTATTCGCACTTCATAGCTATGAATCATAAAACAGCCAGCAAGGTGGTTGAATCATAGCAACAATGTTTGGATCACTTCGCCATCTTAGCTGCTGCCATCATGCAGTGTGGAACAAACCCAGCACACACTGTAGCTTGAACACCAATGATGAACTGCAGCCTATGGCACTAGTTCCCAAGGTGGGGCCTGGGTGCCTGGAGGAGTCCCTCAGGTTACTGAAACAATTTCTTTTAACTTTACGTCTCTCTCACTGGAGGTTAAGACGATGACTAAAAATGCATTCAGATGACTGTCTGAATCTAAGGTTTCACCCTGCCCATTAGTATCAAACATTCTTGGTTATTACACAATTTAAGCTAAATCAAGAGCAACTGCAAAAATATCCACAAATTAATTTCCCATGAACAGCATCTCATTTACTGACAATGAATGGTTAAACTGGAATCAATGTGACATGGCTTGATATGAGGAAAAAGAACTCTATGACATATGTTACATAAAAAGCAGAAGTGTAGTTCAAGGACAAAGCCTTCACGCATTAAATCAATCAACCTCATAAAAGCCAGATAGAAGGAATGAGGAAAAACATGGGTGTGTTTCGCAGATTAAACCACGACACTGTAAATAGCTAAAGGGGCATATGACTTCCACTGTGAGAAACGCATTAAAGAAAATCATCAGAGATTGTGGGGGGGGAGAAAAAGCCTTCGATTAAATAAAACATGTGCAGCGCTTATGTAAATTAAAAGCCAGACACGATCGCTGTGATGGTGGATCGGCGTTTTTCTGTAATTCGCTGTACAGTAAATGCAAGAAATGTGATCATTGTGTGATCGTCGGTGCAATGCGAAACAGTGTACAGTGCTGTGAATGGGCAGGCAGGTACTTTATGAATGAAGGGGATCATGTGACCGCAGCACCTCCCGAAGCAGATATTTCTCACTGACTGTCAACAAGCGCACACAAGGGATCAGCCCATTAAAATAACACTAAAACGCGACTCGAAACGGGCAAAACGTGCACGAAAACACTCCGTGTACAATATACAATACATATCCGTGCATTGTGCGAACGTGGACGCGACCGTGACGCCTTTTTTTAGGCGTTTTTATGAATGGAGATTGTGATATGTAAATGAGTGTGATTGAGAAAAAGAAATGGCATCTTCGGCTTTTCAACGCGGACATTGCTGCAATCTGCTCGACTGGTTTTCATTAAAAGAAAGGCTGGATTGAAATACAAACGTGATCTTCACGATTTTAATCCATGATTATGTTCCGAAATCATGGCGGACGACAGTTACACACAGATCTAGGCTGTCAATGGAAGGCTATCTGATCACGATGTACTAAACAGACGTGTAGATTAAAATTATAAACAAGCTGGATTATTGCTATATGTGTGTCTACAACGAGTGATCCCTCATGACTTGAGTAATAGCCAGCAAACTTTAAAGCAATAATAAAAATCGTGAGCATATCATTTGTCAGTTCATTGAATCATACATATACGACCATTAATATACGTAATATTTCACTGTTTACACGTCAACTAATTTGTAAGAGCAAAATAATTCAGAATGGGGTTCATTTTTTTAACTATAGGCCTGTGCCAATGCTTGTCAGACACTGTTCCCAATTTCACGTAATCTGTATATAGCCATATCATCCATCCACCTATCATTATATTGATGCATAAATTAATCCAAACAATAAGATTATAAGAATATGTCTGTTTAGGTGATATTAGTAAAGGTGATGATATACCAGCGTTGCGCTTTTGGAAATGTCATTGGGAACTGTGGTTGTGCATTGCACATCGACTTAAGCGTGCGTTTATATCAAAAGATACGTGGATACTTATTATTGCAGCTGTACAGTGTCTCTGTTAAATGGGAAAAAATGTATAAACAGTACTCACTCGTTGTTTGGATTTGTTGAATCTTCACTCATTTTTTTCCTCACGGGGATCCAAATCCTAGCAATAGCATCGACGACGCAGTGACGGCGGGATAAAATACCACAAATATCACCATTTTCCCTTCACATACAGAAACGACCCCTTATTTTGGATAGTAAGTAAACGATGTACAACGAGACATGCCTAACTGTGCGTCCCTGGGAGATAGCAAGTGGAGCTAGCTTCACGTTAGCCTCTGCTCTGCTGGAACTAACGTTAAATCGCAAGGAGGAATGACAACCGTTGATTCATTTTATCCTCCCTGGAAGTAAAATCCGACCACAACAAATGGGCCATCGGCATCATCCTCGTCAACAAACACACAATCCCGCTTTGCAAAAACGTATATAGATCCTCAAGAAATGTCGAGATTGTTGTAGACTGTAACGTTTGGCAGGTTATTTATGGCTGGCTGTCGAGCATCCATTCGCCAACTTCAGGTCCAGGACAACACTTGAAAAAGCGCTGTGTGCAGCGTTGCTCCGTCAACGTGTCCGAGTAATTTGCAGTAAAGGCATCCAAAGCGTAAAAAAAAAAAAAAAAAAAAAAAAAAAGAATGGCTGTGCTGGTTTCGATGCTAATACTGACGCGTGAAGTAAAAACACCTACACTTTAAAATTCCCTTGAGAAGTTGCGGACATCTGCTTTAATCGAACTCCATTTTCAACTCGGGGGGAATGAAACATCGGAAAACTGGGCGGATGTGTCGACCCTCGCTTGAGAAAGTTAGATCCTTCCGCGACGTAGTAAAAACAAAACTACTCTCGCGAGCAAATATGTTCGACTAGCAAGCAGTTTGTTGTATCTCGTTGTAAATAGACGTACAGAGTCTAAAAGTGGGTTCGTCTGTGCGCGTATTCCGGAAATTCAGAGCGTTTCTCACCAAAGTTGACCTAAAGTAGTCCCCGCACTTCCCAAAAGAAGTTTCCCTTCAATCACGCATTGATACAAGAGGGAAGCGTCTGTGTGATAGCACGCACAGTAGAAATAATCTGGAGGAAGCACAGACTCGGCCATTAACAATTTCTCAGCTTTGCTTTCATTAAGCAGTTTTACCGTGATCGACCGCCCCCAAACCATTTTCTTTAAATATATATCTTGATCATCATTTGTGGGAAATGCTTTAAAACGTATAGAGCCACGGCTGCTGCAGCACGTGGAATTACATCAGACCCCCCCCCCCTGCATGATTTATGTGGCTAAAACCAAAGTAGTATTTCTGTCCCCACAGCTTTTATTATTCAGTTGAGGCAAAATGTAAAGTGAAAGTGTAATTCCGAAAGTATTATCTTGTGAATTGTACAGTGTAAGGGCTAGTTTGAGATGATAGTGTGGTTGTTTTAGAAATGTAATACCCTATAATGATAAATAAGAATGAGACATAAGATTGACCTCCATCCATAGGGAGCTACAAACAGGGGTTCGGGCTATGACTAGCAAATCTGAGGAGAGGGGTCTAAAAGTACATACAGTAGTTCTAGTCCTATAATTAAAGCTGCCCCCACCTTGAACCCCAAACTCTTTCTGGGCAGCTGGAGCACCCTCCAAAGTGAAAAGTGAAACTGCCTAAGAAGTAACCAAAAAAACAAGAAGAAGAAGAAGAAGAAGTATTCACCAATGAATCTTCTTTGCAATAAGTGTTAAAAGCCTTGCAGAGTGAATCGGCGGCCTGGTTGTGTAAGACTTAAATGCTATTGGATTTCTGTGCTGTGTGGAATGGCAAGAGATCAGGCTAAATGATTCTGCCTGGTTGTCATAGTGACAGCATGTTGTGTGAGAAGTTTCTTTGTATTTCTCTGCCTTTCATACAGCTTGTGCCACAGCCTTATGTTGCAGCCATATAAAACATCCCTCTGTGTTACTGTATATAGATAGTACAGGCATGCAGGGCCCTCACATGTGCAACCCTGACACATATTGTAGACTTCCTTTGGTATTTGATTAGATTTTCTAGCCGGCTATCCTGCTGGCTGTCTGAGAGCAAAGGTGAATTGTCTCGTGGGATTGTTTTCTCACCAAAAACACAGATGTCAGCCTGATATGGATGTCGTGTGTGCTTATTTACACGTGCAATTTGCATTTCTAAAAAAGCCTCACACAGAGTAATCAAGTTAAGGGAGACCGTCTCTGTCTGCGCTTTCCTGAAAGTGACCACTTTTTCTTAGGTTCTTCCTTTTTAAATTGGGTTACAATTTTCATGGCCAAATTTAAAGTCCAAATAAAGCGTCCCTTGTTTCAAGTAGAGCAGAAAAAGCAATGACCATGACTTTTCCCACTAGCATGCTTGTGTCCTGTAGAATATCCAGAGTTCAGAGACAGACTATTTTCTCATCTCACAAATGTGTATGGCTTTAGTGCATTTCCTGTGTTATTCACACACTGCGCACAACACACTCTAGTGTACTTAAACAGGGCAACAGGATGTTTAGCTAACAGAGGCATCCCTTCACTTCTCTCTCTCTAAGTGCAATCGGCCAGTTGCGATTCTTTTTAAGACGGTAAACAAGCGAACATTCCTGTTTTGCCAACAAGCAACTGCAGAATAAAGAATGTCTTTAGCTCAAATCAAATCTCATTCAGCAGAGTCCAACACAAACAGAACCTTACTTGACTTTCAGTAGGATGTCTGAAATTATGTGCAGATCATAGCATGATTTGATTTCTATTTTGTCGTGTTTGTTTATTTTTTTAGTGCTTAATTTGGCCCTGACACTAATTTTACAAATAAGCTTTTAACTGTGATTTAAGACATAAAATGCATAAACTGAAGTTTACATATGTGTGCTACATAGTTAGCCTATCTGTGTAGGTGTAGAGCTTTGGAGTGAACTGGGATGCTTATTTTGCGTGGTTGTTTGCAGATACTAAACAGAATGTGATCATTAACTGGAAAATTGCATATTCTCAGGCAAGCAGGAGTACATGACAGAAAGAGGTTTGACATGTTTAAGCACGATTTTGCTATGATAACCCACAAATCCATGTATCTCAACATGTTTTAAAGAAATGAACCAAAACGTCTCTCCACGGTCACTTTGGAGGCAGATTCCTGTTATTGGACCATGATGACTCAAATCAGATGATGACCTCAGACACACAGGTGATGTGATCACTAGCTCCCAACTGCACAGGCCTCTGGTCACAAGAGAGGAGAAGTGAAGGCCTCTCTTTGTACAGTAACTATGAAAAGGAAATTTAGTGTCTGTGTAGTTGCCGCCATATAGTCTGCAGAGGCCTCAGGGCATCCAGTTAGAAAGACCGGAGATGAGTAATGACAGGATCTGCTTGTTTTACCTCCTTCCCTTTTCTCAATTAGTCACTTTTAACCAATTTTATGTTCCTCCGATTTCTGTTGTTTTGTTAAGTTGGGTTTTCAGTGTGGTAACAACACATATCTATAGAGTTTCCAGAGAGGATCCTCTGCAGTTTTGTTTTGACCCATCAGACAATCACAATGCACTCTTGGCAATTTGGGTTTAAAAAGGTGTGGCCTAAACAAGAGGTGCTGGTTTTTAAAGGCCTGGCAGCTGAACACAACAATGCATACCTATGATTAGTGCGGGCCTGGCCTCGGAAGCCTGCAACTTTTAGGCAGCACGCTAATTGCAGGGTGGTGAGTAGAAAAGGTGTAGTGGCTAGAAGGGAAGGAAGTGTGAGGGCCTTAAGGCATGTTTGACTATGTGCTGTGAACTCTCTCTCTCTCTCTATGCATATGACCACTGTTGAACTGAACATGCAAACATTTATTGTATTGCTTAGTTGCCCTCGGAGTGCTAGATGAGAAATCCATATTTAAGTAGCACAAAGTTATTTTCTTTGTCAATATTCTGTTATAAGAATGCCTTAGAGAGAGATGGATGTGCATAACTAGATGAGTAAAGTGTGTCGAGCCAGTCTTGTGACCATGAACAAGGATGTTGGTTCAGATCGAAGGTCATTGTGGCCGTAAAAACCCTTGAGAGACGCACATCTCTGGAATTGTCTAAGTTCTTTAAATTGCTAAAATGTGAACTATGTGAGCCTCCAAAAAACAACACCAGTCAAGCTATACACTAGGTTTGTGCTCAGAATTACTGGTAGCCAAATGTGTAGTATTGTAATGTTTAACGTTGAACAGATTTTTCTGTCTATTATATGTTTTAAGGTTAAGTTAGACGTTCACTCCATGCTAGATTTCCTGCTAGGTTCAAAACTGTGCTTGATTATAGTTAAGGTTCAAGGTCTGCTTTACAGTAAATTTGTACCAGTCTCTAACATCTGAACTAGAAAAATGGGAAACTAAATTGGTTTCAGCCACAGTTAGCTTTTTCAGTGCTCAAGAGTCTCTTACTTCCTATTGTTTGTGTGTTGTGTGTGGGTTTGATTGAAACCTGATCTAGCTGGGGAAGCTGTGTTTAGGGTGAGGTGGACAGGCTTTTGTTGCTGCCTGAGGGGTGTTTATTTGGGCGGCTTCAGTTGGCTTCCCTGTAATCATCACCCAGCCCCACAGGATAGAAGGGATTAATGAATATGTTGGAGGGGAAGTTACAGATGACTATTTACCGTTCTCATGGGGATGAGAAGGAACAGCATAAGAGATGCAGGACAAGAAGAGGTTTCTAAGTATATGTATGTTTGCCTTTGCTAAGAGTGAAATGAGAACTGACACTAAAAGGAATACAATATTCTTGAATACACCGATCAGCCACAACATTAGCTACAAAATTTCACCTTGTATCAAGGCCTTCATGGATTGGACATGCTTTCCCAGCACATCCTATAGTTGCTCATTCGAATTGAGATCTGGGAAACTTGGGAACTCTTCATCAGTCATTCCTGAGTAGTTTTTGCATTAACACAATATCCTGCTGAAAGAGGCCACTGCCATTAGGGAATGTCCTTGCCATTAAGGGATGTTTTTGATCTGCACCAATGTTTAGGTAGGTGGTATGTGTCAAAGTAGCATCCACATGAATGCCAGGACCATTACCCCGGTTTTGTTGAGTTGCTTTCTTTTCACAGAGCGTCCTGGTGCAATCTCTTCCCCATGTAACTCATACACACACACCAAGCCATCCACGTGATGCAAAAAAAGATTCATCAGGCTAGGCCACATTCTTTCATTGTTCCATGCTCATGTGCCCATTGAAGGTGCGTTCGGCAGTGGACATATGCCAGCATGCACACTATAACACTATAACAACTCAGCAATCTCTGATAAACTGTGTGTTCTGATACCAATCAAAGCCAACATTAACATTTTCAGCGGTTTATACTACAATAATTCTTATGTCAGACTCGACCAGTGAGGCTACCATTCATTTCCATCATGCATCAATGAGTTTTGGGCACCCATGACCCTGTTGCTGGTTCACAGGTTGACATTCTTGGGCCACTAGGTAATAGGTACTGACCTCTGCATACTGGGAACATCTGCCAAGACCTAGTTTGAAGATGCTCTGACCCATAAATCTGGCCATCACTATTTGGTCCTTGTCGAAGTTGCTTAGATCCTTATGCTTACGCTACTTTCCTGCTTCAGTTTAAATTTTCATGCTACAGCTAGCTTGATTCCCAAAAATTGCTTATTATATTTTTATTATGTGAGCTTCGACATGTTAGGTAGATTTCTCTTATCTTAGATGGGTTATTTAATTTTACCCCTTTAGACATTCTTTATGCCAAACCAAGCAAACATGCTGCACGTGGCTGGCTTGAGATTTACTGTAGGGTATTAGTATTGACTGACTTCTCATCTAACTCTCAGCATAAACACAAATAACATAATTTCCTAAATGTCTAAATACTCCTTTAAATAACGCATTTTAAATAGAGTTTTTTTTCTATAAAAATACGATGAAACATTAATTTTCACAGTTTTTGCTGTCATCTCTCCATTCCACATCAAATGAGATGGAATCAATGACTGAAAGGCTGAGTCAGACACAACTTCTCATATTACTTCTTGGGAAAGTGTTTGAATATCTTTTCCATTCCCCAAACACCCCTTTACTCAATAGCCCATACACACATACACTCATTTTGCTATGAAAATCTTGTAACAATAAGTTGCACTCCCCCCCAACCCACCCCACCCCTCAGCTGTGTAGCCCCCATCCTCATCCCTCGCTTTCTTTCCCTTCTGGCCTCCACTTAATCCTCCCGCTCATCTGGGAACCACCAGCACCCCTCCATGAAGAGATGCATTGTGCCCAGATTATTTGATTGTTTTCAGATGTTGAAGCTTTCCTACACAAAAGGGGAAGAACAGCGTTTGTCCAAAAGCCCTAGGCTACTTGGCCCACGGACGGACACACAGTGAGGAGGGGCAAAAGAAGGGATCGGCGCGCGGCTCAGGGAGCGGACACACGAGTCAGGAAGTGACCTCTGCAATGCTAGATTACAAACAATGTGCTCTCTCGACTTCTGCAGTTCTTGCTGTGGAACATACCACTTCTGTGACAGTCAAAGGGGTGGTGCGTGCAGGAGGAAGGAAGGATGGTTTCAGCCCTCTCCCCCCCCTCCCCTCTCCTTAATGCTGCATCCATTCAGTGAGTGGCAGAGGGAGTAGGTGTGGTGGGGGTTGTTGGGCCAGGAAGGCACTTCACTGATGAAAAGTCGCCACATGGAAATGGATGAGAAGTGGGCTGAGGAGGGGTGAGTGGGAGAAGGGCGGGAATTGGCTTGCGCTACCAGCAGACATGAACGGGGATGTGAAGGAGAAGAAAGGGAGGAAGATGAAGGATGAGAGACAAGGAAGGAGCAAAGGGATAAGGATAACGATGGGGAATGCAAGAATAGGGGAAGTAAACATAAGAGCGAAGGAGGACTGCCAAAGAGTAATGGTCTGTTTCAAGGCTTGTCAAGCATGGAAGTCCCGTGCTTGTCAAATAGCATGAAACCAACTATCCTTTTCTCCTCTGTCTGATGGTGGAATAGTGTGGAGGGGAAGCAGTAGTTATCACTGAATGGAGCTTTTGTTCTGGTATTGTTGTGCCTTTACGTTTGACCAAGCCTGCATATGAAACTCACTTTGCAGAAGGCGAGCAGCAACATGAGGTCCCATTCTTAAACCAATCCATCTCTGCTTTATTTGTCTATATAAAGACTACCTGGCACTTTTAGATTTATTCTTGTTTTCTTGAGAGAGAAGAACATAAGCAGATCTCCTGATAAATGAAAGGAAAGACCCGGATGGGGACACACAGTACACGCACACACACACACACACACACACACACTCCACCCCCGTCTGCTCTGTCATGTGTGACTCACAGTGCATCGCAGCACCGTATGAACTTCAAAAAGAGGCTGGCTGTACATTCACAGTGTATTCAACCCTTGCTCTTTAAATAGCTCAGCCTCCTCCAAACTGAAAAATCCATGTATTAAAATGACTGAATCACATAAGAATTAAAGAGGCAGAGAACATCTTTTCACATTATGTAGCATACAACAGCAGCTCTGCACAGACAATGTTAGTTTGTCTTGGTTTGAACCTGCATGTATCTGGTACCATATGTGCTCAGAGAACATGTACAGCATGTGCTACACGTGCATGTGGGTGGGAGTGTTTAACAGAAAGGTAATGAGGTAATGTATCTTCTTTTATGTCTGGTTATCATTCAGATTTTTTGAAAAACATTTACCTATCGGCCTACAGAGCCACACCTCGTGGTGTAAGTGTTTGTATGCACATGCCGAATATGTGAATGAGGATCAAGCATAGATGCATGTTTCTTTGTTCTGTGGATAAGGCAGTACACGTGATAAATTAAAAATTGACAGTAGGAGGCTGGGGAATGCATTATGTCAATGAGTGTCCTCACACTGACTGCCATACAAAAATGTGTGTGTCTGTGTGTGCTGGAATGCACCTGGCCTGATAGGCAGGCAGAGGAATGCTGAATACTGTCTCTCGTCCAGGGAGGCAGGGCTGGAATGTGGCCCAGGCCTTATTCTCCTCTCAACTGCACCGCACAGGAGAACTGCAGGTTCACACGTGCACACACACACACACACACACACACACACACACACACACACACACACACACACACACACACACACACACACACAGTTTCAGCAAATCCACTGTATCCTGAGGCCCGATTCTCCTTGCAGCCAGCATTCTACGTGCAGCTGTGTGCATGTGTATCGGTGGAGGGTGTAAAAGTGATTTCCTGACTACCCGTGAGGATGTGTGTGAGAGCACACATGCGCTTGATTGAACAAACTTCTCTACAGAGCAACCTGAGAGCAATTAATTTTTCCTTTCTAGCATGTTCTGTGTAATTTTCTTTGCTTCACGCATTGTTATTAAGTCGTTCCATGGCGCTGCGAATTCCACCCAGCAAAGCAAGTTCACTGCTTTCTCCAAGACTTGCCAGATCTGCTGCCCCCGAGTCCCAATACACTTTACTGAAGGTAAACACAAATTTAGACCTAAGATATAAATTCTATCCACATAATAGAGTTGATGTTGAATATTGTGTTGGCCTACAGAACCTCAAACTGTGTAAATAGGGGATTTACACAATAATAAACAAGAATATAAACTTTCATTTTGGTCCAAGCAGGAGTATGTCAGCATTTTCCTCTCCTCGTGATGTTGTGTATTGTAAATACCCCATTTCCAGAAAACTAAAATGTGTGACTTGTTACTTGAGCCGACAGAAGTACAAAGGAAAAGCTTGGTACTGCTCTTGGCACTGAGTTTTGCTTTTGTTTTTGAGTCCCTGAATCTTTTTACAGTAATATGTACTCTACTTGGTGAAAGGCCTAAATTCTTAATAAACTGATTGACAAGTCTAAACTATATGTTTAGCACAAAGTGGTGAGCCATAAAATGCTCCTTATATACGTGTTACCAATTAACCTGCTAATTTTGGAATCATTCAGAATGGTGTTACTTCAACATTTTATAAACCTTTCAGTCTTAAATTGCCTTTGTCTTAACTTTTTTGACAGTGTAGCAGGCATCAAACTTTAAAGTGCTTATTTTTACAAAATACAATGGGCAGTGAAAACACTGAAAACCCTTAGTTTGTTCTTCTGTAAGCTAAATAACAGTTCAACCAAAATGACAAATCACAGATTTGAGTTTTTATTGCATTTTAGAAAAAGTCTCAACATTTCTGGAAATTGGCTTTGTATATGAAATGCTATCCATGCTCCCCTCGGCCCTCAGAGCAGCTCTGGCTTGAACTGACTACATTGCACTCAGATCAAAGAGTTAATTAAAGAGCCTAGGAAGTATGGGGGAAGTTGGCCTCTATGGTTTACGTGTCTGTCTAGTACACATGTCGACTGGAAATCTAGGTTCTTTAATTGATTGGAGTAATTAGTCTGTTTCCTACAGCGGCTATGGCCTCTCAGTATTCTGACAAATTTGACCAGTATGATGACATGTTTGGTGGATTCAACCAGAAAAACTGAGTCAGTGTAAAACTATTATTCATTCCTGTAAGCATTATCAGAAACCACAGCCACTTGGGAAAGATAATACCACAAAACCAATCACATGCTTTCAGTCAAAAGTCCTTTGACATCATTTTGGAGAGAGGTAGGCAGTAAATGTGCACCTCAAACTCACCAAAGTTTCTTTTTATTCATTATAATTTTTTTAACTATTAAAAAAAAAAAAAACAAGATCCACATAGTGGCGTCATTCAGTGCCAATTTACTGCATGACAGTCTTGAGACTTGCAGGGCCAATTGATTTTTGCCCTGCTTTTTTGATCTTTTACACAGCGCCGGGGTCTCTGGACTGTTTTCTCAAATGGGACAAATAAACAGGGTCTGTGTGTTTATTTGGAATGGGGAGAGGGAAGGAGAAGTGGAGAATACATAAGGAAGGGGAGGGGGAGGATGAAGCCAAGAGTGAATGGAGGAAGGTGGGAGACGAAGGAGTAATTCTGTTACATAGACTCTGTGGCCTAAAAGCTAAATTTGTGGGCTGAGGTGGCACTGGACTGTATGACAAAGCCCTGGTGACACTCCTAGCTCCGACGTCGGTCATAATGATTTTTACTTGTTTAAACTCCATTGTCTTATTGTTTATATATTCAAACGCCTGTTGTCTAACTTCAATTTTTGTGTTTGCAGATGAATAATGTTTTATGGAGTAACCATCTGCCCGTGTATTTCACCTGATCTAGTGTGCGTGTATGCACTTGTGATAGTCTTATAAACACATAAAGTGGAAGGGCATCACGTGTAACCATGTAGGTGTGTGAATGAACAAGCAGCAGCCCTGTTGCTAGGTGAAATTTGAACAGCTTTATTTTAAGCTCTTTCTTTTGGTCTATACTTCCACCAAGTGGGTATCAGTAGTATTGCAAATGTTACTCTGTTCCTTGTGAAACAAAATGTGCCAGGTCTGTGTTAGAAGGAGGTCAATCGCGCCCCAAACCAATGAAAGGTTAACAGTCACTATATTATAATATAAGACTGTAATATAAATATAATTTCTACTAATCAGATTTATATTGGAAAGGGGTTGAAGTGCATAATTTGGAACAAAATATTAAAGCAAACTTGTGATCAAAGTAAAGAAACATGACCAGTGAGCAGAATAAAAAGCAAAAAAAATCTAGTTTAACAAAAGGTTCTTATGTATCCTCTAAAAACAACAACACACAGCTGACATTTTGATGAAGTAGGTGAGATTAGCACCCCCTTGTGGCATTGTTGTATTGTCACACACACACACACACACACACACACACACACACACACACACACACACACACACACACACACACACACACACACACACACACACACACACACACACACACACAACCTAAACACTCATAAAAGTATAAGTTGCTGGATCATACAAACAAGTTACTCGATGATGAAAACGAGAGCTAACACTCAAGCAGTGATAATATAAATAAACAGATAGAAACACCATAAAAGTCTCTAACAAATAGTTGTGTAATGATAAAATGCTTATTTAAATTAGCATACAATAATTGAACAGTTATGTAGCAACATCAAGGTTCAAGGACTCTCACAAGTCAATCTAATGTAGTTTAGGCAACGTATTCCACATCTGCCAACTCGAAATGTCGAAAAAAATTTTTCAACAAATGTTTTACTACATATCCTGTACGCTCAAATACCTACGTTGTTGTTGCTTGTATAATCAATGAGCTATGCACGTTTGCTTAGAACTGTGCGTTGCTTATGTACATCTCATTGCTCCATTGACTTTTCACCACACTGCATTGCATTACAACAGGAACTAACATATGTATCAAAGCTGTTGCACAATGTTTTGCACCATTGAAACGAGACATTTGTTCAAAACATTTATCGTGGCCTGAACAGAAACATCATGTCTGCTACAAGATCTCCGTGTTGATATTAATCATTTGGTTAAATGTTGGTCCTGCCATGATGGCTCCTGGATCACTCTCGTGGTTAGTTGTGCCACCATAGTAGGCCATTTCCAAATAGCATATAAGGTACTCAGCTTGCGTCTTGTTGTGGTTTAAAGGGCTTCCACGTTCACTGAGGTGAGTGAGAGGGATGTCAGGCTCCAAAGCTGCAAAATAGCCTATGTGTTTCCACATTTTAACAGCACTATTACAGTTAAATTATTACAGATATATCGAGAGAGAGAAGAGAGAGGGAGAGAGATGACTTTATCAGACACAAACACGTTTACAGATTGTGACAAAAAACTTAGTCTACATTTTTTTTTCATGGATACCAAACCCCCAATCTAACACTTAAAGCACATGTCTGTCTCCTCAAGGCGTGTCACCAGTGCTTTGATCACTGTGATGTGTTCATCCTGTTGCCGTGAAGGGATGAGTGTCATTGTCATTTAACACACCCCCTCAGATAGAAAAATCCCAGATATGTGCAAAGACACATGCACGTACAGGAGCTATGAGTCCATCATCAACTCTGTCAGTTTGTGGTATCTTGGAAAAACATTTGCCCATTGCATCAACATCTGTCATCAAAATTATGCCAAACAACTACTTTGAAAGACCATCTCGTTTTTCCCTGCAGTGTCAAGTATGTTTGTTTCAACTATACTGTGTCGGCTGGATGAGTGAGTCCTGGTGGATTTCTTTAGAACTTGATAACCTTGGTGTTAATGAGGACAAGGAGCAACAGGCCAGTGCCTGATCAGTGGAATTCAAAGATGCAGAGAAAACGCATGCAGGTGAGCTATTTATATAGGAGGAGTAGACAGGACTGCTAAATACTGTTTTCTTTCATGTTTGAGTCATCTCACATCAACTTCATTATGTTTTATTCTCAGGTTTCCTTTTGGTCTTTGCTTGTCTTTGAGGTTAGAGGTTATTACTCTGCAGATTGCTACCTCTGAGTGTATTATTAATGTACCAGCCACATGACTGTAGATGCCACAAATAGAAATCTTGTTTTAGTCATTAGAGGAGTAAAGAAAATAGCACTGTTTCCTTTTACTAACACATTTTGTTTTCTGATTTGATCTCTTCTGCTTCATTTCCTTTACTGTTTCCCATACTCCAAAGTAGAATTGAGTACGTTTGAATAGGACTGTCCCACTTAGGTTTTTTGTTATATTTGCCTAAATGTTGATGAATATTATCTCATATATTGAAACAACAGCTGTAGAATACCAAATTGGTACAAATATTTTTTATGAGCTATTGATCCAAATAATACACTCCTAGTTGAAAATAATAAAGTTAATCATCTTAAATAATTGATGTAATATTCTCGCAGACTTCATTTTAATCAGTGACAGCTGATATTACCTTTAATGTCATGAATACAATAGTCTTCACAAGCTAAAAATGTTGCCCAGATGCTTCATGTGCTGCCAAACTTTGCAAAAGAGTATGAAAAAGAGAAAAGAGTCAGAGTTTAGTGAATCAGTGTACTTTACTGTTTGCTCAGTTACTTTTCACATTCATACACACTGAGTTTCACTCAAGTGCTTACGAACTACAAGTGTGGCACAGCAGCAGGCAGAAAATGTTAAATTGGCTTTATTTTAGGTGATGGACATCCATTAAAGTATGCCAGGGCTGGCATTTTGAGTGAGGTTTGCACCCTTATCAACAATTTATGTCAATTAGGATGTTTTATGGCAACTTATTTATTATAATTTGATAAAGATTAGTACCTGAATGGCTGTGCAGAGAGGGGTAGCAGATGGCAGAGGTGCATAGATGGTAGAGAGGGAGCCATTGTTACCTTAGGTTGCATGTAGTAGCTTTGAGGAAAGATCAATTTTAGTTGGTTTTTGCAACAGTAGCAGAGTAAAGGAACTCAAACATTTGCCAGAACATATACAGCACTATGGTGGCAGTAATTTGGCATCATTTTTAGACCACGTATTTGTTTACTTAAAGAGAGATTTGAATTCTCATGAGGCCTGCATTTTCTTTTGTATACCCCCAGGGCACCAAGACTCAAATCTGACATATGTTAATAGATCTGTGATTTAATACTGCACAATTCTATTTGTTTGACTGTGGGCTTTGGAATATTTTTTCACGATTAAACGTGTGTGAAATATTAAAATGAACAACAAAATAAAATATAAATATTTGACTATTTGTAAACCTGTGCTTATTAGGATTATGTTCAGTTAACACTCATATTGTTCATTCAAATGTTTTATTAATGTCTGTGGAAGAATGTGTCCTCTGCATCAGACGTACCCTATCCCTAACCTAACTACAGGGACATAATTGACAAGCCTGTTTTACATTTAGTCATTTTCAGATGCTTTTATCCAAAGCGACTTACAAGGTACAGATACAAGGTATAAAGCAAAGGCAGGGTGAGCGTAAGGAGGTTTTGCCTAAGGACCCCTACTGGAGATAGGCCACAGCCAGGATTTCAACATGCATGGAGGACGGCGATCTTACCACTACACCATCCAGTCACTATTTCAGAGAAGGCTATTTTTTCTGTGCCATGTTTTTAACGCCTTTGAGCCAGGAGTTGCTTTGAATGTGATGCCTGGAACTTGCTTAATTTTGCTGCATTTTATTTGTAACGGAAAATTGATAACTGGTATGATATGTATGCAGGTGGATTTGTAGTGCTTACAAAGATTTAATATTTCAATGGACAGATAAAGACCAGCTTAACATAGTTGCAGATATAGAATACTAACTTTTACTCCGAGCCCTGGTGATTAAATATTAAGATTTTAAATGAAAAGCTGCCAAGAAACCAAAGTTTAGTAGTTTCATCCAGGTCTTGTGATATCTTGTAAAAGTTCTGGTTGATGTGGACATGATGAAGATGTTGACAACAACAACAAACGTCAGAAAACATGCTTTGTGGTTCCAGATTCTCTTGGTTCCTCTAACCCCTGGATCCGTATGTGGTAGTGATGCAGAGCATCCACTAGAGAGCACCAATGACATTGAATTTAACACCACTGTTGTAAAATCCTTAGCAGAGGTGGTAGAAGTAGACAAACTGTAAAAGTACAAGTAGTTGCACACAAAAACGCGACATGCAACTAAAATGATGCTGAAGTAATAAATGCTCTAAAATACTCACTTAAAGGACAAATGAACAAGGTACACCCCACTAAGAAAACACTACTGTATTAATTCCATGTTGAAGAATATGACAAAAAAATCATATTCTTATACTATTCTGTGATTAAAATCATTTGTTTGTTAATACAGAGTTGGTCTTCTTTACTTTACAGATGATCAAATAAGAAAGGAAGGAAAAAAAAATGTTGATGAATTATGTGGTAAACAGGTAAAGTTTGTATTAAATATGGTAAAACATCTTTAAACTCCAGTACTAATGGTGTCTAACAAATGTCAGAGCTACATGACACAGTCATTGCAGAGTGGAGGCATGGGAATTGTCTAAAGGGCAAGAAGTCAAACAATGGGACGGGGGCTTTGTAGAGGTCACATAATGCTACACCCTTCAAAAGTAGCAACACAGTATAAGTAGATTATACTATGTGTCAGATTCCATTTGACTGTATCAAGACACTGATGCAAATAAGTCATGTCTTTATAATGTAATACGCTGATTGAATGACAAGTTAAGGGCCTAATGTTGTATTCTATAGCTGAGTTGCCAACCACAGATTATATGTAGGCCATGATCACATGAACCCTAGATTCAGACGTAAATATTCACTCCTGTAAGTGTGCCGCAGCATCTACACAGGCACAAAACCCTGAGCTCCCAAAGAGCAGAGCAGAGCTCTGTGTGACTGAGGCGACGGGTGCTTCTCTTGCTCTCTGAACTCTGGCGCTTCACCTTCAACTACAGTCTAAGAGCAAGAGGGAGGGGTAGGAAGGAAGGAGGATAGGAAGGAGGAGATAGGGGGTGGAAGGGTGGGGTGGGGGGTTCCACATTAAAAGAGGAAGCTCATCCTCTGATAAATACATAGCTACACATCCCACTGGACCCACTGTCTGAGATGGCAGCTAGAGCTAAATGTGAACTTGTCTGAGCTGCACCACTACAAGGGGAGAAACCGCATGGAATTCGTGTTTTGTCCCTAGGTTGTTCGTTTGAGAGCTTTAGAGGATTTTAATGCGCCTCTCTGTACCTCGCAGTTTCCAATACAAGGGGCTCTCCAGACGCAGCGCAGCTCTTCACAGAAGACATGCATAATCACGGCAGAGGGGAGGGGATGAAACAAAGAGATGTGTAAAGCACCATATACATATGGCACTTCATATTGTACGCCTTTCAGGTATTCTTATGGGTGTTTTGGTTTTAGGTTTGATTTTTAGTGTTGTTACACACAAAGGAAACAGCCGCAACTCAGTACTTCAAAGGGGCCCCGGCAATCCCACATAGACAGACCACATTTTAGCGGAGCATGCTGTGCTGTGCTGTACTGTTCTACAGACAGACAAGAGCTGTTATAGAGAGGAGGAGACCATGGGTTCTCATTAAAAAACATTACTGTTTCCTCCACAGATTACACTGCTATGGGAAAACTACACAGGGAAGACACCCTTTGCCACATCTGCAGCACAAAGATGCAGTGTTACATGATTGGAACTGTCAAATAAAGCATACAGTCGGAGAAGTCTCAAAACAAGTGTTCACAAAAAAAATGACAAAACAGTTTTAATGGAAATGATTGACAGGTTGTTTACAGAGAAATCTCAGTTTTCTTGCTGTTTAGGAATGTCTAGCCTTTTTGTGAAAGCTGTTTCCTTCCAGCTTGTTGTTGTGTCCTCCACCCGGTCAAGGCCTTTGAGCTGATTCTAATGATTAAAAGGCAGAAAAGTCCAGTCTTGTATATACAAGGTCTCAGATATACACATAGATGACACCCTGAGGCTGCTTGAAAAAAAAAAAATGCAGTGAGCCAGTTGTGTTTGGAAATACTGGGATTCGAGGGCCCTTGGACTTTTGATGTGCACCTAAATGTGACAAAGACTGGCTGCTCACACTTAAGACTGACATAACTGGAAACTTTACTGAAGCTCATAACAAATGTGGATGACCTCTGGCCTTTAAATCAGCAGTCTCCTTCCTCCTTTTAGTGCACCTCTCTTTTTTGAAAGCTGTTTAAGAGGAAATCACATATTTTGCAGAATATCTTGAAGCTGCAGTTTCATCCTTGCAGCTATTGTCACATAGGTAAAACCCAGGGAACGACATACTAATGCAGCGGCAAGTGTACAGGATCCTAAATATACGCTCTGTAAGCTTTTTCAGCTCCCTTTCAGTCAGAATGACCAGAGTGTGTATTGTGCCGCCTGTAAGGGAGAGTGCAAAGAGGCATTTATTAGTGAAGCCAGGGGTGGTGCACTTTCATTTCCTGGTTTTAATGGAGAGAGTCTCCGGGTCAAAATGAGACTTTTTTTTTTTTATGTTTTTTTTATGCAGCTTCTGAGGACAGTGCAAACACAAAGACGGCAGATATTACTTTTTTTCACTGTCAGTTAAGATCAGAGATGGACCTAAAGCAAGTAGAACTCAGGATTGTTTCTTTCATTCCGTCTTTGTTGAACAGGACAGATGAGACGTCGTTCTAATCCCTTCCGACTTAATGTTGGGTGTCTGTGTTTGAGAACATTACTAATTGTTATTTTTCCTTCTATTAGCACAAGTTAGCGAGCAAAGGTTGTCTCCTGCAAGGGGAGACTGAGTGAGGCTGAATATAAATAAAATACTGTACCATACCGTGTCATTATATAGGGCAGGTCTATTCTACAGCCAGTATCCTCTCACCGTCACTGTGGCGCCTGCAACTCGCTGTCATACAGTGACCTGATTTGGAGGCCCATGTTTGAAAGCAAGGTTGTCACTCAGACACAAGCATAAAGGCAAACACATACACACCTCAGAGCTAATGTAACTGGTGTACCACAGTCCTTTTGTATGGATGATATCGCCAGTTAATTGTTTGTTTATTATATATTTTTTTCTTCAAGCTGACTCAAGTGCAGTTTCTCTGATAATCTGTAAGGAGAGCAATTTAGTTCGCCAGCAAAGATTCACAGAAATGGAACGACTGTGAACATGATCATTGACCACCAAACCGGTGGTGCATTACCCAGAGCGGGCTCTGGATGGCAGTGTCAGGCTGTGCTACCTGCTGTCAGCCTCAGCTCTCTCATTAGTGAGGTCTAGCAGGCCCGCGCCGACATGTCTCATAAATGTCAACACCAATACAGCAGGGGACAGTGGGCCTGGATGTAACAAACACAGACGCCATGAAAGTCCACTGTGTCTGTCAAATCAATCACCCGTCCAAGCCACAAGCTGCATGTTCACACCTCACATGGAACCTACCTGCAAGTTGGCATTTGGTTAGTTTAAAAGACTCAAAGACTAAATCCCTGTGGGGCTGTTCTGAATTATTTTGATCTCAAATGTAAGATGGAATTTGTAACATCCAGTGTCCAGACTTTGGCACTGGTCTTTGTAAATTCCTATATGTGTATGTATGCATACGCCTGTGTTCTGTCTCTTGAAGTTATTCTCACCTTGCTGTGGTCAGTAACTTTCCTTCACCAACCCCTCCGAACCTCCCTCTCCCCTCTCCCCTCTCTTCTCCTTGTCCATTTCTCCTTTCCTTTTCTCTTCCCCCTTTCTCTTTCCCATTATCAAGCCATGTGCTGCTTGCACTCTTTTCCATTCTCTTCCAATCGGGCCACAGGAGCAGGTGGATTGGAGATAACTTGCGCTGTGCTTTGTTTTCGCCCTGACACTGTCATTAATCATTGCCCAAGCCACACTTCAACATATAATAATAAGGACTGGCTGCTGTGTGGGGGCTGCCGCCCAATTGCCTTTCATTGCGCGAATGCCAAATTGGAGGTGAACGGCCATAGCCAGACACTACTCCCATGTCCCCAGACTGTCTCATCATTTAGGTATTTATCCATCTCAGCCTTGTCTGTGAGCTTCTCTCTGCCCTCCCAAGAGGCCTAAGATTGTTAGGGGGAGGATCAGAGTTGGTGCTCAGGCTTTTTGGCTTTGATTCTTTGCCTATAAGTTGGGGATTAGAAGCAAATTTCCCACAGGGCAGTGCTGGATTTGCTGGTGTTTAACTGTTTAACCTGTCTTAGTGTTGTGTGGCAAAGAGGTGTGGGCGGAGGTGGGAGGGAGCGGAAGCAGGGTTTGGAGAGACACTGGTCAACAGGCCCACAGAGACCTAGGTGGGTTAAGCCAGAGCCAGGCCAGCACTGATAAGAGAGGCTGCCTTATCCATCACATCTTCCTGTGGAGTTGTTAGAGTACTACAGTGTGTGTGAGAGAGAGACCGATAATGTGTAAGAGGCTGTGTGTGTGTGTGTGTGGCTTCCTGAGTACCACAGACCAATAAATCAGAATCATAGTGGTCTCCTTTGGTTACAGCCCTTACATCTCGCCTTAAATAGACAACATGTAAAAATGTAGCTACAGTGTATTTTGTAAATTGGTCTGTATGTTGTCAATTATACGAGGGCTGCAGACATATTTACAGAAACTTAAAGTTTGGTCATAATATTTACAGTTTGTGTAAACTGATCATAAATATAAAATAATTTACATGTGAAAAATATGTAGACAGCGGTTGAAAAAAAAGGTTTTCAGTGGTTGATGGTAGAGAAAAAGCAAAAGTAACAGAGCTTTGAAACAAACCACAAATATCTTGTATGCATAGTGGTATAAAGTAACTAAATATGTGTACTTGAGCACTGTACTTATTATTTCCTTTTCATATTACTTTACTACAATTTGTAAAGAAATATACTATTATTACTATAAGTTCTTTGCAGATTTAGATTGTTAATACAAAATATAGCCAACTAATAAATTGGTCTGAGTACTTATCTTTATGATTGTACATACAATGTGCTGCTGATACTGTGTGAGGCTTGTGAATCAGATACAAGTTCCATGTTCTCAAGCTGCTTATGGACTGAGGCAGATTGGTGTTTGGTTTGGCCCTCGGGTCGTGGCCTCGGCTGTAGCCACCCTTGTACTTGTACACCCTTGTACACCCTGTACTCCGGAATGGTCCAGGGTGCAGACCAGCAGGTAGATCCCCGTCCTGTCAAACACAATCCAAGCGGATTACTGTGATCTGAGGGGAACTTTGGAGCTTTGAGCGTGAAGGTGTGCTCTTTGGGCCCTGCCATTTTTACTTCTATAAACACAGACTAAATCCTAAGGTGTCTGCAGTACAGAGAGTGGTCTTGGACTTCTCTATCTTTAATAGGACTTGCCTACTTACTTTGCTCTGTGCACAGGTGTGTTTCTGACTCTTAAACAGGTGAATGTCAACAAAGACTGAATATTTGGCTGGACAGTGTTGTTACAGCCATTAGATCTGATGGGTTGGCATGTTTGGGATCTAAGTCAGACCTGCAGAAAGATGAACTCAGATAATTACTACAAACGTTACTCAATCCATAAAGAAGGTCTCATTTTGCACTTTAAATCTCTGTCTGTAGATGTCTTCTATATCATTCTGACAAGTAGACAGTAAGGAACTCTATGTGTCCTTCAGTGCTGTCGGAATATACTGCAAAACCGTATTGATCTTTAATTAAAGAAGCTCTTAACCTTGGCTGGGCAGAGGACCCCCCAGGCCAGTGAGTTAATTAATGTACTAATAGTCATAATATTTGTGCTGTGCACGGGAGGTACATAAAAGATTATCTATTGTATGTGCAGTTTATCAGCCCAATGATGCTAGAGCCTCGTGCTGTGCATATATCAATATTATGGCCAAAAATCTGCAATACAGACAGAAGAAGAGCGGGAGTCTGTCTTTTAATATCTCCCTCGTTCCATCAGCAGTTTAGCAAGGCCCTGTTTTTCCTCCTGGGACTCTCTGATCAAAACCAGGCGTCCTTTACGGCTACTAATGCTTTGCTGCCTTGACAACACAGCAACTCTAAGCCCTCTAAAGGATCCACATCTCCAGATGAGTCAGGGGTCCCACTCCACCATTTACCCCACACTCCCAAAGAGGGCTTCTCATCCCAGCATCAAAACCTCATACTACTGACCTTTCAGCTGCTCCCACCATCTACCAGACCCCCTTATAAAAAGGTTCCACTGGGGGAGGGAGGGAGAGAGAGGGGAAGAACGTGTGCATGAGCGTCCAGACACACTGTGATATCACCCTTTATAGCTTTATTGATTTCCTCTCAGGATGCAACTATTAACATTGAGCTGCCATGGTGGCGTCTGCTGTGTTGTTTTCTGCAGGTAGGAACACCGGCTCACACCCCCAGCCAGCCTTGTGGATTGTATATGAGGGGGAGAGAGTGGGTGGGGTAAGCACAGGGGAGGCACATGCTTTTATAATTAAGGTCAGCTGGGATGCATTACAGCATTTGGAGGTGTTAAAACAGGCCCTCCTCAGAGAGTATGTTGGCATTGCCCACGCTCGTAAATTAGCCACGCTCCCTGCTGATGTTAGGAACAGGGGATGGGGGGAGGCAGAGGAAAAGAGGGGTATTAGATAGATGACTGGATGTAGACACAAGGCTGGTTTTGATTGTATTGGATTGATCTTTTTTTTTTTTTTTTTTTTTTTTTGCACAAATGGTTGATTTTGTGTGTTTGACACAAAGAATGTGTTTCAGTTAAAACAAATGATGTCCGATAAGTTCCTGTTTGCAAATGTAACATCCTATAATAATTAGGGCACTATTTTGCATATTGGCAGCGCAAATGAAACCAGAATGCAGGAAAACTAGAAGAGGTTAGGGTTAGGGTCAAATAATAGATTAAATAAAAGACAGGTAAGTCAACAGATGAAAGAGCTAAAAGGCTCTCTTTGCACCAACTCTGGCTCCGATGAGGTGGCCGAAACAAAGCAGGGCCCTTCAGATTCACAATAGGGACACTGTCGGCAAGGACAGGGGAGGGAAGAGGGAACAAACAGAACACAGGAGTTTCACAAACAACCTGTCATAAGGCATTCAGCAGGACAGGTCTGACTGGGACACCCAACTCACACTCTTTGCCATGGGTGAGGCAGGGGTCATCTCTCGTATGCATAGTGGGAGACATGTGGCAGGGAGTGGGAGAGATGATGAAATATCAGAGACTGTTTACCTGGCATCTTAGTATCACTGACTTCTGACATAGAAGGACTATTGTCTGCAGTTGGATTTATGTAAGGTTGCAGTGTTTACCTTAAAGATGCAGGGTGTTTAGATTAGATTTAGACAGTTTTTAATTATGGACCCTAGTATATAAGTGACAAATTCATTTATTTTAATTTTATTGCTGTTTAATCTGTGCATTATTTCCTTAATACATTATTGGACAGTTAACTTCTTCATATGTATTGTTGATTGTCTGACTGATAGTATAAAACTATATTACAACATTTACTGTGGCTGCATCATCAGTTTTCCTTATTGTAGCCTGCTTCTTCTAGTCATTGGTTTGGTCAATAATATATCACTACAAATTCAAACCTTCGGGTTAACAAATGATCATAGACACAGATTACAGATTAAAATGTTTACTTATGCTTTAACATTAAACATGGCTATGGACATTTAATTGTAAACTGTAAATGGTTTGGAAGTCTGGCTGATGAAAGTTTTTAGATACGGCCTAATTCTGTGAACTTGTCCTCATTTGACTCATTAAGCAACACTGCTAATCTTAAATCTCCATGAAGCAGCCACTATCATAATTTTCATTCCATCACAATGATTTCAGTTTTCTGGTAATTTATATGGTTTGCTTTGACAGCTTGTAGATACCCATCACTCCAACCCTCCTGAGACTAAACTGAGTGCCAAAAACCCTGACAGGAACAGCAATACAAGCCTGTGCCACTGCCCATTGTTTATGTGTGCTAAGCAGAACTGACCAAGTCACTTCTTTTTTTTTAATCAACTGGCTTGTCATTGTGACAAGAGGAAAACATTGTACATAAGTGTCTTCATTTTGGAACCTGAATTTGATTTCAAAAACATCCCTGAACCTGCCATGAACAGGAGTCTAACCTCTCCATGAAGTTTTATGAAAATCCTGCTTATTAATACCAGCTCCCTGATGTCTACAAGTTAAATACGATCTCCTGAAAAATCTAATATTAAAGAGGGTAATACTTTATCTTTACATTGTCATTCTTTTTTTTTTTTTTAATCTCATTGACAGAATTAACACCAGTAACACGATATACGTTTGAAAGACGTCAAAGTCAGCAATGAGTATATATCTTATTTAAAGAATTGCATTTCATTGTTTTTCTGAAATTAATTTGAATCAACATTTTCTTTAGTAACGAAAGTATTTAAAGGGTAAGTCCACACTGAATCTTAAAGGGCACAGAGCCAAGTTTACAACCTCGACGGTTACCATAATTACCACCTTCACACTAGTACATACCATTCACCTTGTAATTCAGACTAGAACTATTTCTGTGATAGCTGTGACATTGCTGACAGGGGTGTAACTTTTCAACCAACAGAGAGGAATGATTATAGAGAATAATGAGGAACTAAGAGTAGAGTTTCTCATTATTATCTCTGGTCATTACATTGCTTGTTGCTTCCTTATCTTGCCAGCTGCATGGAACTGTACTTTCTGATTCAAAACATAAAACTTGAACGCAAACCTCTGCTTTTGCAAAAAGTTGAAAGGATGAAATCTGTTGTACACCACTGAACTGTCACACAAAAAAATATAGTAATGGGTGTCAACCTGCCGCCACTGTTCACAGGTGTTTTTTTTACACCAGTATTTATTTGACCATTATCTTAAATTGTCCCCATAAAGCCGCACTTGGCAGCAGCATCCTTTGAATCTGTTTGTGAGCCACTTGGGGTTAGTGGTTGCAAGGACCCAATATGGTCGCTTTAAGATGAATAAATAAAACCAGTTTAGTTATGCTGCGCTTCCTTTTTGTGGACGCATTGTTAAGGAAACACCTCAAATTTTGTGGGTTCTCATGTATGCTGGTCTTGTCGGCTGAGCAGTGCTATAAAGTTATATTAAGTGTTCCTCCAGGACATAGTTAGATTAAATGTAGTATATTACCAGGGTTCTTATATCCTAAAACTTGACTTTTGGGCTTTTATTGTGTGTAAAGAATCAGCATATACACTAACAATAACTATAATGTAGCACTAGATATATATCTTCACAATATATGATATATAAGTAGCAGATTTTCATTTTCTTAGTCCTTCGTGGTTCTGATCTTGAGCACTGTTGACCACAGGCAAGCAGCCATAAAATGAGGGGGCCTGACTCTGTTAAGACCACCTCTATTCATGCTCCAGGAGCCGCTGGATGCTAAGTGGCAGCTGGAAAATCACAGCTGCGGGATCAAGCATGCCACATTAGCAGAGAGAGTCCGAATCCACACAAGAGTACAGTACAGCACAATATCAAAAAGTACAATATCTAAGTGGATTTTCTCAGTGATGCTGCTTCTGTGCATCTTGAGGCACCTGCACCACTTTCACGAATGAAAACTAAAGGGTCTGGATTGGTTTATTCTTTGTTCACAACACCCATGATTTTCTTTAATTGTGTGTTAAATTGGAGGTCCGATGTTGTTGGGCAAATTATGTCAATACTTTGACATCAGAAAGGGAGAAAGCGATGAAATAATGTTACATTCACTTATTTTAAATCTGTTTAGTTTATAGCAAAACCTTGCCAAATAAGTTTCCCAAGTCTTACTTTTCTGCTTACACAAAGAGACACAAGGTCCTTCATTATGCCCTTTAGACACCATGCATTTTCGCTGAATTTCAGAGACAGGGCATTTTTCTACAGCAATTTACACTCCTACAATTATAGTTCTGGTGCAGATATGGTGTCGGCCCCTCCTTCTTGACCTCTGCCCTTTGTGAAGCAGGCGAGAGTGTGTTTCCTGATTAATGGCTGACTGAGGGACATGGCTCCAGCTTCAGCACCTTGTCCTCCCAAACTAAGGTGACAGTCTCCTAGGCTCTTTATGGAAATTAACTGCAAAACATAGCCAATTAGACCTGCGTTATTCAGAACAACTCAGCTTTTCACCCTGAATAAAAGCAGGCCCACAGAAGACCTGTACACTCAGACACTGCAGCAAATTAATGTGAAGTGGTGGCCTGCCAGTAAGCCGGTCTGTCTAAGATGGGACATTAAAAGCAGGAATACAAAAGTTTTGTATAAGTTGTAAATTATTGTGTAACAGGACTCAGGGTGGTAAAAGAGTGGGTTGTAAATAATTTTATTTCTAATTATTTCTTGAACTCATGACTTGAAAATGGTAATATAAGGTAATGTTTTATTTGGCCAAAGTAGCAAAAGATAATGTCCATGGATTTAAATGTCTGTAGCTCTTGTTTACAGCCTAGTTTGTGCACAAAATTTTCCCAGGTTCTGCACCTTTCAAACCAAATGTGTAAATGGGAATTAAGCATCTGTATAATGTCTTTTCACTCCACCAGCTAAAGATAGGGCTCTTAGCGCTGATACGCTGTCTTAATTTTCCCTTTCTCAGGTCACTGCAGAGAGCGACAGCATTAGAGTGAGTAGGAGGGTCCTTACTCTATGTGCAAGAATACACTGTGGAAGTTGCAAAGGGCAGAGTCTCTAGGAAATCTACTCTTTCTTTGAAAAAATGTCAGGGGAGAGATAGGAGATTGGCACCACAAAGAGCCTAAAATAGCACGGGCTGCTACGCGTTGTCAGACAAGATTTGGGCTGAGACATTGACTTTTGTTCTGCAAAGTATTGGCCCCTGAAAGGGAGATGGGAGGTGTAAAAATTGTGATTTCTTCTCTTCCCTTGGTTATGTGCAATACATTACCGTCCTGATAATGCATTTTTCTGGGACTGAGATTTGTAACGTCACAATTATTCCTTGTGTGCAATAAAAGAGGTGTACTTAGGCTTGGGATAGAGTTGGGAAAAGGGTAAATATGGACAGTAGTTTCTTCTTGTAGTTATTTAAGTTATTTCTCAAACGCACAGAAGATTAGGACAGATCGCCAACCTCACTGCTTTCTTCTATTTCCAGTGCGCCAACATTCGACATTTCTTCTTTTGCATTCCCTGTGATAACAAAGGCCTCGTATATTTTATGCAGGTTTGTCCCTTGGGCACATAATAGGATTATAAATAAATTCTACAAATTTACAAAAACAAATCACATGGCACAGCTTAGATTTTGCTAATAATTTCTCCATAGCTGATAGATCAAAGCAAGGCGCAGGGACTGCAGAGCCAGGCAGTAGGTTGACCCTGGTCAAACATTTTTAATGAAAGGGTTAATCTCTTCAGAGGTGACTATTCAAGAGCAAGCAGTGTGACCAAATGAAGAATTCAGGTCTGGGATAAGTAGGAGAATAGCGGTCTTGAGGGTGCTGTTGGGTGACAGCAAGGAAGCCCTGAGGTAAAACTGTGCGATGCTGTATTTAAACCCATCTGACCAGGCTCCCTGGTTCACGGCTGAAAGAAAGAGAGGTGGGGAAAAATACGACTGTCTGAACAGCCTATGGCCTATAAGCTCAATTTTGATTCATGGATACCTATCAACTAACCTCACTCATACTCGCACACTCAGACATGCCCATACACATACACATGTGTTTCCATTTGGGCAACTTGTGCTCCTCTCAGAAAGTACCTGCATGTGCTTAAAGTCCTGGCTGTTTGGGATAAACGTTTGTTCTTACGCACCTCTAGTGCTACTGTAAGCACACATGCCCTCATGTGAACAATTGGACTTGAATACGTTCCAGAAAGAGAGCGAGAGAAAGATTAAAAAAAGAGATGCTTTTATAAATGTATAAGCCTTGACTGGTTAAGGAGGTTTAGAAATCTCATCATGTTTGTGGTAAAATGGGCCTGCTTGTAATTAGGAACAAATAAAATTGCTTATCACTTACTGAATTACTGTGCCAGCCATTTGGCTGTGTTCAGAGGAATTAATCAGAAGTGCTATTGACATTACATTGTTCCACAATTATCATTCATACGTTTTATGGTAATTGGGCATTTTTTCACAGGGGAATTAACGTGCCTACGTAATTCCAGACATAATGAACATACACGAATACAAACATTAATCAAATGCCTGAAATAATGCAACGTTTCTGCTGCTGATAGTCACACAACAGAGTGCCGAAATGAAATGTTAGAAATGAGGATATCAGTCTTCTCTTTGATATAAACTGAAATGCCATGTTAATAATTCATTTGTATGAATGACAATGATTCATACTAAGTTGAAGTTATATTTGTGTCTGAATTAATCAGTGATTAGAGGAGGAGCATGGTTTATACAGCTTTATCTAAATGTTTGTATGTTGGAAATTTGATTTATTCTATGACTATTTTACTCTAGCTATCACTGCAAAAGCAACAGTTCTTAAAGATTTCTTCATAAGCCTCCTAGCCTTGTTGTATTAAGCTTTCTTATAAGGATAAGAACAAACCCGCCAAGTGACATCAACCTAATAAAACAAATGAAAAACACTTTGTTCTGAATGAAGTCAAAACTTAGACGTGTAACTCCTCCCCTGTGCCGGCTTTCCAATAACTTCACCGCAGTTCCTGCATGTGAAAATTACACGTTATTGTCCTAATGGCCTTGAGGGGTTGATAAAGGAAGACTTTGCCTAATGCTTCCATAAATGTGTTAGGCAAAGTCCAGCAGGATGTAATTGCATCTAATATATTTACAGAGGATTGATTTCCCTCCCACGACCCACCCACCAGGCAGCAACAAGCTGCGGTCAGTTCACCCAGGTCACTGTGGAGGAGTTCTGTGTCCACTCTGTCCTCTCTACACCAAGTAAGGTATTGGAGTGCAGCTTAATGAGGTAATTAGTCAAAGGCCATGACGAGCACAGGAGGCTAATACCTGTGACCTCTTGATCCTGGATTCCTGACACATGTCTCTGGAGACCGTACAGAAAAGATGGCTGCAGAATCCTGCAGAACTCCTTTGCCTCGGCCAGACAACCCAGCCAATTTCTACTAAGAAGAAAGAATACTCGGGACTCCAGCTAAGCACCCGCCTGTTTCTCCTCTTTTTTTTTTTTTTTTCGGTTTAATTACTCCCACAGCAGTAATGCGCCTGCCCCCTTTCTTCCCCTGAAGAAAAATAAACCTTAGAAAACTTAAACTATTTTACCTGTTTAGAGAACGAAGTTGTGGGCAATTGACAACGGCAGTGAAAAAGCACAAGAAAGGGAAAAAGGATGAGGAACACAAAGCTGGTTGATGCTTTTCCCCTCTTCCATTCTTTTCTTTTCTTTTTATCAGGTTATGTTACTGGAGGCTTCATTAATCACCACCGCGACAGTCTCTGCCAGGGGGAACTAACTGCATTTGGCCCAATTAGGCACTATAGAGACAATAGGAACAGCACAAGTTGTGCCTCTATGCCAGGAGCCAAGCATTGCCTCCCTGTCATTACCTACAGAAAAGGAAAAATTAACCCCTACCGGCTCCCCTGCTTTCCTCCATTGATCGGAGGCTTTTGTGTCCCTGGAGCGTGGCAGACAATTACAGATATTATTACATCTGCATTGATTTTTTTTTCTTTTTTAAGAGAGCAGAGTGTCTCCAAGCAATTATAAAAATTACAGTTCGGAAGTCGGCCAATTAAAATGGCCCTGGCCCTGTTAGGTGGAGGTGGTGTTGGTGGGAATAGATGGACAGGCTTCACTGTGAGAATGTTTGAGGCAGTTTTACACAAGTACCGGACACATGCATTCACAATCCTGTTCATGGTCAGAACATTAAAATCAATTATGTTTTCAAACATGGTAAAAGAAGTTTGAAGCATGGATTAGAAATACTTGTCAGGTGGCACTAGCTGTACTGTGATTATTTTAGATTATTATCATCAGCACCAAAACAGGTACAGAAAACCAAAACTAGACTTCCTTAATATGAGTTGTTTTGTTCAGGGTTTTATTAATAGCATTTTAGCATCAGGTGTGTCTTCCTAATTACATTCCTAATTCCTAAATTAGTTTAGGGTCAAATTTGTGTCATGACACACTGTAACTGACTCTTTCCTTTAGTTGTATGAATATATGCTTGTACAGGTGCCTCAAAGATATTCATATGATGTGTTTTCTGATTCATGCTGAGAGTGTCTTACCTTCAGGAACAAGCTCTTTTATCATCTTTATCCAACCAAGCAAATGTTTTTGCTCTCATTTCGATCTGTCATTCTGTGTCTCACTAACAGACACACACTTTCCATCTTTCACTTGAATACTGGTGTTCTCCTTAGGAGCAAAGTTGGCTTTTACCATGGCCTTCTAACAAGACTTCCTGAAACCACAAAGAGTGAAAGTGCTGATTGGCGTTACCTTGAGACGGAAGACTGGCAGTGTAAGTGATGAGGGATCAGTGTGATGCAAATAATGAATCCATTGTTTTATTGCTCTGCAGTCAGAGTTAGGAAAGAATTACTGTTTATTATTGGTACATGTGGAAGTTCACTGTAACACACATATTTGTTCTCACAAACACTACCTGGCCCTTTTTTTTTGGAATAGTTTGAGTTGAGCAGGTGGGCCTTGGGATTATTCAAACTAGGTTTTGACTAAGGAAGTAAACAATACCACAAAACATAAAAAGATGTCTTTACAGAGACACCCAGACACTTAGAAACCAAAAAAAAAAAAAAAGAAAGAGTACCATTTAAATAAACAGCATTTGGTGCAGGAGGAAAAGGGACAATGAAACTGTGGTTCTGAGTTGCAGTCTTTTTATCACCCGACATGCTGCATGTGTTTGAAGTGGAAAACCACTGTTTCTTTAATCCATGGAGCATTCAAATAAGTTTATTTCTCCGGGATTAAAAACAGTAACAATAGCAGACTGTTAAAAACAAACAGCTCCAAACAAATGGCGGCGAGGCTGCCGCGCTCAGCTTACGGGTAAGCTCTCCATACATCATGGTCTGTTTCATTAGCTTGAATGTATTATTATTGTTTATCTGTTCAGCGTTCCTGATTAAAAATGGAGCCATGCTTTCCCTTTTGGATTACAGAGTTAGAAAGGTTCAGGGGTGGCTTGCCAGTGTAATCCTCAGCATTCTTTTCCAAAAACAGCTACCTCAGAAAAATGGGAGAGAAAAAAAGGCGTTTTCAACACCTGAACACCATGGTGCATTTGATTAAGGAGGGCTAATTCAGAATATCATCAAAGGGGAAAGGAGCGTGGTCCGTGTGTGTGTTTTAGTGTGTGTCTTTGTTGTTTATTGTGTGTGCATAAGTTCTGGCAGCTGCTTTAGGAAGAAAAAAAATCAGGACTTGTCTCACGCAACCCTAAATCAGGCACATAGAAATCTGGACAATGCATTCTTAATGTCTGGTATTAACTCTTCAGTCATTTCTCTAACTCTCAGTTGATGAGTTAGAATGTGCTTGCTTTAAATACACGACGATGCGGTCCACTATTAGTGCAAAATGTGCACTCGCTTGATGCTGATGTAGTAGAATCTAAAAATAATTGCCATCTTTGTTATGTAAACTTTCAGCAAAGAGGCTATAAAACACTAGAAAACACCGTGAGAGGTGAGAAAGCACAGTTTCTAGTTGTCATCAAGTTCCCCCTGTGCCATCTGAGACAAATGTTGTGCAGTGATGTTGTCCATCTGTCAGGGCTTTAAGTCACCAATGGTAGTGAATGTGAAGTGCACATCAGAAAGTCAGAAAACTGTCTTGATGATAAGCAGATGAACCTGGACTGGGTCCAGACAAACTTCACGTTCCACTGGGGGCGATGGAGGAACGGAGAGAGAGAGAGAGAGAGAGAGAGAGAGAGAGGGCTGCAGTGGTTTTTGTCAGAGTGAATATTCTGAGATATAAATGAGACAGTTGGCTCGTTTCATAATGA
Organism: Anabas testudineus; assembly: GCF_900324465.2. NCBI lineage: Eukaryota > Metazoa > Chordata > Actinopteri > Anabantiformes > Anabantidae > Anabas > Anabas testudineus. Next base: position 8,641,711 of record NC_046630.1, on the reverse strand, counting down.
AATATAAAAAAATTCACCTGGAATTGTCGCGTTGGGTCCTTTTTAGGTGGCAGACTATGAAAGCTATTGGTTACAATTGAGCAGTTATAAATTTATGATGAAGGAAGTGATTTTGAGAGAGTCTAACTAAAACAGTGCGGAATATCCCTTTGGGTTTTATTCCGACTGTAAGTTCTAATCTGACAGCTATGACTCACAATTACACTTTGAGCCCACAATCACTTACAACAGTCACCTCTGAGAAATCCCCCACTGAGCTGAAATGCCCAAAAAACATGAAAATTTAAATGAAATTATGGGAACTGCCTCGACAGTCAGTGTGATGACACGCTTTCAGATCCTATTGGAAGGGTCTGAATGTGGTGAAATGTAAAATACTGGACGCATGGAGGCCCAAATGGGAAGCTAGATTCTACATGGGTCCAAGACAGGAAAACTATAGAACTGAGATAAGCAGGAGGAAGAAGGAGGAGGGAGAGATTCTCATGTGAATCGCTTACCAGCGGACACACCGTGCCACTTGCATTACGGTTACTGTTGCATCAAGGGGCAATGCAAAGGGGCCCTCTTTCTTTTTGTCGTGCACCCCAGGGTTTTTGTTCTTCTCTGATAAAAGGAACCAAAGAGACTTAAAATTGAGCTGCTAACTCCTGTTATGAAATCAGATATCAGATTTATGATTTGGTGAAAATAACCTTATTTACTTCAAGTAATTGCCAAATACTTAGCTGCATTACAGTTTTACATTTGCTTGACAACCAATAGGAACATTGAAAAATATTTTGCTCTGTTAAGTATTAGTAAGTTTGGTGTTGTACAAACTAGCTTCAGTTCATGCCTGAGGCTCATGTTTATGTCATGCACATTACCATTTTACTGGCTGTCAGTGTCATTATATCTCCAAATGCAGTTTATTCATGGTGTCTGGCGTGCCTTAACTCTGAAACACATACTCCATGTTCCCTGGAAGCTCCAATCAGACTTTTAATAGCATTGATGCCTATTTGTTAGCCAGAAAAAAAGGTCATGCAATTGGATTTCCGATCTCCCTAAATATTTATCTCAAACATGATGTGTGCCTCCCCCTCTCACACAGCTTCTGTTTTTTCCAAGCTGTAGGATGGGATCAATTGATCTATTGAGTCTGATTAACAGAATAAATTTAAATTGTCCAGAAAGCGCCTTATGGTTTGTTGCAGCTATTTCACCCTGTCAATTAAAAACAAATCTCAATCTCTGCAAGAAATGTTTACTTTGATTTTCACTAACTAGTTGTTTTGTACAGGTGAAATCAGAGATGTGCGATAATCTTACAGAGAAATTCATTTAACTAGGCACACATTCAAAACCAGTTAATATTCAATACTGTTTTCTCAATAGCAAGACCATGTTGTTTCTATCTTGGAAGAGAATGGGAAGATGAAAAAGAAACCATGGATTCTCGACGTATTCCTTTCTTCTCCCTAGAAACAGACAGGTACCGCAGCAATAGATTCATGTAGAAGTTTCCCTGCAGCCAGTAAGTGCCAAGCTGTGTCAAAAATGACATGCATCTCCTGTTTCCATGTCATGCCATGCATGTGATGTGATGAGCGAGTGAAGGCAGTTCCTGCAGAGAATAGTAGGGGGTCATTATTAAGCCTCTTAAATTAGTGCCCCCCTCCCACACAGCCCTTGCAATTTTCCAAGACCCACAATCACATGCACACCCACTGAACTCAACACATTAGATTTGACAAAGAAAATAATTTGCAAAGTTTACTTGCAGCAAACTCATTTCATATGTGAATGAATTGTACCTGTATGGTATGACCCATTTAAACTCAAAGTCACAGATGGACGCCTTGAGAACCTATTTGAGCAGAACCATGCTGTTAGCTAGCTATAGACTGTGCCAATTGCGTGTCCTATGCAATGCAATTTACGTGTCTCTCCATCACATTCACTTATATGGTTCAACTCACAAGAACTACCATTTAGATCACTTATGGGGTAGGGGAGCACTAGTATTAATACCATATGTATGTACCACATTCGTATAGAGTGGGTGGCAACAGCAGCAGAAAGCTTAACCTCCATTGCCCCTGAACACCATCCTCAGTGAAACATAAATGACACCGTGACAAACTCGGGTTGTGCCCCAGCTGTGGAAATGGACTGCTTCTGGTGCTTCTGCTGTTTTGATGGGCAGGTACCACCAGTCCAGCATCTGCCTGGCCCATCTAAAGGCTCCTAATAGTCACAGATTAAAGAGACCTCAACCCCAAGGTCAGCATCTGAGGGAATGGATGTGTGTTCTCGAGAGTGAACATCATTTTTTTTTCTTTTACCACGCCCTTTGTCTCACTTTTATTCCACTTCCTTTCACTTATTTTCAATCTCTTCTGTGTCTGTCTTTGGATCTGTGCATCACATTCTCTTCCTCTCCCGCCATCGTGTATATGCATATTTACAAGAGTGCTCATAACTGGTGTCTGGGGAAGGGTAAGGAGCAGTGGGGAAGGGAAGCCATTAGGGGAATAAAGAGAGGTGCTGCCTCACAGCCGAGCTTCACAGGCCAGTGGAGCAAATCAAATTGGGTCTTGTTCTGCGGCAGAACACACACACATACATGCACTCACACAGAGAGTCAGTGACAGTGGTGGAGGCACACAGTTGACAGCAGTGCCTCTGGGACATTGCAGGGCTGGGCATGTCTAGGGCTGGCCCACTAAGGGATCCAGTCATAACCCCCAACTCTCTCGAGCCACAGGTCAACTCATACAGGAAGACGACGAGGAAGAACGACATAGTAAAAATTATGGGACCAACATAATGCTGGAAAAGTGATTTTTATAGCTGTAGTCAGTTTCAAATTTGTTTGGTTGTAAATAATAAAGAACATGTTTGAAGGGTGGAAATCCTTCAAAAATGATTAAAAACAAGTTCCATATTTGATTAATATGTTATTGTTTTTTGCCTTTTCATGGGATTTGTTAAGAATACAGAAATTATAGAATATCTTTTTTTAATTCCTTAATGCTAATCTAAAGTTTGTAACCAATGTATAACTGAACACATAGAAAAATAATCAGATCGCCATTTTTAAGGACAATATTACAATTGCAGGTTTCTCTTCTCTCTTTTATTATTCACAGCACTTTCTGTATGCTTCCAATACCTCTAATTTGCAGTCTAGCTGAAGTCTGTGTGTGAGGGCATGTTATACTCCTATACTGCACTAAGCTCTCATCTTCAATCATCAATCTGGCCTTGTTCACTGTGTTGAGGGCATCATGTCAATATAAACATGAATGTTTCCCAAATGATTTTTCATTGGTGTCTTAATTTGCATTATTAAGTGATAGTAACAAACACCTACTTGGCAGGGTGTTTGTTTCTTGAACTTCCTCCATGGAGACAGATGTTTATGCCTTCCTGATTCTTTCGAATCTGTAACATTTACAAAACAAATAAAATTGCGTTCAGTTATCATTTTAAAAAACAAGTCGCTGTTCAGCTCTAAAAAAAAGGGATACAAGTAGGAGCTTAAAAATATGTAGAGCAGAATATAATAAAAAACACTCACACGTTGTTGATGACATCCCTCGTGACAGTTTTTATGGCAACTAGCAACATCCATCTACCTTCTCTGCACTAATACCTCATTTATAACTGCTCAAATCCTCTTTTCCCATAATGTACAGAATGAGATTTAAGTTATTAGCAGGCTCATAGCAAAGCTGAAGAATTGGCAGAGGACTCCAGGTACACAGCACTAAAGCTAATGAAAAATGAGATGGAAAGTCATTCTTAGGGCTTTAGTTTTATTAGAAATACATGGTAATAGCACCAAAACCTTAGTCAACATAATGTTCGCTGCCATCCATATGATACACATGCCTATGGGGCACTATTCATCTACAGCGAAATAAAAGAAGAAGTGTAAAAAATACATGCAATGCTTACACTTCATTCAGTTTCTCTAAAGGATTACAACCACAAATCACTTTTGCTCAATTCATTACATGCCTGCAGAGAGAGGGCAGATGTGTGATGAATGGTTGTCTGCAAATGGACTTGTCGGTAATAGAAAAATGCACACACTTTAATTAAAGAGGGCCGGACAAGTGGATCCGGGTGTCTCTCTACATCTGTACAGGCAGTGTCGTATATCAGGAGGTTCTCAAGGCACAGGGCAGTAAGAACAAGTTGTATATGTTCATTTTGAAGACTGAAGAAAGCCTACATGATAGCATAGTTTTATGATCACAAAGATTGTAAACTGACTGCATAAAGGGGTACTTGGATTACACTAAATTGAATATAGACACATGAGTGTAGAGATGTTTTCCTCAAAACCAAACCTATTGCAAAGATAAATAAAGTATATTTTGGCCTTAATTACTGAATGCAATCATACGTTTTGTTTATAGTTAAATCTACAGGTTATAGACTTAATCTGTATTTTTCTAAACTATCTAAAACTGTATTTTTAAGTAAAACTCTACAGATGATTTAGAAATATTAAAGAAGAATGTATTATTGTGTTGTTGTCCCACTGTTATAATTACATCCTTTTAATGTAATAAGCACAAACTACAACATATTCCCCCCGATACTCTCACAGTGTCTGTTCTTACGTCCATTACATAGTCTTTGGCATTTCACTCCAGTGACACAAATCCTATGCAGCTACTTTTGTTTAAAGGCAGGCTATTAATGAAGAGCTCTTCAGCTAAATACATCTTTATTCTGCGATTAACGATGGTGCTTGAAGTAAGCACTGGTGTGAAAGGAGGCTGAGGCTCTTCAAGCCTTTACAGCCACTCTACCATCAATCAGGCCTTGTGTCCAGTAAGTGCTGCTAACATTTATGAAATATTCATCAGCCATTCACTTTTGCTTTCCACTCACCCTAATCATTATGTTTGGGCAGCATTGTGTCACCTCTCGTTTTTTTTAAAGGGTACAATCATCTTGCTGAAGGGAGGTGAATTAGAGAATGTGTTCTTGCTTTTACGCCATTTGTTCCACGGTTGGATTTTTTTAAAATTTTGGTTTTGTATAAAAGCATCTGTCTTCTGTTTCCTTGTGTGAGGCTCCTTTCCGTTTTCTGTTGACTAACGTGTATGTAAGATTTAAAATTTGTGTGACGTATAATGCAATAAACTTTAATTTCATATATTTAGTAGTGAAATGTGTGCAAACATACAACTTACACTATTACTGCCTATACCTGCCAACACATAACACACAGAAAAAAGTGTGAAAGAAACTTAATGAAATCACTACTTTGGCACTTTTGCATTTTAATCAGCTTCTAATATGACCTACTAACACAAACTCATTCCGCTGTGACTGTGATTAATGCCATTATGATACAAAGAATATGATGTTCGCTTGTGTTACTGTGAGCACTCATGTGACCCACCGGTTCAAGACCCAACCAATGCAAGATGTGATATTCATCACCATCCACTGACTACAGTCAAACACGTGTCACTTCACAATAGCAAAGGGAAATTCAACCTTATTCTTTGCCCATTTGCAATTCGTATTGCTGTGAGCAAGTTAATCTATCCCCAGCAAGAACTCATTGGACATTACAGCTTAAGCGAAGATGTCCTCAGTTGCCCGTCTTGCATTTTAAACAGGGGGCAAAGAGCTTTGGTACAATTTTCCAAACACAACTGAGCTAACACTGATTTATTGCTCCAGTTTATAGAACTCATATTAGGAATTCATGGACCTGGCAAAAGGGATTAGAGCATTTATTTCAGGCAGGGAGATGATCCTGTCATTAATGGTCGATACTTTCATCATCGTTTAAACCACAGGAATTTGCCCGGTGACGAATCGTGGCGGACATAGCTATCAGGGTTGTGCAGCTGTAGTCGTTATCTCCCGACGACCCGCTCTGCTCGGTGAACGTGGACCCGCGCCCATCAAACTTGGATTAGGCTGTCAATCAAGCATCGGCTGTGTATATTGTGTTACAGTTTCTCCCAAATGTCACCAAGATCAGAGTAATTTCTTGGCTAATTGCATCTCGTCTCCCTTTAATGCTGCACGTTTAATGGTTTTGTTACATTGCGTGACAAGATGGTGTTTCTCTCATATTGGCACGGTGATGAGCAGAAAGAGGGCCCCCTCTTTTGTTTAGAGAAGGAAATGAAAGAATAAATGACTGTTAAAGTTCAGAGGGCGGATTTCTGAAATGGCAGCAAACAAAGAGAAGAAACTGAGAAATGATCCCAATCTTGCCATAGCGTGACATCAATTACACAAATTTCTCATTAGAAAGGGTTGCTCCGTAAAAGTCTGCTAGATTTGCCTGGGTTGTCTTATTCTGGGAGTGGCAGGATGTTGTGCTGGAGATCTGTGTCAAAGCCAGCTCAGAGCAATAGTGAGGATTTTCTCTCCTCTGACACCTACTTCTTCTTTTTTTTTCACATGCCGCTGACTTAGTTCAAATATGACAAATACAATTTCAAGCATTTTACCATGTCCATGTGCTTCACCACAGCGAACAATAGTAGCCACAATACACCCATTAATTCCCTCCTCTCAGAAGTCTCTGCTAGGGGAAATACTATTAACCATGTTAAATGTAATGCTGAAATGCTAATTCCACTGCACATCATCAGCAGGATTACATTCACAATACTTGTGAAGTTATACTGGAGGGGGTTGCACAAATAATTACTCAAACTGTGTTTCTCAAATTCCTCACAGGCCAAACTTGCACAGGGGGCCTAATTCATTACTGTATCATCATGTCAGTGGCTCTGTTTTGCAATGAAAGAAATATGGAGGTGCCATGCACAAAATAAAAGCCACTGACAAGCCTTTTAAATAGTCTGTCTTATTACTTGGGTGCATAACATAATCCAATATCAACTAGAAAGCATGATCTCATATATTTAGCTCATATGCCATAGCTTTTTTATGTGCTCTTGTTATATTTTACACCTTTAAATTAAAATAGCTTCTGTCAAACACAACTTGACTGAACTTGATGTACTGTTACCTGTTCTATCTTCACATCACAGTATAATCAAACTACTACAACACAATGAGATCAATTTAACTTCTGGCTCCAGCACCGTTTATTATTGGTCAGATGAATTAAAGAACAGCCATGAAAACATTCAAAGAATTTACATAGTATAAATATAGAAGAGAAAAGAAATAACACAGCAACAATAACAAACACTTACCTGCTTTCCATTAGTGCACTTAACCTCCTCTTTATGGTGAGCAGTCCCACTTTACGTTTCCTGTGGCTAAATGCGTGTCTCTAATTCACAAATGAGGGGACGTTTTGAGTGGCCCTCTGTCTCCCTGATGAGCAAATGCTGCAATTAACTTTTCCTCACTTCTAGGGAGAGAATGTGTTTTAAAGACATTAGCCTACAGTCAACAGCATCTTCTGGCTAGTGCTAAATTAAAGCTGTTTTTTCTTTGTGGTATTTAATGTTACAGTGCAAGATAATAGCCCATTAAGTTATATTATTCAAGGATGATTTAATGGAAAAAAATAAAGAAAGATAGTCATTAGACATTATTACTGTCAGTAATAATCAGTTGATATGCATATGCAACTTTCTTTAACATGCACCATTGCTCCATTCCTTTCCCGTTTCAATACAGCAATAGACTAAGGCTTAGTGAATGGTGAAATGAATCTCAGGTGCACAAAAGTTTTATGGGCGAGGACCTTGATAAGGATTCATGATCAAAATAGCAATAATAAGCAGCATCAAGTGTTCTTGGTGTTACTGCTGACATGACACTCTGGTAAATAATAAGCATATGTCAGGATTAAACCTGATTTAGTCCTGTAATGATCTCATTGCATCCACATGTGCATCCTGTGTTTGTGAGTGAGTGTGTACGTGTGCACACTTGGCTGTGCCTGCCCATGGTTGTGTATGTGTGTGTCATTACAACAAGAGCTGGTTGCATCCATGAGCAAAATGGCTGCATAATTGGTGATGTCCATGACACTGTGCTCTCTGTAGGTGTTTTTTCTGCATGTTGCCCAGACTCTAATTACTGGGGTTTCAGCGGGGAGGCAAGGCAGGCAATGAGGAGAAGGCGCCTGTGCCGCCTGATTCTGTCAACTGATGGGTTGTTCTGTCTGCGGCACAGCCAGGCAGCCCAGAATCCCTGGAGTGAGTTTGGGAGAGACCCAGAGACTGGTCATATCAACAAATCTTAATCAAAAGCCTGAAATTGTCAGCTGTCATACACTTTTTGTGATCTTTGATACCTTGCCCCTCCTCTGACCCACACCGCCAAATAATACCTGGCTACACACGCGCACACACAGGGACACATTCACAGAGAAGCGCGGAAACACGTGCACACACATATTCTAACACAGCTTACACATGCACCCTCTCTCGCGCACACACAGCATACATGATTTTATGCTGAAGGGACATATGCAGTTTTACACATGTGCACGCACAAGCACTTCCATGCACACACACACACACGATCCTCTTCTGCAAAATACGAGCAGTCATTCGGGGTCAGTATGTTAATGTATTATTTATAGTGTCATTACCTTCGCAACATACAACTTTGTATATATAGGTGTAATGAAACACATTAGGTGAAAACACAAATCTTTTCTTTATAAAGAATAAATACTTTAATTAATATGGGGTTATTATGCCACTACTATGCTCTGCTGCAGTGTTTTGTACAATTTGACACTATCATACCTGAGGATTTTGGATGACGTCCAGTGGTTTCTAAACTAAACCTTTTAGTGTAATAAATGAAAGCTCCAGCACGATGTGCTCCAGCTTAAGAGTAGGACATTTTGGTTTACTGAGTCAGGTCAGCGGCAAACAATGCCATTTTATTTTGCCCCAAGTCCCCTTTTCAGACAATCTTAAACTTGTACTTCAGTTCAGGAGGGGATGGTGGCTTTGATCGACCAACTGTTACTAAGAAGCTTTAAGGGGGTTTAAAGGACCTAAAATGTATAAAATGAACGGATCAAGAGCAAGCAGAAATTTGACGGTTCAGAGGCAGGTTAAAAAAGTAAGGCCATTCCCATACAGCGTATATCTAGTTCACGCATATTAGCGAATGGCAGATGACAAAAGTAGAATCTAAGAGGCGATTAGCGCTGTTGTTAAACCCATGCTCACATGGGGTAAATGCAGCTTCACACGCTGCACTCCTGTGTTTGAGGCCTATTTATGAGGGGAGATAAGTAAATATGTATGATGTTTAGCTGTGCCCTACATCCTTCACTAAATCACAAAGCATGTTGCCGTGTGAGGAGGAGACACGTGTGAACCTGTGGAAGACAATTCCGTATGATAAGTGCAGCACAATAACTAAATAAATAAAATAAAGCCAAATAAACAGGGCTTACAGGCTACTAAATCCATATAGCACCAATCTAAAATTACATTTTAATTAACCTTTTTTTCCTACATTACGTTAGCACGAGCTTTTGCTTTGCCGTGATGGAAAAAAGAAATTGTTCTTTGATTAGAACTCATGCATGATTAAGTAATTGTTAACATAGTAACAAAATAACAAAGACAGAATTATTAGCGCTGTCAGAAATGCTATCATCATTTAATTGGCAATTCATTGATTAAAAAATACAGAAAAAACATTTCTCTTTTGTTAATAAGGACACATCAACAGAGGCCCTGCCCTCAGTAATGAAGCAGGCTTGGACTGCTAATGATAACTGTTATTTATTCTATGGCTACCGAGGTTTATTTGGCCCAATGTGGCAGCACGAACCTCTCTCACTTTGGTAATTAAGCGTGTTGATACTGCAGGATGCTTACCTGCAATTATGCCATTTTAATGAGCAACAGCGGATGGAATAAGGGCAACGCGAGGTCAGACAGAGGCAGCAAAGCATTGGTGTTTTAATAGACACTTAAATGCTGTTAATTTAGCTTCCTGTAATGGAGAAGCTAGCTTATAGGAAATATCTACAGTTGCAGGCGTGTAAGTCTCTGGCAAGAGGCTGAGGGGCTTTTTGAGGGAAAGGTGAAAATTCGTATACTATTCAGAGACTTCTGTTGCTGCCCAGAGGAGGATCTCCACATCTTCTGCTTGTTATCGGAGGCAGTCTTGGCATGTTTTCAGCTCTCAGGACTGTTGATGGGTTTAGGCAAAGGTTTGGCAGGTTCTTACCTCCTCTTGTCCTCAAAATGTGTCAGTGTCAGGCTGAGTGCTGGATTTTTATGGAGCAGAACCAAGACATGAAGAAGGGGAAGAATTGAAGTTAAGAATGTATGTATGGTGTAAGTTTTGGTACGGTATTAAGTTTTTGTAGGTTAATAAGGAAAAATATGCAAGAAAACATCATCAGTTTTTGTGTGTGTTACATTTAAAATGGGGAAAGAACAGTCTGGTTAATCAGAATAGTGCATGTTATATTTGTCATGGTTTCTCCCCTCGTTCAACAGACAGATCAGCTGGTTTTCCCTCACCCCTCGCATGGATCATGTGTCACCTGTTCGACTGTGTAAGCACACACACACACACACACACACAGCGGAGCTACAGTATGCAGGTTATTATAACTCCTGCGCTGGTCTCTGCGAAGGTGGTGTGATAACAGTCATTAGGGTAGCCGTGGGAGGAAACGGAGTCTTATTAGAGGAGCATGGAGATTCATTGGAAAAACAAGCACTTTCATTAACAGGTGTGAAGCTATGCAAATACATAAACACACCCTGGTAGCCCACTGGCCTCACACCTGCACAAGGAAAAACGGCTGCTTATTAGCGCAGCAACCCTGCAATTAGTTTGGAAGAATCAGATTCAATTAAAATGGACCATAATCTGTGTGTAAATGTCCAGATGCATGTGAACATTCATAAAAGTTGAATGGAAAAATAAAGTGGCCAAATTACGCAAAATAGGAAATGGGTACCCAGCAGTGTTGCAGTAGTGCTTACTCCTCTGTTGGTACTGTAAAAAAACTTGAGACTTTTTTTTCCTCCTTCTTTTCTTTAACAAAGTGTATTATTATAAAATTTAAAATAGCATCAACTTGCTGTTTAGTGAGGCGTGTAGTGAACATCTGTATTTCTTTCAGTGTAGGTGAAAACAGTAAGACGGTAAAAGTCAATGTGACGCATTTTCTATCCAAGCTCTGTAAGATCTTTCCATTTTTTAGACTATTTATGCTGTTGTTTGCTCTGCTGCTCATTGTTTCTTTAATGAAACCAGCATAACTACATGGCAGTAGCAGCAAGATATGGAATCAGATGGATCAGAAAACACTTTCCTGTGTGACACATTTAATGCACGACATGCTTCCAGTGAGAGCTCTTGAATGGGTAGATTTTTGAAATGTGCCAGAGTGGCTCCCCACTGAGCAGTAAGCTAGGTCTTTGATGTATCGTGCTGTAATGTGGTTGTTATCCGTAATCGGCTTGAATTCAGGAGGGCCACGGCTGAAAGAAGAACAGTGGTAACATGTTCTTGTGAAACATTAAAATGCGACTGTCTTCCATTAAAATGTGCCACCCTTGCCTGCTGCGACCAAAACAAAACACCCTGAAAGCCCCTATTTGCGAAGTACCCGAAAACATGCATTCATAAAAACATGTAAAATTTAGTAAAAGTCAAAATGCGGATGTTTGTACAGTTTCTGACAGTATAAAGTATAAGATGAGTAAAGAACACTGTATATCATTTAAATCCCGTGAACCCGTGAGCCGATGCTAAAATGGAGTTTTGTGACGCTTATGCAAATTTCCTGTTTCTGCACATTTGTGATACCATACGTTTAAACAAGAAATAATCCTGACGCTATCACATTAAGCTGGGATATGAAAGGTGCGAGGCAGACAAGAGTTAGCGATATGCATCAGTGTAGGACTGGCAAGGAATATGGAGATGATATTTTGCAGTGCATGAATAACAATCAACAGTTGAGGGAACAAAGAAGTGTTTTTGAAATATGAACTCTATTATGCACTAAATGAGACCCCTAGTAATGGTGTTTTAATGTTGCACCAGGAGACAGCGAATTTTCTGAATAACAGCTAAGGAGGTGACTTGGACCGTAAAAATCTTAACATTTAATAATCCAGGAAATCACAACTAGTTTTGCTGTCATACATCTGCCAAATAATATGGTTGCTCTTTAGAATCGAGGCCATAACACTGCTCCACATTTGCACCCATCCACATGGCTCAACAGATACTAATTTACATTACCTGTAATATGGTGTAATAAACAGATTTTGATGATGCTGTTAGGGCTCCTGAAACAGTCAGATGGCCTTCCTAGAAAAAAATAAATAAAGTTAAGCACCCAGGTTGTGATTGTTGCTCTAGAGATCTTCAATATTATTACCATCTAGTCTGTGCATAGGGTTTTAATTTAGCAGTGATAATTTGCTTATGCAGGTCTCCACTGATTAGACTTCTTTGTTGCACCAACAGTTTTTAATATAGTGTGAATTACCCACTGTGCTTGTTTATACCACCCGAGCAGGACAGAAAATCAGCAGCAAGCCTAGTTGAAATTAAAGATGGTAGAGAGACGGACAGACTGAGAAAGTCTATCTGGAGGAGACAGAGGGAATGGATGAGATTGTAGGCGTGGTTGAGGGGGGGCTGAGTGTTTGTAAAAGAGAGTAATCAAACTGCAAAAAAGACCAAAATATAATATTGAATGCAGCTGACTCTGTGACATTAGGTAGACTATAATAGTCAGGTTTGAGAGGCCATCCTCATTGAGGCTCGCAAGGGTGAATGGAAGTGTACTAGTTATGCATCATTACAGGGGGAAGAGCTGTCCACTTCCTGCTGGGAAGAGATGCCCTCTGCTTTCACACTAAGCGGAGTGGTGCACAAAATAACAGCATAGCAAGTGTCTATCCCCCTCTCTTTGACAGAGGGCTCATATGAAGAGCCCGTGGAAAAGGATACGCCTCCATTTAAACTTAAAAGCAGGCGTCTAATTCACAGCTCACAAGAGAGAAGTCATAATAGCGCACAGTTAAAAGATAGCAGAGGAAGAGAGGTTGTCAACAGTACATAAAAATGCACAATTACAATGGCAAAGCATGCAATTTGATATTTTTCAACTGAGAAATGGCACAGATGCGAGATTTTAAATTCAATTATGAAACAAAGCGTGGATTGTAAAAAAAAAAAAAAAAAAAAAGAGTTTGGTTCTCTTTTGAGTCTGTGTGAGCAGGCACAAGGCTGCACTATGCATCATCAGTCTGTATTGTGAAGAGCTTCTGAGGTTTTTTTTCATCAAGGTCTTATCCACTTCAGAGGTTCAACAGATTAGTGATCCACTGGGGTGCAATGGCTTTTCAGCACCATGCTTTACGTCCAATTTGAAGTGTCTAAGAGCATGCTTGTCATTAGTGTTTACTCAAGACTGTTTTTTAGAGAGCCCGGACTGAATGTGACATTAAAGACAAATAAAACCGCATCAGCCGCGCTGATCTTTTCGAAGGCTCTGGAGAAACGGGTCCAACATTTTATCTTGGCAGACAGCAGTTGCAGAGGTTATAGATAGACCAGCTTGCTTACACTATTATTTACTAGTGGAGCAGAATGTCAGCCCTCCCTATATACCTCTTTGCTTTTCTCTCTGTATTGTTTGCCCCCTGCCTTTGTGAAAGGGGACACTTTACAGAGGTGAGTGGTGAGAGAAAATATTTCTATCTTGCCATCAATGGATCAATGGAGATGTGTTTACCTGTCTAGGGGCACAATGTTCACTCCATAATAATGGATATTAAGCAGCTTGTTGACTGAGTGCTCTTGTCCTGGCCACTTGTCAGTTCCTTAAATGCTGCTGGTCAGTGGAGACACACACGCCACCACCACAAGAGTTAGCACAGACACCCGGTGTCTCTCAGATTCTCGCCATGGAAGTCACTCCCTCCACTTGGTGGACAATAAAAGGACATGTCGGGTCAATGAGATTCTCTGTAATTAAACTGAAAGGGGTCATTTTCAGCAAACTGAAGCTGTTTGGTTGTGGGGTGCTGGCCTCTGCACACACGACCCGACCAGTCTGAGTAAGCAGACTCTGCAGCTTAAGTTTCTGGAGGGACACATGAGTTGGTAGAGAATCTTTAGAACAATATACATTCCTCACCACAGGTTACCGCTCATCCTTGCACAACGCTGTTTTTGATTAATGGTGCTGAGATGATGATCAAACCATTAAGATTTCAGTAGTCGCCAATTATATCTCACATAAAGTCAACTTTACAAATGTTGAGCTGTAGGGAAAGTATTAATATGTTACAAGAACCATGGTCAATGACAGATACCTGCTTAATATTAGTGCAGTCAGCTAAATTCTCCACCCCCCTCCAGTTAGACAGAGCTCAGGATGAAGCATACCTTTGTTTTTAATCTTCTTGGCTTCTCCATAATCCAAACTGTTCTTCACTGTGTGATAACTGTCTCTCATGTGGAGCGGATTTTCAGCTCATACTTCAATAAAACAGAAACCCATGGTCATTTTGTGGCTGCTGGGCTTCTTGGGGGAATGCACAGTCTGGCTTTCTAGCCGCTGCAAAGTGGTGTGATGGGAGCAGCAGAATGAAAAGACTGGGTTTGTTTTACATAAAGGGTGCAACCATCAGGACTCAGCAGGACAGGCAGAGAGTGGCTCTCTGGGCCCGATAAATCATGACCTGCATTCATTCATTCAGCACATTCAGACCCAGACACACATTACTCTCCCAGCCAGCTCTGCTGACTCCTCATTTCTGCCCCTGTTTAATATGTGACCTTATGCTAGGATTTTAGTTTCCCTGCTCAGGTGGAGGAAAACTGAGATGGCTGACAAACGGAGCAGTCTGGTTTGGGTTTTTCTCTCAGCCTAAACTCAGAGACGGTTGTTACTTTTATTTACATGTTTAAAGAGTGTATTGCAAATGCACTGCTGGTCTATATTTTTCCTTTCTTTCAGGTGAATGCACGGCACTCTTTAGGTTTAATGGAATTCATAGTGGTGAGTGACAGGGTTTGAATAGGCTGGAGAAAATGGGGAGGTAAAAGGGGCATTAGGAGTAGCTAAAGAGGTGGGGGTTGGTTAAGGAGTGACACCATCTTCTGCCTGTGACATGAGCACACACACACACACAGATTCAATCAAGGGTCGAGGTACAAAAATTTAAATATGTGTGTGTGTGTGTTTGCGTGCATCCTTTTTATTCTTTGTTTCAGTGACTGAAAGGATCTGCAATACCAACAAAAGTATTTCAGCTAATGGTTACTCACACACCTAAGGCATCAACACAATTTGGTGTGACTACCAAAAAAAAAATATAAGTGTGAAATACCAGTGCAAAGCTCTTTCTCAACTCATTCGTAATTAGTGTAGCTGAAGTTGGAGAAGTAAGAGTTTAAGACTACACTACTTTTCCTTGTGTGCACTAATGGAACATGGATAAAAAGTCAGTGCAGAGGTTAGTGATGGTAATTGTTTGTTGGTTTAATGCTCGATGAGCTGTTTACTCTCCATATAGCTCTGGCTAATTATGTCCTCCAAGTGAAGACACAGCTGATTACCACATGACAGCAAGACTTATATTTCCTCACTCATCATTAGCAATATGTGATGGCAGAAAATGTGAATGTATTTGGCTTTGTCTGACTTTGGCCGGCGATGATTGTGTCTTGTGCCACAGAATTTTACCTGAGCAGCATCCTTAGGAAGTTAATGATACCAGTGAGACAAACAGAGGGGGCAATAAGAAAACCGCTGCAGTCAGTAACGAGTGGCAGACTTCTTGGAAGAGGCTAGTAACCATAGTTGGGTTTTAAATAAACATTACATTGTACGTGCAAGTGTTCGGGACTGGCAGACGTCTGGATTCCTCACACACTAAACAGACAGCAGCATGTGATAAGCAATGGCTTCATTGTTATTAATTTGTTATTCCTTCTCTGTCTGGTTCCTGGCTGGATTATCGTGTTGAACACACAGTACAAATTCCACTGTAAACATTTGCAATTAATCTTCTCATTGCCCCTCCACCCCCCCACCTCATTTGACTGTTTTACATGGAGCTGACCAGATTCTGTTGTCACTTTGCATGGAAACACACCAGCATTCATTCACTGATAGATGGATGTGCGGTTCTTTGTTATAGTAACCAGCTATCATCAGTATGAACTTTTTTTTTCCCTCTTCCACGTCGCATGTGTGTCTACCATTCTCAGCTGGAGCTCTGAACTAGACAGGGTGTGCACAACAGCAAACAGTCAGTGTGATTTATATTAGAGTAATCCTTTAATTGGTTCATGGCAAAATGTCTGTACCATATTAAGTAATTCAGTACAGCCAGTTAATGGAAAGGCAGGGAGAGATATCATGTTTTGCATAAAGCCTTTAAAACTACTCCTTCACAACGTGGTCTGCTTCTCTCATTTTGATCACCCTGACATATTAACATCCAAGGTAATCCCCTATATATTTTGCACTGTGGATGATGAGGCTACTGCATGTTACTACTATTACAATCACATTATGTTTATGAAAGTATTGCATAGTTGGGCAGTAGATTAGTTTAAAGAAAGCAATAATTTCTTGCTCATAACTGAACTATAACATGTTTAACAGAAATTAAACTAATTTAGAAATTATTCATGTTTTATCAAAATAAAATCTGACATATTTTATAATTATTATGTTGAAATGCATATTTTTACACTAACTACTTGCATTAAAAAATATAATAATATAACAATTTCACATATGATTCATGAAGTAAATATGTAGCAGCTGGTTGTGATTACTGCAACAACGCTGCAGTCTTTGTTCAGTATAGATGTTTATGGGTGTTTTAAAATATTCCCTATAGGAATGTGATTTGCTTGTCATTTGCCTGAGGGAGATTGAGAATACATGAAGACATCAGGAAACCTATTGACTAATGCTTGGAGTGTAGCTTTACAGAGCAGCCATTTTTCTAAGGATGACTGACAAAAACAAGGAATCTATGGGCGGAGCGTCTTCAAAAGCATATGACCTGCATCTGCATAGAAAACCCTGTCATGTCATAATGAAAGTTTTGACAATATTCAAAGAGGACATGATGGAAAGCAGTAAACCATGAATGCTGTTTGAAGATGTGCAATGCTCTCCTGGGAGAAGGCTGTCTTAGTGGTGGACCTTTCTTTCTTAACATCATTTGGAGAGACTTAAATTGGCCTGAATGCTTTGGATTCATCAGCTTTTTAAATGTATGCGTATGTGGTGCATAATGAGCTCCAATTAAAGACAAAAATAGAAGACAAAAGCTTGATTGATCAATGCATTAGACAATACCAAAACAGAAAAGGCTGACAGACAGCATTGTGAAGAGCAACGGCTTGTTGACACCATTGGCACCTAAACCATCCATTGTCAAGGCCAACAGGCGTCCAGCGGCCACACTGATCACCATGTGAAACAAGCTTAGAGGTTCAGCCAAGCTTCCGCATCAATGAAACTCAACTGGTCCCTGCAGGACTTGGGGTCTCTGGGGTCACAGATATGGGCACCCTAGTCCAAAGATGAGGTCAGCTGGGCCGACTCTGGTTTATAGTCCAACAAAAGGGCGAGGACGCAGTGAGTGAGACTTAGGGGTCAGATGGATTATGAAAGCGAGGTCCTTCCATTTGTTGTTTGTTGTCTAATCCTCTGGGTATGGAAGCGGTCAGAAAAGGAGTGAGTGAATGCGCCGTGCAACTGTGTTAAAGGTGATCAAAGTTGTCGACCAGTATGTAGGAGTCCAAATGCTTGAGCAGGCTTTATTTTTGGTACAGGGTTTAGTGACAGTTGGATTTTAACCACTTAAAGCATCACTGCAACATCAGATAGCCAGACTTCATCAGCATCATTCATCAGTATCAATTTGATCAGTATCTCTGTTTATTCAACTTGATTAATGTTATCTACACTATCAACAATCTCCAGTGCCATCTGAACCAGCCAAATGTTGAATAACTGCAGTTCTTGCAGTCAACCATTATCAAGTATGTAGTGTGTCTATGCTGTAGCTAAGACTACATGTGTTTCGGCTAAGATGTTAATGATAACCTTAAGAGGAAAAGTCCACAATCTTTAGTTCTGTGAAGACTGCTACGACTGCTATGACAAGAAAAAAAATCCAGATTTTTTTTTAGCTTGTGTTTTTTAGAGAAGCAAAATACAAATTAGGGAAACACTTCATCATCACTACAGTATAACACCAAGCCAATTCAACTTCAGAGATATCCATCTATTTAGGAAGTGTGTGTGTGAATCAGCTTCACCTGCTGTCATGAATGAAATGTACACAATGGTGCAAAGGTGCAATGGTTTTGTATGTGGTACCACAGACAAATGCTCTCTCCTTATCCTTCCTGACTGATTCTTCTTAAGTTATGGTTTTTGCTAGAGTCCTGATCACTACTGGTACCTGTAGTCAGGTTACATAGCAGGAATGGTATATGTTCCTTTGTGCAATGTTACTGGTGTGCATATTTCTAATAAGAAAGATGATCAGAAACAGCAAATGGAGACTGTCCTGAACATCTTTGGTGGCACAAGAGCTCAAAAAACTTTTAGTAGGACCTGTACTCACAGCCCATCAGCTGTGAGTACAGGTCCAACAAAAAAACAAAACAAAAAAACAGGTTGGCAGGTCCACTACAGGTCCGTTGTCTTCACAAATGACAGCAAGTTCACACTAAATGCATATGACAGGCATGAAAGAGCCTGGAGACACTGTGGGAAGGCATATCTTTGGAGACCTCCATGTCACCAACTAACACTACACTGACTGCCGTGAGGTACTAGGTTGAGATCCTCAGTGATTGTCAGACCTTGGTACAGGGGCCCTGGATTCCTCCTTGTGCAGCATAATACCCGGCCTCATGTGGAGAGACAGTAAATATAATTCTGTCCGTATGGGACATTATGTATTGGTGCATCCAACACCATCAATGGCACATGGGGGCGATACACACTTCTGAGTCAGTGTGATTTTGAAAACCTTGAAGCCTTCCATGGGTTGGTAATTTCGGTTTCCATTGACTGTTGTTGTGTCATTTTGTTCTGAGCAAATTATACAGTGTGCATTAGAAAAGATTTAAGATTTTTAACTTGATCAATTTGTTCATCAAAATCCAAGGTGTGATTTAGACTAATTTCCTGTCTTCTTGAGTATTTTAGGAAAGTATTTTCTTCATAATAACAAAACTGAATGCTTACCCTAGAGCTTTTTGAATGTACAGATTTTTCTGACTTGCATATTTTTTGTAGCTTTAAGGTAAAGATCTCTATTCGCAGTGGATGTGTTGGAACATGGGAAGCCAAGAAGACAATGGATACAGGCCAGGGGACAGGGATCTCATATTTAGCTCGTGATTGCACTCAGGCTAGACAATAAGTAAGATTCATTAGGTCATTTTTTACTTGCGTCTGCCAAGATCTGGAATGAAATGTTAAATGTTTCATGGGCTAAGAAAAGGGCAAAATTTGTCTTTGTGTTTGCCATCAGAGAGAGAGAGAGAGAGAGAGGGAAAAGTGAAGAGGTGGAACATTATAGACAAAGATATAAAACAATGAAAATAAGAAATGATGGGGTGAGACAGAATGCGAGTGGAATACTGCAAGAGTAAGGGAGAGTCTGGGGAGGAAAGGAATGGGAGGGAGGGCAAAAAAACAAGGGAAGGAATTAAGACAGTGGGGAGAGTATGGGGGTAAGGGAGTCGGGGGAGTGAGGAAAGGAGGGAGCCTGGCTTGGTGTTTTGGGCTGTCTGATGGATGAGGGTGTAGTGGGGTTGGTGGGGGCGGTGTCTCCTGAATGATGATGGCCTAATATCATCATCCCCCTGTCAGGCCTAATAGGCTTTCCTTGGTAGAAATCACTCACACAGAGCCGCCATAATGCCCAGGCCCCTGACAGTATCATCTATCCACTCAAGCCAAGCAAATGTCTCCAAACTAATAAGAAAATATATAGTTCAAGGAGACTTGAAAAATTAAACAGGTAGCTTATGAGCAATTTGTTTCACAGGGATGTTTATTATATTTATTGAATGTTGAAGCGGTTGAGGTGTCTCACTTGCTGTAGCTTCATGTTTGAGATGCCGGCTTGGAGCGTGATATGCTGACAAGGCAGGTCTGCAAGGTACAAAATACACCTCCTCCACCTCAGGGCTGGCCTTGTCCTCCTGTGCTGCATGGCCTTACTTTTGTCATTCCTAAGGAAGACAGAACAGCTCCTTTATCTTAGTAGAGCCATGTGTTCCATCGTTGCTGAATTAACAATATGTACAAGCAGTTAGGGTTATTATCAGTTGGAATAAAAATACTTTCTTGAATCCTTTTTCTTCTGATCTAACAGTCCATTTGTTCACACATCTTCTAAAATATTCTAATTTTAGCGCCAGAGTTTTGGAGGAGTCACCCATCCCTGTTTTCCTCGCAGCAAGCCTATCTACAGTACACCTGTCATTGCCTTCCCTCATGCAATGGCTGATCACAGCACACTTTAAACATGGTTACACTCCTCTTATCTCTTCCCATACCCTACCGATGCTGCTATCTCCAATCACAGCTTTAATCATGTGACACCTTTTCAGCAACCCTCCCCCTACTGCTCCTGCATCCACAAGAGAAAATTGCCTCTATCAATAACAACAATAACTTTTTCAAAGTCTGCTCTTAAAAGCCCCTGTCCCATCAAAATGGTCAGATTTCATTATCAGTTTTGCTCTATGAAAAACATTAGGCAATCGTTGTTTTGGCTTTGCTCGGAGAAGCCAAACGTACATTCCTTACATGGCGATAATATGTTTATATGACAAGTCCTCCGCTATCTTTCTTATGCATATAAACTAATTACTTGAATACGCCTCACTCTTTCTGACAGTCAATATTTGAAGTTGGAGTCGGATGGAGTGGCCCTAATACACAGTCACAAACATACACACATTCTTTGCAGTGCTGCCAGTAAGAAGAGTAGGTATTCATCAGAGATATGTGAACAATGGTATCATATGCTTGTTGCTTGATAATTATTCACAAATAAGGTGGTTGTTTCTTTTCTCCCATTGCTGGGAGTTTATTATTTTTGCAGTCAAACATGGTGGATGATGCTTCTACAAAGATATAATATGCGTGTTGTCATTAGTGGTGCTTAACATCTTATTTTAAAAGAATCTCTGTGTATTCAGCTGCATGTCAGTTGTGTTCAGGTTTTAAACAGACATACACTCATCTGCAGCCATGCTGTCATTGTGCACGTGGCACACACTCTGTCGTCCATACACCCCTCTCCAGTTGTAGGTTGAACCTGCGGCACGAAGGGTGTGTGTTAATAAGAGAGGGCTTGGTGAGGTGCATTTTGAGGCCATTGTGGTCTCCACGCTCACTGGCTTTCTTTGTGCTATGAAAGCCCGGCGATACAGTAACAGCCAGAGGCAGAAAGGAGCTGTCTGTCGTCGAGACGGCTGGTAACACTTGTTTCACCCACCCTTCCAGGGGGCCGTGGAGAATAGAGCAGAGGCAGCTGCTAGGCTTAACAGGAAATGCAACGGTAACAGTGTCAACAGCTGCCCCCATGGCCACGCAAGACAAACTGCCGGCAACAAGAGGCCGTATGAAAAGCTACATGTTTGGATAGCTGTGGGGATTTGGTTCATACTGTATCTGTGCGTAATGCTGCCATACCAAATGAGCGCCTTTGTGTGTTTTCTCATTAGAGCTTTATACTCTGAGCTTAGTCATTTCACAGGTGATGACAACATGGACACCAGTGAATGTTGAGTAAACAAGACAAAAACAACAGCTGAAGCCGAGCAGAACTCAGATGAAGTGAGAGGGACTGCTGCTTTGTAACCGTTTAAACACAAGATTAGCAGCTCAGCCTATTGTTTACTCACGCAAGCTTGCAACAATATGCTGTATTAATTTTTCATTTATTAGTTTGAGATATGTAGAAAAAAAACAGCCCAGCTGTGAAATAAAATATACGCCATGAGAGGCCTGGATGTGTATTTGCATAACACTTTGCTACAGTTTTTGTAAAGTGAAGATAAGGGCACAAAAATTCCCATTACCCGTGGGTGTTACAGTGATCTCAAACTCAGGTCAAGATGACCCCCCGAGGAGTCAATAAATCACGATGTCACCTCTGCTGCCCAATCCCCTCTTGCTATCACTAACTTTGAGTGTCCTTAGCATTCTTTCACTTCCCCTGCTCCTTGCTTGACCCCCCCGTCCAAACAAACTGCCTGTCAGCACCACAGCGACAGGTACGACAGCTCCAACTCGACGTGAGGAGTGATCTCCCCCCCCCAAAAAGTAACACTCTCCCTGTCCTCGACTTTCTGTCTCCAGCGCTCTGTCTCTCCTCCCTTTGACTCATCTGTCTCTGAGGAGCTACTCAGGCCTCAGTTCTGATGTCTTTTCCTTTCTCTAAACCACAGTTGAGCAGAGTAAATATGTAATTATCACAAGTACACTAAGCTGTTTGAAGATGGAATTTCTTTTTAGTCTACATCCAAATTCCATGTGAGGGTTTTCAAATAAGGAGCATCAGGGATAGCAGTATAAATTTCAGTCTACAATATCAGAGTCTTTATTTAAGTCCTAGTTACATCCAATTTGCCAGGGGCTTTAATTTACCCTTACAGGATCATTGTAGGACATACATCTTTGAATCTTGTGGTATTATCTACCATTTGCTAACTTTAATACCTTGCTGGGATTTCTCTGCATTAGAGCTTATTCTGTGTCTGACGTGAAGATTTGGAGCTGCTTTTATGTACAATTCATTACTTTAATTTGAAAGTCTCATTGGGGTCATCTTGGAATGAATGCTGCCATCAGTTTACATTCTTACTCATCATTAGATGAATAAATATCAATGAGATTACCTCATAAGCCTTGCGAAGTTCCCCCTGCAACCCCACGGCTACAAAGTCTCCTCAGACATGGAGGAAGTATTAAAGGACTATTTCAGTTACTGTGTAAAATCCCAGCTGTGAAATAGCCTCCATTTTTGAGCCTGGGTGAATTATCCAAGATCTTTTTCATGTTGCAGAGAGACCAATAAGCTTCCGCATTGGGAAGGGAACATGGCTGTGATAATAGTAAAAAGGAAGGCCAACAGTCAGTGGAATCTGCTTTCAATGACCTTAAATACCTTATCGGCACCTTTGAAGCCAGGGCGAGGTGATTGGCAGGTCAATTTGTGATAGTATCGCTCGATGTACTTGGCACTCTTAATGCTCTTTGCTGCAGATAAGTCTGCTTAATATGAAAACTGTCATAATTCATCCGCCTTTACGGAAATATGTATTTTCTTGTGGAATCATCAATTCGGTCACCTGTCAGAAAAGACTTGTCAGGATTCCCGTTCCCCCATCCGCCCCTCTGTGATTTCACTTTATGGAGATTATCCCACACTATGAAGCAGTTCGGATTATTCCTCTGGTATGTTGAATCAAAGTTAGTTTTCCCTCCCTGAACACTGCGTCTATCAGAGATAAGGAGAGTGTGAATGTTTTCACTGTGTCTGCTCTTTGTCCAGTTCGCTGTCAAACCCATCACAGTTCAATCCCCTCTCAGTCGGTAGCAGTCTGTGGTTTCCTGTGTAAATTAACAGACTCAGTGGTGAACTAGGTTCCAATTTTGAAGGAAAGTAGAGTGTGCAAATTAGCCATGTTTTCTAATTAAGTCCAGCGCATACGGCAAAGGCAGAGGGTCGTTGTTCTGGATGGGGCAGGTGCAAATTTATTCTCTGGGGAAGCACGGCGATGTCCGTCTTCCAGCCGAGTCCCATCCTCGGCCTAATCAGTCCCCAGCTTGAAAAATGTCCACATTTTGGCACCCTCTTGCTGGGAGACACTGCTGAGAGTGGTCAGACATTATTCATTATTTGAGGGCCTCATTTGTAACATTTCCATTAAAAGTTGCCACCATGCAGACACATTTGATTTTTCATAATTATAGTTGCTGGACAAATGTAATGTTCAGTCTTTTCAGGTCAGTTGCCTCTCTGTGTGTTTCCCGTTTCTCTATGAAGACCCTTCAGGTGTGGGACCTCGTTAGGAGTCCTCTGTCCTGCCAGCTTTTGTCAGTTCATTCAGGTAAGCTGTCCTAGGATGCTGTCAGTGTCTCCCAGTGGAGCATGGCATCCTGGGACTTGAACATTTTTTTAGGCTGAAGATGGGAAAAATGTTGTCAATCACTGAGTTTTCTAAGCAGAAATTACGCCAGTGTTCATTGCAGTTAAGATTCTGGACTTTAAGTGTGACAAAACAAGAAATTTGAAGATGTCATCCTGGGCTTTGTGGCGGTTTTATGTACATTTCTTTCCACAGTATGTTCTTATAGCAAACATAGAGCTGACACGATTAAGTCAATTAAGTGATCAAGTAATCAAAAAACACTTTTTTATCATGTTCTCTGTTATCTTGTTTTCTAAGCAACAAAAAATCCTTTGATCATGAAAGTTTATCGTGGTATAAGTTCAGAAAATAAAATAAAATATTTAGCTGAAAATTAACAATGAAATCCAACATTACTTCACCCTGACCAAATGTGGGTGGGTTTCGAAATAAGATGAAAAAAAGCAGATTCTCATTTGGGTGACAAGGAAAATTGCGTCTTCTCTTTGGGTTGCATGCATTCCTCTGTGGGGGCTTAAATCAGACAGAGACTAGCCACAGATAATGAGCTGTCTTTAATCATGGGAGACAATACTTTGAGATGCTTTGCATCGCATTTGCAGGGAAGAGAAGGGGGTGGGGGGGATCTAATTACTGTATAAAAAAAAAATCACACAGCTTCCTGTCCATCGGAACTGATGTAAAGTCCTAACCAGCCTTGACAGGAAATGACTACAAACACTGTCTCTGTTATGAACACTGCAGAAACACAAAAAGTACAAGACAACAAA
This sequence comes from Anabas testudineus, assembly GCF_900324465.2. Classification (NCBI taxonomy): domain Eukaryota; kingdom Metazoa; phylum Chordata; class Actinopteri; order Anabantiformes; family Anabantidae; genus Anabas; species Anabas testudineus. The sequence goes on along the minus strand of NC_046630.1, from coordinate 8,616,797 downwards.
ACTCAAGACATTTTTTTTATTGGACTTACATGAATGAACCCTTGTCATTTTCAGAGTGGCAGTACAGAGATTTGTATTTGAGCTTTTCTTTGGAAATATAGATAAACTATATGTGTAAGATATAATGTATTGCTTACAGTTGACAGCATATAGCATCAACTTCACTGACGTTTTAAAAATGCAGTTCTTGACAGGTTTGTGTGAACATTTCCAATGCATATCAGTGATATGCCCCTTCTTGCTGACAGAGTGAAGATGAAACAGTGCACATCAAAACAAAAATGCATCAGAATTTGAAGCTGAAGTTTAATTTGACTCAAACCTGATTCTGACTAAAACAAGATTCTTGTGAAAAAAACACTCAAACGTTACAGAAGAAGTGAATACATCTTTGAATAGGTGACACAAAAACAAAGCTTCAGTGTCTCAAACACTAACTACAAATGACACTTGTTTTTAAAAATGAAACCGATTCATAATTTAAACTCAGTCAGTTCATGAAATCCAAATTTCTACCAGGCCCCATGATACACACATTTGTATAATAAAATAATCTTGATGGTACAATCCTCCACTTTCTTCCTACCTCCATGTACAGTACATTCCATTAAACTAAAATAGCTACCTGAGATAAGTCCTGCAATCCCTCCACTATTTCATCCTTGTTCATATCCATAAGCGGCGAAAATGATTTGTCCCCTAACCCCATTTGATCATTTGCATCTAAAACGATATTCGACATTTGTTATTCCATCAATCAATACCATCTCTTCTATTCTCTGTGTGCATAATCTCAGAGCCTGCATGCAAAATGCATAACAATAACATGTATGTTATACAAGAAGCCATATATCATCCCTGGACGCATTTACATCCTGTTAACAATTTCTCTGGGCAGATTAGAGGGCGCTGAGACAGCAGCCTAGATCCCGTGAGAGGTGGGCTTTGTGAGCTGATAAGGCCAGCCATAGGAAGGCAGGATTAATACACATGACCAGGACACATGGAGGTCCTCTGATTATTCCAGTAGAAAAACGGCCCAATCCCATCAGCCCCCATGTGATTAAATACAGCCTGAGTGTGGACAGGGAGGAAAAGGGATGGGGAGATAACCGTTTTTATTTATGCAAGCCGGCTAGCCTGGCAGATCACGTATGAGGATTGTTCACGCTACAGGGGTGAGGGATCGCACCAGGGGAGCTCACCCCTGATCACACACAGGGCTGCTTTAGCTGTCACTTTCCCACCTTGCCTTCTTCCTTCTGAATATGGATCAAGCATTCCCAAAATATTTCATGTCAGAGATTCAAAATAGAAATGTGCAATGCCACCGACCCCCCCATTTTCTTTTTCTTTTTTTTTTCTTTTGCTGCTATGAAAACAAGTTAGAAATTGTAGATTTTACAGTGGAACTTTTATTGTCAACCTTAAATATGGTCTCCTAGTATTGAGTTTTCACTGTTATTTAATTCTTCAATGAATCTGTTTTTTCTTCTTTTAAATATTCCTAATCAACATCGCAATACCCCAAAACATTAAACTGATTATTTGATTATCCACTGCAGCTCTGCTACTTAGTGAACACAAATCTTTTTACAGAGCCAAGTAACTTTCTGGAGGACTCTCAGAAGATGCAGACGCTTGCAGAACTATCTTCGTGATCTCAACCTCCTCTCTGTTTTTGCTGTCACATTTGCGAATCCTTAAAGTTAAGTAGCAGCGGCTCCTCTGTTGTACTTCTTCGTTTTTTCCACATTAAGAACTATTCAGGCCACATCCTTGTCAAGAACTTCATCTAGTTTTTTTCACAGTAATTGTAGTTCATATTAGACTCCGTACACAAGACTTTGTTGGAGCGGGGATTACCTAATTAACTTCTTCAAAAACATGTACTCATTATGGATCGAATTTCTTTTTGCAGTTAGAGGGTGCTTAATTAATTAATTGTGTTAATGACCCATTAATGGTGGTGCACAAGGAATTCTAATGAGCCACCTTAATTAAATATTATCTCACTGTTTAATCAATGTGTTTAATTATTCACATGATATTTTCTGTGGAATCAATTTGGCCCTGGGTCGCAGGAGCAAAATGCTGATTGTGTGCTCCCTCAGTGATTCATCACTGAATTGGTCATTCAGTTCAAAATCCTCTTTTAATCACAGACAATATAAGCCATTTGGCACAGATCCATACATTTTTGCATAGGAGAGTCATTCTGATCATTTTGATATCAATTTTAATTGACCCTGGGTCACGTTTTACATCTGCTTCTGAGACATGTTTTAATTATAGGTATGAGATGTTGCAATTACATCGTCATGGTTGCAATGTGTTTCTGGCCATTAGTGAAGATAAATGGTAGGATTCCATATATTTTCATGTATTAATGGACAATCTACCTGTAATTTTCTCATTGTGCAGCATGTACGTTATGTTAATGACAGGCTGATACATAAGTTTTTTTTTCAGCCCTTATTACAGTTTGGCTGAATGTTGTAAAATCTTTATGTCCCTTGACATTTCTATGCATATTCACAACAATATGTCATTTTTAGCCAGAAACACATCCGTGAAAGAGGTGCATTTCCTGTTAAATGGCGTGTCATCACCACCAAGTTTTTCTCCGTCTCGAGTCCGTGAACCCCTGCTCTTCCCCTCTCCTCTCCCCCTCTTCTCTAGAGCAAACTGGAAGACCTCAGTCATCATCCTCGTTTTAGCTCAAATTTGGTGGGATCAAAGGTGGCCAGCTGGGCGGGGGTGGGGAGCAGATGGTTGCATGCTCGGGGGGACCAGGCAAAGACCCTTCAGGTTTTAACACCTCCTCTCCCCTGGGTGCCCGGGTGGGGGGGATCCGGCTTGGGGAACCTACCTGAGCTCAGTGGCATGACCAGCAGGCTTCCACTGCACCACCCCCTGCTTCGCTCACATATGGTGCCAACCATGGGGGCCTTGAGCTGGAGTCTGACCTGAGGAAAATAAACAGTGGAAGGGCAGGGGAAGGAATCCATTTATTAATAAACCATGAACGAACTTTGTATCCAGCGAGGTGTGGATGAGATTGTTCACGTAGAGAACGCTAAAAGGTTAAACCATCATAACTTTTTACTTCCATTAAACAAAATGATAAAGTGGAGAAATTCCATTATCCTAGATTTTGGCAGTACCTCTTTACCTTTGGTGACCCTCTGTTGTGTGTTCTCTATGGGCCGGGCAGAGGCTGGGTAGAGGCTGCAGGTGCTGGGCAGATTAATCCCTTGCCAAATCAGCTCCACCTCAGCAATCTCAAAGTTCCAGGAAAGGAGCCTGCTGGGAACATGAAGTGGTACTTGTGGTCTGGGATTATGACTTTCAGACTTGTTGGCCTTGAGAAACACAAATGTAGCCTCTTGAATCGAATTTGCAGAGGGAATAAGTTCTGTTAAATAGGGGGTGTGGGGGTTGGATTCATCCACTGACCAATGTTTTTTTGGGGAGAACTGTTTTTCCATAAATCCATCTTAAGTAGTCACATTCTCCCTGTGGCTAATAGGATCATGATGGGAATAATCTTTACAAATCTGACAGAAAAAAAAAAGAATGTCCTGGCCTTCAACTTCTTCCTCTCGGTAAATGAACAATTTCAAGAGTCTTTCCTGTGGGATAGGGGGGAAAAAGATTTAGCATTGGCAACGAGACAGAAAAGCGAGAGAAAAACAACATCATTTTCTCAGGAGCATGCTTGGCAACTATTACTGAAGCTATATAGTTTCTACTGTATGTCAGTATTTCAGCAGCAAATGTGGGCGATTAATGTGTAAGCGTAGAGCAGCGTAGTCAATTAACCGAGAAGCAATTATTCACAAACATAACACAACTAATGTACTTCAATATCAAACTTTTGGGGGTTTTCTGGCTCCATGTACAAACAATGAATACAAAATATTTTTTGCATTTTATAGATTTCCAGAAAAAGAGTCTACAGCAAAATAAGAGACCTACTCTAGAGTTGGCAGTGAAGACACTTTTGAAAATAGAAATGGCATCATGTTTGTTGTGGACTGAAATTGAAATTGGTGCCTGATCAGACATTTGCTCCCCTATTTTCACCTTGTCACTCACACTGAGCTCTACATAGCCCTACAAAAGCCTTGGACACACACAATATGAGTAAGCAAACCTCTTATTGTCAAATCAAACTCTGACAGCGCTGGGATACAGACCTGCACTATATTTACCCACCTGCTCCAACATAATTTTTTAGCCTTCACAATTTCAAACAACAAAAGTGACAGCAGAGAGACATCTATAATTTATTGCTAAAGTTGGATTTTTTTCTCTTACAGGCTTTTAAACATTTTCTAAAAGGCAGATAGTTTTACTATCACATTTAATATTCACAAAACTATTACAATACAGAACCACTAAGGAAATTCAGCCTCACATATGTGTGGGTGTGTGTAATATGTTAATATGTGATTAACTGACAAGTAAATAACCTCAATACTCATCTGCCTGGTGTTCACGGTGTTTAATCACTTGTGTCCCGCTCTGGAGACAGTGAGCGTACTGGCTGTGTTGTAACTGAGATCCACAACTTAACAAAGAGCCTCATGCTGCTGGGCCTATTGCATTCTGGGACAAAGGTGCCATCCTGGACTCATCTATCTTACAGGATCACAATGAAAGCAAAGAGCTGATGTAGCTGGCATGCGTGTTTTCTCTGTGTGCCTTTTGTTTGTGTGTATATATGTGCCTGTGTGCGTGTCTGTGAGTGACCCATTGTGGCCAGACACCTGCCCACAGGCTCCTTGTCTGACTGATGAATCCATGTCTTCAAGGTGTCTTTGAAGAAGTCTATTGTATGCCTTTGTTCTACAGTCTTAAGCATCCTGTCCTGCATCTCCCTCTGAACACTAAAGGGAAAATAAATCCAGTGCTGACACTGTCACAATGAATGGCCCGGGCCATCGTCCCATCAACCGTCTCTTCCACCTCAGCAAAGATAGAGAAAAAAAGATAATGGATTTTGGATGAGAGGAAAGCGAAATAAAGAAAATGTGACGTATACATAAAATGTATACATTATCTGACAATAGACCTCCATCTTTTTCTATCAACTCGTGATATCTATGAGAGAATAAATTAAACAGAATTAAAAACTTCTCGAAAACTTTTGCTTGTTTTTATTCTGTTTTCTTTTTATTCACTTCCTTTGATTTCTCTCTTATTTGTGATGTCACACCTGCTATCATTCATGTGCTGCATGGACTGTCAGGGCAGATTAGAAGCAGGGACTTGTGCCTCGACAGCCATCGTACAGTATCAATATTGTGACGGCTGAGGAGCCGCCCGTCCTCACATCTCCTCAGAGTGCAAAGACAATTGAAAAGAGGAAGCGTCACAAACCTGACACCCGAGTCACTTCAAGGAATCCCTTTCAAGAAGAAATAAAACCTCACCTGACAAAGCAAAGCTAGCCCAGGACAAGAGTAAATAGCATCAAACAGCAAGGGTATTTCCACTTTTAACAAAAGGAAATGCTCCCGCTGGAATCAATTAAGATTCGGGAAGTGAAATTGATTATGTTCGGAAAGTTTTGTTTTGCTAAAGGAATTTTGATTAAGTTGCATGTGCTCTATCGTGCATGAGGTTTTTCATGAATAAGAACGGACAAGAGGAATTGTGCTTGGCTCCAAAGAGAGGGACTCTCATTGAAACGCTGAGGTGATTTCAATGGCAAAAATAGAAATGAAAAGCATTTTCTGTCGAAGCCGATGCATGTTGATGCATTTTACAAATCTTCTAACATTAAGCAGAGTCAGCTTGGATTTTTCATAGTTTCACCAAATGTAATAATTTCCTCCAATACAGTACACCACTCATTAACCCCAATTATTCTTCCAGGAGGCTATAAAAATTACTCTCTTTTTTCCAGTGTTCTAATAACTCCAGCTGCTCTCCTCATCAACCGGTTTAATCTGGGCGAGTTAGAGTGGGATGTAAGCCAAATGAAAAACTGTAACATGAGGTTAATCACCCCTAATACATTCTCCAAGTAAAGTAATTTATCCATTTTCTGCTTTTTCTCTTAGTTTGCGCACATCACCCACCCCGCTGAATGTGTCATTAAAAGTTGGCCATTGCAGATTAGTACAGTTTGTAACCCATTGACTTATGGGAGTTACATTTACTGTGCAAATAACACGGAACCAAGGAGCTGTCAGGGATTTTATTGCTTTAGCTTGCTGCATGTAACCAGCCTTTAATTTACCCACTGTTTACCCCTGGTAGCACTGACCCACATACTGCAGAGCCTGTTGAGGTATACTATTATAGAAAATACTGTTTGTGCATCCCACTTAAGGTTTCAGTAAACCAATAAAGGCAATAAAGGTCCAGAAAAAAACGGTGAAACAAATACAGAGAGAGACAACATGATGGAGAAAATTGAGGAAATACCAAGTCAAAAAGAAAAAAAAAAAGGGTGATTACAAGATCAGCATGCCGTGGTACAATTACCATCACTTTGAATTTGAAATGGCCATTTAAAGGGCAGTAGAGCATCCTGGAAAATTAAACTGGAGCCTAATTAGCGCACTCCAACCTGACAACAGAGCAGCTTTCAGCCTGGCTGAGCAAAGCAGTCAGGCAAGAGGAAGTGACTGACTGTAGGACTGAAGGACCAAGGAGGCCCTGCCGCTCTTGATCTGAACCCATCACACACCCAACTGTGAGACATACATGCATAGACACGCGTTTGCAAGCTAATATGCACACTCTGCACCCGCATACACGCAAGTTCTCTTTTTTCTAGACACACCCATTTTCACAGACGTGCAGAAAGGATTCACTTTACTCATCTACTGTACTTGAAAAAATATGTGAAGAATTCACATCTTCACTTTTTTTTGCAACACATAATATGCTAATAAAAAGGATTTCTTTAGAGACCTTTATTTTTCTAACAGAATAGTGGTGCTCAAGCATGCCTTATATCCCTCTCAGCCTGCCAGGAGTGGTTGGGTCAGGCCCATGACCCCCTGACCTCTCACCGTTAAATTAACTCTACCCCCAGTTGGGTGTTGTGCCAAATGTCAGGAGCTGCCTCTAATCCTGTCTCGCTGTCTGGTTGGCCACTCAGCACCGACTTTCCTGTCCAGGCCAATCTACCTACATACCAACCGGGGCTCAACTCTGCTTCAGGATCTCCTGTAAAGAGAGACGATCTTCAACTTACTCCACTTGAATACTTGGTCGACAAACTGAATCTTTTTTTATAGCACCAACAAAATGATGCAGCTAAAGAATTTTAGTTTTGAGCTGAAACTTTTGACCGTCAAAGTGGGTGAAAAGTGGGATTGCAAAATCCTGCCGCAGGGATGGAAAAGTGCTGAGGGGAGGTGAAACTAGATACTGTCAAGACAGCTCTGTGTGTGTGTGTCTCTGTGTGTGTGTTTCACCTCTGTCTTTCCTGAGCCCTGGGGTCTTTACTGAGGTTTGGTCAAAGAGAGGGAGAGCCCTATGGCTATATCTGTCACAGAGCACAACAGGTCAACTTCAACTTCCCCTGAAAACTTCGCACAGTGCAGACGAGTTTTCCATAGTTAGATCTTACATGGATAAAGTTAGGAACACAATATAAAATTATTTAATATTAATAAATGTGATTGAAGAGGAATAGCACTGGTAGAATGTCATGTATGTTGTTGTAATGTACTTTTGCCACATTGATTGAGGCTTGAGCAGGAGATAATTTCCTCCAGACAGATCAATCCAGACCTGTTTCGATGACCTATGCAACCTCTCCATACCACAGCAGGATCGGCATTGTCTGAAGGCTCAGCTAATTTGATTTGAGTCAAATGTGGGGCTCAGTCACTGCCTATTAGCTTAGATTTAATTAACCCAAATCGTGTTATTGTGTTTGATGACAAAGAGGTTTCTGCGAGGGAACCTCATTGTCAGATCATTGTTCTGTTGTCTCATTCTGCTCAGTCAAAGGTTGACAAAGGACGACCAGGTACCAACATGGACTACAGAGGGAAACAGAGGTCTTACATTGTTGTTACTAGAGGATGGGCACTGGATGCCTGGACAGAGAGATTGCTGCTAGGAAAGCAGGAAGAGATCGCAGGTATTTCACATTCAACTTTTGCACTCTCCTGACCTTCCTCCTCCTGATGATGCTGTACTAAGAATTAGTGCAATGCAGTTTGAACTGTTCCTCCTGGCAAGTCACAGAAGCCTCCTATGTTTGAAATCAAGTTTCTGTCAAGTCAAGTCAAATTAAACGAGAGAAAACCCTGACTTGTAAAGAATGAAAAGTTCAAATCAATCACCTTCAAACAAAATGACATAAATACCATTAAATTCCATAAGATCTTATTTTACCCCTTAATACCTTTCTCTCATCTGGAGTGGCATGATATTTTTTCCATGTGACACACTATAATTGACAAAGCCTGGCTGCACTTTGCCAAAGTGTATTGAGCTGCTGTCTGGTTGAAGAATACAAATTCATCCGGAATCGGAAGTGCTCAACAAAACTGCTGCCAATTATCTGAAGCCCTGCAAATGATAACTCTGTGGCCACTCAAGCGTAAAACAAGGAGATGAAGATGAATTTTTCTCTTCCCCATCATTTCGTCCCATTTAATTGACAAGCTCTCATTCTCAGTTAAATTTAGAAGATTACAAATATGAGCTGAATCTCGAGCACCCAATCCACCCGCTCTAATCACATACAGAACCGGTTGCAAATTAATCTACATATTTTAATAAGGTGCCAGTAGCAGGGAAGGTGTGTGCAGACGTTTAATGGATTATCATCCGCCGTCCCCTGAGTTCAGAAATTGAATAAATATCTTTCATATAAATACATGGAAAACTCAGCTGATATTGCGGCAAAGAGCATTTCTCTTTCTAGCTTGCTCACATTCTCATCTTCTTTTTTCCTCCCTCACATGTGGACTAGGCTTTCAGAGGCTTTTGCTTTACTTGTGGTCCATAGGCTTATACTCTGGCCGATTAACATTGAACAAGGAAGATGAAATTTCCCAGGCCTGCTCTAATACCAGCATCTCCTGGGTTTCTTACTTTCAATGTAATCTTTATGAGCACGGGAGTAAGATACGGTGGCTTTATGAAGAATTAAACCTGCTCTGGAGATGAGGAAGCTTCTGAGTATAAAAACGGCCACGTGTAAAACAGCGTTACAACTGTAGTTTTTACAGCTAATATTCAAACTAAAAGCTTACTCAGGTTGACTCATTCCAGTGTTGAGCACTGTACAGGAATTAGGCAGACCAAAGACTGCAAGATCCATTAATCTAAATAATTTTTATTTTAAACTAACTTTGAAAGTTTTTAATATATTACAGTTCTTCAGGTTAGCAGGTTAAGGCCATAATCAACTTTCTCAGAACCAGTTAGCTTTACCATGGGCAGAGAGGTACCACACTGCCATCACATCACTGTATGCATCTGTATAGATCTCTGCATTCCCAACAATGTTAGCACTAAGCATAACAAAGCAACAACAATACTGGATGGCATGTTTTTAGAAATGTTGCTCCTTGCAATGTGAGTCTACATTTTTCTTTTTGGATTAGGCAGAAACTAAACTAATTCTCTTTTCTTTTCATTTTTAATGGGTGTTCACAGAGTTTTTGTTGTCTTGTTTGGTCCTGGTAATCCCAGTATGGTGACATCTAGAATATCACCAGACACGTCAGCATCCGCAGCTAACAATGCATCTATGTTGACCTGTGCGACGCACGTACAGTCAGGTTATCATTATGTTTTCATTGTGCTCAGCTTTATTTCCTGCCCTAATCAAACACAACCGTGTTCTCAAGAGCTGCGGGCTTAACCTGCTGTTCACCTTCTTACACATACCCATTTTCCTTGAGAAACACTGAACATTACAAGCTTCCTCATTCACTGCAAATAAACTGGTGATGGGAGTCCTTAAGTGGCAGTACAAAGAGTTATAAATTGTTTTTTTTTTTTTTTTTTTTTACCTTTTCACAATGCCAGGAGGGATATAGCCCCATTACACTCTTGAGGGTCACTTTTAGTGTCTGAAGGTGGTGCTTACACAGACTTTACAACGTGTATCATTATAGCTCACCATATAAGGGAGCGACTGTGATGAGAAAGGGAAAGAAAGAGGAGGTCACCGAGATTGTCAGTTTCAGAGGAAAAGGAAGAACAAAGATCAGCACTCAATTATCACCACTTAACAGAAAATCTTCCTTCTTATTCATGCCACCTGTTTGTGAAGTCACCTTTTTGATCCTGTAGTGCAGCGTGCAGAAGCGTACTACTTGTCCTTTTACTTCTCTCAGCTAACGTGTGCTTTAAAGTTCCTTTCTGTGGAGAAATGTTAAGCCCGACGATCACACAGATATCACTCCTAACCAAACACATATTTATCCTCAATCAGTGATAGAAGTAACTCGGTACCAAGACAAAACGGTGATAAACCACCACCACGACAGTGATTTGTCATTTAGAAGCGATTCGTCTGGTGCTGTCCCATCTCCTCGTTGAGTAAGCCATCACATGTCAGCAGTGATTGACAGTTCCCAGTTCTGTCAGCTAGCTGTGGGGGAGCTCCAGGGAAAGATAAGGACATCTATCTGCGTAGTCCCTAATGGCAGGATGGGGTCACGTGAAGGTCCCCTGTGATGATGATATCTGTATCTAGTAGGCCTGGATTTACTCCTACAACAACACCTGTCCTCGGCTGACCTTTAGACCCTACCTGACCCTCACCACTCATCGTGATCAATCTGCATTATCAGTTATTAAATAAATACACATACGTGCATCGATGAAATAAAGTGAAGAGTTTTGAAATGAGCAATGTGTTTTCATGTGGGAACAGGCCTTACCCTTTAGCCAAACTTCTAAGAACATGTGAAGTTCAGAAGAAGTAGCCAAGCGTATGACCCCGTGTCTTTAGAGCTTGAGCCAAACTAGGGGCAGAGGGTGCTGTGCCTTAATTCTCCAATGCCTTTTTGAGACCCTTAAATGTATCTGTAAGTGCTCTACAAAATTGCTTTAAACAGTACATTTAAACAGCTTTTGAAAAGAAAGGACATAAAACTGCTCCAAAGTCAGACCTCTACTCTAACAAAACTGCACTTTGTAATAAGATGAAGAAGTGCTTTGATGCTTAGTTGACTTCACAATCGTTTTAGAGAGTTGCTGTTTCAACTACGTGGTCATTTTGGAGGCTGCAGTTTTAATACTGCTGAATGATTTTTGGTGTGTTATATTGACTGGTGTGTCTGTTATTTTGTTGTTAGGTTAAATACAGTAATATCTGAATCAATACAAATATGGGGATGCATTTCTATTGGAATAGAGCTATCAAACGTTTATTGACAATGAGCTAGAAAATATGAAATATTCAAAGCTTTTGGGATCCATGAACCCAAATAATCTAGCCTACGCGCATTATAGCTTCACCTATATATTAAGGAATACATTTATCTAAAGTGAGGAAGGAAGTTAAAACTAAAAAAACTCTAGATCCACTGGACTCTACCAGACTGCCCAGTACCATAAGTGTGTCAGCAGTTTCAGTGCCCTTTACTTTTATCTCCCCAAATCTCCTTATTTGAGTTAAGACAAAAGCAAATAGAGAATTAGACATGACAGGGGGTGGAAGAGGGGGTAGGTCACGACTACCACCACTTAGCCTTAAAGAACCTTGTATTTAAATCCCTCAACATATGTAGTCTGGACCTCAGATCTGTGTCAAAGTTTGTTTAAATGTGTTTAACTGGATATCTTGTTTGTAATGTTATTAGCTCAGCATTACTGTGTTGACTGTTAAAGGGTAGAGAGGTTTGGGACCCCAGGTGGTACAAATCCATATGAAGCCATCTGAGGGTTAATGACTTTAGCAAAGCCTTAAAAGTTGGATAGGTTTAGAGAAAAACATGAGTAATGCTCCAACAGAAACACATTTTAATTACAGTATGGGTTTCACTGTGCATCTGTCACTACAATGTCTGAGTGCATATGTGAGTCTGTGGACACGTGCTGGCATGTTTGACTGTTTTTGTTCCTTAAAGGGAAGGCTCTCTGAGGTCAGGCAGGATACTTTACTAACCTGGTTTACCATGTTTCTCTGGGGTTGTAATTGCACTCTAATTTAAGATTAAGACAATACTCTTTTATTGATCAATACGATAAATATAAAAACAGACTGATAAGGATTGATACAGAAAACTAAAAATAGCGACTTCAAATCCATATATGACCTTGTCTGTGAAATAGGAGAAGGAAAAAAATGCAAATAGCAATGGGAAATGACAGAGTGGAACAACAGGACATTTAAAGGAGAAATGAGACAGAAAGAGTTGGGAGGGGGGTGGGTCATAAAGGGTAAAAAAGAAAGCCTTGCTTATTATCTCAATCATCGAGCGGAATAATAGGACAACAAAAAGCCTGAGTGTGCCCAAACCTACCAGCTTGCCTGCCCGCCTGCCAGTCGGCCCTGATGTGGTTAAAAGAGTTTGGCTAATCGACTAAGCTCTTGCCGTCCCCACCCCAGTGACCCAGAACAGCCATCTTCATCTCCCCACGAGACCCCTACAGAGCAAACACTGCAGGCACATTAAACACTCATACACATTTTTAACCATTATCCTAAATGGCAAGGACTGTTCTTTTCTCCTTCCATAAGGTTTGAGCCATTGAATAAACTCAAATGATAATCCGTCAATTTACTTCTACTTAGGATGGTGAATAATGGTGCAATATCAGTCATGGAAGGAGCACTGGGGAGTTCATAAAAAAAAATGACATCGTTTGTTTCAGTAGGGACCTAGATTTTATTTTTAAACCTTTACAAAAAAGGTCTTATGTACGGTATGGTTGTGCCAGCTACTCCTGCACCACGCTGGCCCCATATCACCCTCCTCACAAATGGCCATGTGGCAGTAACATGGGCACCATGCCAGACCCATTGTTACTCTAAATACTCAAAGGCTTCTGTTTCCTCAGAGGAATATCATTTGAATTGTAGCTATATCTTAACCACCTGTAACGTGAACTGAGTTTGATCCCTTGAACATTTCCTGTCCCAGAAGAGAACATAAGCATCTGTGTTGAAAGGAGGGTAAAATCCCCATGTGTGGATTTCCTTCAATTACAGTAACATTTGCAGTTAATTATGTACAAAGTATTCTAACAGACCAGGTTGCCTGTCCTTTTGTGTCATGAAGTACTTAAGGGCAAGCATGGAGACAACTAGAATGAATCAAATACAAAACCACAGAAAATAAATATATAGAAATATAAACTAAATCAGACTTCACATCCTCAATTTTACTGGACCAGATCGTTTAACAAGGACTCTAATCCTTTGAAAGATACCTTTTGACTCTACAGTACCATACAGTTTGTACACATACAAGCACATGGGCAAAAAGATACACATTCCTACACTGCTTTCATGCAGTTTCACTGAAGAGGCATAGCAAGGTGCCAAGATAGGCACCTTTTAGTAAAAGATCTTCTTCTAACACTGGATGTATGGTTACGGGTGTAGTAAGCTCTTTCCAAGTGGTGCTAAATTAAAAGGTCTACCAGGCACATAAGAAAACAATGGGCCAATTTCGTCAGATGCTTCTTTTATTCCCTATTGACTTGATAAAGAAAGGAGCAAGGTGGTGTGCTGTCTTCCTGAGTGTGTGTGTGTGTGTGTGTGTGTGTGTACAAGTTTGTGATAGCGAGGTGATTGTTAATTTACATCCGCTCATTGCCATCCCCTGGTTTTAATTCTGCCATTAGAGCATTAAAGGCGCTGCTGGCAGAGGCCCCATTACACTGTTACTGGGGGATGTTGGAATGAAACAGTGTTATTATATAAATACCATTGCACTTTTGACTCCAGGAAGCTACTTCCTGAGGTGTAACCCTTAGTCATTCAGGGACCTGATTTACAGTAACTGGCCAGGGGTGGACGTGCTTCTCTAACACTTTATTTCACCCCTCTGTCTGCTTCTCCTTCCCACCCTTCACAGACACCCAGGTTTCTCATCTAATTTTAAGACTGGAAATCTCACTCTTTGACATGTCCTGGGGTTGATTTTCACCTCGACCACCGGCACAGCTGTCCATCCATGTGACGTCCAGAGGCGAGATGTTCTGCTTTATTAAAAAGTGTGAATATAAAAAAAAAAAAAAAAAAAAAAATGGGAGCAAGGGAAAGAGAGTGAGACATGCACACAGAAAAAGAGGTACAATGGCAGAGACTGTTAACATACATCTGTCCAATTTGTACATGCAGAGATGTGGCCTTGCACTAGCTGGGGCCGAGGCGTGTTTGTTTGAATTATAACTGGCCAGCGTGCACGTTCTGTGGCTTACAAATCCATAGAGGAAAAGGGTGCTGTTGTGGATCCATTTATCTGACAAATTTCTCAGGCAATTTGAGGTAAAGGCAAAAACAATTTACATGACAGAGAGAGAGAGAGAAACAGAGAGAGAGAGAGTGTAGGGGGAGAAAAAAAGATGCAAACTTCCCGCCAATCAAACTTGCTTTTGTGTACACCACAGCAGATAAAAAAGAACCTGACTTTGGAATCAAAAGATTAAAACAAAAGCTCCCTCGTCGAATGTCTGTAATAGCACCGACTCTCTGGCTACTGATTATATAGAAAACAACTGCAATTACATATCTGGGCTCACAAGAGAGAGGCGAAGAGGCAAAACCAGGCCCAGGAGAGATGATTAATATTCGTATTTCTATTCAGACGCAGCCAATGTACTGACAGCCACACTGTTTCACTGGTTCCCTCATCAGCCAAATGCAAGCACGGTCACTGGGAAAAAGACAAAAAAACAAAACAAAACAAAATAAACTGGCTGTATTTTTTTGGCAAAGCATCTCAAAAACACATAAGTGTCTCACATTTGATGAGAGAGCAGCAGTGGTGTTTTAATTTAAATGTGAAAATCCCAGCTCTCTGAAGGAGAATGACGCTATTTCCCCCCCAGCGTGTCTTTGGAGAAACCCTCAGCTCCCCTGCGCCTCCGTAACTCCTAATTTATTTCAAGAGTGTGTGTGATTAGAAAAACCCTCCTAAATTACTGTATCACACAAAACGGTATAATTAAATTAATATTGGATGTAATAATTACTTTGTGGATTCTCATTTTTCATACACACAGCTGCTTTGTTGCCTAAATCATTAGCATTTGTCTGGTGCAATTAACAAAGGCTCTGATGAGATTTTCCGAGCATGCACGGTTGTGTATGTGAGCGTGACTTTATGTGGCCTTGTTTGATTGCGTGCCCGTGCCCGTGCGCGAGTGCTTATGCATGCAGATTTGGCTGTATATAGTGTGGGTTAAGCAGGCACGCACCTCGCACGCACAAGCGTACAGCAGTTCTGCATTTCATGACACGTTAAAAGGGTTTTGTCACCATACGTTCTTTATGAGTGTCTTAGGACGGAGTAATTCAGCCTCGACGAGAACATGAACTTTAAGGGAAAAGGTGGAAAAGTTCCCACTTTTTAATGGCTAAAGGTTGAAGAATCTCTGTGGTGCCAAGAAAGGTACATTACTCTCAATCTCAACTGTAATGTATTCCACTACTTGTGAAAAATAGCTACATTTGTCTAATGCATGTCATGGAACTGACTTAATTCTGAAAGATGATCCTGTCCGCCGATTTCATTCACATTCTCACGTTTTCCAAGGACATGAGTCATTTTCTCTCAGCTTTAATAGGTAGACTTTTATATTCATGGTTCTGTGTATGTAAAGAGTTTAACACAGATGTTTAGGCTGCGACTCTAATAGGCTCTCTGAGTTTCACGTGTTGCGACAAATAAATTCCATTACATTAATAAGATGGATAAATACTGTATGTCACTTAGTCAATAACTGTCACATGCTGTTGGCAGCTTCGGAGCCTGCTCACCCTCCTCCAGTGGTCCTTGGGATAACCCTGTCCATTTGTAATGACTACAGTGGGTGTCACAGTTGTCTCTGTGTATTCTGACTGGCAGGTGAACCTCTCTTTTCTTCAAACAGGACAACAGTCTCCTTCTCTCCCCCCTCTCTCTGTTTGTCTCTCTCTCTTCTTCTGTCTACTACAGACACACTTCTGTGCCAGTACTGTCACCGCAGATGAAAATGTCCCCTAGTTATCTGCCTGTGTAATTGCTGTCTTGTTTGGTTAGGAGATTAGAGGGCTGAAACTCTTTGTGTGGTCTTGCAGATTGAACAAACAGGCACCAGTAGGAACCTCTGTCCAAAAACCACAAGACAGACTCTTGTCTGTGTGACGATAGTGAGCCAGATGGACTGGCGCAGGTGATAATTGTGGTGGTTGGCGTGATGATGGGCCATGTAAGGATTTGACGATGTTTCCTCATTTGAAAGCCATTCTGCTCGGCGCTATTACTTTACCAGATATGAGAGCTGACGTTTTCTTGTAGAGCAAAGATGAATATTTGGACAACTGTGCTCATGGTACATGCACATTACACCTAATGACTCAGATTTTTTTTTTTTAGCAACACACACTAGAAATGATTGTATAGTTATGTTTGAGTTCTGTGCCACATTCTGTTTCTATTAACTAGCCCGGTCTCTTTCTTGTACTGTATACAACTGCTGCACCTCTCTATAGTGGTGAAGTCTGGTTTGGTCTTTTGTGTGCTGTCGCTAGTCAGAAGTGACAGCCTATATTTCAGCAGCCTGCACTTTTCCTCCCTGTCTCTGAGGGTGGTATCCCATCAACAGCGCAGCCCTGTACAATACTACACTCAGGTCCTCACTATTAAGGAAAATTTCCATTCCAAGCCCTCCAATCTCATGCTCATGCTTTCATTTCCCTCTTCTTGCTCCTTTTTGCTTTTTCTTTCTGCTGTCCTCCCTTGTGTGAAAAGCAGAAGGAACGCCGGGCTCCTCTTGTCACGGTGGTACCAATCAGTGGGGCAAAGCTCAGGGATCATGTTTGATACTGTCAGATGGCCTGGAAAATTAAAAACCCAATTAAAGTGGCAGTCCAGAGGTCAGCTCTTCTGCATATCAAAAGCTCTCCTCTGGCTATTCTGCACAAATTATATCCGTTAACAGCTCACTTTGCTTAGGCTGCAACAGCACAGCACTTAGGGAGTAATAAGTGCTTTCCCCTCTTTCGGTTGCATTTCAAATGTAAACCTCTGCGCCTGCTCAGCCACGGGAAATAGAGACGAACAAATCATTACCAAATAATTTTTTCGTTGTTTCTTTCTTTGAGCAAGACACAATGCCCTGTCAAAGGTGTATGATTAATGTAGTGGGAGAAGGAGAACTACAACCACGGGTTTATTTTTAGATATGTTGCCACCTAAATCTTTTTTTTTTCCTCCTTCTTCTACTTTGTCCACACATGACATGCTGCATTTCTGCTCGTATTTATCTTTTGCTTGTGAGAAATAGCCACCGACCAAGCCTCCCATTTCTCTTTCACTTTCTCTATCTCTGTCTTCTTCTTTTGTGTTCCCTGCTTTACCCACGATTCATTAATTCCTGTACAGTGGTAAGGAAAGGACAGAGAGAAATGGCCAACCAAGCTTAATGGCATGCATCTCAGGCCAGGCCATTAATATTCAGCTTAATGTTTCTGATAACAGGGCTGGGGGCCACGACGAGCCGCTGGCCCAGACAGCCTTATTAAGCAGCTGAAGTGGAATGATGCTCGCTCACGTCGGAGATCAAATGCAAGAGTAAACACATATGCACGCACAGGCACATATACACACCCGCTTGCAGTCAAGACAATTGTCTTCGGGACTTCAGACAGCATCAGGATCTTCCCACTAAATTGCTCCCACTATCCGCCCTCTCTTTATCTGTGTGTCAGGAGCAGCCTCAGAGGCTTGGTAAGTTGAAGTAGCTGTTTGTAAATGTATCACAGAGTCATGTGATGATGTGCCGGTTCATTGTCATAGGTTGGTCAGCTTATTAAATGTTTATGTTCGCACAAATGAACATAGCCGTGACACTTTTCTGTTTTTATTAATCCCAGATATTCTTTTTTTTTTTTTTCTCTTCCCTTGTCTGTTTCTGCAGCAAACTCCTCTGCGTTCGGTCTTTTAGCTCCATCTCATTTACATTTAATGACATGATCATACACATTAGCAGACTATTTCAAATAATTACAGCCTTTCAATTGCTTTTTACCCTCACCTCTCTTCCCCAAATGTTCCTCTACATCCTACGTTCTCTGTTCTTTTTTTCCCTAAACTTTCATATTTCTAATGGCAATAATAGAAAATGCTTTTCCTCAGAAACAATGTATAATAATATGTCACAGGGACAGGGGGAAAAAAGACTGGGCAATTTTCAAAACGGCAGAGAGTGAATAGGACATTAAGTTCTTTTCTCTGGAAGTGGTGGTGGGTATTTTTTTCCTGTCACGCTGACGAGGTCTGACGTTGAAGCTAACAGCGACAGAGCACACAGTAAGGTGACAGCTCTCCTGTCAGGTCAGCCATAGCTGCTGCGGAATAAGAAGTGCTGTAATTCTGCTGTAGTTCAAAGAATCCAGTGAGAAAACAGGCTGTGAATCCATTACGTTGGCTCGTACTTTTCCTCATTTTACAGTAGCACTTAATTCTGTCACAAAGTGTGGCGGAAGTCCAACATGTTAAGGAGAGAAGAGAGGAGTTGAGGGATGTATGTGATAGGATGTTGTCTTAGTAATTGCTGAGATCTGAGACCAACATGCACAGATGACTCGAGAGGAAGTACAGGAAAGTTAAGCTAGGGCATCAGTGAGTAAACTGTGATGGATTGGGTAATAATTTTACTATTGAACATGTTCTTTTACTACTTTAAATGAGTCTGGCTCACCTCAGGGTTTGTTTAAAACAAGTCAAGTTAGACGTCAACAGTTAGAGCATCTTTAACGTCCCTATTAGTCCAGAATTAAATGAAATAACTACCATATTATTAGAAATATATTAGAAATTTGTGGGCGTGGGTACAGTTACAAGAGATGTTTAAAATTTAATTTGATCACACTAAAGTGGATATGACTGGACAAATAACAAAACACTTCTCTGACTCATGATTTCACTTAGCTGGACATTAGCTAATGATAGGCGAGGTTAGATAAAAGAGAGACAGAATATAAATCACGGGCACGCTTTGATGTATACTAAAACGTAATTAAAAAATTAAGACAGGAATGCTGGATTTAAAAGCTTTGAGAATCTATTTTGTTCTTTGACTGTGTCTTTGGGGAGAGAGTAGAGCCTAAAATAACACAATTCTTGCCTCCAGAAATTTCCACTAACGTTGAATGATGTTTTTCATCCTGTTTCATGAAACCACTTTCAGATCTATTCAACAACGTGTAAGAGGTCTTTAACAATTTTGGAAACATAATGAGTGAACAGTGTTGGCACCCACTGGTAAAATGGCCTCCAATTGCTTTGCAGTTATTGTGCCCTGCAGAGTGATCACTGCACCTAATGACTCTGAAAAGTTGGCTGACCATACTGTTCCACTTCTGCACCTTGTTTAACAGATGACAACAGACATTTTACCCTGAGCCTAAACCAGCTGAATTTAGCCGAAGGTGTGAGAGATGACTGAAAATCAACACTTATTACTTTTTCTGTGACTCCAGGGTTTGTGCTTCTCACACCACCGAATATTTCTACCATACCCTCTATTGGGTGTGGATACGGTACACATGGTTTTAGGCTATGCCTGCTGTTTTTGTTAGCATATTTCATCATAATTCCTGAGGCTGCTGCTTGTGTCACAGTCAAGTCATTTTGCAGTTTTTTGTGACTGATGCATCAGCCTTGTGTTGCTTTGAAAATGTGTAAATCAAAGTAATTGTCAGACTCCTTTATACCTGACATTCAACTTAATATAGGCCACCTGTGAAACTGAGACTTCAAATCTCCAAGTTACACATTCTTTGAACACTGTTGGCTGCACCAATTCTGTAAACAATCGAAATGCATGTCTCTGTGATCTTAAGTCTTTCTTAACTACAACTGTCTTTGCATTTGGTAAATAATCAACAAATATAAACCATTAGTTTTATTTAAATGCAAACTGTCCAGTCGACAGTGGAGTCTCCATGTCTTATGGATTTTGTGGTAACATGCTGCACAAAGTATGACAGTATGGAGTGTAGGACATTTTCATATTGACTTGCTTGGAATAATTCAGCAAGTTTGCGTCTATTAAACTGCTGTAATTTATACGATACAAAAAGAGAAAACAACAACAACTAAATACTGGCATTATATATCAGCCATTTCCCTCCCCATTCTCTAAAGATCAGTAGTGGCATCAGCCCTTGAAAAATCTGGTCAACCACTAATGTGAGATTATGCATCTTTGTGTTAATGTGTGTTTAGGTTGGGATGAAGTGGTGTAAATGAAATTAGTTTCTATAGCATCTCTTTTTTTCTTCCCATAATATTGTATGAAAGAATTTGCCATGTGGAAGAGTAAATAGTGCCTGTACAAATCTGTTCCTTGCAGTTGCACTGTACTGGTCAAACAAATTAAACTACTGCACCAGTGTATAAGTAATTTTATGTAAATAATCGTGTTAATGTTCCGCATTGTGCTGCCGCTGACGAGCTGGTGTACTCCTCCTCCGATGGCTCTCGTGTCTGTGCCCGGCAGTCACGGGATGGAAATGAAGGTGTACATTTGCCAAGAA
This sequence comes from Anabas testudineus, assembly GCF_900324465.2. Lineage (NCBI taxonomy): Eukaryota > Metazoa > Chordata > Actinopteri > Anabantiformes > Anabantidae > Anabas > Anabas testudineus. The sequence continues at coordinate 8,596,099 of NC_046630.1, read as the reverse complement.
CAGTCAACAGTTTGCCCTAATTTTTTTTTCCCTCTCTACTGTCTGTACATTTATAGGGGTTTAATGTGTCTTAGTTGGCTTGAGGGTGGAACAGCAGTACGAATAGAGACGAGGGTGATTAAGATGCTCAGGCCTATTGCTGTCAGTATAGATAGATCTACATTTGGGATTTTTTTGGCTAACATCCATTGTGGATGTGTGGACAATGACAATTGCAAAATGCCTTCTAAAGTAATACATTTCAGTTCCAAGACATGGGACAGCACAACTTTTGAGTCAGGTTTTTACTTTTACTATGGACGTGCAGAATCATTTACTTGATTTCTCCTCTTCCTTTTCCCCCTCACCAAAATCCTCTGCTCCTATTGACCCTGCCTCCTTTAGTTTTCTTTCTCTGGCTGCTACAATTCATACAGCCACAGAGGAGAACAGGATTTACACTAGATTTTAGTTTCAGCCATCTATGGAATTAAGAAGTGTATCCTTGCATTTCATTAAATCCTGCCTAATGAGATGACTGTCTCTCCCCAAAGAGCAGATGATAAAGTACTCTATGCCACGGTGCATAAATTAGTATGGTGAGGTTAAATGCTGGAACTGACTCATGTTTCACAAGAGGGCCCTATCCAGCATTTAAACCAACTCGCATAAATACTGCCAACTGCTGACTGTATTCACCTGCCTACTTAGAGCCTGCATTCAAAGTAATGGATCATCTGTTGGATCATACTGTAATCAAAATGCAAAGGGATGGACATGAATAGAAATTGGCATCTTTGCCTGTGCACGGGTTTCCAAATGAGCACATATATTCAGGTATTTAGGTAGAAATCTGTTGTTAACTGCATGCTGTGAATGATTAGACTGATAATCTTATAGTAGGAGAAAAGAAGCTTCTTCAGAAAGCATTCATACCATTCCCCTTTTTCCCTTGTGTATTTGTACCTCTTTATTTTGAAATAGATAAATGCTATTTTCCCATCAATCTGCACACAATAATGTATAACAACAAAGTAAAAACCCATTTTTGAGGTGGGGTTTTTGTCCAAGGCTTCTCTGTATTTGGCTTAATTCAGTGTTACTTCAATTCTGACCAGTCTTGTACCTTTATAGCCTGATGCTGCACTGACCATGCTTCACCTTAAGGACTGTTTTATCCAGGTGATGAGCAGTGCTGTAAAGGCTTCTTTCATAGAGAGCTACTGAGACTAGTTGTCCCATCTCTGCAGAATATTTATACCCTTGCCCTGGTGTATTCCTTACTGCAAAATGTTATTGTGGAGGGCTACAGGGAGTTTCGTGGTCTTCATAACTTGCTTTTTGTCCTGACATGCAGTATAAATTGTGGGATTTTATATTAACAGGTGTGTGCCTTTCAATTGAGGAAAGATGCACCTAACCACAATTTGAACTGTCACATTTAAGAATGTGAACTTTTGTACATGAGCGATTTCAGTTAAAAAAAAGTATTTAGTTTAGCAAACATTTCTAACAGATGTTTACTAGGTTATCATGAGCTATTGTGTGTAGACTAGTGGGAAAATATACTAGAGGTACTTTTAAACACAGCAAAATGTGCAAAAAGTGAGGGGGATTGCACACTTTTAGGAGCAACTGTATAGGTGTCAGTTGCACGTGAATACACGATAACATTACAATTTATAAATGGAAACACTCAAGTAAAGTACCTGGAAACTGTTAAGTACAGTACTTCTCATTGTTTTACTTGAACCAAGGGGTAAAATACTTTATCTTTAAGTATCTCTTGTCTTTCTCTCAGTTCCCTCTTTTGCTGTTTCTGTGGCTGTGTATCTAAGAATACACTGAGAGCTGATAATCAGTTTGATAAATATTTCAACCAAAATCATATTTCTCTAATGAGGTGCCCCACATGGCTCATGCACGTTGAAGGAGGCATTTCCGATGTATTAGTGTAATTACCAGTGATGAGAAAACTAACCAAATTTCCTTTCATGAGTTCAACTGAGCTGCAGCTCCACCACACACGCTCATTCACATGCAGAGTGAGAGACAGGGAAATCATCAGGAACTCAAGAATGGGGGTTCATGCCTGATTTGATCATCGCTTCTAATTGGAAGATCATTTTCATAAAGTCTTTCAAATAGCTGACGGCTTCTGTCCTCCATCCCTGTCTGTCTCTACAACTTTTCCCACTGTATTTTTCCTTGTTTTAAGAGATGCCCACGGCACAAGGGAAGTGATTGGAGGCAATGCTGGGAGTTTGCTGATATCCCAGGTATTTTAAGCTTTTAGGTCCACATGGGTGTAATGGACTTATTCTCAAGCAGTTCTTGTCTCTCTAATTAGTGGTCCCCCCTCGAGCCGTAACAAGGGCACTGACGAGAGAGGCTTTTTCCCAATGATAATGTGAATGGATACCTGCAGGGGGAGATTTCTGCACTGTTCCTCATCCTGTCAGCCACTCTGGGTAACACTGGGGCTTAATGAACCTGAAAACAAGACACTGTGTGTGGTGGGGAGTGTGTGTGTGCGCACGTGTGTGTCTGTGGATCCAGATGGGTACTGTATGGTACCTCAGTGCTGGCAGTATAATGCATTTAAAAAAAAAATTGTGCACCTCCATTGGGAAATAGGCACTCTGTGTTATCATGACGAAATCAATTATTTTTATTTGTGTTTTGTATTTGTTTACTTCACAACATTCACAAAGACAAACACAACTTGTGTGAAAAGTGGAAGAATCCAAGTAAAACCTGCTGGAGCACAAGCGCTGCTGAACATGTAATGCAATATGTATGTCCTGCCGGTGAGACGGTTTGACTGATAAGTTGACACCACTGAGATGCATATCTAGGATGCATGCAATGTCACAAACGTCACGTGTGATCGATTGAATGCTGCGCTGCCTCAGTGAGAGGTCACTGCTCTCCATAGACACCCGAGGGGGGGAAATGGGACAGAATGCCTGGTCAGCACATGGTCACATTTTGGACACACAATGTTCCCCTCCCTCCCCTCTTGAGTGGGTAATGAGCTGAATTGTTATTGGTGGTGCACACGCTATGTGACATTAGACTTGCTCAGTGCTGCTGTATCCTACCCTGTGCTTTATCTTTACTAGGACCTACCAATGAGGGATTGCAACTAGCGTCTCGAGCTTGCTGATATTGAATGATGTGTTTGTTTATTATGGCGGATAGGTGTCATGTCAGACATGCATTAAGTCCTTGCCAAGTGAGCAACACAGTTTTTTTTCTCCTCTGGTTATAGTGTCGTAGACCAAAGCGAGAAAGCTCTTGCTTGAATATGGGATGATGGAGAAACTGTATGACAAACTAAACAAACTGGGGAAAAAAATGCATGGGATAAAGGATAAGCAGGAGAAATATGGACAGGTTGTTTGTGAGAGAGGTTGAAAGACATAGACAGAAAGAGGGAGAGATGGGAGACTGAGATTGAGGAAGGGAGCTGCAGATGTGGTGGGGCCTCGGGCAATACAAGTCATTATGGTGTAAACTGCTCCAGTGGTGATGTTTTGGGGAGAGTAGAGAGGTCACCAGCTTGGGGTGTGTCAAGCAATACATGCACGCACACACATAAGCAGGCATACACACACTCAGGAAACTGACAGAACATCTGGATATGTGCCACCTGCCTAGAGGAAGTCATCTAGTTTACATGCAGTACAGGAGGGGGTTTGTCCCTTCCTGGATGTGCAACCTTCATGCTAACCTGCACCGCTGGGAGAGGATGGAGGACAAGCGGAGAGTGAAGAGTGTGCAAACCAAATGACACACTTTAGAGGGATTAGGTGTGAAAGTAAACACGGATATCGTGAGTTAGGACAGGAAATGGGGAGAAATACACACTGCCATCTCCTCTGTGGACCCCTATCAGGTGACCACAGTTGCTTGCGTTGCACAGCTGCAAAGGCCCTGCCCTTAGATTTGCAAAACTGATTTAGAGATATTAAATTAGACGAGATAAAAAATATTTTCAAATTTAGCACAAAATACTAGATTAAGTTCAGGAAGTCATTTGTAGGAGTTTTTGTGTCTTTGTGTTGAACTAAAAGAATGAAAGCAAAGACCGAAAGGTGAAAAAGAAGATGGACGGGAGCCACAAAACTCTAGTTGTAGTATTGACCATCTGGCTCCAGACCAAGCTAGCGTGCTACAAAACAATTGCACTCATTAGGTTAATTTATCATGGTGGTAAGCTCAATTTACTTTTGCTTGTGCGAGTGTGGCTCATTAAGATTCAGTCTGCTGTTTCCTCAGGCCGTCTTGTGATCATTCACACAGGGTTCACGCATTTTCAACCAGATAGGAAGCACTCCAGGGTTATCTGCCAGACCTAAACTGTTTAAATAAAGGCAGCAAAAGAAGAGGTGGAGAGAGGGATTATGGTGGCAGATGAGGGAATGAGAAAGGGATGGAGGGGGAGTGTCAGCGGAGGAGTGATCTGAAGAAGAATGCTGTTGAAGAGAAGGGAGGTGAAAGAAAGGCTCGGTTCTCAGTTGACAGAATGGATGTTGCGGGGCCGTGGTGGAAGAGGAATGGAGAAAGAGCGAGGGAAGGGAGGCACGTGACTAAATGTATTCTGATAACTGAACAGCAGATGTCTCGCATGGAGCTCCTTTGTTGCCTGAACAGCAGGACCCTGCACTTCAGTGGGCTCACTTCACACTGCATTCATTTGCCTGCCAGCTGCCAATTTAGGGTAGAGAGAGTGAAAAAGAAGGAGAAAGAGAGGGAGAGAGAGAGAGAAAGGAGGGAGACTCACACCAGTCCGTCCCTCCCCGCCCTCACCATGTCTTGCAGAGAGGCTGCCATTCCGTTCTCTCTTCTCCCGGTGGCCTGTACAATTAGTGATCTGCATAACCACCCACACCTCCACACACTGCTCTCACAGAGCAGAGGGGGAGCTGCCTTTGTCTTTTGGCTGCTGTACAATGAGTCGCTTTGGACTTGGCTGGAAGCCAGGAGCTGTGGCACAAATCTGTATGTTCTTGATGGATGACGAATGCTCCCGGAGTCTTGTTTCCTCGTGCAGCTGATTTGACAGGGTCAGAGATGAACTGCTGCAGAGGCCATCAACAGCCCTCTTGTTAAGACATCTCTTAAACTGTGGAAGGAGAGAAGTCTCTGAATTTTTTTTTTTTTGGCCCTCTTATTGTGCTAGGGACCATTGCTCTGTAGAAGCTAAACTCTCATTATGTCTACCAAGCCCACAGTTCATTACTGCCTGGGTGAAAACAAATTGACACCCCACTGCTAAGTGATGTGGGGTGAGGCGCGATGGCATCTGAGCCTCACGGAGGCTGGCTGGCTGGGTGAGGTGAGACTCAGGTGACTACAACCACAACTTCACGGCTCACCTGATGCCTGTGAACTCACTGAGAAGCAAATCACATCTCACTTTGTGCTACACACCCTCCACCTTTTGAATAGGAGGAAAAAAGAGAGTGTGAACTTCCTATTTAGTTAACATAATTGACTGCGAGCGTGCTTATGTAACATAGAGGCAAAAAGCTTTATTTTAAACTCTGTGCCACCCCCCCACCCCCCACCCCTCAGCCCTATTGCACCACTAACCATGAACTTCTGCTCTGTTTGACTTTCACCGCATTATTATCTTAATTGTGAAGTCCATTTAGTGGTGTGGGTGTGATGCGAGCTTTGTAGGGATTGCTAACCCCATTATTAAGGCTTGCATGGTGCATCGTGCTGGAGATAATACACATATTGATCGACGACCACCAGCTCATCTAAATTGTGCTCACTTGTTACAGTACAAAAGGCAGCAAGAACAGATCCCTCTCATCACCCTCCCCAATGTCAATTCACAGGACGAGTAATGGAACGAGCATTATCCCCTCTTCCTGAGTTGGAGGGGGGGAAGATGATAAAAACTTTTTGATTAAGTGAAGGGAATGTTCTATTTCATTCTGATTCGGGAAGGAGAAAGAGCGGAGGATTAATCTTAAGGCCGTCGTTTTACTGCCTATCCCCACTCCTGTCTCTGAGCTGAAGAAGTGAGAGTGAATAATGGGGTGTCCATCACCCATGGGCTCAAGCCCAGATTGGGATTTTCTCTGGGGATAATACAAAGCAGTGCGACAATTGATGATTCATAATGTACAGTTTTAGCCTGGCGATAGCGGCAGCTATTGTGGTGGGGTTGGCATTAGTATTACAGTATCTACCAATGAGGTGTGCCTGTCTGACAGCAATCTGTGGAAGTGTTCTTCTGCTGAGGATGGGAGAATTATGAGAGTTTATACATGTGGATACAGAGAATGGTATATTCTGTAATTCAGATATGTGACAAATTGCACTTTTAAGTCTTGTGAAAAAACATCCCCTTTCAGTCCCATGCACAGTGTAATATTTAAGAATCCTCTGAAAGGGAGGATCTAACTATAGCATAAACTAGCGAGGAATAATGGCGTCTTGTTGCATTCACTCACCAAACTCCCTCATTTTATACACAGCAGCTTTACACTGAACTGAGTACAGCCCTGCTAACAAAGTTGTCTGCCTCTCCAGTCATGTGAGCAGCACCTGTCGTGTCAGGGAGTCGGAGCTGAGGCGGTGCTGGGGATCCATGGAGGGGACGCTATCCATCAGTGGTTCCATTTGATATTTAATTTAGACTTTTATGAGCCTTAGAGGATGAGCCATGTCATTTTTCTCTGCTAGGCTCTCTATAGGGATGGAGGATAAATTCCTTCCATCCGTGAGGCAACCTAAGCAAGGCTGCCTCAGATTTACAGCTGTGCAGTCTGTGGTACTGTGGATGATGGTGGCGGACAATGGCTCATATACAAGATCTAACACCCGGTCTATGTCCAGGTCACACTTTCTCCAACATGGACAAAAGTATGCAAACGATGCACATGATTCATTGCATATATTAAAAGTTGCCGTAAAAGTTGGAAATCATTACACTGGCATCATATCAGGAAGAAAATACTGAAATGATGACGTCATACTTTGTCCTATTCTCATTTAAAAGCAGCAGAATAAAACCAATTAATTTAGCATTAATCAACAGAGTTAGTGATATTATGCATACATGTTTTTTATTTCCTTGAGTTATGAATGGAGTAAAATAGGTGATATTCTGAGATAATTTTAAGGAGCAGCAACGAGTTTTATAAACTAATGCTCTCCTAATGGTCTGTTTTAACATAATTTATGACTTCATTCATTACCCCTTTTATATTAGTAATTATTTCTAAAATACCAAAGAGCCATCTTTTCTTTCCTGGTTCTTCTCAGGCTCTGATTTATCACCTCAGCTCTGGCCTGATGCTGTCTTCCCAAGGTGTGACATTTCAAAATATTTATAGCTCTTGCACATTAAAGGCCTTCCTTTGAAGGTGACCGACCACTCTTTCACACAAGGGTAATTAATGGAATCTCAGCTTGTTCACCTTGTGTTATTTATCCACTCTAGTCTGCTGAAACACTATGGAAAACAGCAAGATGTTGGCTCAGCTACCTCAGCTCATAAACAGGCATTTTTATACCCGCCAGTCCCAGGATGCTTTGCACCAGGGGGTGACGGGAAGACCATTCTTCGTCAAAGCCCCAAAAGTTTAATATTTTATTGATTAGATCTAAACCTTCTGTCCAAAGTGGCAATTAAAATTCAATTAAACTGACTGAAAGCATCATATTAAATTTCATTTCTTTATGAGCTCAGAGATAATGCTGGAGGACAAGACTTGAATATAATCACACCCTTTTTAGATTATATTATCCTGTTCATTCACTATAAAAGTGACACTTTTAGGTATACTTTCAATATTTCTTAACTATAACCTTCTAATGAACACATTTTATAGCCTCTAAATCAACTATTATTGGGCATTATAATGAAGAGATATGGCTGCTTTTTCTTCTGTTCACAGAAGAATGAGTTGCACCTACTTTTTTAAAATATAAACAAATTGATTGAGTGTATTTATTAAACATCTATAATACTTACTAACTTCACACACAATATCAATAGCATATTTCAGCATCTAATGTGTTTGACTGGTATCATACTTTTAATTTACTTTTAACAATATGCTTTATTTTTAGGGAGAAGCTCCAGTTAGCTGGATGCTAATGTCTCACTGTGATATATTAGCACAACAAGCTCACTGTACTAACATGATCAAGCTCATCAGGTGTAATATTTATCCTTTTTGTTTTTACCAACTTACTAAAAGTGTACCTGAGCATGGATATTTTGTATTTACCAGCAACTGAATCACTTTAAACAGTACATTTTATCATTTGGGGAACATAATTGTTCGTACATAATTTCACAGTGATCCATCTCACATTTATGGTGATATTTCAGTCTGGATGGACACACAGACAATCCCAATCACTCCTTAAGCCGTGCTTCTCGCATGCATGGCACAATTCTAACAACATTAACAGGTTTTATTTGATGATGCAAAACAGTGTCAAGGCTTGTCGTCTTGTAACTCCACTCATTCCCGTTTATTTCCTGCAGCCTCATCAAAGGTTAAAAGTCAGCACTGAGCCACAGCAAGGCCATTGATCGTGCAACACACACCGCAGTAAGCAGGCTATTTAGATGTACACAGAGAGCAGTGTGGGATACTGAGAGAGGTTGTTATTACTGAGTGCCTCTCTGTTTCCCCAAGACTGTTTGTTCTGTGTGATTATTCTCTCCAGCTCCCTGAGCATCCTGGCTCCTGCCTCTGTGATAAAGATATTCATTTACCTGATATGAAAATCTTGTTCATGCCGATCCCAAATGACTCTAGATAGAAAAGGAAGAAAGTGGGGAGGTGAGAGACGGTGAAGGGGGGGATAGAGGAGGCGATGGGTTGGGAGTACATGAGAGAGGGGAGAGAGTATCTTGAAATATGACATGAAATATTAATATGGTCTGAGCCAATGTGACACCTAAAGTTTGCATGATAACAAAATAAAGCTTTAACTGTGGGCCCAGGATTTTTATTGATTTGTGGAGACAATTTTGCCAAGATATGGATTCTGTTGAAGTGGAGAAAAGTAATTTCCCATAGATTTTAATGTGTTTGTATTTTAGAGATTCTGGAAAATGAATGAATGAATCATGACTGTGCGTGGCCGACTATGTGTGTGCACAAGCTTATTGTGTATCTGTGAAAGTGTGTTGTCTTTTTCTTTTTAGTAGTAGGTGTTCTTCACATCCTCTCCTTTCTGCTAATGATGAGATTCATATCATTTTTACACATCCTGAATATGGAGGCTTTGCATGCAGCGTTGGCATCCATCCACTAACTCATCCACAAGGATGAAGCAGAGAGAGATGGATATTATTTGGGAAAAGAACTGAATGCATCCTTTCAAAAGCATCCTCGTGGATTGAACTGTAAAATGAGATGCAAGGGGTACAATAGTCACTCCCCCTAATCACATAGCCAGCCCATTCTCTCTTGCTTTATTTTGTTTGACTATATGGCTCACTCATTCAGGTTTTATTGTCTCTATCTCGGGGAGCGCTGCTTTTCCCTGTAACACAGTCGCCATGCGCGGCACATCAGGCAAGTTCTTGATTCTGTACTCAGTAATTTAAAGCCTTTATGGAATTGCAATTTCAGGGCTCAGTGCTTGTTTTTCTAAAATGTACTCAAGGAATTAGCTACTCCAGCCACAAATCAGTTGAATTTATGCACAGTTGTATTACACTTTATGGCCTCATGGTACATTGCTTCAAAAACAGCAGATGTGAAATTATGATAAATATAATGAGGGTTTTTTTTTCCTTTATGCTGCTTCTCCCTCTCTCCCTCTCACTCTCCCTCTCTGAACTGTGAGGGAGAAGGATGTGAAGCGTGTTTACTTACCCTATACAATACATTTAATGTCTTAGTAAGGACCGCCAACAAAACCTGATTAATGTCCTCATCTCTTTTATTAAAGATAAGAGTGGCACTGCAGTCAGGAGATAGAGAGAGTGCCATAAATCTCAGGCAAAATGAGCAGTCAAATAATCAGTCATCAGAAATGAAATCTACATACATTAACACTCGCAGACATTCTGCTGTGAATATAAACACTGGGCTTTGGGGCAATGAAGCCGGCACGATTTATCCACATATTCACGTTAAGGGGGAGGTAAAGGTGTCGCAAAGGGTAAGCACTCAGCTGGTGATGGTGTCTAAGAGGGTCCTGTCCTGCTAAGCCACAGTCCACCAGACTTACCATGTGTCCAGGGAACCAGACATACAATCATTAGGGCAATGGATGAGTTGGATGGTGGAGGCAATTAAGCATCACCCTGAATAGAACATAATGTTGATCCATCCCTACGATTAATCAAGGCATGCATTAGACAGTGATGGGCGACCCTGTGCCTTTGTGACAAAATGATTCTTCATCCTGTGTTTGGGGATTGGGATCCTGAGGTCCCTAATGCGCCTTAGAGGCGCCCCAATGAAACCCTGTCATTTATTCTGTTTCTGTCCCTGACAGCTATCAACCTGTCTTCTGCCAGCCCAGGAACATTATCTGAACTCCCAAGGCGGTTAGCGACAGGGACTAAGCTTATGAGTGGTGGTAGCAGACAGGCAGATATGTAAAGCAATGATAATGCTACCTTATTTTTGTCTATTTTGTGCATGTGTGTGTGTTACTCAACATACTCTAGTAACAATATGAAAACAAACTATGCCACACAAGTTCTGAGCAATTTCCTTGCTCAATCATGATAGTCAGCCATGTTAACAATTGTTCAGTTGTTATCTATTTATGAAATATAGTACTTTTCCTGTAATAAAACCTTTGCAACCACTGACATGGTGTATGTTTGCAACAAAGTCAGAGTAAATTAAGAATGTAAAGAACACTCAGTTCATTGTATTATATATTAACACACAATGATGATAAATTAACACACAATGATGATTTATCAATTGGCTAAAAATAGGCCAGACAAAATTCACAGCAAAGAAGTAAACACAGGGAACAACGTTGCACAACTTGCAGACTTCATTGGAGAACACACATTAGATAAGACTGAATGTGTTCAACACATGTATTAATTAAAACATAATTAAAATGAAGTCGGAGCCGTTTTTCCTTTATCAAAAGAGCTTGTACCGTAGGGCAGTAAATAACATTATCAACCATTCTCCCCACAGTAGACTTATGAGATAATACCCATACCTTATCTAGTTGATTGGAGTAACTAGTGTGTTGTTCATTGTAGCTAATGTTAGTCCAGCTGCTGGAAACACCTGCTCAGCTGGGACAGATGTCCTGGGGATGTACAAGTCATACCAACTTTAAGTCTAAGAAATCTTTCATCATTTTCTGCACTCAGTAAAAATGCATCTATCCTCAAAGCAAAGCATTTGGGGGGCAATTCATATATTTTTAATTATTTAAATAATTAAGCATAAATGATATAATTGAGTAATTTCACATCCCTGCCACACATGCATGGATAACACTCATAGCATAGTCTGCATGCATGTTCAAACAGCCATGTATGTACACATGCATGAAGTCATATACTGTTGTGCATACACCCCAACTAGTCACATGTTCCTTTTTTTTCCATCTCTCTCACATGAGAGGCCCCCCTGTGACAGATGTCGTATGTTGTGATTAAACACTCGCTCTTTGTTTTGGCGTCAATCATATCTTAATAATCAAAATTAGCTTTTTTTTTTTTTTTTCTTCTTTCTCTCACTCATTCGCTGCTACTGTGGCATCTGTTAGGGGCAGGCTGACGAGGTGTCTTTACAGCTGAAATTACAAGAAATGGATTTTCTACGCTTGATAAAAGTCACACACAATTACTGGGAGTGTCAAACTACTTCATATAGAGTTGTGCAAAGTGCTGCAGCGCCACTCAAAATATTGACATGGATGCGTAGCAAAGTCAGCGGTCTCACTGTGATAATGACTTGCTCCGAAGCTGATACTAAGCATGTGCCTCATAGACACAATGCTAAAACATGTTGATGAGTGTTAATCTCTAGTCTATCATAACCTAAATGTTATGCCTCGTGATTTATTTATCTTATTTTACATTATAGTCATATGCGACTCTTTAAAAATAAACAGGTAGTGAATTTACTTTTAAAATTACTTCCTTCATTTACTGTGCTTTATGATTCTATTACCTCCATTGTTTCTAATTACAATTTAGTTTAATTTCCCACATTATTTAAATTAATAAATTGTCCAGTTCTTCTGCTCTGCTCTCCATCTGGCCATATGGCCACATATTCACCTGTATTGCTGGTTCATGAGAATGTCATTACCTCCATCAGTGAGCCCAGGCATCTGGCTGTGCAGCCCTGTGCTGATGGTACAATATGCTCCTTGTTATTCTAGGATCATTGACGCTAAAGCCTTGGCAATCAAGACAGTTTTGTTGAAGCTCATTGGCTCAGTGGGGTCTCATCTCATCTCATCTGCAGGCTTGGAATGAGGAAAGGAGTGTTCGGTTAGTTGGATCGTTAGGTAGAAATTCTTTGATAATGGTGCATGTTATATTAGAGCCTTACAAACCAAGGATAAGTGTTTCAGAGTCCGTGTAATGCAATTTACAGAATGGTTATGGTAGATAAGAAATTCTCTTTAGGTGTGAAGTATGGAGATGAATGGTTCCTTTTTAATCCAGACTCATCACATGCTATGCAGCCAAGACACACTAGTTAGAACTCCAATAGATTCATATGTTTCAAAGACACTTTTATTGCAGATGATATATGGCTAAAACTATTTTTCAAACTGCAAATTTAACACGGTTGGTGCTGGGGAGCGATTGTTAGCGCTGTCAGCTCTCTTGTTTACCATTGTCCAAACAATGGCTAATTTCATGTAGCACTAATAAGACATTCATAAATGTCCATTAGTTGCGAGCAATCTCTCAGCGTTAACAGGGTCCTGATGAAACGTACACCCATGATGAAACAGAAGCAGCTGAACAGCTGAGGCACGAGATGACCTGCAGCCACCAGATTCCCCTCCTATGAAATCATCTGCTGTGAGGTACTTTTTCATCGGTCCCCAGTGAGACCAGCATCGCACTTTAGAAATGCTTTTTTTTCTGCTTTGTATTAACTTTTTGCAGCCAAAGTTGGATTAGGGGTAGTGCTATCTTTAACAAGGATTGACAACATGGATGGTGTTATCACGACCCATATCACCCTTGTGTTTAAATTATAAGAAATGTTGCATGCACCTTATGTTTATTATTTGCAACAGACAGACACATGCCTTACAGTTACATGCAACAAAAATATACTATTCTTCTATCTCCCACCTGGTAAAGTGAACAATAGAAGTGTCAACTAACTACTGCAGTTACATCTAAATAAAAAGCAATATAACGACTAATAAAAATTATTCTGCTATTTTAAGAGGAACTGGACATAGTGTCTGGATTCACATGCTAATAAATTGTTCCTATTATATAAAGCTGAATTTCCCTGGTTACATGCTCACATAACATAAAGTGGTAATAAAGATAATGTTTTACCATTATGATCAACATTCAGTGCTGGGTTTTCCTAAAAGCTTGAGCTTCCATGATTTTCTCAGCAGATTCTCAGAAGCATCTCCAGTTTATCCCTCTCCCTGCGGGATGTCAGACTCTCAGAGGAAGAGGGGGCCATCTTTGAGGAGATGGCGTCACACAGCTGCCATGGCCCAGCAAAGCTCCTCGAGGAAAGACATGTTGTCAGTGCACATTAATCATCTGGTGCACCATCGGAAACAGATTCCCCTCATAAGCAATTTCACTCATTAGAGTTACGGTGCTGATTTGCTGATTGGAGTTATGCTGAGGCTACTACACTGCGAGGGAATGAGAGGAGAGCAGGAGTGAGACGAGGGAAGAGGAGGGAGAGGGGGAAAGCAGGAGTGAGAGAGAGGATCTGACACATTTACAGTGATGTGAAAGCTGAGATGTTGATTAATGTGCATTGTTCCTGTCACATAAAATGAATAAATAAATATCAAACAAAAGCAGAGGGAGAGACTCATTTACAAACCAGGAAATTAAAGTTCCATTTAGTTAGGGAGTAAAAGACAGACTTGCCTGACAGTCTGTAGACAAAACTGTAAACAAGAAATCACCACAGTCGAAGTCAAGGCCGCGTGCCCACATGCAAAAAAGCACCTGGTGTGCGTGTTTCAAGCATTTCCTTAAACTGAAGCAGTTCAATTGTTGTGGTATAGACAAAACATTTGGAGGCGAGCCCCACTGCCCTGCCAGCTCCTCTGAAGTCCACCACTGTGATAAGTGGCCTTCCTGGTAAGCATGACACTCCGCAATCAGCCCTTGAAAGCCCTCAGGCAGTGATGGGATTTAAAACAATCTCACAGCTCGAATAGAGAATAAAATAAATACTTTTGAAAGAATGTAAAACCCATTTCCTGCGCCGCAAGTGATGCACGGCGATAACAGAATGCGACAACAACACATCCCTGCTACGGTCATATTTGGGACGACTTTATATTGATATTTATATCCCATTCACAAACAATCTTGTTTACATAAATAAACAATATTCTGTTTGCTGCCATGGAAACAGAGTTTACACAGGCCACACAATCACCATTTAATGGAGTAAGATGTTTACATGACTTAGACTGCTGGCTAATAATGGAATATCTCAGCTGTCACACTCTCATAACTGGGATGTGTGTTTATACAGGCTTTTAGGAATGGAAGTGTGTTTACAAGCTGCGACGAGTCGTAACACGTGTGCGTTCGGGGTCATTTTGGTATGAATGTACTATAAAAATCACCTGGCAGGTTTTGATGTCGATTTTAAAAACGACTGACTAGAAGCTGAAATTGGGTGTTTTAGGAGCTGATGCATCAGTTTTAATTAACACAAACTTTGTGAGCCCGTTCTCCACTGCAACAGGCTGAATCCATTGTTTAACAGTGCCAACTTTTGCACCATGTTTTGGCTTCGCCCCATCCATCACATCCTCTCAGTCGGGTCCCTGCGTGACCCCCCCCCCCCACCAGACATGGGATCATTATGCTGCTTTAGAAAGCAGCAAACATCTGTGGTCGTCTGAACTTTTCCTGTGGAGTGGAGCCAACGACCATGTGACCTAATAAATGGTGACAAACGCAAACCAACACTCGCATCGGCACTACATGGTAACAGGGACACATGGTCACTCCAGGTTTTTGTGTTTACATGTACATGTATGTGTGTATACTCTTTACAAGCATCATGCGAGCGTCATTTCTGTACTTTGATCATTTTCAAACAATCTTTGACATGTGATTGTTCTGACAACACAAAGAGAGCACTAATTAGCTGTTATTTTGTCAGGTGGATGAAGGCTACCGATACACCCCTCTGCCATTTTCTTCAAGAGAAATGCAGTCGTGCAGGAATTCCTCTGCCTGCTTCCCTCAGCTCTTTTTTTTTCCCCCTCTGGTTTTGCAGATTCCTCTGTCGAGCCCAGCAGCCCGGGAGAAGTCGTTTTACAGTTCAATCAGGAATTCTAATAAACTGACCTGTGCTATAATGACTAATTCATTGTCTCCTTTACTACCTTCATGGGTATAAAGCGGATTAATGACTTGAGCAAGGTTAAAAACAGTACCACTGTGCTTTTCCTTCATCTATTATCAATCATCCTTTAGATTCTTAAGAGAGCAACGGAAATTGAAGGAAAATTAGTAATCGTCTTGATGGATGATAGCACAGATAGGAGTGTATGCGTAAGATATAAGTGTGGCTGTTGCATTAAATGGAAATAGCCGGATAAGTGGCATTAGATGAGGAGCTTGCATTTTTAGACACACCGCATATATGGAACAAAAAAAATAGTGCTGTACGACATGAGAATTATTGTGTGACAACAAAGCCACCGCAGATTTATCTAGGCTGAGCATGGAAGGAAGTTATATTTATGATTATCCTCTCAACAGTGGACTTATAAAGACTTGTTATCAAAACGGCCTGGAGGCATAATCTCATATATTGCACTGCAGATATTTACAGTGTTTACAACAAAGAGCTTTTAGGAAAAACTCCAAGGAAAAAAGGAGAAAACTCCACAGCAGTTTAGAGAATAGTGGTTCAGATTTTCTCGTGAGTTGTTAAACTTCTTTGACAGTTTCTTTACTTTTCCTCACACTGTACTTCTTTCTTGTTGTTCCCAAATCCCATGGAAGACAGAAATAAAAAAAAAAAAAAAAAAAAAAGAAACAAAGGGGAGGCAAAGGGGAATGGTGAGGAAAAGGGAAGAGCGGGTATAAGGCTGTGTCTCTTTGTTTACCATTCTATATTCCCATCACACGTACGCACGCCTCTGCTGCTGCATCTCCGCGCTCTTCCCATTCTTGGCCCAGTCATTTCTGACAATGTTAATGATTTAGAGGAGAACCCTCCACTAGTGGATGATTTGTGACATGTAGGAAGGCTCGAAACGGGGGAGGACCAAGCAGGTTTCTGTGGGGAGTGTTTGGGATCCAGGGATGCCTTGAAGATAGTGATTCATTATATTTAAGACAAGTGTGACATCCTACTTCAAGGAAGCAGCACACATATGTATGGAGGGGGAGATTTTTTTTTTTTTTTCGGGTGGCCAAAATGGGGAGGGGTAGGTGAGTACAAAGGAATGCCTCAGTGTTTTTGGAGATGACATAGGAATAGGAGGCAGGCATATGGAGATGGCAGACGGGGAAATAATGGGTAATGGAGGAATTTAGCCTGAGGCTATACGCCTGCTTTGCCTACTTCTGTATAACTAGTATATGTATAATTCAAATACATACCTTTAATAATTAACAACCAGTGAATATTAAAGGAGAATGCAGGATATGTTTTCTAGAGATGGAGTCAGGTGAAAAATAGTATTAAATTTCAAATTTGACAACAGCACAGAACAAAGGACCAAAGAGTGTAAAAAAAATGGCTGCTGTTTGGACGAATTTCTTATTTGGGATTTCAGGAGTAAACTAAAAGTTACAAATTTTTAATCACATTTGTCGGTCGATAAAACAAACAACAGTAAAAAAAAAACATTAAATATTTGGTTTCCTTTTAACTTTTAAATGAATAGACATTTAATCGCCGGCTACTTTTAAAGTAGGCTTATTGTTTCATGGCTTCTGCTGATGAATCATGCTGCAAGTCAGTTAAGGGTAACTCCCTGGAAACTCAGGTGTACTGTTACATGGCAAAAATGTCACTGATTTTCCTGTAGTGTCACATTCAGTATTTCATTGTTGTCTGGACTGAGTCTGAACTTTTGCTTGGCTGCATTCATCAGCGAAACAGCACCAGGATTGCTGCCGCGTTGACACCCTTTATTTTCTGTCCAAAATGTAAAACTACACTGTGACACACACATTAAATGGAGTAACACAGTATGACATTCGTGTGATTGAGCGATAATGATCAGCTCGCCTTAAACCCACACCCTACTCTACATAGAATTATGTAATTTCACTCACATTTAGGCTGCAATTTGGAAATAAGAACTGTTACAAAATGCATTGAAATTCAGTGTATTTATGCAGATCTCCTAGTGCCTTTTAAAATAGAATATCCCAAAGGACAGTGTGTTTTGTAGTCTGTACACAAGTGGCACAGAAAAGCTCTCATAGACTGTGTCAACTGATGTTATGCAAACACCAGAGTTCAATAAGAACTAGTACATTTGCATATTGTGGATCTGAAATGTGTTCTGCTTTTTTGCAGGCCTCATTTCTGTCTCTACCCTTTGATGTAGCTCATACATATTGACGACCCTGCTGAAGAAACCAACCATGTTAACCAAAGCATGAGCTTAGTTTGTGCATCCCCTTTAAAACAAAAAAGTGCATTAGTTTGTCCCATTTATATTTCCTGGGTTAATTAGCAAGTGAGAGATTGGACAATTAGTTCATCCATGCTAATTGATTATAATATTACAACTCGGTGATGATGGGATGAACACAGACTCCTCGTTCCATATTCCTCTAAGGGATTCGATAATATATACAATGCTTTTGTGTAATGAGGGTTTTAAAAGACCAAATCAGCTAGGGAAATTGTTAATTCAATTCCACTCAGATGATACCGAGTTTTTCAGGGCACAAATGAATTGAATTGCAGAGATGCAGGGATCTTACAGAATGGCAGTGTCCTTTTTGATTTTGACTCATGTCAACACAAATGATGTAGATCACTGGTTCATTTCTGTCAATGGCACAATAGGACGTGAACTCTCAAAGACCTGATTGTATCTTGGTCGCTCTTTTCTTCCGCTCATAATTGAAACACCCTTTCTGCTCCATATCTGCAGCTTCAGAGGCAGAACTGTAGCAAATGTGGAAGAAACTGAATATTGCCTTTCCACATCCAGAGAATCATTTCCAGAGGCAAACATAGTGTCTTTAAACATGATACCACACCAG
Organism: Anabas testudineus; assembly: GCF_900324465.2. Classification (NCBI taxonomy): domain Eukaryota; kingdom Metazoa; phylum Chordata; class Actinopteri; order Anabantiformes; family Anabantidae; genus Anabas; species Anabas testudineus. The sequence continues at coordinate 8,577,702 of NC_046630.1, read as the reverse complement.
TACTACACTGTTAGTCTCCATATTAAGTATAGAATTACACCTTCCTTTATTACTCGCTGTTCTTCCCCTTATCTAACTTTACAGTAGCATAGAGCCGCTGTTATCCTCAGTCGTCAAACGTCTGGAGTGTGAAACTCAGGTATGGACGTCTAGCCACCTCGCTGGTGGCCTCATTCGAGCTTCACCGCAGTGTGACAGTCTGTCAGGCCGCGAAGCTGTGCAAAGTAAAAGTACTGCAGGAATGTGTGCTGCTCTTACAGTTACACAGCAACAAGAGTTCCACTTTAAACTCATGATGGGCAAAGATTTTCAAATGCTCAAATAGTCATTGGATTTTAATCAAGTTAAACATTTCATGCAACTATGTTGTTGCTATTGAACCAAAGAGTGGACATGACAGTGCTAGCAATATGATGCTAACCAGCACGAAGCGGCTAGACTGGAACTCAGCAGTGAACAACATGATGTTATGGACGGATTCGGGCTTCAAAGCATAAATCATGTGGCTGCATCTGCCGCTTGCCTGGTGTCTCATTTCCATCACCACATAACTGCAACTGAAACAAAAACAACTTCTGAACTTGCCCGAGCACAAGTCGGTGCAGCATTGCCGAATGAGATGGAATCCTGTTTGTGATATGTTTCAGCGTCTACTTGTGCAGAGAAGGTCAAAATGCATTTTTGTCACACGCAGCATTCACCAAACTATCAGGTGCACGTACCCTCGAAATGACTGATGACAGCTGGAGTGTTGTGGAAGGACCTCATACCTGTGCTCTGCTCACTGAAATGTGCAGAGGCTTCGTTGGGTTCGTGGTGGTGGGGCGGAGGAAACAAATTAAACAGTAACATTTTAATGTGAGCTGTTCTCCCGTTCTATTGGAGAATCATTACTTTTCCTATTTGAAAGCCAACAATATTGAGCACATCCTTATTTTTCAGCCTCTCAACCATTTGGTGAGAATTATCTTGTTTCTCCTCCAAATGTTCATCCTAAGGTGCAGCAAATAAAAAAAAAAGACAAGATTCATGTGCTAAATGTTGAAGTATTACACTTCTTTACAGTGCTTAATAATTAATGGCCCATCCCATCACCCTATGAATATTTACATGCAAAGTGTCCCTGGGAACCTTCCATATGCCAGAGGGAGGGGAGTCTGTGTGTTTACAGCATTAAACACTCAAACATCGTCACAAACCCTATTTCGCCTCCAACCATGAAAAACACTCACTAAAGCATTGCGAGCATTTTATTTGTTGTTGCACAATGTAACCTATTCAACTTCCATTAAGACGTGGCAAGTCAAATTACAGGTACTCTGTCGGTGCTGAACTGAAATCCCAGGACGCCGCTTGTCTAGTCTGAACGTGAAGGGAGCAGAAACGAGGTTTCTTAGGTGTTGTTTCCAGAGTGATGACATTGTTCATTGAGATCACCTTCCACTTACTGTGTCAATGTGTCAAAGGTCTTGTTGTCAGTGCCGCTCGAATCAAAGTGCCTCTATGAAGCAGAAGAAACGATGCTGTGTATTTGGTTATGTAGTAACATCTGAATTATGGAGTGGAAGAACTTTGTTAATGCTAATTTAAAATGTTTATTTGTGACCGCGCAGCTTTCACTGAGAGTAAAAGAAAAACTTTTACAAATTGTAAATGATCTCTGCGGCTATCTGAGCTAATTATGTAGAGGAGTTTGGATTTATGCTCTGCAAGATATTAAAGCACCATTCAGCTCGAATCTTGGCAACTAGCTTCTCTTTATTCCTCCGTTTGTATCTGATTTAATCTGATAAATGTTGCAACAGAGGACAGGAGACATTGCCTGAGCGCTCTGGCTGTGACAGCTCCCGAGTGCGATTCATGAATTTCCAACCTTTGACCTTTGAGAGCGACTCAACGGGACGCACACCAGGAAGGTCTGGGAAAATAGCAAAGTCTTTCTTGTTTAAGTTGCACTGCAGCCACCATAAAAGATACCATAGGCTAATAATGGACAAGTATATAATACAAATAAATAGGCTGTTACTAGTGAACCTGGGCATGTTTGGCTCTGTTGCTCCCATTGGTGATATTTATCTAGGAAGGGAAGGCTGAATGTTGTTGTTGCCTCCCTGCAGGTCCCCGAGCTCTCAGATCTCCTCTCTGTCTCCTGTGTGGATAAGTAGTAGCTGCAAAGGCAGTGCTGGTCTTTGATATTTCACTCCTCATTTGAATCAGTGGTCGCTTTATTTGACAATGCCAGGTAATTACCTGGGTACCTTGCTTGATCATGTGAACTCCTGCAGAACCGGAGTGGAGGGAGGGAGGGACGGAGCGAAAGGAGGAAGGGAGGGGTTCTGGGCTGTGGGTATCTAGGAGGAGATGGGGGGAAAAAATGGGGACAAAAACAAAACACCCAAACACAAACAAACCATCTGCATGTGTTTACCTGCATTGTTTTCTGCAAGTATTTCTAACAAGTGGAGTCACGAGTACGACACGTACGGTGCTGCGTTAAGCAAGTCGTGTGTGTTTTTTTAAACATTTGGCAGCATTTTTTATTTATTTCTTTTCTTGTAGTGGGACTGTCCCATGCTGTGAAGGCGGTCGGACAGTGAGGGTTACTACAGCAATGCAACAAAAGACGAGATAAAGTGCAAGGTTATTATAACTCAAATGAATAGTTTTTGTCTCTGGGGTCCAGTCATTTGATTAGCCTCTAGTCAGTGTGTGTGACAGAGAGAAATAACTCATGAAAGCTTTTACTAATGAGCCCGTGTACGTGTGGTGAAGTAGAAGCCCACATTTTTTCTTTTTATATATATAAAACAAATAAAAGAGAAGAAACCAGATGATGGTTTGATGTATTTTTATTCCTTTGCATTAAAGTATCAATAGAGAAAGTTCAACGATAGAATAGAAGAACAGTTTATTACATTCTGCACATGATGTATTGTTAAAAACATCCAGAACTTTTCATTCCAAACAAAACCCAAAAAGAAATCTTGCTTTAATTTTGTTCTATTTACACATGTTGAAAGAAAAAAAAAAAATGCTGATAGTGGATGGGATAAGCTCAGCATTTCAAATGGGTGGATGTGGAACCTTGTCAATGATGTTTATTGAATAGGAGAGCAGTGTTTACTCTGTTGTGTGACTGGAATATCAAAATCCGTCACTCCATGTGAGTGCAGCTGCGTTCAGGCTGACTGACTGAGCTCTCCGTGGAGGAAACCAGCACACAACATGGCCTTGAAGTTTAAGACTGCGTCACTTTTTCTTACAAAAAAAAAAAAAAAGGAAGGCAAACTAAATCTACTGGTGCCAATAATATTAAATAAGAATGAATTCATGCGCTCAAAACATTAGTTAGAAAAGCTTTTTTTACATCACAAAAATTTCATTAATTAAGTGGAGTAATTAAAAGAAGAACAGCGGAAGTATTTTTATTCATTATACCAATATAAAACTGCCTCCATATTATTCAGTTTCTTACTGGGACCAAGAAAGTCTCTGTGCACTTAGCCCACATTCCGTTTCCTCCGGACTAGACAAACAACACAAGAGTGGAATTTGTATTCATTTCAAAGTGGAGAGGGGAATTAAGACAATTTAATAAAGGCTTAAAGCGCTGGGCTGGTCTCTGAAGCGCCTAAAGCCATATTTCGTCTGATCAGTGGAGGAGGGCGACTTTATTGGACATGTTTCTATTTCCAAATCCGCATAACAGGCAGCGGTGCATGTATTTCCTATAATGTAGATAAGGGAGAGAGGGTTTGATATGTAATAAAAGGTGAGTCTGTGCTGCCTGTTTAAGCTCCTTAAGCCTGATAAATGATGAGCGACAGAGGCACAGCAAGAGGGTCACCGCTATTAACTCCTCGGTTTCCCGGCCTCCACTTAAACTTCTCTCAATTACATGAGGTAATGTGGCTGCATACGGGCCTTGTAGGCTCCGACCTGTTCAATCTAACCGAAATAAAAAAGAAATCATAGCGAAATGCGCGCAGCGCCTGTGTGGATGTTCCCAAAACCCACGTGTTAATAACGACAAACGCAGGGATTACAGTGTGTGTGTGGCGTTACTAACACATGCACACCAGGTATTCTGGGACAAACACCCAAAGCAAGCTCATTAAATCAGCATTTGGTGGATCGGAGCAGGCGTTAACGACGGGCTCTAATCTCGGCGGTGACCTGCTCAAAGTGTGTCACAGCCGAGCAGAGCTGACGCTGCGCGCAGAGGCTGCACGCAGGGCGCACGGTGAATGTGAGCAACTTAATAGTTGGGGAGGAAAATATTTATTTTTGCATGTTAGAAAAATGGACTCTTGTTTTACACGTGAATAAAATGTGTCCGTGGCCCTGAAGAGGCGTTCAAAAGACGTCACGTTAAAAAGTATTTTATGCAATTCTTTTATTGCACCATTATTTCAACGCGCTGTCACAATAAAAAATCCGTTTATTTTGTTTCCTTTAAGAACGAAGCTCCGCTTCAGTGATAATTCAACTCTTAATGATTTTAAAATTTATTTTAACATACAACAACGCTAACAAATAATTGTAAAACACATTTTACCAATCGTCTAAATGATACTAATAATACCATCAGTGTGTTTTGAATTAGATATGAGCAGTAAACATTTGCTAATTGTCTGCTGATAGTTTTTTTTTTTTATTATTATTCTGACATATATTTAAAAATACTTTACGAATCCGATACATTCAAAATGAATCTTGTTGATAGAAATTAATGACGAACCACCACATTTTTCTAGTTTGTGTGAGATGGTGACAGTCGCAGCCTGGTGTGAACACTTAAAACCGAATTAATGGTCAAGAAGTGCCAGTAAATAAATAAAAAATATATACAAAATAAATGTGTGGCACGACTGAAATAAACAAACTTATAAAAACAACAGAGGTGTGTTAGAGGATCGATCATCTTCTTGTTTTAGAGTTACAGTTTTGCGATGTCAAAAAAATCCAAATAAGTTGATTGCAGGGTATTTTTGTTTGAATTTTTAAACGTGATTTTGTTAATATTTATATTTTTTTTCGTGTAAATCTGCTTTGGTGTTATTTTATGGCCTTCTCTTATTTGTTGCAAACACCATCGACAGCTTGGCGTCATCTGTGGCCGCGAGGTGTCGCTAGAGGGCCGCATATTTTCTGGCCAGTCCACGACGGAAAAAAAACCACAGTTACATTTTGCTTTGGCCTCCTCTCTCTCTGTGTTTCTCTCTTTTCCCTCCTCCCTTTACTAACCCTCTGACACCAGACTCTGAGAATCGGTGGAGGGGAAAATGAGGCTTTGGAGCTGAAGAATTTACAGTTAGTCGCGAAACTTTTACAAGTATTTGAGTTGCTCACTCCACTTTCTGAAACCCTATAGTCACATTTCAGTCCGGGGTCAGAAAGAGTTCACATGCAGAGGGCTGAGGTAATGCTCTCTGCAAGGGGAAAACAGTTAGGATCCAAATTGTTATATACAAATCATAAATTAAGTCATCTAAAATGTGTCAGCAAATGAGCAGAATTCAATGTGAATCGCGGAGACGATTAATAGGATTTAATTAGTTGCCCTCTTTACAGTTGGAAACCACTGGGAACCACAACCTAAAATGAATTAGTTTGATTGAGCGCAAAATAATAAATATTAAAGTGATATTATGCATCAGCAGCTGAATTTCTTTAGGAACAGAAACGCACAAGCTGCATCGTCCTCACTTTCCGATCCTCTCCAGTCGTCAGTCTATGATCCAGTCTTATCTGAGCGCCTCTATACATTAGCTCTGCTCATTTACATAATCTCAAATACTGAAGAGGGCCAAAGAAGAACAAAGTTACAAACAAGATTAGGGCAATTTTATTTGTTCCTGCGGTTCAGCGTCAATTGTTTCTCCAGGAGTGTTTAAGGTCACTAAGAGGATTTGAAGCTCGTTTCATATCAGTGATCTTTTTGAGGGAATTAAATCAACAATGCGTTTCTCTCCATATTTAGCAACAGGCTTGTGTGCGTGAACAACTGAGCCCTGCAGGGTAAGAAACAGGGGGGAGATGGGGATTGTAAGTCCTGCAAAGAGTAAACAGACGAGTGGAAGTTCAGGGCTGGTGCTCGGTCTCATGCAGACAGTCCTGCTGCACCTTCAGGATGTGACACGCGGTGGATCTTTAGCCTGGTGATTGTCCCACTAGTGTTTTCCTTGAAATGGATCCTCTCCCCCCTAATGAATCCAAACGCAGCTGGCAATGTCCCACACGGACACCGAGAGCTTTAACCCTAAACTGACCTCAATTTGACACCACCTGATGAAATTTTACCGCCCGTTAATGTCATCTCCTGATTTTTGTCATACGCGTAAAAGTTGCGAGTGCACCTGAAAGGAGCCGCAACGTGAAAAAGCCACTTGCAAGAAATTAAAAGTACTTAAGAAAATGTAATCGTCTGTGAATCATCCTCCTGGAATCATCTGGCTTGTAAAACGCGGTTAGGTTATAAGCAGGGGAGTTTTAAGTTGGCACAGGTCTTGTTTATGAGGAAAATTTATTTTAATTAACTATTGAGTGAATTATGATTAAAATGAAACTAGAAAATTAAACACCGACTTGTGTAGTGTCGCAGCAAACGGTGTCATTAAGCGAAATTAACCTATTTCACCACTTAAATATTGTTAATTATAATGTGTTGTGTTTATAGCTTCATTAATTACTCAAATAAAGAGTTCACAAAAGAACGGGTTTCAAATCTTCTCCCGTCGTTGGGAGTTGTTGCTGGAAGTTTTATAGGGAAGGATGTGTTTCTGTGGAGCCGTACATTGGACACGCATAATTAGCCTCTGTTATTTTCACACGCTCTTCGGGTGTTTACATCACTCTCCTCGGGGGTAAATCACATATTTCCACAATAAATGCGCAAAAATGACGGTAAACTCGCGAGCTTCTAGAAGAATGTATATTTAAAAATTCATTCGAGCGTCAGGAGCTTAGCACTTCCTGTACTGTGCGCTTTAATGGGAGATTAAGCGTGCATATGAAAATATATGCATTTTATCTTGATTTTTTTAATGGTCCAGCCTCAAAACTTTCCCTTTATTGCGCCGTGTAAGGACGCGCGTTCACAACAAAAGCGATACATACAGTATAAGGTTTATGCTACTTACCATAGATGTCCAAAGGAAGAGGATGAAAAAAAAAGTCAAGCGTTAGTGAACAAGGCAGTGTGAAAGATAGTATTTAGCTTATGAAAATATCAGTCTTCAATAGCAGAGTCTGCCGGGCTGGTTGTGTTTACAGAGTGCAGGAGAGACTTGGAGACGGTGAATGCCTTGGCTCTCTGCGCACCGCTCTGCAGCTCCTTCCCGGGGTATAGCACGTTGAAATGTCCACACAGCCGTTTGTCAAACCCTGCAGTCCTACACTTCCCACCCCCCTTTATGCCAACAAACATAACTGTTGTCACGGTTTCATTTATTAAATCTGTTTTCCTTAAAAAACAAAACAAAAAAAAAAAAAACAAAAAAAAAAACAACAACAACAAAAAAGCTATTTCTGAAACCAACTCCGAGCAACTCTGCTTGCTGTTTTGTTTGTTGGGAGAGTTTATTGACCCTCCAACGGTAGCCACAGCCCATCTCCCTGTGCTTGTCTACCTTAATCCTAACCTGTGAATAATTAATTTCCACCATCAAAAATGTCACGGAGCCATAAATGGAGCCTTTATGTGAGAACCTATCAATACAGCCATGATACCATATTAGCATTGATGGAGCTTAATATTAGAGGGAATAGATGGCCTGCTTCTGTTTTGTGCGTAAAAGTGTTCAGACTCCAAAAAGGGCTCCACTGCAATCGATGGCCGGAGCGTTGCTCCTCCTCTAAACTTCAATCTCCTCACATGATTGATGATCTTGGGGAGCTTTGATAATTGACTACTCTGAGGTAAGGCACAGATTTCTATCAAGAGAGGCGATTGGACGAAAGAAACATACAAAATTACTTTCTCCACAGAAGCTTTTTTCCTCTTGGAAAAGTTCATTGTGGACTTAGAGGGGTGCTGCATGTCGCTTCATTCGCTTAAAAAGACCAGAACGATAATTAGCTGTAAGATTAGTAGGTATTACTGAGATATTACGTAGGCACACAGGCTTATAACCACAAAACAGATAACAAGTAAGCGTCATGCTCATATGTTAAACTCAGCATTCCCGAGATATTCTAGTATCTTTCAGTGAATATGCCCTATAATCTTTTGCTTCTATTCAATGACTGCAACGATGCATAAAAGTTTCAATATTTACATTTATCTTGTGTCAATCTACTGTTGAACCGTGCGTAAAAGTGTCGTGCGTAACTGTTTTTTATTTATTCCAAATCATAATCTGTGCGGTTAAGTTGAGAGTGGAGTTTTAGCGTTGGGTTTTATTTAACTCAGAGCCGTGCAGCCTAAGTGTTCGCGCTGATAAACCCTCCTCACTCAGCCGTTTCTGCTTTTTCTTAGGACTCTTCTCGGCGAAAAGGAATTGGGTGGGAGTTGGAGCTGCGTTGGATTGGTTTTACCCCCAGTGTGGATTTGAAGCCGTCCCTTTGCCTCGCATATACTCTGCATATCACAAGATTTGGTCTCTCCTCTCTCTTTTCTGGAGCTGCTGTAGGACTGGCTATGGCCACCACTACTTCCGGGATCCGTCATTTCATTCGCCCACCGCTCAGCGCTGCGAACTGACTCTGTTTCTATAAGCAAGCTAGCAGCCAACCTGCCAACACTCGCTGACACTCACTCATCTCAGTCTCGCCAGATAGACGAAATACCTACAGGGGAAAGAAAGGGAAGATCTGAATCGCAGTCTGTTAATTTCTACAGCTTTTTTTTTCTTTTTTTCTTTTTTACAGTGATAATAAAACAAGATAGCGATCTGGAGGCATTAAAGGAGACGCGGACTTGCGGGATGAAAACGGACTAAAAAGATTCGTCCTTCTCTTGAACATCATCGCCAACCGTCATTCATTCATTACCTTGACAACCTCTGGCTTTGATTGACAGCTGGAGTGGCAAAAAGCCATGAGACACGACAGTTTAGTTACATGCAGGTTGTTGATGGGCCGATTGTAACCTTCACTTTGGCGCATTTTTTCTTTTTTTTTCCGAGGAAAGAGGGAAAACAAGAAAAATTGCAAAACTCCCTGATGCTACGGTTTCAACTGACCCACACTGGCGAATAGGAGAATTCGCAAAGTTGGTTGAAAAGGGAATCTTGCTACTAAATCACTTTCTAACCGGGACTGGGATATTAAATATACGACAGATTCAGGAGTTTATTGGAGCGCAGCCTGATGGCGCAAAGGGTAGGTTTTAAATCTCCTACACGTACCTGTTCAAATCCACTGTAGGGAGGCCCTCGAATTGGTAACCCTCTTGTCGTGTGGTGGCAAATTTACAAAGTATTCCTATCCAAGCCACTATATTTGACATTTTTGCAGCGCCCTTTCTCTTCAAGCAAAGTGACAGCCCCTGCTTTTACCGACAGCCTCCACGACAGTCGTGGAGCAGTTTCACAGGAGACTCCAAACTAATTCGCTCTTTTTCACCAACCAAACTCTCTGTCGGGGATCACACCTAAGTTAGAATGTTTCTGGTAATGACAAACCCGTTTAACAGATTCAATATGTGCCACTTTTCTGTCCTGGATGCGGCGCATTTGCACAGCAACAACTTATTAGTTTCTCATTTGCGTGTATTCAAAATGAGACGGCATGGTTTTTCGTACTTTTTCACGTTTGTTTAACAAGTAGCCGGACAGCCCGCTGACTTTTGCTCTGATTTTATTCTCAGTACGATGAGCTGGCCCATTACGGTGGGATGGACGGTGTCCCGACGTCGATGTACGGGGACCCGCATGCTCCCCGGCCGCTTCCCCAGGTCCACCACCTGAACCACGGACCGCCGCTGCACGCCAGCCAGCACTACGGAGCCCACGCTCCCCATCCAAACGTTATGCCCACCAGCATGGGCTCTGCTGTCAACGACGTTTTAAAGAGGGATAAAGATCAAATTTATGGGTAAGGTTTCCACGGATCAGCGTGCATGCATGTGTTTTCCAAAGTTTTCAGCTTTTCTCTTAAGTTGGTTTTGTTGGAGTTTTCTCTCCAAGCGGCCACGTTTTAATGGTGTTTTTGTGCAGGATCGACCGCAGGTTCTGGAGCTCTATTGTTGGTCAGGGGAGTTTTGTTGATGTGTAATTTTATACGCATTGTAGAAGGCATCGTCAAGCCTGCAGTGAGAAGAAGCCTTGAGCTTGAAATATGAGCTATGAAATAATATGGAAGCTCTCCGTGCAGAGTCCAAGCCTGAAAGTCACAATAAAAAAAGTAGTTTCAGCATAATTAACAATTATTCTACGTTGTGCAGGCTGCTTTAATATTACAGCCCACAGCCTCGACTCGTTTAAACGTCCTCATTGCTGCCTGCAAACCCGTGGACGTTTTCAAATGTTGTTTGCAGTAACACACACACACACAGCGCGTCACGACGCAGCCCGTGTTTTTATAATTCTACTTTTTTGTCAGATTATGGTCAAACAATGGCACAAAGCGTGTTTGGACGTCGTTAGTGATGATTACAGAACTTTAGAAATGTTTTCAGATATTTCCTCCCTGATACTCGTACACAGCCCGTGCTGTAATCCACAGTGGATCATTCTAATCTGGGATGTAGACCAAATCCACTTCATCTCTTTTAGTCAGGTTTTCATGTCCGCAGCAGAGAGTTCACCTTTATTTTTAGGCTGACATGAATCTAAATGATATCAATTAAGAAGCTGATGCCAGTTTTCAGGTGTTAAGTGTTGAAATAGCCGCCTCCAAAATTGTAATTTAGTTTTATGAAAATTATGTTGCTCATGTTCACCGTGATGTTACATTTTACCTGCTTTTTTAATCACCTCTGTTTAATCTATAATCTATTAGGGAGGAAATATGAAAGTGGCTGGTGCCTCAGTGTGGCTTTAATGTAACTCAACAAAATTATTATATTTATTTTTAAGTTATTTTTTCAGGCACTATAATTAAAATCCAGAAAATGCTGCTCATCAGTGTTGCGTGTGTCAGTCTTGTTTTTATGGAGTTTTGTCGACTTCTCGGCCGTTTCCAGTTTGCACTGCAAGAAATGTCAGTTTCAACAAGTCGATTAATATCACACCGACTCGAAAGTTGCTCGTTTTCCTCAAATCGAAGAGCTGAAATGTTCCAGATGCCTATTTAGTCTTGACAGCTTCAACCAGCTGCTAAAAGACTGATCTTAAACCCTGATATATTGTTTTAGTCGCTGTCTGCCTTCCTTTAAGATGTGGCCCACTTGCAGTAAGAGTTGTGTGTAGAAGCTACACAGCTGGAATAAAGTCAAATGGTTTCACGCAAACGTGATAATATTTTATTTGCTTTGAGAAAATCAAGACTTTTGGAGCCAGTGTGCGTAAAGAAATGACAGACAGATATTTTTTGCAGTGGGCTTAGTGGAGCCGCCGTGCTGCTTGTACTCAGGCTGTGTTTCCCCTCTTGCAGTCACCCTTTATTCCCACTGCTCGCACTGGTTTTTGAGAAGTGCGAGCTGGCGACGTGTACTCCGAGGGAGCCCGGCGTAGCAGGCGGCGATGTCTGCTCCTCAGACTCCTTCAATGAGGACATTGCAGTCTTTGCCAAACAGGTCAAAATTTTCTAAACATTCAAAGAAATATAATTTTGGGAGGTTGCACACAGTTTGCTGTCTTGCTTCATCATTTACTCCAACACAAACTTCCCCCCCTTTTGCTCCCATCAAGTTAAAGTGTGTGTTCTCTGCTAAATTTCTCATGCACACAAATGTTGGATCATTTATGAAATTTGCCAGTTGCACTATCAGGTTTCAATCCATTTTGTTTTTTTTTTTTTACTAAACTAACTTTGACATTTTGCTGTATTATTTTAGGTCCGAGCAGAAAAACCTTTATTTTCATCAAATCCAGAGTTGGACAATTTGGTAAGCGCGCACTCTGACCTCTGCCTCTCACCACTCACCGCCTCGGTGCGGTTGCGCTCTGCCTTGTCTTGGGATACTCTGGAGTGTCCGCCTCATCAAACAGTAAATACACGAACATATGATTTAAACTTCCGCACAGATGTCAGAGGAGTTCTGAAGTGGAGCTGTGCGACCACAGTTGCCGCTCTCATTGTTCCGTTTTCTCATCTAACTGACCCAAGTGACCAGTGTGTCATGACTTAGCATGTTAGACTGACATGCAGCTTTCTGCTTTATGAGTAAAAAAAAAAACAATCACATTTGGCTACAGTGCACTCCATAGTGTTAAGACGGGCGGATCAAGTGTAAAATTATCTGTGGTATATATAAATATTGTGATATAAATTGTGCTCATTTTCTTCTGCTCCAGATGATACAAGCCATACAAGTATTACGGTTTCACCTCTTGGAATTAGAAAAGGTAAATATTATCCTATACATCTTGATGTTTTAAGTTCCTTTCACCTGTGCAGCTTGTATTTTATTATAATTATATTTTATATTTTTTAAATACACTGTGCTATGAGCACATTTAAATGCAGTGAGAGACATGCTCAGCGTTTTTCCATTTTCCTAAAACACGCTTCTTCATTTAGTGAATATTGATGACACTTATTGGAGCCTTTTTTGTTTTTTTTTGTTTTTTTTTTTTGCTCACGTTGCTCACTGTTATTGATCCGCAGATTTGGTTTCAGCTGGTCATTATTTCGCCAGCAATGCTGTTTATTTTATTTATTTATTTTTCTTTTGGTCGTTCAACTTGTTGCTTCAGTCTCTGGAGAATAATAAGCACTGCAACAATTTCACTATTGTTTCCTCGCCGCCGATAATGCGCCTTAATTGGAGTTATTCTTGGACTGGCTGAAGCGTTTCCCCATCCTGAAAAAAGCCATTTTCTTCCTTTTTTGTCCCCCCCCCCCTTATCCAGGTCCACGAGCTCTGCGACAATTTTTGCCATCGGTACATCAGTTGTTTGAAAGGAAAAATGCCAATAGATCTAGTTATTGACGAACGGGATGGCAGCTCCAAATCAGATCACGAAGAACTCTCGGGATCATCGACTAACCTTGCAGATCACGTAAGTAACACAACCTTTATCGTATTCATAACATGCAATGTGCTGCTTCTTGTGCGTGTCTGCTGGTGTAATAGAATATCTGAGTCGATAGAAGTTAAAAAAAAAAAAAGAGTGCAAATGAATAAGCGTTCATTTTTGTAATGGTCGAGCTTGTTTGTTGCTTCTCATAACTTTTAGGCTACTTATCCTCTGCTGTGCGTGTGTGCGTGTGTGTGTGTGTGTGTGTGTGCGTGCGTGTGTGTGACCCTGCTGTGCCATCAGTAAATAGAGCATGCTCTGTTCTGCAAGGAAAATCTGCCGATCGATGTTCTGAGGTCATAAGCTAGATGTGATACAATAGACTGAGTTATTGTTTTAGTCTTTTGATTAGGGGCAGCCATGTGTGCATAATGCGTCCGTGCTTGCTTGTGTGTGTGTGTGTGTGTGTGTGTGCTGGAGGTTTGAGTGGGTGTGCGTGTGCGTGCGTGTATGTGTGTGTGTGTGTGTAAATCGCTGCTGTGCGTTACGGAGAGTTGCACGCTGGAACAAAAAAAAAAAAAAAAAAAAAAAACGTGTGGCAATTATCTGTTACGCAGGTTTAACATTAAAGCAGGGCATCAACGGTAAGCTGCAGCTTCAGGCCAATATTTGAAAAGAAAAAGGGCTTTATGTTTGAGGCTGTGGGAGCTGGCTGTGGCCTGTGCGTAAAGCTGTGAATTTTGCTGCAGAGGTGGAGAGGAGAGTGGTAGCCTATTGAAATAGATCTCAGAGCTAAAGGCTTACCATCAATGTCAAGTTCACAAGGCATATGATGGTTCGTCTGGAGGCCTTCCATTGCTGTTGATGTTAATGTGTTTAATTGTTTCGTATTGATTGCCGTGTGGTTTGCTCTGCAGTGGCTTTCCCCCTTCTGCTCCCATTTTATGGCTGGAGGCTCCATAATGCTGAATTCAATTATATGCACCTGAAGTACAGTAGCTTTAAATTTGAAGATCGATTCCCTGGTTTAAATCGTGCATTTTCGGTGTAATAAACACAGTCTCTCATTGTTATATGGATTGAGCTGACAGTTGGATTATTGAGTTGATATCTAGGGATGATTGCTCCTTACTCAGGTCTGTGATGAAGCTAATGTTTTGGTGAGAAATAAAAAAAAAAAAAAAAAACAGCGGCTATTGCAACTAAGTGACTAGTTAATATCTGCGCAGCACAAGGCCAAGCCTATTAGGAATTAAAGTAGATTTAAGTGTTATGCAAAGTCAGTGCGCGACATCTGTTGGGTCTGGCTATAGGCCTAATAGCGGTGGATTCTCCCCTTTTGAAAGCCCGTCGCCTTCACGGGGGACACGCAGCGCGCTGCACACGCTGAATTCAAACGCAATTAGGCAGAAGATGCCGGTGTTGGTTTGAGAAACGGTCAAAACGGCAATATTATGGTCCTCCAACACAAGTGTAGAAATGAGGCATGCTGTTGTTTATATTGCAGAGATTAGATAAACTAGCCTGTTTAGTTTCGTGGCAGATGGTTGATACTCAAGCCAATTTCCAATGGTGTCTCCACTGCTCAGACACCAGCTTTGTCATCAGTCCACTTGTGAGAAATATTTTGATAATTAGAAAATTAGATATGCCAATAAAGCAAATCAGGAGCAGCAATAAACAAGGGAGGTTGTATGACAAGCCATTCATCTTGGAGTCATTTGGACTGACCACCTCATTAGGTGTTTAGTTTTGAAGGATTTATTTCACTTCTGTGGCACCAGTGAACTTTTGCTCACAGCAAAAACCTGACTGCAGGGCTGAATCTGACAAAAGCAGAAGGGAGTTTGTTTTTTTTCGTTGTTTGGTTTTAGAGCTGTGTCTGAGCTGAGAAGTGATTTAAAAAAAAAAAAAAAGTGGCCCCCGAACTATCCACACTCCACTTTACAGTATAAATAAGATCCCAGTGCTTAATCTTTGTGCACTGTGTGTGAACATGTGTGCTCCTCGTGATGCTAGAAAATAAAATCTACTCAAACTATTCAGGTGAACACATGTAGAAAAATACATTTGGCTGCAAACCTGCTCCACTGTGTGGATGGCAACTCCTGCCCTACTTGTCTTGCTTTATTTCTTTTATTTATTCATTTGTACTTGGCTGTATTTTATTATTAATTTCTGTCCTCGCTTTTCATTCAGGAGAGGAAGGCAGTTTGGTAGTTAGATATGCTAATTTATTTAGGTAGGATTTCTCACGTCCATTTTTCTTTGCTTTGATATGCATTTTTAATATATAGCCCAGGGCTACATCTCATTTGGTGAAAGTTGGTTTTTCTGGAGTTGATGAGGCTCTTCACTGTGAAGGAGGCAGACCGTTGAGCTTGTCTTTGTGTATGTGTGTGTGTGTGTGTGTGTCTCCTTCCTTCTCGACCTCTTTCTCTTTCCCCCTTCTCCCCTCTCTGTACCTGACAGTAGAGGATAATAAGCACAGTTTTATTTACACTTGAATGCAGCATTGTCTTAGAGATGATTGGATTACGGTGTAGTGAGAGCGGGATGAGGCCTCGCTCACACTGTTGATTTCCTTTTTTTTGCTTCCTTCCCTTCATCTCAACCATGTAGCCCACCCAAGGCTTCCTAACTCAGTACCCCTCGTCAGATCAACCCCATGCTATTGAAAAGAAAGAAAGGAAAACAAAGTTGTATTACATATAAAGGGCGAAAACAGAGGGCTGTAGATTTGTAAGCGGTGGCTGCAGTGTGTTGTGCGTATTTGTGCGTGTATGAGTGCTTGCCAGTGTTTTTTTTTATGTCTTTTAATTAATGAATAAAATTTCTGTCTCTTCTGTGCTACATCCAATTAGGGAGGCAAATAGAATTAACAGTGTCTGAATATTATCTGTTCTAATGAATTAGCTTTTGTGTCTTCTCTTGCTATTGTGCCGCTTCTTCATTCAAGCTTACTTATTAACAGAAGGCTTTTCACTTCCTCTATGCATGTGCATTGCACGCTTTGGTCTTTTTTCCATTTTTGCATAGTTCAAGATTGGTTATATAGAAATTTGGTAGGATTTGCAGGACTCAGCGCTTCATTTTAGAGAGCTTTCCTCAGGGAGTGATAGTAATTCCCATAGGGGTTATGGTGTAGCTTATCTTGACTCTGCATGGCTAGGAAGGCAAAACGGGAAAAAAAAAAGACCTTTCTGTTTACATTAGATTCTCTGGTGCAGGCTCTTGGAGTAGACCATTGGTCAGATAGGGTGATGTCACAGGTTCAGTAAAGTAAAGCAATAGTTCATGTTGTACCCATGCAGTGATTTACTGTGTGTATGAGTGGAGCTGGGAGCTCAGTAATATCCTGTTTCTGTATGCCACTGTGCACACTGCAGCCCGTATACAGTCCTCTGCCTTCACTTTGCCTGTGGACAGCGAGCCCTCGGGCCGAGCCGGCCTGCTGAACCGTGGAATTTCTCCGTTTTGGAGGTGTTCTAATTCAACTAGCATTGTTCTCCTCAGGGACTGACGATGTTTGAATCCCCCCCCCCCCCTTTTTTCTCGTGAAAACAGTGCATCGTTGACTTGGACCACTCTGCCTGTTTCACACAATTGTTTTGTGATGGTGGGATGTCTGGCCTTACATTTCCTATTTGATTAGTGTTCAGAAGCAGGCTCCTGTTGGCAGGCATATCTAATCATAGCTACCGTGGCTGGAGAGAGGCTCACTTGTTGCATCTCCCACACTCCCTTTCCACTAACTGCATGAAAGCTGTAAATGACGGCAATGATAAACAGTTACTCAGCAGTCATTTAAGAATCACAAGATTCATGCACTATATATTTATATTGGGATAAATACAACATATACAGTTAATGACAGTGCAGAAATATACTTGCATACTGATTGGAAAGCCCATTTTAAGTTATTTGTTATGAGGAATAAATGAAAGCAGAATTATCTATAATGACTTGTCTGTTTTATATTTATGTCATTTCATATTTTGGATGTGTCATTTTCACATCTGCCAAACAGATGAATAACAATAGCGGTGACATATTTTGTATTTAATCTCTTCTTTTTGAAGACGCATTTGTACACGCCATGTGCCATTCACCACATAAAAAAATGCTTTCGCCTCAGAGAAAGTTTTCAAGCATAAATACAATCAGTCAATCCTTCATGTCTGTTTAAACATGCTGCGGTGAATTATTAGCTGGTAAATTAAGGAGTTTTTATATTTAGGATAATTGAGGGTGTTGTAAATACTCAGCTGTTCAGTGAAGGTGCACCTACTCTTTTCAAAAGCTTCTGTATATAATTACGCACTCAACCCAACAAAAATGTGTGAGCAGTTTTTCTCTGTTTACGCCATGTGGCAAGATGTGTCTTGAAATATCAGCCTGCTTTATGATTTACGGTTCTGCGTGTTCCTGGTGTGTCAGCGATTCTGTACAGCATGGGATCCCTGTAGCTGCTCCTCGCAGTGGCAGTACGACATACACGTAAACACACACGCCTAATGGTTCTCTGTGTACCTTACGCTGCTACTACGCCAACAGATTTCTTGCCTTTCCCCTCCAGGTTCCTGGGGAATTTGAGGGAAATTCAATGATGCTTCTAAATCAATTTTATTTGAAATTCCTAGGGATGTAGGCAGAGTGCAGGGAGGGAAGTGAGATTGTGCCAGGCAGGTGTTTGTAAATGAGAAACAGGGGACGGGAGCAGAGGAGACGACAGCATTCTCCTGCTCTCCTGTGGTCTGGCTGCCCTACAAGCCTTTCTCCCCATATTGTCTCCTGGTTTTATATTAATTACAACTTGTATTATCAGTCGCCAGTTGCTAACCCCAGCAAATAGAAAAGGCAGCCCCTAGAGACTACGCTTTTGTATCTTATTCTCTATCTTGTCCTGTTGTGTTTGTGTGTGTGTGTGTGTGTGTGTTCCTGCACATGTATGTGTGTTTGCTTGCTGGCGTTCTCCTCCTCCTCCTGGTAACACTGCTCTTTAACACAATTAGTGAAGAGCATGGAGTGAACCATGTTTGACTCCTAATTACGCCCAGCTTTAGGGAATAGTCACACGGGCTCGAGGCCTTTCTTTCTTCTTTCGCTTCATCCGCTGTTGTTGTTTTTTTTGAGCATTCCCTGTGTAGGTTGAAGAAGAGTGTTTGGGTGACATGATTTTTTTTTATAAGTTGTTTGAACTTTATCAGACCCTAGGGGGTTGTGACAGAATGGTTTTGTGTGTTTGTGTTTGTGTTGCGCAGTGTCTGATGATGCACCCTCCGCGGCTCAGAAAGGCCCACTAAATTATTCATGGGGAGGAAAGGCTGTTGCCTTTGTCGCCTTGCTGAACGTGGAAAGTTAACACTCCTGCTTGGATATTTGTTGTCTCGTTTTGCAGGCAGGGTTATGAATGAGAGGCGACTTTCAGGTGTTAAAAAAGACAAGTGTGCGCTTCATTAAAAATATCTACTGCATATGCACTTGTCCTAGTAGCCACTGTATTATTATTATCAGGTCATTTAAAGTGCTGCAGTCTGCTTTTTGCCCTACAAGAACCGAACTAACAAAGCTTTATCTATAACCTAGCATGCAGGCCCATTAAACCCATAGGGTAGCAAATCAAAGCAAAATATCATTCCCTTTAACACCATTAGCTGAGGTGTCTTTGAATTTAATTTAGTGCCAGTACCATTAAAAATGACACATTACTCTGCAATGATAGCTAAATTAAGTCCTATCGATTCAGCTGTTGCATTAAAATCGTGCTGTGGCCATAGCTGGCAAGTGTTAGAGAGAGAGAGGACAAGGGAGAGTGTGAGAGCAGCGAGCATAGTTTTTTCAAGTCTGTCTCGCATCTCGCCAGCAGTGGGTGTCTCGTTGTGAGGAAGTAGAACCCAGTCATTTTCTTCTCTTGGAACAACAACAGCCCGTTTGGAGTGCACTGATCCCAGCTCTGTTTAAGGACATTATGTGCTCTGGGAATCTAGGATTTTTACCCCTCTGTGTTCATTACCTCCATGTTCCACGAGACAAAGACTAAATTAAAGTGTGTGAGGAGGTTGATAGGTTTTTGCACACTGGTGCTGGCGCAGGCTGTGTTGAGTAAAACAGAAAATTACTATAACAACAGAGCTTGTTCGTGTGAAGTATACCATGTGTTGATCAGTGGCTCACAGAATGCACACATCACAATCACCCAGCCCTCTCAGAGCAGGGACACTTTGCATCCGCGTATTCTGGCGGACTAAAACCAATGCGTGGGCTATTGTTCCCCCTGTCTTCTTACCCCTCTTCGGAGTAATTCTCCGAGCTCTTTATCTGATTGCCATCCGGTGAACAGCTGACGCTGAGAGGGCCTTGAGTGGAGCGGAGGGTCTGAAGGGCCTTGTGTGTTTCTGTCTGCTGTTTTCAGCTCAGAGCTGTTTGAGAAAACAGCCCTCCTTCCCCCCAAAACTTAGCAGATAAAAGGGCCCCGCTTACAGGCATAGCAGCAGCCTCGCCTCTGCAGCAGAACAAGCAGTAGCACATCAGGACTGCGCACCCAGGGGAGCTTAGCAGCCGCTTGTCTTATAGCCCCTGTTTCCCTGCAAACTTCCACTAGTCTCCAGGCTCTATCCTGTCTATCCTCCTCCAGTACAGCTCACTCTGACTGGGGCACCAAAGCAGGCAGGCTCCTGTCTGGCGGGAGCTGAGGGAAACGAACATCAGGAACACTACTGAAGTAATACAAAATGGTAAAAACGGTCTCTTTCTTGGAATATTCTGTGGCATGTACATGTTCCTTTCGTATGTATACACGTGTGCTTGTGTGTGTTTGGGCAAGGAAAAGAAGAAACCCATAGCGGGAACTGAGAAGTGGGTTGAGGTTTGTGGGAAGCCTTGGTGCAGGCCTGTGTTTGTTTGGCTTGGGTTCTGCTCAAGGCACTGCTCTTCTCGGGCCCCAGACAACACTGGGCTTATATTTGCCAACATTTTGTCATCGTGTTAAGGTGACATGTTAAATTGGGAAAGACTTGCTAAGGGTTGTGCGAGCTCTGAAGCTGTATTAACTCTGTGTGTGAGACACTGTGTGGAGTGTATATTTGATTGGCTGTGTGTTTGCAGGCCTCGGTGTAGTAAATGACGTGATTGGTTTGTCCCTCTCTTGCCTGAATGACAGAGGAAATTCCACCTCTAGCCTGCCTTCATGTGGAACTGATAAAGCCTTTCCTGTACAGTAGAAAATCCTGTTTCCCTGTGTGCCCCGACAGGCAGTGGGAATGATCAGGAAAGAGAAAATGAAACGTAGTCGGAGGGAAGAAGAAAAAAGTCATCTTGAAAGCTATGAATTTGTTTATGGACGTTTCTTTGAAGTTAGCCAGCTGAGCCTTAACACTTTTTTTCCAGCATGTTTGTATATATAAAACTGAGTATGTGCGCATGTGTGTTTATGCTTCTTGCTCTATTATGTCATTAGCATGTGTGCATAAGTGTAATTCTGCAAGCCTCAGTGGGCGTGTGTGTATGTCAGCGTGGGCGTGGACACATTTTTGGCAGATTAGCAGGAGAATCACTGTCATATCTTATTTTCATTTCTGACAGTGGTAATGATTAATGGTGGCTGTGGTGTGTTTGGACCTTTTACCTCTATATTTCTCACTTGACACGGAAGTCTCAATTCGTTATGGCATAAACGAACTCCACTGGGCTCTGCCATATGTGTTTAGACAATTACTCACAAGTACTTCACTTGCAACATTCAAAATCAAACGCCACATTAACAGTGCTGTGTTTTGCTCTCATGCATTAATGAAGCACTTTGATTACAGTGTTTTGACTTATTGCCAGCTGCTTTAGTGCATTAGTTTCTTTCTATTCATCTATGATAATAGTGGCATCGTTCATTGTCTGCTAGCTGGAAAATAGGCAGTGGAGCTCTTCTCCTTGCCAGGAGAATGTAAGCACGCCAAGGGCCCTCACAGCGCCTGTAAACTCTTATAGATGTCACTCTCACATTTCCATCATACTCATGCAGTCTCTCTCTCTTTCTGTTTCTCTTCCTCCTCCCCTTCTCCTCCTTCCTGCTCTCTCTGCTCCTGTTTTGTGGTTTGGACTGGGGATTGTGGATGGATGCACGGATGGATCCCACGCTCACTTTCTCTCTTTTCAAACCTCAGAACCCAGCTTCCTGGAGAGACCACGATGACGCCACCTCCACACACTCAGCCGGCACACCGGGGCCCTCCAGCGGGGGACATGCTTCACAGAGCGGTGACAATAGCAGTGAACAAGGTGAGCCAGCACAAAAAATGGGCATGCACATGCACGCAAGCTGACACACACATGCATCCACTTGTGCGCTCAAACAGTAATATGTAAACATAGATAGATAAAGGCACAGATCCATGTAGGACATATAGTATTAATCATTATGCATGGGTCGACTTGCCAACACTTCAATTTAACCCTGTCTAATGTGAGATGTGCAGTGAATAGATGGCACCTCTCTCTTTACACATACATTTGAGCCTCACCTTTTCCACATTGGATTATCCTGTTTTTTGACTGGCGTCCATGTAATCACACCTAAAAATGAACCCGCTTATCCACTGTTACACACACATGCATATAAAAGCAACAGCCACTGTAATACCACATCCAGTAAAAAGGGTTTCCAAAATGTTGCTATTTAGAGAGCTGAACAAAAGCGGGTGATTAATGGTATATTTCTGCCAGTTCTTGCTTGCATTCAAACCATATTAACTTTGCTCACACAACAGCCCCTTATAACGTCTCAGTGAGCCTTGTTTTATCTTGTTCTCGACCTGCCAAACAATAATAATACATTTCAAAACAAATGTATTGGAATTTATTAAAGATAGTGTGTGTAAGTCACACTTATCCACCTTTTATTTTTGTCATGGTACAATTTTGACAACTAATCAAAGCACGAGCTACTAGTTGAAATTAAAGTTGACACCAAATATCAATACATTGTGGAGATTAAATTGTTTATCAAATGCAGCTGCTGCGTGAACTAAGGCATCCTCTGATGAGCTATCTGCCTTTTTTTTCTTGTCCTCTTTGGTTTGAATACAGCAAGATTTCCTTTCAGTGTCAGTAGTGTGGGTGTGTATCTTTGTGGGTCTTTTTCTGTATTTGTGTGAGCACTCTAGCAGCGTCCGGGGTTTTGCATGAAATTTCATCACATCGTCTACACACACACAAACACGCTCAGACGCTCAGACGCACACTTACACCGGCTCTCTCACAGAGTGCCGCAGCTTGCTGTGTCCGTTCAAGGCTATCGCTTTGCCAATAAGCAATCAAATGTATCGATGGGATGTGTGCCTGTGGTGGGACTGCTTAAATCATCTTCTCCTCTTTAGACAGAAGCAGTAGTTGCAGCTTCTTAACCATTACTGACCACAGGCTGAGGGCCACAGCAGACCTCTGTGGTTGCCTGTGTCAGCACTAGTTGGATCACAGGTTGTTGTCAGGGTAGTTGAAGAAGGGAACACACTGATGGATAGGCTTTCCCTAAACAACAGGATGTGTCTGCCTAAACATGTTGAAGGAATTGTTAATATTAATGTGACGTATAGTTGATCTCAATAGGGATAATTGCCTTTTTGTATTGTAAAAAAAAAAAAAAAAGAATTAGTTGTAGGTGTAATGATATTAGTTGGCACAGTGCTTCATAGCAGGTCAGAGACAACGTAGACAGAGAGGAGTTTCTGTGCTCACTTTTAAACTGCACTGTTAGATGAGGACTGCAGGAACAATAGAGAGAGAGGGGAGATGAGAGAAAGAAATGCACTGCCTATTGATTATCTTACACACATAAGTACAAGTGACCTGTAATCCACAGAGCACTTATCGACTCCTCTCCCCACCGTATCCAGTAACAGCGGATCAATATGGGCCAAAGACAGTTACGGTATAGGACCATGCACTGGGCCAAGACAGACTTGGACTAGATCGAGGCCAGAGTCTGACCTACACTGAAGAGCGCTAAATGCTCGATCCACCGGCTCAAAAGCTTCATAGTAAAAACAAAGTAGACTGCATTTAACAAACGAAGGGATTTAAAAGAGTTCAAAAGAGGAGACACGGAAGTACAGAGGTAAAAGAGTAGAGAAGGTGAAAAAGAAGGCAAAGCGAGAAAAAGGGAAAAGAGAGAGAGGGCAGCTGATTTAATGGTCTAATGAGGCCGTCCTCCAGCCAGTTGTTTTGTGTGAGGCATGCTCTGACCTTTCGCTCCGCTCGGGAGCCCCGCCGCCTCATTTTTCACATTCTTGCAATTACGTTAACGCTTGAAGCGCTCGCTGACTCCCGACTCTGGCCCTTCCATTCTGACAGAGCCTTCCCTCCCCAGCCTCTCCACCTTTCCCTCCTCTCCTCCAACTTCACTCCACGCATGAACTCGCCTCCTATCTCAATACATTTCCACATAAAATTTGTAGTCCACACTCTCAAGTCCGCAGAGAAAATATGAAATGTGTGCTTCACTTCAGTAATGGGGTCTTTAACAGCTTGGCCCCTGTTAAAAGGGGTGACAATGTGGATCAGTTGAGGAAGACAGAATAGATGGGAGAGAGTGAGAGAGAGGAGGAGAGGCAGAAAGAGTGCATAAGACCCACTGTGCTTGTGGCTTCAGCTGCCAAGAAAAACATCAACATCTCCCCTGTTGAAAGGTGTGTTGTTTGTGTGCTGTGAAAAACATTTACCTTGAAAATTGATGCAGAAGCATCGATGAATTGAATCTATTGCTCCAGTTCATTTCTCCCAGAAATCATGAAGCATTTTTTTAAGTGGCCGAGTCAAACTGTCCCAAAGAACAAAAAGTTTTTAGTTGTTGTTTGTTCTTTCCCTGTGCCTTTAACCAGTGTTAGGGATCAGCAGTAGAGAAAAGTTCAGTATCCCTTTTTTTCCCAAAAAACATTATATGTGCATATCATACAGGACTCAAGACCATCTCTGTGAACATAATTTACTTCCGCTATCTCTGGCTTGTATCTCAGCACTGAGCATTGCTCTGAACTTGTGCCAAAAAACAATTTAACAAGTGCACAGATATGTATTGCCCCTCTTGTGGAATAATTTATTGTCAAGCAGTAAACCAAGGCGAAGCATGCTCATAGCTGTCAGTGAAATTGGCAGTTAAGGTTCTGACACACATGAAGAAAGTTTCAGCACGATACTCAGCTCTGCGCTCTCCCCAACCCTGCTCCTAACAGACATTTATTTTTCCTTTTCTCAGAATTTCCCTGCAAAAAAGCAAATATCAATTATCACCCTCAGGGCACATTTTGCACTTGCACTTACTGACTCTTAAAGAGTGACTCCCTATGTTCTGGCTAGATAAACAAACATCAGCAGTTAAAGTGAGACGGTTCAGAAGGTAACACACAATAACTTCATTGGCTCTGCTTGCACATCATTTTGATTAACAGTGCCCTGGAACTCCTCCAAGCTTATCTAGAAACATCAGAGACATCAGTTGCAGGGAGTTAAACTTGATGAATGTGCGTGCCTTAAGATAGCACTCGTTTCCAAGCAGGTGTCCGTAATATGCTAAACACCCAAAGTGCAATGGAGCAGTGTGATGAAATACTCTGCACATTTGCCCACACCAAACACAGTGGAGTCAAATGCACTCAATCATGAACTGTAAATCCTCAACACTGATTCAGCACGGTAGATAACGTTTTTCACAATTGCTGTATTTGCATAAGTGTGCGTATGTGTGTGTGTGTGTGCATTTACATGCCTTAGCTCCAGTCCACACTCATAATTATTAGCTTTGCATGTAGACCAAATCCACCTTGACATCTTGAGTGGTGAGCAAAAGGGCTTTTTGTACAATTCTACTGTAGATGGAAAAGGTTCAGCAGAAGAGAGGAGAAAGCATTTTGTACATTTTCTCAGCAATTGAACAATCCCCACACTCAGCGGATAGACAGACTCCCCAGAGAGACTGAGAGAGGCAAAGATGAGGGAGGGAGGAAGAGAGGGAGAGCTTGAGTGTTTGACTCCAAGGGAGCATGCTGCACTTGATGGTGTTGTGGTACATTTGTGTGTGTGTTTGTGTATTTGTATGCCCAGGGAGTGTGATGAGCTCCATTGGCCCTGGCCAGGGGCTTCACTCAGCATAGTCTTTGTGGCTGAACTCACCAAAGTGGGGGGTGGGGGTTATTCCTGCTGGGGACACGACTCACTGTGTCCACCAAGAGAGTGCCAGTGTGAACAAAGCCTGTTGAATCTGGCATTTGTCAGATTCCATTTGCCTTTTGGCTATGCCTTTTCTTTAGAGCTACGCCTAATGCGCAAGAAGAGCAAAAATTTAGAGAATGGAAACAAAGAATTAAAGATGTGACCACAAACAGCAAAAACACCACAGGATTTATTTACTAAATGTAAGATGGAAGTCCTGATGCATTTTAGTAGGCTATACTCCAGCTCTGGAGTGATAAGTGAGGTGTGTCTGTGTATATAAACTATATGGTGTGTATGTGTGTGTATGTGGGCATACATGTGCATGTGTTAGCTGGTTCCCTCTAAGTGCCTGTTAGAGTTTAATTTAGTGTAGTAATTAAAGCTGAACACTGGCCCATAAACAACAGATAAACAATAAAGCAGACCCAAGCCCTGCTGTTTCATGGCTCTCACTCCCAGCTGTTGGAGCACTGATAATTTTTACACAGTGCCCCCACCGCACCACAGCACAACGGCGAAGCAACAAAGGTGTGTGTGTGTGTGTGTGTGTGTATGTTGTAAATGTGTGAACTGGGATATTTCAGCGTGTGATAGATAACGGAGGCTGAACAAAAAGGCAAAAGAATACAGAAACGATGCTTTTGCCTTTTGTGTTCTCTATTCGACAGACAGTGAAGCAATAAAAAAGTGGACGAGGAGCAGTCTGGATCTGCAGCCACTTACAAAACTTCAATCACATAAACATTAAAACCAAGTGCAGTCATGATGTGTACACAACGTATAACTTGTAAAATCCTAGTGGCAATACCTCAAAAAGGAAAACAAGCCGACGATATACCTGTTTAATGAGGATAACAATGCTACAGAGTTTGTTAGTAAGCTTCTGTGTGCATTTTAGCCTTGTCACTACATGTCAGCTTCATGTTAGTCACGTGTCTGTTGTGAAAACAGTGCAGTATGTCTGTCTGATGGTTTGTTGGGAAGGGGTAGGGCCATTGTTGAAAGCCGAGAAGAGTTGTGGAGGGGGAGAAAACACGGTACGGAGGGGATACTTTCATGATCCCATTAGCATAAGAGAGGCTAAATTATTCATGTGGAGTGCTTTATCTATGGGGAAAAGTATAGTTAATGCACATAGTTTTAAAATGGATCTCCCCCTGCCTCTGCTCTAACACCAGATTCTTGCTGGATTCAGCATTCGCGGGCATTTACGGGAACGGCTGTCACTCTCCCCTGCGTACACACACATAGACATAGTACGAATTGGCATACGTGCACACTTGCTTAAGCGCTGCTGCACTTCGAGCTGTTTCAAGGGGCTCTGCTCTCAGGCTCATCTCCTCTCTCCCTCTCTCCATAAGTCCCCTTCTCATCTTCTCTCTCCCTCTCTTTCCATTTATTCCTCCATCTCTCTCTTTCTGCCGCCCCCCCCTCCCACTCTTGCTGTCTCCCTCACACTCCTGTCCTCACTCATCCCTCTCTGTCTCGCTCTCAGTACCGCAGACTACCTGGACCTCATCCAAAATGTGATTAAAGAGAATGATTAGCTCCCTCAGCTCCCTCCTTCCTTCCTCCTTTGCGCTCTCTCTTCCTATTTTCTGTCTCTGTCTTTCTTCTGGCCCCTGTGTTATGTTCTTAGAGTCTACAGATCATGAGAGGAAAAAACACATGAAAACAGTAAAAGAAAAGGAACTGTAAAAGGATGCGGACAGTCAGTAGGGTCTGCCCCACTTCCTGTGACAATCCTCTACCCACAACATCACCACCACTCTGTCCCTCTATCCACACTAAGCTGTCTTCACTCTGTTGTCTCCTTTCTACTCCTTCTCTCTTTCTCCCTTTCCCCTCTGCCTCAGGCCCTGGCTGGGGCCTGGTCCCTCTGGTCTATAATCATGAACAGGCCCCTTAGTGTGACCTGGCCCAATGCAGCCTGGCCTAGCTTGGCCAGGAATTGGGTCCCTACATAGCAGGAAAGACGCATTAACTGGATCGGCATAATGTGCAAACTAATGTTTGGAGAACATAGGGAACATATTACCCAGATTATTCTGACAGCAGCTGAGGAGAATGTCATTTTCGCCATTAAGGGAAAGCTTGAGGGAAAGCTTTTCTCCTTCTTTTCTTTTTCTGAGAAGGAGATGAAGGACAGTTTAGCAGGAGTTAGTTGTGCGTTATTAAAAAGCAGAAAGGAAACTGTTGCATGGAGGCAATCAAGATAGAACTACAGAAAAGGAGGGGAGTGACTTTTACTCTTTATACCCAAATGCTTGGGACCAAAAACAAAGACAGAGTGCAGCGCTTTTGTATCAGTTCATTATACAGTGGGTTTACACACCCATGTTCCATTTCTGATTACTCCAGTGCATGTGGTGATGATGAGGAGTGCACAGGGGTCTGATGTAATATGGTTAAAAGGGATTTGAGCGCGTGCCCCAAAGGGCATTTCCACGTCCATTAATGCTGCTGCTGCTGTATTTTCACAAGGATGACAGTGCTTTGGTTCTTTAAAGGAGAATGTTTTCCCAGGAAATTTTCTGTCTTGTTTCAACAGGCTAGCCTGAAGGGGGTCAGCCAAGAAGTCACCCTTAAGAGGTGATAATCCAATTGCTCTAGTCCTCACCAGATTTGTTTTCCCCTTGTCTGGCAGGGTGTTTGTGTGTGTTTACAGAGAGTGTAAGCGTGCGCGCGTGTGTGCGAATGTAATAGACATCGAATGGAAGGCAGAGGCAGCAAGATGCCACCAGTTTCTTCTGTGTCCAACCCCGGGCCCCATTTTAGATCAGAGAGAGGTTATGGAGGCCAAGTCTGTCAAAGGCACACCTGCAGGGAAACTCCAAAAACCCTGACTGCCAGCTTACACAGGCCCGTTTAAGGTGTGCTTATTTGGAGTTTAACCCTGACTTCAAATGTCCTTTCCCTCTCTCCCCCTTTGTGTTTGACCAATGGGCCTTGTGCTCTTTTACTTTCTTTCCTTTCTTCTGCCTCCCCTGGCTCTTTAATCTCTTCTACCACCCCCACCCTCCCAATACTCCTCCCCCTAATGTCCGAACCCCACATCACAGCAACGGTCCCTCCCAAAAGACAGCACATGGTTGAGTAGAGTGGCTTAGCAAGGCCAGCCGTAGCTTGTTCACTTGCTGTGTGGTTTTTCTCTTGTGTTAACTGGGGTTTACACACTGAAGCATATTTGGAACAGAGCAGAGCAACAATACCCTACAGGTAGTGCTTTAACCATGCTGCCACCGTCCAAGAGAGTGGGAGGATGATAAAGGAAGTGTGTTACAATCCAAGTTCTTGCTCTCTGCTGTTGATTTTCACGCGCACATCTTTCACGTTTATGCAAAGCTTTTGAGGGCATTATGCAAGATAAGCTTATTTTCTAGTCTGATTCCCACTCTAGTACATGCTTTAATGACTCTTAAAGCCAAGGGCTGCTTTTTTAGGCATAGCAGTCCCGTGGTCTCTCAGTTTCCATGTAGCCAGAGTGCTTTTTCCACACCTGATCACTTTTGTTCACCCATTTTATGGCTTTTTAGGGAGCAGGCGGAGGTGAGTGATTTGACAGTGGTTTGTGCCATAAGCCCTAATGTTTATTGGAAGCAAGCGTCTAATAATTTTTGATTACCCCAGAGGAGGTATTAGCCATGTTAGTCAGCAAGGATAATTTCTTATTTACATGCCCCAAGCAGTGAACACTCTGAAGGAACACTGGGGCTAAATGCGCAACAAAACGAATCAAACATGCCAAACGAGATGCTCCATCCTGGCTGGCTGCAGGGCTGAAGCTGAGAAAACCTTCATTATGCATTTACCATAATTCATTTAGAGGGTTATCAATTTGCAGAATACAGAGGAGATGTTTGGAGTGGGAAGCAAGAACACCATATCAAACGCAGGAAGAGAAAAAGGAACAAGGGAAAGCAAGATGAAAAGGAGTAAGATATTCAAGGATAGCTCAGTGCCTGGATTTTGAAAATGTTGTTCCAATTACACATTTTTCCATGTTCTGAGGCAGAACTTGCATGTTAAATGCTGCAATCGTTTCCCCTTTTACCAGTGTCACGCTCCGCCCCCTAAAAAAGCAGAAGCTGATTTCCCTTTAATGAAAGCTGTTTGGCTCAGGAATTCTCTTCTCCACATTTTGTGTTAAGATTGAGGCTACACAGAGAAGTTCTAGTTCAAATATTGTCTTTATGTTCATTTAGGTTTACTCTGTTTGGCCTCTGTCCTGCTTACTCAGTGGTATTTTCTATCAATCTCTTAGTGGATTTCAGGACAGTTTCTACATGTTTTCATTTTTTTCTCCTGGCAACACATAGTAAGCAAAGAAAAAGACCTTTTAAAGCATCTTTCCCTCTGCCATCAGGCAAGGATGACTAAGGCCCCATTAGAACAATTGGAGGAAACTTAGGGAGACAGGGAGTGTTTAAAAGAATGAAAGCAGCCAGAAAACACCACTTATCACCATCTTGCGATAACCAGTGCTTTCTTTCATTATCTAAACACAAAAACCTCCACCTTGGAAAAATTGCACTTACTTTATATCTTCATTCAAAAATAAAACAATGAAATCAGAGAGATAGAAAAAAGCAAGACAAAAAAGGAATAAAAAAACATTTAACAATTTCCAAAGTGAGGGGGAAAAGCTTCATTGTTTAGTACAAATGCTTACTCCCAGGGATCCAGTCCTTAGACAACTGAGTGTCTGCAGGAGACATCTGTGAAGCCTGACCTTGTGACCCTGGAAAGAATGCTCTTAAGGTGTGGGGAAAACTGCCTTTAATACTGCCTCATGGCCTACAGGACAGCCTAGCAGCAGCACAACAAACACAACCACCACAGAAAATAACAACAGTCAATGAAAAAAATGAGAATGAGGTGGAAAAAAAATGAGGCGAGCTAAAGAGAGCGGAGGAGAGCTGGTAAATGGAAAGAGAGTGAGGATTTAAGGAGTGAAAAGACTGGGGAAAGCAAAGGAATAGGAGAGAGACCAAGGGAGAAGTAGACATTAGAGGTAAATAACATGTAAAAAACAAAGAATTGAATTGTGCCTCACAGGACTGGCTGTCTTTTACTCTTTTGGCCATTTTTGGCCCATGAGATCATTTTCATCCTTTACGAGTCAAAAGGAAGCCCAGTTGAAAATCAAAGGTTACACAAGCCACAGCCCAAGCCCTCGGAGTGAGAGAGGAGAAGATCCCAGCTGCAAGGGCCCTGTTGCTATTCAAAGCACCTGCCATTGTGTGGGCGCCCATCCAAGCCTATTGTTGTGCAGAAATTAGTCGTGCTCCCTTTGGCTCTAGAGGCATGCGGCAGACCCCCTGGTTGTTTTGGGTTCAGATACATGGTTCGATAGATGCGTGGCCCCGGCTACCATCACCACTGGCTGTGGCCCTTTGGCCCCTCTCCCACAGCACAGTATCATTCAGTATCCATTCTCTGTTGTGCACTTCTCAAGACCACTTTTAGACCAGCATTCCTATAGTTTTCTCTTTCTTTCTTTTGTACTCCCACACTCTTCTTTCCTTTGGTGTATATGCTTATTGTTCTTTAGAGCACCCTCATTATACCCATGGTTATATTTTAAGGGCCTCTCTCTTTGATTTTGGTCTCGTGGGGAGTGAGTGGTGGGCTAGTGGGAGCTGTAGGGCTGGCCCAGCTCTCAGGGCTCCCCAGCCAGCGTCTCGAAGAGTGGGCTTGGGGGTATTGTTGGGCTGGGCACTGCTGCAGAGATACTGGAGCTACTGCTAGTGCAGGGGGTGGATGTGAGAGGAAAATTGAAAAGTCAATAATGAAGGCCTACAAAAAAAAAAAAAAAAAAAAAAAAAGAGAGAGAGAAAGAAAGAGAGAGAGAAACAAAAGGAGATGGAGAGATGGAGAGCTTCAAAAAGCTGAGAGCTATAGAGCACTCCTAATTAATAGCATCAGAGGATGAGCTTTTTTCTTCCTTCTAGAAGTTTAATGCTGCATATTAATTTGCAAGATGAGCCGATTAAGCGTTCACACTGGGAGTGAGGTCCATCGCACTCCTAGCCCAACTAACAGCAACAATGTTAATGACTGGCCAGTAAATAGAAACAACTGTATGTCATCATTCAGCTGGACCTTTAGGAAACGTTTGAATCGAATTACTGTATATGTATATGTTTCTCTGTATTTTGTGAAATTGTATCCTTATTCTAAAATAGATTGCTCTTGATGTTCTTTTCATCCCTTTTCATGCAGCTGATCAAAAGATAAGGTCCACGAGTGTGATGAAAT
The DNA here is from genome assembly GCF_900324465.2 of Anabas testudineus. Taxonomy (NCBI): domain Eukaryota; kingdom Metazoa; phylum Chordata; class Actinopteri; order Anabantiformes; family Anabantidae; genus Anabas; species Anabas testudineus. The sequence goes on along the minus strand of NC_046630.1, from coordinate 8,546,173 downwards.
ACGAATGTTGGTGGGTCAGCGAGGCAGAGTGGCAGTAATTTGAACCCAGGCTGTGCAATTTGTATTTTTCACAGCAGTAATAGGCTCCTCTCCCAATGTTCCTGCCATAGCAATTTCCACTGCCAACAGCTGTCAAGCTCCTAAAATCAAAATTAGCGCCATGGAATTGGGCTTTAATGAAATGACCTGCTGGATTTACCTTAAGGAGCAGGGCGGACAGTCAATACTAGCCTCGTCAAAACCCTCTCTCTGCATACTGCACTCCCATTAACGAAAGGAAATAGTCTCGAGTAAATGTATTAAGTACTACTTCCACCTTCTAATTATATTTTTCCCTTCTACCTTCATAATCCATTCAATCTTTCATTAGTTCTTAATATTGAAAAAGGCTTTTAACTGGCTCTTCTGTCTTGACGGGGTCACCAGTTATTTGTCACTTTGCATTACATGAATGTCAGAGGAGTCCAGGTTGTATACTGGGAATAATTGTAGTGTCCTGTGGAAACATATTTGTTTATGGGTTTGGATCTTTATAGCAACAGAGATATGCCTTATGATATCAGACAGAATAATGTAGCCCTAACTATGGAATCAGCTGTGAGCTCCCCTTGCCTCTGATTCCTATAGAAAGAGCCGAATGTGTGCCAAGGCCCAGTGGAGGACACCAGGGCCTGGTTATTGACTTGTAAAGAAGCTGGTAGGTGAGGGGTCTTGACAAGACATGAGCGTCTGACTCTCTTGTAAAGCTGTATCTGATTTCTCTGCTAGTTGGCTCCCCGGAGAGACCTGCTCTACCCTCTGTTGATCAGACTCTCACTCACAGGTTTATGGAAAAATGTAGCAGTAAAAAAGAATGAAAGAATGGTTTTGTGAAAAGAGATGCTCTCAATCTGTATGCCATGGGAGTGAGGGAGGAGGGAGGAGGAAGTGAAGGAATCAGCTGCAAGGTGAGAGAGCTGCATCCACATGTATTATTTTAGAATGGACACAAAACAAATTCTCAAATGAATGTTTAGTGTAACGTAGACTTGTCATTTGAGGCGTCTGCATTTAGTGATAGAAAATAGCAGCAAGTGGGTAGACATAGCAAGTATCATCTAAGCAAGATCCACACTCCTCACAGATCTGACTAATTTATGAGGGTAAACTGCGCTGACAGAGAGAGATGCAGGTGCAGGGAGGAAGTTTTCATTGACTCTCTAGAGCAGGCCAAGCCAAAGCCCTGGAGGGATCTCTCTCAGTTTGAACTTTATCAGGGGCTACGCTTAATCAATACACTATCGGAAAAAGAATTAATTACTAAAGCAGAATAAAACAGCTGCATTTTAAACCAAGGATTCATCAATTCTGTAATCTCTTGGTTACAGCTCAGGTGTCAGGAGGATCATTTCAATTCCATGTAATGAGGAACTGTGGGAGTTTGCTGTCATCCTCCACCGCCTCTCCATTTCTGACCCTTAAAATCCTACCTTCTACATCCTTGTCATGATATTTTCTTTTTCTTTTCTCCCTCCAGTTTTCCACCTGAGCTGTTTGTCATGTATCTACAATATTCTCTGCTTTTTATATTTCCCTCTACCCTTGCCCTGTACACCATTCTTAATACACCAACTGTATTTCACTCACACCCACCCTCCTCCCCCATCCTGCTACATTCCCTTCCCACCAAATTCCTGTCTTTGCGGGGATGGGACGAAGGGGTATTAAAACTTGAAATCTCTGGTGCGAAGGCTGACTGGAACGGGACATTCCCGCTGCTGCAGCCATCAAGCCGGACATTCCTGTGCTCAGGCTGGGACACCGCTGGTGTTGTGAAATAGGGGGGCATAGATGGGATCGGGGAGCTTGGTGTGGGGCATAAAAATCAGCCCACCAAACAGTAAAAACAATTTTTTTGTTTATAAACTCAATGGAGTAGGACAATCAAAGAGAAATGCTGGCCAAAAGAAGATTTATATTGTATACTGAGCACCTTCAGATACTCCCGAATTGACAAGCCACATAGGACATATCCCTCGTGTCAAAGTAACCTTGGCCGCACGACCACTGCCATGCACCTCTCACAGCCCCTGACCCCAACCCAAAGCCTGTAAACGGACTATCCTTGACTCCCCATAATGGGGGATTTCAAGGCAGGTTGAGAAGGGGTTATGGGTGATGAATTGGGTTTTTAGTGAGCTCATTAGGAAGCCAAACAGAGTTTAGACTGGCGGAGCGGGGCAACGGCGCAGTAATCAGTTCTGCTCGCTTTGTTCCCTGCCTCCAGGACATTTGTGTGGAAAAAAAAAAAAAAAGCGAGTGAGGAGCAAAAAAAAAAACTTCATGGCATTTGGCTGATGAGAGAGCTGCTGAGCAGAGGCTACAATCTGATGGTTGACTTGTTGATTTATAAACCTTTTAATGCATTTACTGTACCAACCTTCCAGCTCTCCGTAGAAACCCACATTGCTATTCAACTCTACTTTGATGCTACTGTCCATCAGGTGTGGCAAAAATGCCTGTAATGAATCCAAGTCATCTTTCTCTCTTTCTATTGAAAGATGTTTGTTTGGTTTTACGTTGTAATTGAATGTGAGGAATCACTGCTGATGTTGTTATCATACATTGCCTCAAACAGCATAAACTGTTCTGAATCACTGATAACACACTGGCAACCTGCATACAGCTGCTACTTTGATATTCTATACTTCCTGGCAGGGATTATTTTATTTCTTCACTAGCACATAAATCCATATGATGCCTATGCATACCTTTCATCTCTTTGTTTTCTTTTACACTATCCTGTCTCTTTAGTTTCTGCATTCTCTACAATATTATTCCAAGTACTTAATAATATTTAGAGCAGGAAGTGTGCAAGTGTGCAGCATCAAGCCTGAGAATTTGGAGGGAATAGTGTCAATAAGCACACACATAATCACTACAAATAGCTTCATTGTACTAAATCTACTAAGGAAAGAAAGAAGAACAAAGACTTAATATAGAGAGACAAGGTTTTAACTGTTACATTGGCAGGTACATACATTTGTTTATTAAGAAACGAGATGAACCTGAAATTACCTGTGAGACCAATTAACTCTATTGGACTTGGAATCTCAGGGAAGAGCAGCAGCAGTTTCTACTGCGGTGTTGGAGTGCAGGGGGAGCGGGGTGGAGTTGTCAGGGAGGCAGAGAGTGTGAAATGTCTGGTGGAGACCAAAAGCCCTTCATTAGCCACTGATCCCTGTCTGCTGAGTGAGGGGCAGTCATGGGCATCACAACTCTCTTTTAGTTCCCCCCAAAAAAAGAGCGGGGCGAGGGGGGTGGAGGGTAGCTCCCCCATCCCCTGCAATTTAGCCCTTTGCCATTAATGCAAATTGGGTCCTGACATCTGCAACAGCCTCCCTCCTTTCTTTTATACATCTTAATTCCATCTCTTTTCTCCTGCTCTTTTTTTCCTATTCAAATGAAGCCCCCTTTAGATGACAGTGTCTTGTCTCCGCGCACATTCTTTTAAACATACTCCACATATGTGTAAAAGCACTTTGGTTCACATAGATATGTATGAAACTGGGGGAAGGTGTTCGAAAACTCAAGATCCCAGGAGGTTTGTGCAATCATTTTGTGACTTTCAAAGTCTCAATTTATGATGTAACAAGATCATTGTTGTTGCAGGTAGCGGGTTAATTGCTTTAGTAATTAGTTCAGTCCAAAGCTTTTGATAATGTCCATACTTTGTGCACCCAGTGCTAAATTATAGATTCTTGGCAGATGATAATCTTGAAAACATCAAAAGTGTTCTAGGCAGTGACTCTGGAGAAAAGGCAGTAACCAGCCAGCCTGCCCCATTCCTCCCTCTCCCTTCTGGACCTTTGGCTCCAGGGGAGAAGCTGAAAGGGGAGGGTGGCTGTGCTCCAGCCCCTATTTTGAGTTAAAAGGTAAAATAGCCTAACTGGCTCTTAAAAACAAGTTTTACTTCCAACCCTACACCCTTACCCCTCCCCTCTCTTTGACTGTGCTCCTTCCACTTCAACCTCACCCTCTATGGTAGAGATGTGCACAGTGGGGTCAACGCTGAGCCTGTTAGAGGAGAGAGGCCTTGTATCGGTGGAGAGGCGATAGTTATCTCCAGCATTCCATGGATGACAGAGAGATATCTGCCTGATGGCAGGGTTAGGGGGCTTGGAGAAGGGGCGGAGAAGGGAGGAAGAAGAAGAGGTACAGGAGTTGTTGAGCAACCACCCCCCACCTCCTTCCTTCCTTCACTCCCTGTTTTTCTTACTGCCTGACTGCCTCGCTTCCCCACACATAGAAAAAACCCATCTAATTAGAAGCTCTTATTCCACTTCATTTAAGGGAACACTTAATGATGTGTTTTTGGGGGGAGACAACTACACATTACTTCTCATGCAAAAGGAACCACTCAGTCGTAGCACCCAGGATGCAGATACAGCTGTGTTTGAGATGGAGGTTTGTCCTCATGTCTCTGGGGTGTCATGGCTGTTGGAGGAGTGAGGGAAAAGTAGTAGTCTTTTCTTCTTCACCTTTAGCCAGTGTCCTGGTGGTAACAGGAGGTAGTAAACAGGAGGCAGGTAGTGACATCTGAGTTTGGCAGAGAGACTTGCCGAAGGAGAGAGTTTGTTGTAATTGCTCTGACAGATTTTAGGGCTGTTAATGACTCTGGCCTGAGTGCTACCAATTTGTCAGCATGCTTTCTGTTTACTAAGCTGTTGTTTTATGGTCCAGTGCAAGGGGCTGCTGCTTGTTTAAGCACAGATCAGGAAATAATCAGCGTGAAAATACTGGCTGCAGTGGTGCAGCCATGGTAAAAAAAAAACCCTCATCTACTGTATGGTTCTAAACAAGCACAGTAAACCATATGGTGTATAGCCACACATCCAGTTTCCCAAACACACGTAATCACTGATCGGTTACTTACTGTTAGAAATTGGATGCTTGAGCTTGTGTTTTATCATTAAAGGGATTATGTTCCACTTGTTAGCACTCATCTGTGTTCTATGTTATGTGACTGTGGAGCATATTGCTAGCATGCGGTTATAGCCAGAAGACCTGTAATCCCCAGTTAGTATAGAGCAACAGAGGGCCGGCCATTCCAATAGTGTGAATAGAGCCTCTACGTGTTTGAGTATGTGTGTATATGGGGGAGATTGTGTGTGCTTCAAGAGCATGTGGTCCCGGAGCCGGCAAAGACCCCTTCCTAAATCCAGAGTAAATAAAAGGGGTAACCAGACGGACAAAAGAGGAGCCCCCACTGCTTCTCTCATTCGCTACCATTTGGGGTACTGAATGTGCTAAACGCCGCTTATGCTGGCTGAAAAGTTGAAGAGAAAAAGGGGGAAAAGGAAGGCTCTAAATCCCCCTCTTCTTTTCTCTTCATTCTCTGCGGCCAAGCCTGCAGGGCTAGCGGTGGTGTAATAGGAGGGTGTTGGAGGGAAGGTTGGAGGGTCCAGTCACTATGGTGTGCTGAGGTAAAGAAGGCCAAAGAATCTCCTGCTACAATAAACCTCTTAGCTTCTGTTCTAATTCTACTCCTCTTCTAACTCTCATGAGTTTCTTGCCTCTCTTCATTTGGGTAAGCTTGGGTGAACATGCCTGACTAGTTTGGGCTGACAAGGGGCGTGGGGGGTCTGTTGTAATTAGTCACTTTAACCATAGCTTCCATAAGCCACTGCCTCTACACTCTTGCTTCATTACCCTGAAACAAATGCCGGGGCCTCCCAGTGTAAAATCACTGCACAGCCTTTAGAATAAAACACATACATCTGAAATCTCAGTATGTGTATTATTAGTACAGGGACCAAAACATCTGGAGTCTTATTTTATAACTAACCATGACTGGGTTTGAATTTTATTCTAGCTATTGACAAGTCGTTTGTTTATGCATGGATATATCAGAATGTGATGATATCCATAATTCTTCCAGGGCTGACTAGACCTTAGTGGTTCCCTGAGGGGCATGGTGCCTTCCAGACATGAAGCATGATCTCAGTCATTTGGACTCCCCTGAAATATGGCTTATGCTCGGCAGAGACTGTGGGACACTTTGTGCTAAAGCTTTTTTTTGTGTAAGAAATCCTGGAGCGACCCTGAATGTGCCAACATTAGATAAGTAGAGTTGCAGTGTGTTTACAGTCCTTTCCCAACACGTTAATGAGCTCAGCCCTGAGACCAATTTACTCACAGGGAGATATATCTGAATGCATTTTTAATAACCACCCACTGGTGATGAGAGAAGGAATGTGTGAGCATATTGTGCTGTTGGACTTGCTCGTTTGTTTGCTTGCGTGTTTGTTAACTCTCTCCCCCTCGTTGCATCTGGTCATTGTCTTCCATCTTGGCTGATTTGTCAGTTTCCGTGTGCATAAAAACATATGCAAAACTTTCGTTGCAAGCACTTTGAGTCAAGATATTGATAGAGTGGAAGAGGGAGAAGGAGAGAGGAAGAAAGAGTGAGGGAAGACAGAAAGAGGGTGGGGGGAGTAGGGGGCTGTCTTTTTTCTGTCTCCAAGGGCGCTGCTTTTCCAAAAGTGCCTGGGGCTACACTCCAGCACCTCGTCTCCCCTAGGCCTTTCGGCTGCCTCCTAATAGCCAACCCCCATCTGTGTCACATGGCCAGATGATGGGACGCTTCCCTCGCTCTGCCCTGCACTTTTTTTTTTCTTTCCTCATATTTTTTTCAGAGTGCACATCCACACAGGTTAGAATGGCAGAGTTGCCAGGGAACAGTCAGAAGCCATTAGCGTTTGGGACAATTTGCCCTGCAGCGTTCCTTCTCTCACTCATAAGAAAGGAGTGGGGGTGGATGCAAAGCACCAGCTCTCCTTTAGATGTAATGAGGTTGTGCAAGTTGAGTCTTCTTTATTCTTTTTTTTTTTTTCCTCCCGCCTGCTTCTTCGCGTTCCTCTTCTTCTTTCTTTGTTTCTGTCTGTCTTTTCACCTCTTGTCCGTGCTTGATTTTCTTTGATTCTAAAATTAGAAAACACATATTTCCTCATCTTCTGTATATAGTAAGCCAAAAACAACTATTAACCATACTGTATTAAAATGAATGCTTAAAGCCACAATCTGATCGGTAAATGATGCTGTCCACATGCATGTGAGAGAGAGGAGCTGAAAGCCTCGGAGTCCGGTTTCACCCTTGTGGGCTGGGGCATGAGGCAGCAAGCATGCTGGGTAATGAAGTGACAGGTCAGTCTGTAAATACGCACGGGTCGCTCTAGCCCTGGCCAGGGGGGAGGCTATCGCATTGCAGTGAAAATGGAAACGTCAATAAAATTAATCTGCCAGCCTTTTGGCCACTGTGTGGTTCCATTGGATGAGCCTGACTGCTCACAGCAGGAGAGGGATTTGGAGAGTAGCTGGAAAATCAACACAAAACCTAGCGGTACACAAATAAACAACCAAACTGCGTATCAACATTATTCAGTGAAGCTCAAAAGCAGAGAAACAAGGGCAGGGTGGTTAAGATTCACAGCTCACTGGTTGTGTTGTTATTGAAGTTTGGAAAACAAACTGGGGGAGTTAGACTCGACTTCCGTCTGGGTCGCATTTCTCAGGAAGCCCCTCACAGTCAGGGTAGGCTATGCTAGGCCAAAGTTTATTGTTTTAGGCTTTCCTGAACAAGGATTCGTACTTAGCCTGGGATTTACGGCTTTTGCCACTAATGAATGCCCATTCTACAATTACAACACCCCTAGTCTGCATCCCCATTCCCATATGTCCTTCAGGAGGGTTGTTGCTTCTTCAACTTCACACAGGGAGCGCAAAGTCGGCACTTCTCTGTTTTCGTCTTTCGTGTGGCTCTGCACTAATGATGTGGAAGGAAAACACTGTGCACAGACAGAAGAGAAAGACAGAGAGAGGAGAAAAAAAGAGAGAGGGGGAAAAAGGGTGAGGAAAAAGAAAGTGCAGAAAATAGTTAGAAGTGGAGGCCCCTGCTGTCCTTGTATTCTTCATTTATTTTGCATTTGATTACGCCTCCAGTCGGATCCTTTTTCTTTCCCCCTTTTTAATGTTATTAGTTCAAATATTTATGCAAGATTAAGGCTTGTAAAGGTGCTTGTGATTGATGCCTCCCCAAAAACAAGAGGACATGCAAGTCTGAATTTTGAGAACGTCAGGGTCCTTCTCTGCCTTAGTGGAGGAGTTTTTCAGATACATAATTTAGATGCCCTCAAGGAAGGCTTTCAAGGCATTTGTGCCCCGGGGCAAGAAAAAATAACTATGACTGTTAAAAGTAAATCATTTTTGCTAATGCACAATTAATGCCGGGGAAGAGGAACAAGAAAAAGGCAAGGGACAACGATGGAAACTTCGATTTAAAGGAGAAATTATGCCTCAGTGTGTGCATGTTTTCCTCTTGAAATCAAACGCTGATGGACATTGGGATGGGAGGGGGGGGGGGGGTTGCTCTGAGGGAAGGGAGTGGGAGGACTAAGAGAGTCAGGGTTTGTGGTGGGGTGGGGGAGCAGATGAGTCCATTATGATTGCACGAACGTGCAACATCCCTAAATTACATCCCTACTTTAATACTCACGAGTCTCAACTGGATGCTGTGAATTATCAAGTACTTTGAGTTTTGTTTGTATGTGAGTATGTTTCTGTACACGCAACAAGAATTCATGACTGTCGGCATATTACTGTACATTTCTGCATAACTCTTCCTGTCCCCTTTGGCACTCCCCTGCATTATATCAAGCATGCACATTTAATTGAATTAATGACGTGAGTCCAAGCCTCTACTGTACTTAAAGGCTTCATGCCCTTTTGTTGTCATTTTGCTCCACTTTTTCCTTTCCTGTTCTTTTCTCCTACTATAGAATTGGAAGCCAGTGTTTCAGTGTCCAGCTCTAACTTTGGAGTCATTAACCATCATTCTCTTCTCTATTGCTGTGGGGTATAAAACTACCCTGCTAAATCTCTATGAACCCCTCACTATCTGCACAGGCCTTCATCTAAGGCCATTTATATCCTCTACCTCCATATCTTCACTCCACAGCTCTAGCTTTGCTGTTGCAGTTCTTTCTGTCTTAGTGCAGTCCTTTTAAATTTCTTCATGGTTATCTGTGGTATTTGACCATTTATCCATGTTTCATAAGCCCTAAACTCAGCTCTCACTGTCTGTACTTGTGTTTCGACTCTTGTTTTATCGTATTCTGAGTCAGTGGTCTGCTCTGGGATGTTATTTAACCCTGGGTTTGGTTTCCGTCTAGGAGATGGCTTAGACAACAGCGTTGCATCGCCTGGAACAGGGGATGACGATGATCCAGACAAGGATAAGAAGAGGCAGAAAAAGCGTGGCATTTTCCCCAAGGTGGCCACTAACATCATGAGGGCGTGGCTGTTCCAGCATCTCACAGTAAGCACAGCCATTACTTTTCAGAGATACAGACATATGAAAACAAGTCAGATACAAACACAGAAACACCATGCATATGCTTTTTGCACACACACACACAAACACACACACACATACATTTTTGTACGGCAGTCAGTGTGAGGACACACCTGAATCCCTAACCCTGAAACCTAGTCCTAACCCCGTAATAGGCTCCTTAAACACCCTTCTCTTTGTGAGGACCAGCTAAAATGTTGTCACTTTGTAAAAATGTCCTCACTCCAAAGGTTTAAAATTCAGGCTGGTCCTCACAATGATAGCCATGCGAACGCACACACACACACTCAGCTGTCACACAGTTGTTGTTGAGGTCGTGAGTGATGGCAGCATTGTGATGCTCACCTGTCAGCCACCTGTCAGGGGGACACAGTGACCAGGTCAATCTAATCAATTTGGACTGTTTACTCTACTCAGCACACTGTGAGCAAGAGGGACATGCCACAGTAATAATGACATTCACTCCGATATGAGATGCACTGTTTGTTTGGCCTGAAGAAGAATGCTTTTCTGGAGCAAATTGAGAGAAGTAGTGGCAGTTACTGGAGAACTAGAAAGGTGTGCAAAAGGTTTGGTGTAAAACACATCTTTATATGGTTGTACCTGATTACTCAAAAGCATTTCTCCGTATGTGAGAGGAAATTGTTAAACAACTCTGACACTGGCTAATTCATTTTACTTTGATGCTATATGGATAAAAGAAAATAATGAAATATTCAAATGACACCGTAATTCAAACTACATTTTTCAGAGTACTTTTTTATTAATTAGCTGATTTCTGCCTTTCTGTGTGTGTGTGTCAAGTAGACCGAAGTGAATACATGTCCCCCCACCTTCACTAATGTCAAGACATTATCAGAACATCAGGCTGTATTGATTTTTGTTACACAGGTCAGATTTCAGAAATAGATGTCCACGCTAGGACACATAAGCTGCTCCCTGAGCATGTGGCTCCCTGTCCCAGAGATGAAGGGACAATGTAGGGGGAAGGGAGAAGTAAAAGAATAAAAAGAGAAAGTAGAGAGACTTAGTTCCGAGCTTCAGCCTCATGAAGCCTCTGAACATTTGAGAAGAGGGTCAGGTGCCCCCGCACACCCTTTTTCCCTCCCTTCCCCCTCCACCTAACAGTGCCCACTCCCTGCCCAAAGCCCCTGTACCCTGATTATCTAACCAAAAGCCCAAGTAATGAGTGGCCAGCAAATACGACCTAATTGAAAGGGCTGTAAATCCATTACATATTGGTCAGGGATAATCAGGAGTGCTTTAATCACTTTTATCTATTCAGGAGCAGTGAAGCTGCAACAGCAAAGCCCTGAGCCTCGCAGGCCTTAGCGGCTCCACCACGCCACTCTGCATGCTTATTATTCTCATCATTATCAAAATGACTTCACAGCTGTTCACAGCTCCATCACTTTCTGACTGGAGACCTCTCAACAAATGGTACAAACCAAGCTTTACTCTCACACTGAGGGCGGGAGCATGGCAAAACTTAGGTAAATCATTTTTCTGCTTTAGGTCTTTTTCCTTTTTGGAGTCTTTTCTTGGATTAGAATGTTTGTGTATGAAGCAGACAAACAAAGAAGCCATAATGTTTAATTTAAGTGGAATTTACTGTATGTTCATATATGCATGTATAAAAATACATAAACATACCGTATGCAAGTTCAGACTCAAAATGTCCCCATAGTTTGGCATTTGGTTTCTCAGTGAAAACCTCAGCTTCAGCCCTTTGGCACCACACGCAGAGAGAAAGATTGAATTATATATACAGAACTTTTGGAATAGTTGCCAACAATTTTCTTTTAGAGTTGTTTTCTAAATGAATTGAAAGAGTGGAGGAGAAGTGGTGGGGCAAAGCCCAGCGTTCGACATAGGGACATTTTTCAAAAAGCTGGTTAATTCAGACACAGAGGAGCTTTCAAGGCCCTCTTTTTCTCCGACCCTCTTCTTTATCACATCCCCTGCTTGTAGATGTTCTCTCTAATCTTTATTTGTTTCTTTTGTATAAAACCCTAGCTAGTCTTGTACAAATAATAATCCCTCCCTTTTAACCTGCCTTCATTGCTCTACTGAGGAAGAGGACTAATTTAATTATCCCCCCTTCTCTTCTCACCATCCAATTCTCCCACCCATAAACTCTCTCACTCTCTCTGTCTCTCTCTCTCTCTGACACACACACACACACACACACACACACACACACACACACACACACACACACACCCAATAGCCATTCTCCTTTCTTTTAATTTGTTAAGCAAATGTATTTGCCATTGCTGGATGCATTTGTGCAAGGGTGAATTCTTGGGGACTTTGGCCCCTGAATGGCCTATAGCGGCATTCTGCCATTCACGCATTCATTAACTGAGGGGTGAGGAGTGAAAGGAGCGGCCTTGTATTTTCTCAAACTGCGGGGCCAGCATGGAGCTCCTCTTCCATGAGCCACAGGGGTCTCTCTACATATGTTCTCAACATCCAGCCATTGTCACATCTTCTGAAAGGCTCAAAAGGATAGGACCCCCCTTCACACACAGAAAAACAACACAGGCCAATAGTAACAACTGTTGGCTTTTGGATTCAGTATAACAAAATTGCCCTCTCTTTCTCCCCTCACACCCTCCCTGGCTTTGCCCTGGCCTCACACTCTCTTGGGAGAAATCACAAGGTGGTTTTCTTCAGGACCATCTTAAAGTAATCTCATTTCATTCAGTCCCATCAGCCACACAATGTTTCCAGTGTGCAGAAGACACAGTTTTTGGTACCCTGACAATCTCGCAAAATATACAAAGGTTCCACTGGTAATCTGTTGTGAAGCAATGACAGCATTGCCCTATTTATGTTGACACCATACGCACATGCACAAGAGAGAATGTGAGCCGGCAACCTGAAATGCCACATATGCAATTGGCAAATAGCTACACAGATCAGCTGGTGTTAGCTGGCAGGAGAGGGTCAGACCATCTCTCCACTCACGCCTATCTCCCTCCTACTCTTTCTCTCTCTAATACCCGTCTCCCTACCATGAGTTTCTGGATGTCTTCCAGCCATATTAGGGGAAGGGAAATCCCAGACTGTTGGTATAAGCTTTTCAATACTACGGGGAGATTATGTTATCAGAAAGGTAAACTTCACTGTTAGGGGTAAAATGTTCTACTGCACTTTAGTAGCGTGGATTACAGAATTCAGAGGACAAAGATAAAGTTGATTAGAAATGTATCGTAGTGGAAAGAAAGAGGAGTTTTTTTTTTCTTATTATTGTCGCAAAAGGTGATGCCCTTTTGTTTGGCAAAAGTAAACTCTAAAATCTACAATTAGCCCCTTGGCGCCCCTGGCTTTCCTTCCCTCTCAACCCCTGCTATCCCCCTGCTAGCCTTTACTCACCCCTGTAAAGACAAGGGTCGGCCTTGCAATGAAAACAGGAAGCACTCAGATACAAAGATACCACTCTGGGCTCCGGCCTTGTCTTTTGACTAGTGTAAACCCTCAAACACCTATGAAAATAAATAGGGGACCTCAGGAGCAAACCAGCCCAGTTGAGTTTGTGCACGTGTAAATGTGTGAGCTACAAGGAATGAGGGATTGAGTGAAGGAGAGTAGTTAGTCAGATGAGTAAGTAGGTAGTCCTCTCAAGCATCAAGCGTCTCAGGTTTTGTGCTGGGCCACCCTTTGGCTTGTGTGTTTCGGGAAATGCTGTTAAGCTGCTAAGCCAGGTGTATTGGTCCCCTGGGTTCCTTGAAAAGGAAGTAATATATCCCTTGGTCATTTGGAAAGTCCTTTGACTGTGAGCAGTAGCAAAGTGTTCAGATGAAAAATGATTATGTGTGATTGGTGATATTTAAATATAGTACAAAACATAACAGCTTGAGTATTGTATCACAGCAGAACTCAGTCGATGCCAATATGGCTACATGAACCCTGTTAATACAGGCGTTAACAAGAGTGAGGGCACGTCACACTTTGTGAGGATAAACATCATTAGATACACTAGTGACAGTGGCTATCCCCCCTCCACTCCCAATCCAAACCCAACATAGCATTAGTCTCCATGACAACAGGGTGTCATCGTCAGGTCGAGTCCTCCTATGGGAGCTGCTCTCTCAACTGCTCTTTATAGACGCAAATAAAAGCGACCAGCGAGGGTCATTCACAAGACATGGGCGCAAGCAAGGCCAAACCTTGGCAACGGATGTTTGTCCCATATGATAAACAAATGTACATACAAGTCCATCCCTCAAAAAAGAGAGGGCATGTTGTTTGCGTAGACTAAACAGTCAGTCCTGTAGTATCCCCAGTTTTGTTTAAGCTTCTCTAGTCCTTCTAATCCTTGTGTGTTGTTCTAGTACAAGCTGCATTTAACTGGTGGAGACACACATCTGCAAACAGTTTGAAATACCAAGCCCTTCCTCCTTTTACATTGAACTGCTGAAAGCTGTTTATTCCATATTTGCAAGTGCCTACATTATCTTTTTAGTATACACGCTACTTTGTAAAAAAAAAAAAAAGTACTGATGCTTTGTTAACTCACTGTTTACCTACTGTAATCACATTGTTGATTTGTTTGGCTTCTTCGCGTATTTGTGTTCAGAATTAACATTGCATATAACAAAATTAAAAAAAAAAAAAAAACAGAAACCAGAAATATTATAAAGAAGTAACATTTGTGTTTCTGTGATGCAGATTCAAAATCTGTTTGCTTTTCACCTCCTAGGGTTGTTGTGTAAGTTTGCATGAAGAAAGGGAGACAAAGGAGAAACTGGGAGTGGGTTTAGGGGCAAAAGCGAGGGTAAAGGGGGGTATGGTGGGGGCTCCTAAGGGTCACAGAGGTGGAAGCCTGGAGGAGGCCCACACACTAATCTGTCATGTGCTCGTTTGCCTCGGAGCCCAAAAGTCAGCTCCTCAGTCACCCGTAGCAACCCAGGCGACAGTTTGGTTCACTGCCGCTGCCCACATGCGTGACTATTAGTGGGAGACACAGGAAAAAGAGTCATCATGTTACTTTTGGGACAATACCCATTGCTTTGTGTGTGTTTACAAAACATACATTAGTGACAATATGACAGGGTAGTTTGGTGACGTTAAGCACAGGAGTTTTTGAAAGTCACTGATAATGACTGTGAATTAGATCTTTTGGGGAGGGAGGGGGGGTGTTGAGGTTTGCTGCCTAGCTATTGTCTAGTCACTGTGTTCTAATGTTGGCTGCTCAGTGACCCTGGTAAACAGACACAAGCCACCTCAGTCTGCCATCTGTTCGTACCCAGCCAGGCCACTGCAAAGGAGATAAAACAGCATGGACAGTCACACGAGCAAAGACAGTACAGTGAGAACTCATTCAATGATTTAATTTTACTCAAGGATTTCACCTCCTTCCCTACATGTCAACGTGGTAGAAGCAGAGAGCAGAAAACTTGCTTGAGTTTGAGTGGCTTCCTATTTTCACAGGTTGTATAATTTTATGACTGGATGCATCAAATTAGCCATGCCATTGAAATGAAAAAGCATTCACAGTAGTGACAAAACTCTTGTTTACATATTTACAGTGAGCTTTGGCATAGTTGTAATTGACAGCAGAGCTTTAGTGCTGCATCAGAATTTAATAAGCCCTAATTCGTTTCATGCTCCGACATCAGACCTTTATACTTTGCCCCCTAATCCTGATCTGTCATAGTTATACATCCAAGTTTCAACTTCATGTTGAATCTTCTCACATATAAATCAGGGCATATTAACCTTGTGTACACAAAGCGCTATGCAGATGTGTTGTTTTTACTTTTCATTAGACTTGATTAACCTTAACATAAGCACAATGTTATAGTTTAAATTTAAATGCAGGAATACCTGCATAACCCCAGCACATTTCCCTCTACCTGTTTCCCCATTTTTACATTTTCAGTCCTACTGTTTGCATTTTAATGCAGGTTGTTTAAAGTTTGTTTGGTTAGAGACTGTTTATGAGACGTTCCCACTGCACGGAGGTGATTAAGCTGCAAAAGAACCGCACAACATATTCTCTAGCAGGACAACAACAAAGGAATAACATAGGAGAGTTTTCCCTAAAATGTTTTAAATTAGGTTTTATCACATAGGTGTCCTTGTGGAAGAGAAAGAGTGCAGCAGTGCAGTTTGACTGACCCCTGCAGAGGTAATTGCACATGCTCTGACCATAGCAGACTACAAACATAGTGAGGTCTTTGGAGGGCAGTTAGATTTATAAACTCACAGATCACAAATGCACAAAACTGAGGAGACTCATGCTCCACTGAGAGTAGGCTCCAGCCCCAGCACATTTCCCTGCATTCAGCACAGCAGTGTAATCCACAGCTGGTATAGTCATAACACTGATCCACTGGGTACGACTTGGAGAGGTGACTCTATGGGACATAGGGCTGAATGACATCATGTGTAATAAGGATCCCCCCAAGGTTGTCTGTGATAGCATACATGCCCCTGGTGGAAAACCAGGGCTATTAAGATCTTTGCTGCTGATTCTGTTCCGTATTCCCTTTTCTACACTTTTAGGGGTTATCTTACTTATAACAAAATGTATAAGAGATTTAGATTTTGGTTTCAACTCCTAAAGCTAGTTTTCTTAAATTACCCCTTACCCTTCCAGGGGTTCCACCCACCAGGCTAGCCTCATCCCCCCACAGCTGATTGTGGGGTTGTGGCAAGAGCTGCTAGAATGGTGGCTGCTGCATGCAGGGGACCATGGAGGCCAATGAGATTCTGCTGCAGGCCTCCAAGCTGCCCCAGCATTGCTTTGATATTCATCTCACACCAAGAGAAGAAAATGCGAAAGGGAAAAGGAGCAGCACGAGCGTGGAAACAGCAAACCAAGCTAAAGAAGGGAGGGAGGCAAGGAAAGAGAAAAGGTTGAGGGATGGAGTAGAAATCAAAAACAGACCTTGTGTTTCACTGTTTGGTTTGTCATGGGACCCTGACTGCATCAAATCCCACTGCTGCCATTTTGTGTGATTTTTCTCCCCTCCCTCCCCATACTCTTCTCAAATGCATGCTTTTTGTTTTGCCCAGCGCTCAGTGCAGGGGCATGCAGTGGGATTTCTTCACAGTGGGGTCCTTATAACTGGGAGCCATGTCTCTTGTTCTCACCTCTTCCCCCCACTTCCTCACCTTTTCTTTTTTCCCCGATTGATATCCTCTCCCTTTCCCTGTTGAAACATATGGACTGATTTTCAAGTGAGAGCCGAGTCCACATCAAAGACAGAGGCTGAGCGGGTCAATTTGTTGTTCCTTTCCCCCACTCTCCCCCTCCAGTAGCCACAGTGGACCCTCCCTGCACTGCAGCCATTTACGCAAGATGCTCCATTGCTCAAGCAGTTCTGCCTAGCATACAGTATATATTGAGCCGTGTGTTGTTAGGGCCTGCTGTCCACATAGAGAAGACCTAGTTTGCTTCAGACCTCTGAATTTCAGCGCAGCCACATCAACCAAAGATCATCCAAGGCTACACATATGAGCATGTGAGATAGATAACAAACCCTGTATCGAAAATAGCATCACCATACCCCAATAAGAAAAAGCAGATGGATATAGGAAAAGGAGAACCAAAGGGGAAGAAATCAAATAAAAGGAAAAATAAATATATAAATCCAAATCTAAGCAGAGCAGACGTTGGCTCCAGATGTGAATCTCTCTGAATATTGATCGCTGGGAAAGCTAGTCCCCCATATCCCCAGGGCTGCAGCAACTGACACACAAAGCACCTCTCTAAAGCCCATAAACCAGCTTGTACAATTATTTAGATAAAGAGGGCGACAACAGCAGTGTATGCCTCCCAACCCAGAACCTCCTCCTTGGCTCTCATCCTCCTACTACTACTCCTGCTCCTCCTTTTCCTCTTTCTCATCTCGCATAAAGATGAAAAAATGAAAAGGGAGAGGGGGGGAAATGTGTAATTAGCCACACATTTCTGAATCCTCCTTAATGTTCATTACTGAAACCAGGGGCAATTACAAGTTCAAAGGGGTTTAGGGCACCCACAGCCCGCATAATCAGCTGCAAATTAAGCACTGCTCATTTGTCACAGCACACGCACTTGTAAGTGCACACAGAAACACACATGCCTGCATACTGTCAGAGTTGAGTCATAGACAGGATGACAGGCATCAATTTCTATATAGGCACAAATCTCAGCTACCCCAAGGCGCAGGGTTAGGTCGTCCAATCCTCTTATGCTCCTATACTTTGTTTTCACTAGACAACAGTAAACACCGCTGACATCTTCACCTTAGCTCGCTCAACATTATACTGTATCCTGCTTGCAGTCATCCTCTTATAAGTGTCCTGTTTGCACTCTCAATCCCCCCACCACCTGTCCTGTCCTTTTTTCCATTTTACAGCTTTTTTCTTTTTAAAAGAAACCCCTCTGTCTTTCCCTGTGTCTATCTCCACCTGGCTGTATCTCTAAAACACGTGACAGTGTGTGTTTCATGTCTGTCCCCGGAGGTGTATCTCGGTTACCTCTGGGGCTGGGTCACAATGGCTAATCCTGTCTTCAGGTGGCTGTTTAGCACAGTGAGAGGAGAGCTCAGAGAACCGGAGGTGAGCTCCTGTTACAGGACTCCCTGACCAGGGGTCACCTCTGACACTGTCAGACCACAAACACACAGACACAGAAATATGTATACGTGTCTTGGCACATAGGCAAAAACACTTGCACATGCATGGACACACATACATACAACCTGATATATATACACACCAAAGTTTTCACACACAGACAGTCTAACAAACACTGTCATTCAAACATATTGAGCCTGCTTATCTATCCCAAGTGGCTTAGTCTTCATCCCTAGCCTCCTTTGGTCTTCTTTATCTATCCACTGTACTGCTCCTCTTTAGTCTGTCTCTGTCGTCTCTCCTTCCCAGATCAGACAGACTCTTGTTCACATTAGGATTCCCTGATATGATCTCCATGACAACTTGCTCTAGTGGCCATGCGTTGCTTGTCCTGCCCTGCACCCTCATTGTTTAGGTTTCCCTCTCATGGGGACACAGCCAGGTCTCCAGTGAATTGAATGGAGCTCTATCATGTGTAGCTCTGCCTCAGCATAGTGGGAGAGAGAACTCATTTTTCACTGGGGGAACAACATCCATCTCAGCAGCCAAACGCTGGCTGTTTCATTAAGTAGCCCATCCAGGCAGACAGATGTGTTCATCACACAGCCATGTTTGCCTATGCAAGAGCGTGTATTAACCCACAATCCTTTGGGGGAGATTAATAGGCTACCAGCCCCTTTCCATTGATTATCTCCATGCCATTTTCCCCTCCTTTTCTTGGCTAGATATTAAAAACTAATGAAGCCTATTGAAAACGGGAACCGCGAGGCTCTTCACGGATCATTTTAGGTTATTTGGACTCAAACAGAGAGGGATCTCTTTAAGGCACAGTTTGAGTCGAATTAAGAAAATAAATGTGGAGAGCAGTGTTGAAAAAACAGGAGGAAAAAACAGGAGACAGTGTGACTGTAAGAAGATGTGTGTTTAAGAAAAGACAACTCCACACTGACACATGGAGCAGAGACACGGCAGATGTTAGCAATTCTAGAGCATAGCAAAGCATTCCTTGTGTTGGAATCATGTCCTAATTGCCATAATGGAGGTGGTAAGCGCTGACAGTAATGGAGTTGTGTGGATACATCCCCAGCAACCTGAATTAGAGGCCACTTGGCAGATCCACTTGAAGTTTTTTTTCTATATACTTGTTGTCACTGTTTTTTTTATCCTTGCTTTGTCTGTTGCACAATCAACTTTCTCATAGAGTAGAGTGGAGAGGTGGAGGGCTCATCGGTGTGGAGCATAGAAGGTGGTGAAGAGATGGGATGGGAGAGTGTGAGATAGACGGTACGGAGAGACCTGGCGGAAAGTGAACAAAGAGTTAAAAGCATCCATGTGATGGGCTCACCTCTGCACCAGGCCTGGTGAAAGGCGGCGGGGTGCTGTCGGGGAAAATGACTTCCTGAGACATTACCATCAATCACCAGACAGGTCAGGCCCCCCAATCCCACCATCAGGATGGAGAAGAGAAGAGGGGGATGGGGGTGGAGGATTAGACTAGAGGGGATGCGAGCAAGACTGGGTTAAGGCTTGTAAGGGAACAGACTATTAACAATCTTTTTCTCTCACTGTCTGACTGTTTTATGTCTTTCTCTTCCTCTGCCGATCTATCTCTCCTTGTCTCTCTCTATTTCTATTTTCCGGTTCTCCATAGAAAGGCTATGCAGGCATTCAGGAACAGCCCCTGCTGGTCAGAGTCCTCTCTTCGGCTCAATTGCATCATTAATTATTCTGAAGGCAGTGAGCTTGAAGCAAATCTAAGGAGAGCAAGAGAATGAGAGAGGGAGCGAGCGTTAGATGGGAAGATGGGGGACAGCTGTATAACACCCCCAGTTGGTCTAGCTCTCACTCTTTTTCTCTGTCTCTTTTTCTTTCTGTAAATGAAGGATGGGAGAGGGGAGGAGCTTGGGTTACCTCAGTGAGCGGTTGTGTTACATTCCTGAGAAGGGAAGGGGTGGGGGGGCGGTTCAACGAGTTGTTGAAAAGAACACAGACGCTTGTCAACAGCCTCCAAGCTGGGGAGCCATCATGCCTTGCTTTAGGCCCAGAGGTCAATAACCTTGTGTTGCACCCAGATAGAGAGAGGTAGAGGGAAAGAGGAAAAAAAAAGTGAGAGAGAGAACGACAAATCCAGCATACGGTACATGTCACTGCTTGTCTGTGGCAGGGGGTCAGTCAAAAGCCTCGAAAATCTCCCAAAACCCTCTCTTGCTCTCTTCACCCATAAAACACTGTACGTGAGCGGTGGCTGAGTGACTGTGGATTAGCCGTCTCCAAAGCACTCGTACTCGAGTAGAAGGAAGAGGAGAGGCTTACACAGAAAACGGCAAGCGCTGGCAGTCACGGCAAAATGGCCCATTAGATTTAAGGAGTAAAAGTTCATCAGCTTTATTAATGGGAAGGTATATAAATGAAGTATGAATTACCTGACTTTTATGGAGTGGCGAGAATGAAACTGGAGTGTCTTATGATATAATGTTTTAGTGAGCTGTTCTGAGCGCTCTGATGAGCAGGCTGTAGAGAGGAGGAGGAGAAAAAAGAGCAGAGAGACAGAGAGAGCGAGAGTAAAGTGTGCTGGGGTCCCCTGAGTCCAGTGGCTGGAAGGTTGCCTGATTGTTGCTAACATGCGTAGCTGATCGGGTTAGCTTGGAGACAGGGGCGTTTGTAGCTTCCAGGCTATTTCTTTGCGTGTCATTAGCTAGCACAGTAAAAATTGCTGGCACCAAATGGGGTCGGTCACATTTCTGATTTTGTCGCTCTTCTGCACGTGCTTCAAACGCACATATGCAGCTAGAGCCAAACCAGCCTGCAGATGCACATGCACGGGCATGTTTACAAACACTGATGCATGCACATATACAGTATATGCAAGGGCAAGGGCACACACGCCAATGCGCAGACAGACACACACACAAACACACATGCTCCCCACTATCCTGTAATAAGCGGTAAGCTGAGCTAGCTGATGGTCATCCTCCCATGGGGCTGCTGGGTGGCTGCCAACTTCCTGCCTGCTTTGTCAGTGGATAAAGCTCCTAACAAACGAGAGGGCTGTAGCTAGGCAGGCCAGCCAGGTCAAAGGTCACCTCGGCCCCCGGGCAGGATTGAGCCTAAGAGCACTACAAGGAGAGAGAGGGAGTGGATGGAAGAATGCACTTAAAGGGTTGCTGCTATGAACCTAAAAGCTGGTTGTGTCTTCTCTTCTCTTCTCTTCTCTTCTCTTCTCTTCTCTTCTCTTCTCTTCTCTTCTCTTCTCTTCTCTTCTCTTCTCTTCTCGCTTCCTTTTGGCAGCACTTCATAAAGACATTTTAACTCCAATCACATGTCGACTCTCCTTTGAGGAACATTAAGAAAGTGAAAGATCCTCAGGGCATTCGTCTGTCCACACATCCTCATGCAGCCAGCCGCCCTTGGGTGTTGAGCAATGACAGGAGATATCTTCTTGACTCATAAACCCATAGATGAAAGGAGAGCTCAGAAGATGTGCATTACTGAGACGTAAAAGCAGTATTCGGAAAGAGAGATCAGACACAACAGGTAGGGATAGGGCGGTGACTGATCAGGGCTTGGTTGGCTTTGTTCCATTGATGTACTTGTGATCTCGGATGAATGCACCCATGGTTACAATCAACTCTGCTCATTCTGACATGGTCAGGATCTGAAGTGTGCCATTGGCCCAAGACTGGCTGGGGATAGTGAAAAAGGGAGGAAGTAGAGGAGAGCAGAGAAAATGTTTCTTTCCACCCCAGCTGTCCATTCAGAGAGAGAGAACATTTGACATGGTTGACTTGGACACATTTAGCATCATTAGCAAACAGGAAGTGTCCCCTGCAGCTGTTTTTCGGCGGGGGAGGGGGTGTTCCTGCCTGCACTGTAATGGACAAATGTTACCAACCATGTTTGCCTTTGATTTTTGACCTGAAAACAAAAATTGACATTACAAATGTCCTATGATATCTTCTAAATTGGCTTGACATTCCATAGCTGGCCCCGAGGGTTTCTTGTTTGTCCTCTGTAAGTGGTTCTGCTCTTGTTGTTGTGTCCTGAGGCTTGCTATTAGAACATACTGGCCTTTCTCTCGAGAATGTGGAGTCTTAAAGAGACAGAGGGAAAGACTAGAGAGAGAGAGAGGGAGAGAGCTAAAAGAGGTCCTGGTTGTGTATTTGAATACTTATGCTCATTAAGTTAATGCACAATGAAAGGGATAACCGTCAAGTGGAAACTCTCAGAAGCTCCTATTTAAGGAGCGAACAAACACCCGTTTTCTCTCACTCACTCTGTCCTTTCTTCACAAATTAATCTGTTAGTATTTCAATTTAAGATCAGCCCCACTTTACTTTGACTTAGGAAGTTAAACAAAGTTGAAAGAACACAATAGAGAAAGGGGATAAACTTAGAGACCCTGTATGTTAATATTAAGTTCTTTGCCCAGCAGACTTTATCAACAGGCTCTAGGTTGTAAGTGCTTTACTGTCTTGTCACTGGCCTGTGTGATTTCCCTGCATTTCTTTACAGTAGCTCAACATTCCTGGATAATCTAATAATTTAGACCTGTTTCATATGGAACATGTGTATTTGTTCTAGGATTAAGCAGGTAGTTTTAGTAATTAATTTCCAGCAATCATTTAAATAATAGAGATTAAAAAAATAAGTGTAGGTTCCCTTGCAACGGTAAGATTCTAGTTACATAGAGGATTAAAAAACAGAAGATTGCTTAGCTACCAAAGATTTTATTAAATTTAAAGTTATTGAAATTTTATAGGAACAAAATTCTCTGTAGGAGGATGATCGTTCGACTTAGCTGTAATCACTGCTACAAGATGTTTTAAAGATTTCTTGAGAGCAAGTACTGAGCATGACTGTGTGTTGACATCAGGCAAACTGGAGAGCAGAGCAGAACAGAGCTGGGTGCCCCTGAGCAGGCAGTTACCACAACAAAGTCAGCAGACTGGTCTGAAAAACCAGGCCAAATTCTTGCCCTCTAGGACCTGGCTTAAAGCTTGAGCGGAAACTTTGAAAGTGGGGGATGAGATGAGAGGAGAGGAGAAGAGGAGAGGTGGAGTGAAGAGGATGCAAGACGAGGCCAGACGGGTTAGTTTGTAGTGAGATAGCGAGAAAGGGATAGCTGCTGGGGTCTATGGAGTATGGCGGGAGAAGGATAGATCAGTGGAAACCAAAAAAGAAGAAGAAACTGAGAGGAGGCCAAACCCCCTCCGTAAGGATAGAGGGATCGTATTCCTCCTCTTAAACATGGAGGGGTAGCTGTGTGGTGGAAAAAGAAGCCATGAACTGGATCTGATGATTAAATAGGCACATCTCAATGGCTGCGGGCCACAAATTAGACCAGGTTCACAGCACACATGCAGTTTGTGTATATAACTATTGGCAAACTCCGATAGATCTATGGGTTGAGCTCAGTTTAACCTTGTTTGAGCATCTTTTGTAGATTACAGCTTAGATAAAGAACACAATTTGTCTGTATTATTTTCTTTATTGGATGAAAGTGATATCTTATCACTTCATTATGCATGATAGCATTTGGAAACGATCCCCTAAAATATCTTTCTCTTTTCCTAGGTCGATGCGCTAAGTCTAGAGGTGCATTGGGATTGTGTGGGAGTGATTGCTATTTAGCCTCATGGAGATTGGTACAATCAGATGCCTATATCGTGCATATCCTCCAGGGCTCCTTTTCACCCTCTCCCTCCTTCTGACTCCCCTCACCCACTTTATTGTTACTGTAGCTTGGCAGACGAATAGGGCAGTTATACTGTAGAGCTTCTCTACAACCTTGCACCATCTCCAGTGAACATAAATTAATGGTGTAGAGCAAACAGGCTGCTGGCTGGGGTCCAGGAGCTGGCTTCAGGAGCCCAGCCAGCAATTGTTGTGGGGGGCCATGGCAGCAGCAGCAACAGTGGTACTGATGCATTGCCAACCAACCAGCCAGTCAGAAAGGCAAGCAGACAGACAGACTGGGGGCCCTTTTGCGCTATAATAGATGCCGCGGGCCTCGCCACTCCACCTTGTATTTGCAGTCATCACTGTTTTATTGTCAGAGGGCAGAGCGATGAGAGCCCTCACAGTTATTGTGGAAGCTCTGGCCTCTGAAGTGAGAGACAGAAGTGTAGTGGTATGTTCTGAATGCAGATTGTGTGAGGTGTAGATATGGATGTATTTTCATTTGCTGTTATCAGAGGTTGGCATGCAGTGCGTGCGGTTTGTAGGTTGGCATCATGTGAGTTCTGTTTATAAGTTGGCTGTATCTGAGTGTGTGTGGAAGCGTGTCTGTGTGTACGTGTGTGTGTGCAATTGAGAGAGAGAGACAGAGCAGCGTGGTTGAGTCATTGAGTCATGTGGTGCTTTTGCCTGTTTCAGACTGTTGTCAGGAAGCAGTGCAGTTTCTAGTGAAATAAAACAAAGATCCTAAACACCCACTTCTTCCTCCCACCTCCACCTGCCCAAAACACACAAAGAAAGAGGGGTAGAGGGAAGGATAGAGCAATGGCCATAGAGATACAGTTGAGCATAGAAATAAAAATGGAGAAAGAACTGAAGATAACAACAGAAGAAGAACAACATTCCTTGTAACTTTTGTTTACACACACGCTTCCAAAGAACATTGCTGGCAAACCTTAGTTTGAGCTCACTTAGTTATGAGAATAAAGCAGGCATTCAGTCATGATCAGTAATATAATTCAGTCAAAATTAACTTGGTTATCATTAATCTAATACATTTGAGCTATTTTTGAAAATGTCAAATACAGATCTTTTTGATGTCTACAGATGTAAGGAATTAATTAACTGTATCCTTCAATTTAAATCACAAAATCTGTCAGAAAAACTGCAACTAAAAAGCCTGATGTGTCTCTATGCATAGTAAACATTTGTGATAGATTCAAAAACTGGATTTGGATTTGTTTGGCATATCTGTTTGATCTCCCAGTAATGCCGATATGCATTCAATCTCATTGTCATTTGTCAAAGAAGCCAATTGTAACATTATTAACAACAGCAACTTGATATTTAAAATGTGCCAATCTCACCCGAGCTCAATGCAGAATCCATATTAAAATGTCATTCCTATATTTGATTGCATTTATTTCTGACAGTGAATATTATTATCACCCTCCTGTCACTTGATTAAAAACAAATCAGATTCCAATCAATGTGAGGTATTCATATATGAAAGGTAATACTGGGTTACATTGTTGCTGTAAAACTAGACACAAACTCACAATAACCCCCATCAAATGCTGTCAACCATTAATAAATCACTGTGAAAAATCATTACATGGAATTACTTCTGTTTATCTATCAATACTTTTATGACATTACCCTAGAAATTAATAAACAAACACTTTTAATGTATGAAAAGTTTAGGTGCAGAGTATATAATTACCACGTCCAACAGACAACACAGATGAGGCTACATCACACCAATCATCATCACCAAATCCTTGGTGGGTAAACAGCCAGTGGTCTGTAATTTCCTGGAAATCGTTAGCGTGGAAGTAGATTTGCAACCCACTGCAACCTTGTGACCTGCCATGATAACTCATGTCAGGCACTGATGATGTCATTCATCAATGAGGTCTACCAGGCTCAGTCTCAGGCCAGGGGGCTGCACGTTTAGTGGGTGAAGGGGAAAGGGGCAGAGTGGGAAAAACGGTGGGGGTCGAACAGAGCAGCTGGGATAATGATCGGGCTGTGGGATTTGACAACAAATAAGTGTCAGGAGCTGCTGACACAGCTGATATATAGCAAACTGGATGTTGAATGATTAGATAGGAGCTAGTGTGGGCAAGAGATGTGGTGTGATGTCAGAGTGGCCCAGCAATAGATGTGGTTATTGTATATGGTGAAATGCCAAGCTAGGCTCAGGGGGGGTTTAAGGACCATGCACAGCAGATGATGGAGCTACCTCAGCTTGTAATGTTCAACAACCACAGGGGCCATTACATCCAGCACTATCAGAGAGCACCGAGCACATCACACCCTGTAATTTAGCCAGCAGTCGGTTACACACACACACACACACACACACACACACATACACACACAGTTCCTTTCTGAACAACTGACAGAATCTGATCCACCTGTATGTGTGTGTGCCTCTGTTTGTGTTGATGTTTGTGCTTTTTCAGGTCAGACTGCAGGAATTGGACGACATACGTGCGTCAGCATAGTGCACTGCTATTAACAGGCTGTAGCATAATTAACAGAGCTGTTTTCGATCGGAGATGCACGCTGCCCAGACAGCAAATTGAAGCAGCTCATTTCTGGCTCTAATTATTTATAGACTGGCTGTTTTACGTTTTGTGGTCAATCCTCTTTTAAGGATATTGGCCCTGCATGGTGTTTGTTACTGAACATATTGAGCTGATCCAAAGCTGGTAGGGAGATTATCAATACTGTGTTTGATCCTTCTCTGTGTTTGTGTTTCACCCATTAAATAACCATGTCATACAGTCTCCTGAGATTACAGAAGGACATCTCCAGGATGAAAAGACATTCAAACTGACATTATATTTTTTCTTTGATATTTATTCAACTATTTATCTCACATTTGTCCATTAGGTGATTTATGAACATATATTTTTTTACTGAGGCAATTAACTTCAAAAGGTTATACAGAGGTCTAAATAGCTGTTCTCCAATTTCACGGCTGCTGTAGCCTTGTAACCACCAGGCCCACCATACTGGCTCACTTCTCATGTCTGTGTACATGTGTGTGTTAACATTGCCACCACAGGCTATACTGTGTAGCAGAGCAGCATGCTTAAAGGAAAGCTGGCACAATGTAAAGTGTGGGTGGTCTGCAGTTGCAGCCATAAAAACGTGTGTGAGTGTAGGTGTGTGTGTGTGTGTGTGTGTGTGTGTGAGGAAGGGGGCTTACCAAGAAAAGTGCAATATAAAGTTGACAAGAGAATGAAGAAATGTCATGACATACATTGTATATGTTTACATGTGTGTGTTTGGCTCTGCATATATACAAGTGCGTGCAAGTCTCAAGGATGTAGTCTGACACAGGGAGGCAAGGAGCAGAGGAATGAGCAAGAGCTGAGTGGGGTATGTGCTGAGCAAAATAGGATTTTTTTGTGCCGTGTCTATGTGGTCAAAGTAAATCTCCTTACTCAGGGATTTTGTGCGCGAGAAGGGTTTTAACGTCCCCACTCTCCTTGATGAGACATCTTTCTTGTTTGTTCAAACCATTCATTACGCAGTGGCTGCTGGACAAGCTATGCCGCTGGCCGGCGTATTCATCACCAGACTAGAGCGCACTCTGGCTGACAGTAGGCGATTGATGACCAGGTCTGGGCCTGAGAGGCTGAGGAAGCCTTAATACAATGTAAATGACCCACTCCCATTTCCAATCTAGGCCGCTCCTCTCCCCACACCACCACAACATTATCTTTAGCTACATCTCGATTTGTGTATGTGCTTGCGCATTTGTGTATATGGTTGTCTAGTGTGTGTTCAAAAAAAAAAGTAGAGTAGGAGGGAGTTTGTGTTCTGATACATTTGCGAGCATGTTTTGATCACGACCGAGGTCACAGCTAATGAGGAAGCCCAGGTGTTTAAGGGGGAGGGAAAGGATTTTGCACTCTTTTTACATGTTATTATCCAAAGCAGGCATACACAAACATACATGAAGTATAGACATGTATATCTGTTCTTAGGGCACACTGTGCATTCCTTTGTGCATGTTTACACACACATTCATAAGCGCACACTTATACACACAGAGATAGTCTGTCAATGCTAGCCAAGAAAATGTCAGCACCTGGCAATCAAAAAATTTATTTCTATGCAAGCATTATCATCTTTCCTTTGTTAATGATTTTAGCATATTAAAAGGGGCTACATACAGAAGTACAAATGAGATTAATCCTTCTCTGCACCCAGGACACATTATTTGTTCAATCTCAGCCTTGTTTGTTATTAACTAAGCACATTCCTCAAACCATCTTTTCCATCTCTCCTTTAATTAAAATAGGCTGCATTTAGACAGACAATACTACCTGAAAGGACAAGTCCTCCTCTCTGCTGATATGAAACCTCACTCGTATTAATTATTTCAGCAGTAAATGAGAAAATAGTTCTTGAGCAACTGTTATCGTTTCAAGTTAAAATTGAATTTAATTAACTCAAACCAAACCAAGGCTTCACCAGCTCCATGAATTGTGCTTTCTCGCTTACCATGGCAGAATAAAAGAGGTATATGGTGTGATGCTAGAGGTGCTTTTCTTGAAGGGGGAAAATGTTTGTTAATGGAGCTTGAAACCACCTGAAAGTAGAGGAGGATTTAAGTGTCAGCCTTTAAAAGGAATTCTTGTGTGTTTTGATTTGTAGGTGTCATGTCTGCGAATATTTGTATGTCTCTGTGTGCATTCTCTGTTTGCACATACTTGTGTGCAGGTGTATGTGCAGCTCTGTGTGCATGCATGCTCTCTGTCTGCAGCGGCTGAATGAAACACATAGTGTCTCATTTGTTTCGTTTGCGTGCGCTCCGACTCCTAATCTGGCCCTTAAAGACATCTGTCACCAGCGATCACTGTTGTTTTGTCATGCTTCATAGCAAGGCCCAGGGGGAGCAAGGCAGCCCAAGGTCTGCCATTTATATCAGCCCATGTTCTCTAGATTGGACCTGACACAAATAGTATCATTGCAGCCCCGGTCGCAGAATTACATTTTCAGGTAAAAATCTTGGCAAAGCTGTTGAGGAGATTTCACAGCATTCTGTTCTTTTAGCATTAGTGTGTATTCAGCTGCTCTCTATGAAAGAGCCACCACCAGGATATATGTCAGACATTCAAGGAAGGATAAATGTATTCACTACAAATCTTCACCCACTGATTCTATTGCTTGGTGTTATAAAAGGATCCTCAGACACCACAATATCTGCATTGGGTCTACTGGAAAGTCTTGTTCGCCCAGTGCTCATGTTTTGTTTTTGTTTTGTTTTGTCTTTTTGTGTGTGTGGTTTAAAGTGTGCAGTGCATATGTTCGGTGTGTAGACTATATGTTGTTTGTGCGTAGGTGAGTTGGGAATAGGGAGGGAGGGGGGTTTATCACAGTTGACAGTTTTGAAAACTTGTTTGGCTTGCTCTGACAGGTTTCTGGGTTGTGTGTGTGTGTGTGTGTGTGTGTGTGTGTGTGGCTGGGTGGGTGGATACATGGATACATGGTACTTGCTCTGAATGTCTATACTGTGCAGGGGAGGGGCAGGGTGGGGTGGAGGTCATGAAAAGGTGCAGTCTTGGGTTGCACAATACAACAAGCACGGGAACATATTGGATACATACAGTAATAGGCAGCAGCCAGGAACATGACTTGGAACATGGGTTGCCTTTTCAGTGCGTCTATTAATGAAATGTACAAGTGTGAATATTTGTGTTTATCTGTACGTATTCAACAAGATGCTCATGTGTGTGTTTCTCTCTCTGTTTGCTCCTTCAGCACCCATATCCTTCTGAAGAGCAGAAGAAGCAGCTAGCCCAAGACACAGGTCTCACCATCTTACAAGTAAACAACTGGTGAGTCAAGATTTCTGCTCGTCCAATCTCCGCCACCAGCATCGCTCTGACTTTCATTTTCAAAAGCCTTCGCCCGCCTCTCCTCGCTAAGCAAGACAACTAATGCTCCTAAAGTGTGAAAACCGTTTATGTACAGCCCCCCCCCACCCCCATCACAAACAGACACACACACAGAGGTAAACACGCAGAGATGCACACAGACAACCTTTGTAACATTATTATATTTAAGCTAGTGGGATGTGCCAGTGTTATCGGCAAAGTGTTCCGCGGCTAAGTCAGTGGTCTTTGTGGTTTGATGCACATGTATTCAGTGGGATATATTTAAGGGAGAAAGGCAGAGATCATAAGCTACCCCTACAGCCCCCACACCCACCCCACCCCTTCATCCAAAACCATACCTAGCAGCGCCACCGGTGCCCCCACAAAAGGCAAAACTGCCTTCCACCCCCTCCCCGTTTTACACAAGCTATATGGTGGATTAAGGTTTTGGTGGTCTGGCCAGCAGGGCCTTTGTAGATGGCTTAGCACATAACTGGGGGTGGTGGATTAAATAAAATGATCACAGAAGCAAAGAAATGATACAGGAATTACTTATCAAAATACTAGCCCAGGTTTTATCTGCAGCTTAATTTTGTTCAGTACATTCTCAGGGTGATGTTCAGATTAATTGAACTGACAGCTTCCTTTCAAAATTCAGGGAAGGTATTTGCACGGATTTCAGGTCTTACACAAACTTAATTATATGGAACCCCATTTTATCATTCTAATTCCATGTAGCGGGGGTTCTATTTACAAATGACAAGTCTGTGCCTTTTATTCACAGCTTTCCTTAATATATTTATCAAAGCGGGTTCATTTACAAAGTGCTCTATCTGTTGGGTACAGGCAGGCCGACATTAACGAAGCTTTTAGGTTTATCAGGCTCGCAGCCTGACAAGCCACCCGAGGGTCAATTGATTTTTTGGTTCCATGATTCATTTTTTTCTCATTTTTCCTGGATCACAATGAGAAACATGCCTGGAGAATTAGCCTGGTTTGTTGGCCTTATCTATCAGTCCCCCCCCCCCCCCCCCCCCCGCCCTCCCCTCCATCCTGACATACTCTCTCTCTCTGTCTCTCTGTCTCTCTGTGTCTCTCACCCTTTGCTTTATTTCCTTCTAGCCAAGGGAAGTCAAGCTACTTAAATTGGCCACAGGAACCACTGTTATCAGACTTTAATGCACCCTACAGTGTGGATAGCATTTCAATTACACCAGTAACCAAAGATTAGCCCCCGCTTGCCTGTTTCATGCCTCGTGCCACCGTTTCGGGACGCCATGCACCTTACCTACAGGAGCAGAAAATTGAGTTGCCTTGCCTGTGTCATGGTGATTAATGCAGAAATAGTCTGCAAACCTGGGAGAAGAGGGAGCAAGTGAAATAGGCAGAGACTGAGACAGAGATAGATAGAGGAAGAGTCCCTGCCTTCTCAGAGGCCATGAAATCCAAGACCGGCACTGAAATGCCTCAGATCCATTTATAAAGGGGTCTGAAAGAATCTTATCCTCCTGAACCCTGTTTCCACACACACACACATACACGTAGGTGGTCATGGAGCTGTGTATTAATGTTACACCAGCTGTGTTAACAAAAACACCAGGAATCGATTTTCACAAATAAAGTCATTAGAGAGGCTTACACTCTGCTGGTCTATCTCTGGTACATTCGGAGTGTTGTCAACTTGCCTTTTGGATGCTGCCGCTTTGGCTATTTTACAGTGAGAGAGAGAGAGAGAGAGAGAGAGAGAGAGAGAGAGAGAGAGAGAGAGGATGCTGAAATTGAAAGCTCTTTCTCCCTGTAGTTCTTAACCAGGTGAGACAGTTACAGTTAAATGATTTTTTTTTAATTCACTTGTTAGTTTCTGTTTCCTCTGGCTACTGAGGTAGTCCACCCAGGATATGACAGACCTCTGCCATATAAAAATCCTGTTTTTATAAAAAGCTCTTCAAATTCCTGGCTGGCCCCTTGCATTGTTCTGTAGTTTCCCTTTGATGCATGGCCGCAACCACGTTACTGGGCAAAGAGAGGGAGATAGAGACAGAGGGAGGGCGAGACAGAAGCAGAGGATAAGTGGGGGGAAATGGAGGGGATGGTCGCCGTCTTCGATTTCCAGACCTCTCCCTCGGGGAAAGGATGTGCTGAATCAGGGCTTTGTCCGCCGGCACAATCGCAGCCCAGCGAGGGCACAAGGGTGCTCTGTGTGATAGTCAATAGACAGTGCATCTTGCTCTCTCCCCTTTTGCCCCATCGCAACTTGCCAAGCGATATCCTTCAACAGACACCTCCTTTATGTTTACCTGCGGCTCACCTGTACATACAGAAAACAAAACCGATAGTGGGCCACTTTCAGCTGCGCAGAAACGGTTTGTCTCTCAGGAGACACTGCAGGTTCTATGTGTTGTTTGTATCATTTGCTAGCAGCCTCACCTGTTTGTAGCCTGCACCCAATTAGCTGTCAGATGTTAATAAAGAACAAAGGAAAAGGTTAAAGTCCACTAACTCTGTGTGCTGGTGTTGAGCAGACGGTGCCACAGACCTAATGTTAATATTACCCTCTGTGTATATATGCACATACACATTATGTATATTATTGCTTATCGGGCACTATGCTCTCTCAGAGATGTGTCAGGGAGCATGTGTGGAGAGGGTGTCAGGGCACTCTTGGTTCTCATTTAGGTAGCGTGTTTGCTCTGCTCCCATTTCAGACAAGTGGCGTCATACTAACAGAATCGGGGAGTGGTCTGACATGTAATTACATTTGTTTAAGATTGTGGGAAAAGGTGAGGGCCATGTCAGACATGACATTCAGGGATAGTGAAGTAGGTGAAAAGGCAGACTCCAATCTATATATACGCTAGAAAAGCATTTACAGTTTACAGTATCTAGCGGTTTATTTGCCTGTCTCAGCAGCTTCTGGTGTCCTGCTATCAGTCTGGGCTAAATGGGGCCTGACCGAATCCTTTCATGTCTCTGTGTCAGACCCAGCATGATGTGCCCTCGCTCACTGCCATAAACACACACAGCAACTATCCTGCCGTTATTTACCACCGCAGTAATGCACACACACACACACACACACACACACACATTCAAGCATATAACCACATGCACGCAGAGCTATTACATGGGCTTGAGAGATGATGCCGATGACAGATGACTGAGAGAAACAGCATCTAAAAAAAAAAAAGGAAGGAAATTGTCCCCTCATTATTCCCTCATCTCACAGGCAGCCAGTTGGTCATTTCCATGGCAGAGAGAGAGCACAGAGGCAGAGCAAGTCGGAGAGCGAATATGTCAGGACTTGGCATCTATGATGACTGACTGCTGTGCCACTGGAGCACTAATAACAATAAAGAGGGCACTAAGCCACACTCTATTTTTTACTTCTCTGCCTCCTCTCTACAGCCCAGGGGGGAATACATGCACAGACAAATACACACACGTGCACACACAGGGGAGAGGCTCTAATTAGGGGCAGAAAGGAATACAATGAGTGAGTTATTAAGACACCAGGGCGGATCGCAGCCAACCTTTGCCCCTAGTCGGAGCACAGGTCACATGATAAGGGAAGGATATCCGCCAGACGACGGCGCCAAACGGCCTGTGCCCACTGAAGAGATGAAATAGGCTCAGTCTCTCCAGCCATGCAGGGGCAGGGCATGGCACACTAATTGATTTTGTTTTATCTCTTATTTTGAAAATCCCACTGATAACAGACAATGATTCCATTCAATTTGTATTTCTTCATCTTACTATATGTAAATGTTTTCATCAGTCATTACACTAGTGTAGCTTAACAACTTGTATTTCTACTTAGAATCCAGCTTCTACTCCCAGATTACATTCTGCTTTAGCACAGCATACAGATAAACCGAGTTCACCTGGCATATTCTCTATGACTGCGCTGCCGTTCTCTTCACAGCATGCTCCCCATTGCAATTCATATCCTTTACTTTTCCTCTATCGCTCGCCTTTGTGGATGCCTCCGGACTTCTCAGAGTTTAAATCACCCAACAGAGGTGCTTAGAAGCCGCACTGCAGGTTCACATGCAGAATTTTCTGAACAGTAAAGCACATTTATTTGTAGCATACGAGAACAAGAAAGGAAAAACCCAAAGCCAAATTTGTTCCTCCACTTAACGCTGCGTTTTCCGCCCCCCTTTTCTCTGTCCAGCGAGACACTCAGAAACATTGTGTTTTTATGATTTTTATGATCTCTTGGTTTGGCGGGCAAAGCCATTGTGAAATGCAAACTAATAACTAATATTTTCCAAATGTAACATAAAGTTATGAAACTGGCACAGCCTGTCTTTTTTCCACTTTCTTCCAACGTATTTAAGTCTCATGAATCTCACACAAAGGGTTTTGGGGTCTCTTTTCCCTCTTTTACTCTCCTCTAAATCTAAATCACTGCCTCTTCCATACGTGTCTGTGTCTCCCTCTCTGCCACATTGGTGGGCTTGTTGACTGAAGTTGCTGGTTATCTGTCTAACTTTGACCCAGATGGAAATGTCAGGCCTTTTTTTGGCTGCAACCAGGGAGTCCCAGCAGTGGCCATCTTACGCCCCTAGCTTTCTAGATATACAGCTGGGGTGTGGAGAGGTTGCGGCTGTGTGTGTGTGTGTGTGTGTGTGTGTGCTTGTGTACGTATCTCTCTGGTGTGTCTTTGTGTGCCTGCATTAGTGTATATGTAGTTCTGAGTGAGAGAGAGAGCGAGAGAGGGAGAGAGAGACTATCAGGGCACTGCCAACACACACATCATGATCCCTCTCATTTAGGGACCGCTAATTGGCAGTTAATTAGCAGAATTGACTCTGTTGTCAGATCCCAAGTGCCAGCCCCCCTACCAACACCCCCTACCCGCTAAGTTCATTTGATCTGGCTGCTTTCTGAGTGCTGTAATAATATTGTTATTTTATCTGTTTTGGAGGCAAAAACACATTTGGAAAAGCATATTTTCATTATTGGCAGAGTAAAATAGAAGAGACTCCCCGTTGTAGTAGGTTCCTTTTTTTTCATTTTGTTCTGCAGTTGTTACAGATCCAAATATCTGTTCACGGTGCAATCTAGACACATGCTGTACTCACAGGCAAAGCCATGGGAGTCTTAAACAGCTGATGCTAATGTGTTTATGTGTGCACTCGCAGTATATGTGCTGTGTGTGAGTACATGAGCCCTGTTGAAATGCTCAGTGTGATTAACAGGGCCCACTCCCACGTTATCAGGCACTGGGGGAACATTGGGTCCTGGCATGGCATGGACACCCACCGTGTCCATGGAGCACTCCAGTGCCCACCTCTGTGTGAGTCTCGAGTTATGGAAAACCAGGTAGTGCTTTAATAAAACTGGCACTGCTGGGCCATCTCGCACCAAAAATGAATGCTTTTTTACTTGTTTTCCCATTACAGACTCAAGACTCTCCAAGGCTGTGGAATTCTCCCAGCACAGGAGGCACGCAAGGAGAACGAAGCCAGACATGGCAAGATAGAGAGGCAAAGAGCTGAAAGAGGCATTACAGAGAAAGCATTAGAGGAGAGATGCAGAGAGATGGGAGGAGGGAGGTCTTTGTACTTCTCTGCTCCTTTTGGCTCTTTTATTCCTCAATGGCATGGTTTTATTGGTGGGTCGTTTAATAACAAGGGCTCTGCGTTTGAAATGAAGTCGAGCCGCGTTTGCGTGGGCGAGCCTCCTTTTTTTTATTTTAAGATGGTAATTTCTGTACTAGGGGTGAGAACTGGAGAGAGATGGAGAGAGAGAGAGCGAGAAAGAGAATACACTAGAGAGAGACCCTTGGAGGAAGAGCAAGAGGGTGAGAATGTGAGAGATTGAGAATTCAAGGAGAATACAAGGGAGGAAAGTAGGTTAATTTTATTTCATTTGCAGGAAGAGAAAGAAGTTAAAAAGAAAAAAAAAAAGGGGTTGGTGATAGTGAGAAAGAAAGCGTAGGATGCTGTTTTCATGAACAAGCAGCTTAATGCACATGGGCAGCCGCAGTAAGCCTGCCAGAATCTCCCTGTGCCTGAGGCCATCTGTGAGCAGAATAGCAATTTTATTACTTTGTCATTAAACCAATTTCACAGCAGTATTGTTTGTTAATGAGCAGCCACAAACGAGCGAAGATGTCACATACTAGAATAGCAGCAAGATTTGTGTCCCCAGTTCTCTTCTGTCTCCTCTCCCAACCTGTACCTCATGCTTATTCTTCTTCTGCTCTTTTTTGCCATCGTCTTCTTTCCTAACATCCTTACTCTCTTGCTCTCTCTCCCTGCCTTCCTCCCACCTTGCTCATCCCTCCTTTTCTCCCCTTGTTATTGGGGTGTCTGGCTCATAAAAGAGGAAAGTGCTGAAATATAAAATGCAAAGTCTATACAGTCAAGCCTCTGTTTATGAGCTTCCATTTGCCTTTAGAGCTCATTGGGGCGAATGGGTTCTGCATGGGCTTTCATGGTGTGAGGCTGGAAAGCCTGGGATATTGGCATGTTATTTAGCTCTAAACCCCAACATTGGTGCCAGTGCCAAGTGCCAACGTAGGGACTAGGCATTTGAATCGGTGCAAAAGTCCTTTGGATTGTATGATAGATGATGTCATGCATTTCTTTGTGATTTTCCAAAGTTTTTCAAGTACCAGGCTTGAACACTGCATTTTTATGTGTTTCATTTGTATTGTAGTGGTGCCTTTAAAGACAAATCTAACTTTAGGTCTGGTAATTGTTTGGAATTGTCGTGTTCTCAAAGGAAAAAGCCACGTGCTTCAGCTGCTGCTGCTGCGCTATATGTGTCTTTATGGACAGTCACTACAGTTTTTGCTCTGGAGGTCAGTTGGCACAAATTCTTGGTCTTTTTGTGGCTTGTGACCAAAAAGAGCGGCAGCGAGACAGATACACAGAGAGAAAGAGGGAGAACGAGAGGAAAAAAAAGGGAAGAGGGGGAGATTTGAACTGAGGCCCCAGAGGATCAGACAACCTGACAGAGTAGATTTGGAATAATGAGTTTTATCTGCTGAGGGAGATAGCCAGAGGAGCTGTGCGTTAGCCACAGGGTGGCTGCTGTGTGTGTCTAGGTGGTGCTGCGTTTTGAATGGCTGAATGTTGTGTGTTTGTGTGCACGGTGTATGTGTTTGGAATGAGGGGTGTGGGGGACTAAAAAAGGATAAAGGTGACCAGGTGTAACAGAATGGCCTTGAGGGTGTGTGTGCCTGTGTGTGTTGAAGCCAGAGAAGACAGAACTCCTTCTTTAGCTGAGCTCTTTAAACCCTGTGAACCTCTACAAGGTATTTTCTCTCTGTCCAGGCATGCTCGTTCTCTCAGTCTTTCTCTTACTCCCTGTCTTTATTTACCTCCTTCTTTCACACTTTGAATTCCCTCTGTCCTGTTTATATACAGTAACATCATGTAAATAAGCATGCTCTTCTGTCTTTACTTTGTTTTTGTGGGGTCACAGTCACATTCACTGACCTCCCTCCCACTCACTCTATTAAGACACAACACACCCCGAGTGACTGTTAAATATGATCTAATCACATCCTTAACAGTCCAATGTATTACTCTTACCTGTTGTGTGTGTGTGTTTTCTGGAGCTATGATTCATGGCCTGGCGCCCTCTGTGGCTTTGAGGTGCAGGCCAATAAGCCCATCATGGAAGACACTATAAATCAATATAGCCCTTTGTTTGTTTAAGCCATGCGGTGCCCTAGTTCAGGCCTGTTATGGATGAGATATCGGTATAGTTGTGCCAACAGAAAAGAGACAGGATGATGAGGGGGAGGGAGTCACAGGCCCTTTCCACAAAAACAATCCAATCTTAATTGGAACATGGCCCAAAATCTTGCAGATTTTAAACCTGGTAATTTGCAATTTGGGAGAGGTGAGAAATAAATGGTTGAGCTTGTTGCCACATTCTCTCTAAGCTCACAGAAACACACACGCTCTTTGATGAAGTTATCAGAGGTACCTGGAGGAATTAACCACTATTAGCCAGCGCTATTACATGCATAACAAGATGCAGAGATACAGAAGAAGAGCTGGAGAACAATGAGGAGTATATTATCCTAATCTGGGGTTCCTCTTTTCTCAGCCTTATGAATATTTATCCCTCCCATTACTGATGGTGATGTTTCAATTGGGAATTTCTGTGAGCATGTGTGGTGGGAATGCCTTTTCTCTGGCGGGAACAGAGGGTGCCCCCCAACCTACCACCCCCACACCCTCACCGAAGAAATATCTTTTTATTGTTATACCGGATGGGAGACTTTCTCCAGCTTGTGCAAAAGGTATGACGTGAGAGCTGCAATAATAAATAATAAGAGATGTTTTACCTTAATCTTTAAAAAATGTTTGTTTGTATTTAAAGGATTTGTTGCTTGACCCTCCATGGGAAGAACTGTTTATGAGTTCAGTTCACAGATTTAAATTGAAGGGCAGTATTCTACAGTTTAGACTAAATTGATTGTGGCTTCTTTGAGACACAGAAATTGTTGTATTTGTTTCAGGCTGTCACATATAAAGGAGGCCAGTTGAAGCTGTACACAGTCAGTGGTAGAGCTGATCTGAGAGGCAATGGGCACGCTTCAGGCCACCAGACACATCAGAGTCCCTGTGGTCTGCTCCACAGTGTCACTGCAGCTTCTGCCAGCAGTCCCTTCCACAAACAGCGGCTATTTATATCTCCAGCCTGCTGCTGTTTTTTTTCTTAGCCCTAAACTCTGCTTCTGACCGTGCCTACACATGTGTGTTTGTATGCCTGTGTGTTTGCACTTATGTATGTCAAAGCGATTATGTGCAATTGAAACTCAGATTAATTATTAAATAGGGAAGTTAGAGGCGAACTGACAGCATTTGACCAATGACTCTCGCAGTCACTAACTTGTGCCAAAACACAAACACACTCACTCAGACATCATGGAAACGCGCTCGGTGGAAAGACTGACTTACAAGCCAGAGACACAATGATAGGAAGATGGTAACATCCGAGTGGGACGTAAAAAACGAGCGAGGACCCTGTTTCAAACGCACACACACAGCTACAGTCACACTCACAATGACTTCTGTACTCCCCAGTAGTGCAGTGTCTCCTAAACTCACTAGGTTTAGATGTCACATTTAAATCACCCGAGCTGCTGTATTTCCATTGGCCTCAATTCCTAGTGAATATTACAGCAGTGTGTGAACAGAAAAAGTGGGAAGAACAGTGGGCATGTGCATATCTTTTAGGGGGGCAGGGTTATAAAACGAGGGCACTTTCTCCGTTCAGCCTCCTATTGGCAAAGCTTTCTGAGTGTGTGTACATGTACGGAACATGCATGTGATGTATCCAAGCATGTTATGTGTGTTGCTTAAAGACATAACTGTTGAAGCCCCTGTTGGCAGGCTCCTTCTTCTTCTCTTTGAGCTGAACCCATTATATTGTTATAAGGGAGGGAGCAGAGAAACGTTTGATACAAAGCAAAGGAAATAGATTGGCCTTATTTCCTGCCTGGCTGCTGCAATGCAGACACTCGTATTGCCTAGACGATGCAGGCAATTGACACTCAATTTTGTTTGAAATATCACGCCTCTATCATGTCATTATCAGCTTCCCCTGGTAATCCACAAAGCCGCCCTGTTTGATATCTGACAATAAGGGGGAGTCACAGAGTCGCGGAATCTCTCACTCGATTACCAGGCAGAGAGGGAAAAAAGGATTGAGAATGAAAGGGAGCAGAAGACGATAGAGCAAGAGACAAAGAGAGGGTGAAAGAAATAGAGATGGAAAGATAGTGCAGGAGTGAGACACAGAGGCTAAAAAGTCACACATTTATATGATAGCAGTGAGAAGTGGATGGAAACGAAGATTATACCTGCC
Organism: Anabas testudineus; assembly: GCF_900324465.2. Lineage (NCBI taxonomy): Eukaryota > Metazoa > Chordata > Actinopteri > Anabantiformes > Anabantidae > Anabas > Anabas testudineus. The sequence continues at coordinate 8,506,789 of NC_046630.1, read as the reverse complement.
TTTCCTGCTGAGACACACAAAGGAGCCCAACAAGCCTGGCATTGTGGGAAAATGGGAAGCCTGGGCAATGGGGGTGGCATTCTTCCCAACTGAGAAAATGGGGTGATCTTGTAAGCACACCCTCTCATCTCAGGAGAGGTGATGGGTAGACCACAGTAATGATAGTGCTGGATTCATCCCTGCTTTTATTTGCTTCTATTCTTCCCCTCTCTCCTCTGTGCATCTCCTGAGCGTCTGTGTGTGTACGCCAGCCTGCCAGCACATCTCTGTTCTATTTCTTCCTGGCCCTGCATGAAAGCAGGAACCGCTCACCCACCCAAAAGGTGAGAAGCTGGCTTATGAGAAATGAGCGTTACCTTCCAGCGCTGACAACCTCTGTCGTGCGCTGTGTGCCGGACCTTTTGACGAGGGCTAATGCTGACACATGTTGAATGTTTTCAGGTGTTTTTTTTTTTTTTTTTTTTTTTTTGGAAAACAGAAAACACAGTTGTTGGTCCCCTAGCTCCCGGGCAGGCAGAGAATACCTTTTGTGCACCTATGCACGTTAATAAGGTGTTGTCTTAAGGGAGAGGGTGCAAGAGTAAGAGAAGCGAGGTCTTGCTAACAAGGGAGGTGTGGATCACCTCTTTCCTTAATCCCCCTGTCTAATGGTGATAATCAAAAATAATAGTGTTAAGTAAGTAAAAAACATTCCAGGGCAAAGGTGCCAGCCTCTGAGGAAAGAGAGGCTAATGATGGGAAAAATTACGAGACTGTCTGGGAGAAAGAGAAAGAAAGAGAAAGAAGAGATTATTCCACCCTACCTCTTAAACATCAGAAAACTGGTAGAGCTAGGCAGGTTAGCCATGCTGGGTTGCTACAATAAGGTCTCTTTCATACAGGTGTGTTGACGCCTGGGGCAGGCTTGGCCTCGGTCCATTCCATTCACCCTGGCTGATTTGAACAATAACTATCATATCTCTAAAAAAGAAGGGAGGGTGAAGCGTCAAGAAGGAGATGCCTGAAAGCTGTGTCCGGGCCAAGAAAAACCCCCGCTGCCGTTGTCAGAGCTTGTTGATGTTGTAGGAAGGAAAGAATGGGCAAGTTTTTTGTTTTTATCTCTCCCCCTCCATAACCCCCACAAATTTCCCTCTTCTCCTTTCTCTCCCCTCCACTTCTGCATCGGATCTGGTGTTTTTGTGCTGCAGGACAGAGTGTGGTGAGGAGACAGGGGAACAAAGTGCTGCTGTGTGGAGCAGCAGCTGCTGCTTGCCAGATCAAAGGGGCAACAAGCGTGGTCTTCCTGGCCCAACGTTGCTCTGGAGGTGTTTGATGGACAGTCAACAGCTGGGGCCGCACAGCCCGCCATGTAGGGGTCAGGCTGCTGGACTGCAAGGCCCAAGGGTGACATGCCCTCGCTGGACAGGAGAGAGAGGCAAAAAGTATTAGTTGAAGGGTAAATAGTGGGAGAGATGTCAGTGTTTGTTTCTTATGCTGTTTGTACAGTTATATCTGGGGTTATTGCTATTATATTTATATCATTCAAATGATAGGGCTTAATTATAGGGCTTTACTGTTTTGTGATGAGCCATTGAGTTCTCGCATATTCATCATAATGCACAGGCGGTAGCTAAAGCCTCATTTTAAGGATAAAACCATCACTAGCATAGCATTACGCTTCACACTGCAGTATTCCACCTCTTTGGTGCTGCCAGAAAATCAGGTCGAAAAAAGAGAGACAGACACAGAGCAAGCATGCCGCAGTGCTATTGATTTATTTTAATTAGCTGCTCGTTAAATCGTGTCAGTTTGCAACACAAATATATAATTCTTTGTCTGATTTTCCACTCGAGTCTTAATGACTCGTACTCCCTGGGTTTCAGAGAGGAATGACTTCTGCAGCTAGACTGACAGAGCAATGCAAATGTTACTCATATAGGGCTGGGGGGGGGGGGGGGGGGGTGCCACAAAAGGGCAATGAGCGGAGTAATAAAAAGGGAAAGAAAAACAGGTCAGTGAAAGTCCATGGAGGAGAGGTGAAACAGTTCCCCTTTGAGAGGCAGACAAAGGAGTGTGGAGGGGGGAATGGAAGCACTGTGGATGAGGGAGAGAGAGACAGAGGTAAAACTATGTAAACACAGTGGCTGCCCTAAACGTGGGCCCTCTCTGACGTTCCTAAAAAACGATCTTGCCTCGCTCCGTTTCACATCTGCAGTAAATCAAACACGGGGCTGAGGTAATGTTCGCCCGGCTTATGTCTCTTGACTCCTGTTTTAACTTAAAGAAGGGAATGAGGAAAAGAAATAGGGAAACTCTCTTATACGATGAGCTTGAGGAAGGTTCCTCGCTCTTTTATCACCATTCTGGACGAGTGGAGCTTGTCAAAAACCCCTTTGTGGTAGTTTATAAAAAATCCACTGATACTGTAGTTTCAGTCGGATGGCAAGCTATGTGTAAATGGTTACGGTGGGCAGTTAAGACCCCTGTGATCTGATTCAGTCAATGTTGCTGACACTACAGTAGATCAGTGTTGAGATTCAGTAGCAGACTGCCCCACTGTGTGACCAGTGTGCGACCAGACCATAATGAGTGTTTGCTTATACTAAACACCCTTCCTCATGGGGTTAATTTGCATGCACTTCCCAGTCAAAGGACATTGAGTGTTTTTACTCCTTTCTATGTATCATTCCATTCTTGGCGGAGAGGAGCAAACTAAAGCCTTCCTCCTTTGATTCTAGTAAGTTGTGACTCAGTCGCTGGGGGTTTGGAATCTTTATTTCTGTCTGAAGTGGAAGTATGGAAGCAATGAGTTTTAATAGGAACCAGAGGACAGTCATGTTTGCAGTGATCAGGGACTGACTTTAGCACGTTCTTGTTCAGATTGTGTTGCATCTAATCTTCCTGCAAAGACAGACAAGGGGCCACAAATTGGACTGACAAATGGAAACTTCCACTCCTGTCCTTGGCATATGAGTTGTCAAAATGGGAACGTGTAGGTCAGCCACGGAAACAATAAGCTGTCAACGATTTCTGTCTCACAATCTCAAAGCCACAGTCTCTCTGCACGAATCTACATTTGGCACAGTTTGGTGCTCATTTCTTGGAGACGACATGATAAGTATTTCTTTAGCATTTTTCTCGTGTCTCACTCTGGCTCAGGCTCAGTTTCTTTCTTTCATCACAAACTCGTCAAACAAGTGACCCCACTCCTGATTGGCTCGGGTTCCCTCCAATCTCAACAGCACCTGACCCGCCATGAAGCGAAGCTCGCTCTCTGTCTCGTCTTAAGTCCCTCGTACTCTCTCGCACTCTCTCTTGGCTGTGCTCCAGGCTAGGGTGGTTTGGCATGACTATTTGTCAGGGAAGGAATGCTGACAACAGGAGCAAGTTACCAGGTGTGGCTGCAAGTCAGTTAACCAGAAACAAGGCCTTTATGACAGATTGAGATGAGGAAGCAAGAAAAGAAAAGTAACTACAGGCACTGAGTCAGACAGACTGGTTCACTATGATTTCATTGCCAAAACTTTAGTAACCTTTCATAGAATTTGTCAACAAATAAGAGTAGACTGTGGGATGCACTGTGGATCCAGCCTTGCAGAGACTCCATGTCAAGTGAACTCCTGCTGTCCTGGCTCCAGCGTTCATATGTGTCTGTTATTGTTCTCTGCAACATGCACAACCACGACACTCGGAGCACTAGTAAACTTATCACTCTATATAATAACGGAGCTGCCTTCTTAGCTGCATGCTGTGTCTGTGCATACACAGGTGTTTGTGTGCACGTGTGACACCTTTTTCAGGGCATGTCCGCAGGAAGTGCTACTGTATGCCAATTGGCAGTAGAGTGTGAAGAATTCACTGACATGCACATACACACATATTGACTGACACGTGCATACATGTTCACATGCAGGCTCCAAAGCATGTGTATAGGTGCAAGAGCAGTTTTTGATATGCAACTTGAAAATGTGTTTAAGAGTTATTGGCTAGAACAAATTACTTGAACAGTGGTGGAAAACTGCTCCCCAGTCCACTTTCTCCTGAGCTAAAGCCCGCACATTCTGAACTGTATCCCAAGGAATGACCTCTACACGACCCTCTAACCTTCCCTTTAATTATTTGTTTGAAGACAGCATAGAGTTCCCATGCTGAGAGGTACCCTGTGTACTGTGTGTGTGTGTGTGTGTGTGTGTGTTGGTGTTTCTGTGCTCTTACACTGAGCAGAGGCAGGCCATAATAAGCTAGACCTCCAGATGTAGATAATAAAACATGGGCTTTGGGTTGGAGGTTTTTAGCTAGTGTCCCCTGTGAGTCTCCTGTGTTCTGGTTAACCTACAGACACACACTGACGGTGGTTGTGGTCGTGTCCATGGTGTCGATGTGTGTGTGGATTTACAGCACACATGTATGTTTTAGCGAGTGGTTGGGAATTCTGAATCCCTGTGGTCAACCTCTGTGCCTCTCTCAGATCCTTGGGTCCTTAGATCCATCCATCTATCTGTCTATCCAAGCTGACTCGCCTTCATCTCTGGAGGATTCCTAGCTGTGTTGTTCTGAGCACACACCATTAGCAGCTCACGGGTCGAGGGAAAACAGTGTTATCAGGCATGGCTCTGATAATCTCAATTGGCTTTACTCAGACTGATAAAAGGTGCTCTAAGGCCACAAGAGGTGCCCTTGGTCACCCCCCACTCTCTTCAGTGCACCGCATCGCCTCTCGGTTACTGTGGCAACTTGTGTAGCGTACAAAAACAGATCCTTTGTGTGTGTGTGGGTGAGTGTGTGATATGGCGGTGGTTAGCCAATAGGGGATGTTGACAAAAAGCAGGTCCATCTCAGGAGCCGCTTGAAGGGAAAATATTTGAATATCCATATGTTTGTTTATACAACAATGAGCTGCTTTCATGCTAAAAATTGTTATTTCAAAGAGCGCAAACACACTGATAGCTGAACATTTTCCTATATACTTTATCTTATACATTTCCTTTAAAAACCTGCAAAACACAGGCAGGAGAACATTGTTTCAAAAGAAACATTCAGAGAAAAAGACCGCACTTTGATCATACAACATAATCCTCAGCACTCGCTTCAGTCACTGGAAACCATATGGGCAAATTTAGCACCTGCAGAAGAACATTCCTAATATTATGTGTTTATGGTTATGTCCCAAAATAGGTAAGAATTCACATGGTTGTGATTTTGAGCCCCTTGGTGCATCTAGAAAGGGAGGACGTATATTTTAGCAGTCTTGAACTTTGAGCATAAAGACGGAGTGTAATATCAGGAATGTCTTACTGTTTACCTGCTCAGCTGGTTTTGATGCTGGAAGCGTCTTTCCCTCTCAAACACTGCAGGCATTTCTCACAACATAGCTATTTAAGTGAGTGCTTTGTCCCCTTTGTTCTACCAAAAAAATGCGTTCACAGGTAATAAAACTTTATCCTCAGTCGTCCTTTAAATCTCAAATCATGCATTGCAATCTTATAATTTCCAATCCAACACTCCAGTTCACGTACCCCACCGTCCTTCCTCCTCTTTCACTCTTTCTTAGTCTCATATGGATGTGTTTCATCTTTTTCTCTCAGGGGCCTACGGCACCCCAGCGTACCTGCACTCTGGATGCCCTCTGGCAAATGAGCACCGCATCTCTCTTTTCCCAACCGTGCATTTTGTATGTTTAACCATGTCACTTTGAGCCGGGCAGATTACAGGCGTTTAAATTCATTGGAGAAGGTAAGGGCAGGTATCAGGGCTTCATGGGGGATTAGGAGGCCAAATTGGTTCCAGCTCTCCCTTCCTTCTAATGACCAGTTCTTTAGCCGTACTGATGGTGCTGTGGCCTGTATGTTAGAAGAGGGCGGTGGAGCCTTTTTTTCCCCTTTCTGTGCTTTTTTGGTACCAGCAAAGGACTCCATGCTGGACAGCTCCAGTGTGATTTGAAACCTCTCTTTAATATAAACCACATGGTAGTACCTGTAGTGCTAAGTCCACATTACATTTTTAGTATGTGAAAGTGAACGAGAGAAAGACGGAGCACGAGAGCAAGAGGGTTAAAGGAGGAAGAGAGAGAGAAGGGTAAAGAGCTTGCTTGGCCTGAGTGTCCAGCTTGCGTTTGACACAGCCTACAAGGCATCCCATTCCAGGTTAAAAAGGTTGCCCCTGGCTGGCAGTCACCTCCAGATGACCTCCGGCTCTACACTGGAAAAGCCACAGGGCCGAGGCCGGCTGGGGAGGCTTTGTGGAGCTGCACTTATTTGCTGCTGTGGTGGTGATAAAACTTCAGACAGCCTAATTGATGGGCTCGCTGACATAACAATACCTTGTGAAAGCACGGAGTGGCCCATGCCTGGTCCTCATTTCTAGACAGCTGGAAGGGGAGCAGAACCCCCTACAATGCAGCCAGAGTAGGGGTCCCACAGAGGGGAATGGTGGAGGTGGGGGTGGAGCGGTGGCGAGTACTGAAAGGAACCATTTGTATCCTGCACTTTGCTAACTTAAAGCCTACTTTGAAATTCCAATGGCTGATAACGCTGCAAAAAACAGCATTGTTTTGGAGAAAGAGCTGACGGGATAATGTACACTACATAAAGTCGGTGCGCGCTACGTGCAGCTAAGAAAGACAGAAGGAGAGCGGGAGAAAGAGATGTGCCACGATGAGGGTTCTTCTGTGACCAAGCTGCACTTAATACTTGAGGAATGTCTCCCTGGTGCCCATAGCAACCAAACATAATCAAAAGCTTTATTAAAAGAGGGGGGAATAGATCATAAGGAACATTAAAAGTATCCCTCACTGGGTTCCCAAGTCAGCACACAATTGCCCTTTTGTTTGTTGCTGTTTTTGTTGTGAGCGCCTCTCTCAAGGACTCAGTGGCTAATGTTGCCATTAAGTCATGCAAAACTGTTTTGTCTTTGTGGTTGCTTGTGATGAATCTTTACTGTGTGTGAATGCAGGGTGATTTAACGTTTGTTTTTCTCTTCCCTCTGTCTCTCTCTCTCTCTTTTCTCTCTCTCTCTCTGCCAGGTTCATTAACGCCAGGAGAAGAATAGTACAGCCCATGATTGACCAGTCAAATCGAGCAGGTAAAAAAAAATGAATACATAAAAGTATGACCCAGCCGGCATACAGTAGAGTCCTGCTTCTCTTCCTTTACTTCCTCAGCATGAAGGCACCCTTTTCCAGATTCTTTACTGGCATGCACATCATGCCTAAAGGTCTGCCTTACATACACTCCCCCCAAAATTGCTTTCTACTGCCTCCTCTTCCTCTTCCTCTCCCTCCCTTCTTCCCCTCTTTCCATTTTCTCAATGAGATGTGTTCAGCAGTCGTGCGGGCCGTTTGCTGATTGACTCTAATAGGAGATTTCCCATTCTAAGTGGAGAGAGAGGTATATTAGCACTCTCTCTGTGAATTACTAATTGGACACAAAAGGAGTGCCAGAAATGCTAGCAGCAGTTTATGAGTTATCTCCTTTTTTTTTTTTTTTTTTAAGACCGTTTAGTTTTTAATTTTTTCACAGTACAGTGTTGGGGGGGGGGGGTTCCCCTTTGTTTTTCTGTTGTGCTTTTACTTTATCACTGTTCAGAGGTTTTATCTTAAATAGTCATTTGGTGCATTTCAAATTTCATGACTGCTACATAGTCAAATTTTCAGTTTAACAGTCCTAAAAGGAATATTTTCAGTCATTAAAATCAGCACTTAAGAGGGAGAATGGGTTTTTCATGATGCCTTGATTAAATTAGATCTGATGTTTATGCAGGGAGAGATTTGCATTTCTTTAAAACTGATTATCGAAAGCTTCATAGCATTATAAATAAGATTAATTGATAACACATTCATTTTCCATATGTATTGTGGTCAGATTATAAGCAGCAGAACCTGAGTAGTAAACATGCCTGTGCGATCCCGTGGAATGATTCAGTCACCCTAAGCTTCATTGACTATGGCATTACGGAAAAGAAGCCAAGTAATTTGTCTCAGGGAGGGAAAAGCTGTTTTTGTTGATTAGCAAGCTCCATGTCTTGAAAAGGTCTCTACACACCGGGGTGGAGATTGTTCAAACGAACATGAGCCATGATTAAAATTAGATGCACTTTCAAATGTGGGCGACTCTTTCTACAGTTGCAGCGCTTTTGTGTGGGATATTTGACAGCATGCAACCAATGTGTGCCAATCAACAGTCTCAAAAATAGCATGACTAAAAGCTCTTCCTAATTCTTCCGAATTACAGATTATCCAAGATAATACTGTTTTATTGCTAGAATACACTGCTCTGAAATGCATCAGTTCATTAGGGCTAATAATAAACAGAATGAGATACAACTGAGCAAATCAATCGCTACTTTATCTTCTATATCAAGACAGTTGTTCAGATAAATCGTTCATAATATTGAAGGATTTGGCAGGTTTAGATAATCAGCGTGTTTAGCATAGTATGCTGTGTTTAAGGGGAACTACGCTGTCTACAGAACTGACTGGGTAAATCGCCTGCTATGGCTAAAATTCCTCTCATCCTGTCAGACTGCATGCTTTCTTGTCTCAGTCAGAGAACAATGTATCTCCTGTGAGTACGGCTTTGAATGACACTGGATGCTCGTGTGCGCGCGTGTGTGTGTGTGCTTGCATGCAATGCATGAAGACCTACTGTATGCGTGTTTGCATGCCACGCGTCAGTCAATGCGGTCCACAAACATGAGCACAATGTCTTACAGTATGTTTGGGCTGGAGCTGGGACAATTGCTGATTGTCTGGTGTGTTTTCTCTTCTTCTCCCCTTCCCTCCCTTTTTCATGTCCACGTTTTGACTACAATCAGGTTTTCTTCTTGATCCTTCAGTGAGCCAAGGAGCAGCATACAGTCCAGAGGGCCAGCCAATGGGCAGCTTCGTTCTGGATGGTCAGCAACACATGGGGATCCGACCAGCTGGTAAGTCTGTCGGCCTCCTGTCTCTCCGTCATGCCTTCTTTATTAGACACCAGTTTCATCCTCAGATTCTGCAGAGATGATCGACACTGATCCTTTTACCTATAGCATGAGATTTGGTCTGCTCAGCATGGAGCAGGTCCCCAAGTCTGTCACCTAAACCTAATACTAACAAGTGCTGCACAACCACAAAATCACTTCTCTTTAAAAACCCTCTCACCGTTCCCCAGACTGTCTGCTGCCTGCCTTGCTTGTTTTTTCCTAATCTAGTGCATCTGGAAAATCCCTCACAAGCGACCATAAAAAAGGGATTTGTGGATTTGTGGAATGCAATTCACAATACTGTAAAAACATGACACTTCTTCACATCTTCTTTTTCTCCCACTCTTGTCATTTCCCCATCTAAAGCTAACCAAATTCATCTTCTCTATTAGTGGCTCTCCTCTGGACTCTGTGATTTCATACTCCTGCTGACCCTTTTCTGGCATTTATCTCTTCTTTCTAGGGCCTATGAGTGGAATGGGGATGAATATGGGCATGGATGGGCAATGGCACTACATGTAACCTCCATCTTGTAAAGCAAAAGAAAAAGGGGGAAGTAAGTACTGGGCTATTTTCCTTTTATTTTACACTTTGGGACTGTGGGGTTTATTTTTTTTTACCCACAATTCCCTTACACCACCTCTACACCATCTTACCCTGACCATAATTTAACAACAAGCTCCCACTCCCGACCATCAACAACTATGGGCTTGCATGCAGAGATGGTTTAGCAATATGCTTTAAGGCAAATGGGGGCGGCCGGTTGGATGAATTGAAGTCTTGGGAAAAATGGGGAACTGTCCTGGGACAGAGAGGACCCGACTTGTGGCGCCAGACAACAGGAACGACAACAGAAGAAGGAGGGGAAGAAACAACCTGGCATGGCATGCACAAATTTATTTATCACAACAGTGCCATCGCTCTCCCCATCCTGGACAGCCAATGCAAATGTTGGACATTTAGGGAAAAAATAACATCTCCTGGGGAAGGGGCTGACGGGGAGAAATTAAGCAGGCTCCAGTGAAGCGATAAAGAAGGAGAAGTGAAACTGTCCTCCGAGTGACATAAATCTGTCTGCGGAAGGATTGATGCCCAAATTATCTTATATGCAAAGACGGGAACACTGCAGTACATTACAGTCCCTGAGCGAGATATACGGGCCATGGGTGACATGGCCAATCCTTCACTGGGGGTTTGGTTTGAGCTGTGTAAAGGGAGGAATGAGCGTGGGGGGGCTGTGTGTTTTGATTATTTTTTACTGGAGGGAGACGATTTAAGGTGGGGTGGGGGCCGCCGCCGACTAGCCTGACCTAAGACTCGCAGACAAGAGCAGGGAGACATTGACTTAAATTTATAAGGTTGTAGACAGAAGCATGGCTGCCTCTAAAAGGAGGGGATCTCTTTCACACATACAGATGCAGCGCCTCTGTGTCACTGGCTTTCTGGTTGCCTCTCTTTCTCACACACACACACACACACAATCTCTATACAGCTAAATGGCAGCAGCCTGATTAAGCTGGTCATTCCGCCTCCTGCTAGTGCCACAGTGCTGACATTTGAAAAATCAAGACATATCACATCCCAAAGGCAGCAGGGCAGAAGAGATTTTATTTAACACCTAAACTCCCTTGCCCAATGAGGCACAGTATAATAACACTTACCTTGATTAAAAGAACCCTTTATATGGAAATGGAGACTGGATTTTCCAAAGGGTCACAGCAGCAATTCTGCCGACAGAGATCATTTCACCCCTCTAGCCCTTGCTTCCCCTCTCTCTCTCTCTCTCGCTCTTCCTCTGCTTCCCTCTGTCTCTCACTCGTTTTCTGCCATCCTCTTCCGTCTTTGCTAATGGCAGCAGAAAAAAAAAAAAAAAAGAAAAATCAGGAAGCAATGTTCCCTAAAACAGCCACACAGAGACAACATTTGCTCAGGTTGGCTAATTCTTAATATAGGGCTATATAATTTTGAGACTATTTAATTACGTAACATACTTTATGCTTCATGACCAATTACATTAATAGCTTAATACAGAGGAATATTATCCTCTCTTGATTTGATTACACAGCCACACAATATGGTATATTTGGTACTTAATTATGGCCAGCCATTGAGCAGGACTGCTGTGCCATAACACAAGTGCACAGACAGCCAGGGAGGCAGGCATGCAGTGATGGAGAAAGAGAGAGAGAGAGAGAGAGAGAGAGAGAGAGAGGCCCAGTCTGTCCTCGGTTATTGTCTTCAGATGGTTTTACCACTCTTGTTAATAAAGGAGGGGGGGTCTCAGATCTACTTAACAGAATGACTGCAGCTTACGAGACTGGAGATTAGCAGCTTACAGTGTCAAAAACATCTGCTGGGCCTTTTTAACAGGGGGCTGCTCTAGGTTACGTGGAGGTGAGGGCACCCATCATAACCCCGAATGATTTATTTATTTTATGACCCCAGTAGTGAGGTTTTAAGAGACCTGTTCTGACAAACATGTGCATTTCAAATGAACTGACATGGAAATGGAGTATTAGAAAATTGCACAGCTTTCAACCAATGAGACCGGTCATTAATCTCGGCCTTTGCTGTCTCTCTTTTCCTCTCTCCTTTCTGTCCTCCTCCTTTTCCCCCTCACCGGGGCCCTCCAGTGTAATTTCTTAATTGCAATGTACTAAGGTGCAGGAATGCAGAGAGTTAGCAGGCCTAGTGACCTTGCAGTGACCTCTCCCCTCCTATTACAGCTTCTAATCCCCCAGGGGTTCACATTACAAAGCAGGCCAGCCCAGACCCAATCCCAGAACCAGGCCCCCTGGCTCCAGCAGGACCCCCTGCTCTCACTTGTATCTCCCTAAGGTCCAAGCCTCCACACCAGCCATGTTCCTATACTTCAGGCCCAGGCTCCAGTAACAACCCCCCACATCTTGCTTTTTTTCTTTCTGATTACAACAAACAGCTGTGTGAAAAGCTAAACAGTGGCACTGCTGAGCCAGCTCTGTGACCTGGGTCCTGTCACAGTATGAGACATGCCAGCATGCTGAGGTCTCTACACATATAAAGTGGAGTCCACCTTAAGGGACATCAACCTACCCCACCTCCTTTTCCTTTCCTTTCTTTCTCTACTTCCTTTTATCTTTGTTACCCTGTCTTGCTGCTGTTTCCTAATCTTTTCTACTTTAGCTCCGAAATCCCCACTCTATGCATCAAAAAACAGTACTTTGTTTTTCTTAAAACGCTTTCATTCAGGGGTGGAACCGAGCCTTTAATACCCGCTGTCTTGCTGATACAGCTGAGTCCTAAAATATTTAATAACTTCTTTAAGGGATTCTAAATCAAATATGTTCACAGGAGCATGTCCCCATGAGAGAATGCCTATTCAGTTTGTCACTAAAGTCAGCAGGGGAATTGACTGTTCCACTTGTAAAAGTATTAGCACTTCTGCGCATCAATATGGCTGCTTGGTTTGCCTCACATCCTCCAGGACAAGAGCGTCTGTGGATGACTGAGGATCATTTTCCAACCTGAGACCTGACCACAACGCTACTGGGCATTGTAAACCACTCACCATAGCCTAAAATAACCCGGTGTAATAATGTCTCTCTTTACATGTAAAAGCTGAAGGTGCTGCAGTCACAGGCACAGTGTCATAAAACCCACTCGGCTCATTGTTGCTGATGTTCAGTTTAAATTAAATTAAGGCCCGTTAATGAAGAAAGGGGCTTGTCAAAGCCAGAGCCAGACATTGTTTTATTGACTGGCTTCTCCCGTTCTGTATTTCTCTCAGGTCTGCCAGGCGTGCCAGGGGAGTACGTACCTCAGAGTGGTCCTATGGGCATGAGCATGGCCCCACCCACTTACAACCCTCATCAGATGACCTCTCACCCCTCCCAGCTTCGTCACGGACCCCCGCTCCACGCGTACCTTCCCAATTACCCCCACAGCCACCACCCTCACCACGCCATGCTGATGCACGGAGGACCCTCGTCGCACCCAGGAATGGCCATGTCTGCACAGAGACCCCCTTTGCTCACTCCCATTGACCCAAGTACTGGAGGACAAGGCCTGGACATCCATGCCCAATAGTATAAGGGAACTTTGCTACCACGACAACAGCAGCTACTACGAGAAAACAATAAAAAAAGAAAATAGCAGCCCACAATAAATCCTATTTTGAGACTATTTTTAAGAATAAATAGTGAACCCTTTTGACCAGAATTTGACACTAAAGAAACAGAATTCCAGATGAGCTGTGATGCTTTTTTTTTACTTGTCAATTTTGTTACTTTCATCCAAACGGAGGACCAAGCTGACAAGAACACTTAGTAAAGTCTTGGGCTTTTGGTATAGATCAACAGAGGATGTTTTGACGTACAGTACATGTGTGCAAAGAACGGACTGACGCACACGCTCGACGAACACACACACACACACACACACACACACTCATGCTCATACATCATCATAAACACACTCAGTACACTTTCATGTGACAAACGCTTCGAAAATAAAAATCACTCTGGAAGATTTAAAAAAGAAACAACAGAAAGACTCCAAGAGTTATAACTACTGTAGTATAAAAAGTATAGACAAGTTAAAACTTGTGCATTTTTTTTTTGTTTTTGTTTTTGTTTTTGTTTTTGTTTTTTTGTTTTTGTTGATCACATGGTTTATGTTTCCTGAACTAGTTTTAGAATTAAAGGTTAACATTTTCTCTCTCACACTGTGTGTGCTCCTTCCTGGAGGAGAAACTGTCTCGCAGCACAGCACTACAAAAGAAAAAAAAAGGATAAAAAAACAATAAGAAGATGGAACATCTCAAAAAGGCTCCAAACCATAGAGGGCAATCAGGTCATGTCCCCCCACATAAGAACAGGGCATGATGGGAAAAGGCTGCTAAATGACACCGGATCTCTCCAGAAGATTCAGTTTGAACATTTGTCATGCCCCTCTTCTTCTTTTTTTTTGTTTTTGGTTCATGAATGAATGTTGCCCTGTAGGTTTTAAAGGAAAAAAAAAAGTTCTTCGTTTGAATTGCCCAAGCACTGGATTGTGTTGGTTTTATACATTTTTATTTTAATATTATTTTATTTTTTTGTACCCTGGACTCTCATTGGTAAGAGCCTGTTGAAGGAAGCTTAACAGTGGAAAAGCAACATCCTGCGCCGCTTCTTTACCTGCGGATCAACACACTTGCCATATGGACGATACTGACACAAACGTTGATTCTGTGGCACTGGAGAAGCATTTGATGGTTGATGCACCAAAAAACCCTAAAACTAAAAAAAATAAATAATGACAACAAAAAAAAAATGAAAAAAAAAAAACTTAAATTATGAACTCATGCTTTTGGGGAAAAAAAAAGCTGAGAGAATATTGTAACAAACTTCGTACAGAGTTCAGTCTATTAATTGTTTCATGTTAGATATTCTATGTGTTTACCTCAATTGAAAAAGAATGTTTTTGCTAGTTTCAGATCTGCTGTGGCATTGATATTGTATGTCCATGAATTCCTTCCTTTTTCAGCACGTGTTCCTCACTAGATGATAAGATGCCGTCTCCCTTAAGCTTTGTCAAAAATACATTAAATACTTGTATGAGGACTGTGACGTAATGTTTAAAAGGTGTTCAGTCACAAATGCTGTAATAAATATTTCATTTTTGATTTTTGTTAGATTTTTGTGTGATTAAGTGTGTTACAATCTGTTTTTATTCATGTTCCTATTTTAATATCAATACCATTATTACCTTTATTATTACTATTATCAAATCATTGTTTTGGTAAGGTGCTGCATGCTCTTTTTTAGGATTTTATTGAATTGAGAGCTAACTTCTTACTTTTTCCAGTACTGTGTTTGCAATAGCTTGTTTTCAACAGACCGTTGGTTATTGACTACTCTCTTAAAATGACAATTACAAATTATGGTTGAAATATCTTCCTACTGCAATTTATTTGGGCACACAAATGTGTCCTCCAAATGATAAAAAAAAAAAAAAGAAGAGTACAAATTGCACAGTAAATTCAACACCAGGCCATCTTAGTTTTAGATTAGATTATTAGCATAAACTATCAGCAGTGAAGTGATGGTAAATAAAAGGAGGGTGTAGCTGTGGCCTTCAGGTTTGAAACACTGAAGATAAAAAATAGCAGAATAAAAACAACATAAATTGCACTTTCTGATTAACACTTATTTTATTTTTAGGTTTCTTAACAATCTTCCAAGTTGCTATTTTTTAAAAGTAACAATAAAATGTGAATTATTTTTTTCTGACATTTCCGCCTCTGTAAATAAATTAATAAATAAATAAGGGAATAAGTGGACAGAGAGTTAGTTACAGTTAAGGTAGATTCACCCCTCACTCTGTCCCTGGCGTTCAAACAATAGAGCATGGATTTGTCCCCAGTGTAATTGCTCCTGCAGTGAGAACCATGTCTGGCCCTCTGCGTGACTGAGCTGCTCGCTTCTGCCGTTTTGCAGCGCCGCCTGTCGGTCTCCCGTGGAAGCGCCGTGCAGGAGCACGCACACACACACACACACACACACACACACACACACACACACACACACACACACACACACACACACACACACAGGGGCTTTGATAGGCTATCTCCCCTCTCTCTCTCTTCTCTATCTCTTTGCCTGTGTTTGCCCGCGGCCATCCCAGTCATAGCCTTAAACCAGAAATGACAAGATCGCTTCGGCTGAAATATTCTCTGGCCTTCACGTACAACTTGAAACTTCGGCTCTGTTTGGATTTGCGGCTTTAAATGTACTTTTATTCAGTGTTATTTTTTATTTTATTTTTTTATTAGGTGCACTGCTGACATCTGATCTGAGAATCGAAAGATGTGGGGAAGGTTCCATAATAATAATAATAATAATAATAATAATAATAATAATAATAATAATAATAATGAGCTATAGAACGCATTTATAATTTATATTTAATGCACTGAACGAATCACCCTGGCTCGGATTGTACTTTAAATTCGACTGTACATATACAGTATATAATTTTTATTCTCATGTGGCCTTATTGTTTTCTTTTATTTTTAAGCTCGGCCTAAAAATAAACTACGCCTTTATTTGCCCTTTAATATTATTAGTAGACCGTAGATTATCATTATTATTATTATTATTATTATTATTATTATTATTATTATTATTATTAATTCGTAGAATTTATTTTCTCTCCAAACACGGTTTGTTTAAATATGGCCTGTTGATTTATTTATTTATTTAACAATTGGCTTGTGAATAGTTCCGTAAAAAAAAAAAAAGAAAAATCCCAGCCACACCTATTTGTGATTGAAGTCACTGTCAACATTAAAGCTCAAATAAGAAATAGTTTTTCCATTTAAAAACTAATAGAAACAGTTTAATTTACACTTGCCTGTGTCGTATCTCGTTCGGTTATTCATCCTGCAGTAGGATTTTACTTATTTTTATTCTTGGTGTTTTATTGCTCAGATATTTATTTATTTATTTATTTATTCGATGCTCCACATCATCTCTGTTTATCTTTCCGAGTGTTAGGCCTTAACCAGGTAGAAGGAAATCCGCATTTCTTCTCGGGGTCAGGTTAATGATACATCTTCTTCTCTCAGCTTGAATGTGTAAAACCTCTAACTCCTTTTTTTATTTACTTTTTTATTTATTTGTTGTTGTTTTTTTTTTTTTTTAAGTGCTCTATTATTGTGTGGATAAAACGGAAGGAAGAACTTCTCCGTTTTGTGCGGTGATTATCAGATGAAAAAGACAGAAAACGTGAGGATTACTGTGGATGGAGAGGATTTTAATATTAATAGCCCTGCACCCCCACCCCTCCGCCCCCCTCCCTCCCTTCTCCTCCTCCTCCTCCTCCTCCTCCCTCCTCTCCTCTCCCCCCCTCTCTTCCCCGATGAGACAGAAGGTAGATTGCCTCTGCTGCTTTCCTTTTGCCGATTCGGTGTGACAGGGATGATGGATGATCCAGCCGAGCTAAACAACTCCTCCCCTTCATCTCCTCCCTGTCAAAGCCAGTCCGGGCTGCTGCTGCAGGAATAAAATAAGGAATATATTCCCTCTGCACTGCTGCACAATGCAGCCCCTTCCTCTGGAAGACGCTCACTTCGCCCCGTGCACCAATATTAAAAAGTCCACACACAGTTTACCCGCTACAAGCAGTGTGTGTGTGTGTGTGTGTGTGTGTGTGTGTGTGTGTGTGTGTGTGTGCGTTACAGAGGCAACATGTTAATAATACTTACGTTACAGGCTCTCTTTTTGTTCTCTGCAGAGAATCTGGTGAAGAGGCGTGTGTAGCGGGGATCTGAGAGAAAAGGCTGCAAATATTTTTAGATACACACACACGTGCATCTGCTGGCAGCGACAGAGGAAGGCTCTAAAGAAAGAAAGAGAAAGAAAGAAAGAAAGAGAAAGAGAGAAAGAAAGAAAGAGAGAAAGAGAAAAGTTCTGCTTCCTCTTTGTTTTTCTTTCAAATTGCTGATTTGGATAGTGGTCATAAAAATGGACTCACACGCAGGGGCTGAGTGTCCTTCGCTTTGCAGCTGGCTCTCCCTAAAATGGCTTTTGCTCTGGGGGACAGTTTTGTGTATGTAGGCCCGTGCGTGTGCGTGTGTGCGTGCGTGTGCGCGCTGCCCTCCTTTTTTTTTTTTTTAAACATTTCAGCAGTTTTCTCTTCTCTTGCCATAAGGTGTTTCTATGACTACGTTATGTAGGCCTGTGTGAGGCGGGTCAGAGGCGGGGGTCCCTGGGAGAAAAGGGCCGCATTTGGCTGATCATTTATCAATGTCAACCGCATAATGATTCTCCCTGCAGTCCCCCTATTGATGAGGATAATTACATTAGCTCAGAGTGACTGATCAATAAAGCCTAGGGAAAATGGTTTATTATAGCACCGCCGAAAAGGGGTTTGTGGAAGAGGGGACTGGCTGCTTTAAAAAAAAAAAAAAAAAAAACGAAATAAAAGACAAGGGTGAGTTGCGCAATCCAAACTCAGCAGAGATAATCGAGTCAGAGGCAGAACTTCATCTGGAAGCAGATTTTCATGATGCCATTTCACTTCGTAACGGTTTTTGTATTACGCATTGTGTATGTGTGTGTTTATGTGTATGTGTGTGTTTTTTATATACTTCCTCTGTTGTTACTTATTGCTTTCAGTGAAGCATTTACTAGCTGCTATCTTTTTTTTTTTTCTCCAGTCAAAATACACATCCGTTGAGTCTTTTTTTTTGTTTGCTTCACATGTGGAAACAGTTCATCTTCTTGAGCTCTAAAGGTTTAAACCAGCTGATGAAGTACAAGAGAGTTAGAGCACGTAAAATGCACGTTTTTACAATAGAAAAATAACAGTGTAAAGTCTAGATCTAAAGTGTGCCAAGCGTCTTACAGCTTTTTTTTATTTATTTGATTTGATTCATCAGATGATTCAAAATGAAGGATTGAGCTTTAAAATTTGGTGCAAACATACATTAAGTTTATGTTATTGGCCAATTCGCGCACACACCACCGCGAAATAAGCAAAATAGTTCACAAGAAGATGGCCAGTGAATGGATTTCCTCTCCCTCTTTCCGCGCGCGTGTGTGTGTGTGTGTGTGTGTGTGTGTTCTTTAATTGTCAACAACTTATCCCCTGCAGGAATGTTGCAAACTCTTGCGCCTTAATTCTCCGTGGTGCTGCGCGCCAGCTCCCATTTACCGCTGATGAACGTGTCTGCAGGAGACAGCTCCATTATCTATTTATCATTTCATGATAGTATTTCCTCAGACAATGGAGGAGCAAACGCGTCCAGAGATGGTCCAGCTGATGGCTCCTCCGCTGCCCTTTCGCAACGCGCAGCTTATTTATTCGATGGCATTTGGATAAATATGAAGTGCTAAAAATATAAAGATAATATATGATGAAAATGTGAACATTTATAAATAATGAGAAGCGTTTATTTGATTATTTGTAGCTTATTAAACTATTTGGAAATGAAAAAGAGAAAACATACATGTGGGACTGGTTTGGAGAAAGGAAAGTGGAGTTTTAGGTTAAATATTTAAAAAGTTAAATCTCTAACTAGGGAAACATTCAGGAACACATGAATCAGAGGAGATTTTTTTTTTTCACACTTCAGCGGCGCTTGTCTTCTTAAAAATGAGTGTCAGTCAACCCTCCCTTCACCAAGCCCCCCCACCATCCCTCTCTCTCTCTCTCTCTCTCTGTGCGCAACACATAGCCTACACACCCCACAAAAATAAACCCTAATGATGTAAAAAATTATAATTAGTCACATAACATAGCTACGGGCTTTTAGAATTAGCAGGAGCTGGAAATTGCAGTGGCCAGTTGTGAAGCTGCTGGAGAAGGAGAGGAGAGGAGAGGAGAGGAGAGGGCATGTGAGTGCGGAATAAATAAAGCGCAATAAAAAGGGAAATAGCCGGAGTTTAGTCAAGCCTTGAGGTCCTCAAACCTTTATTTCAATCAGTTAAGATTTAATTAGGCAAGCCTCGGGCCCCGGTCCTTCTTTTTCTCATTATGTTGCCTTCTCCAGCGCTGGGTTACAATTGCCCCAAGGTTGTCAACATTTGACCGGTTTTTCCAGTGAAATAATCACGGTTTATGGCTTGAGAAGCCATAAGATTCGCAAATAAATCTGGCATTATTCCATTATGAGACGGAAGTCCTCACAGTGAGCGGGGAAATTATCGATTGCCTTAATTTATGGGTTGTTGTCCTAAGTAGATTTTTTTTTATATTCTTAATTTCCTACGGTTATTTTGAGATCTGTAAAAAAAAAAAAAAAAAAAAAAAAAAAAAAAAGCCTAGAAAAATCTTATGGGTGGCCGAAGGCAGCAAAGTGAGACATTTCACAAGAACTGTAAATAACAGAAGAGGGCTGAGAGGAGGAGGAAGAGGAGGAGGAGGAGGAGGAGGAGGAGAAAGAAAGACAGAAAGAGCACTATAGGCTAAAATCAGACATGACTCCGGGCTGGTGACTCATGTGAATGCTTCTATAGGCACAAATCTATTAATTAATAACTAGCACATACAGATGTTTGGTGAGGGGGAGAGAAAGAGAGCTGGAGCTGGAGCTGGAGCTGCAGCTGGAGACCCCCTCCCCACCACACCCTAGGGCGCACTGTTATTACATGATGGCGACCCCTTCTGGAGGCCAAAGTAAATGTGTGTCTGGAGAGAAAGAAGACGCGGCTCGTCCGTGTCCGTCTCCAGAGAAGCTTTCATTCACATTTCTGATTTCAGCACTGAGAAGCCCCGCACCTCATCCCGCACCTCATCCCGCACTCCGCTGTTTCTACTTCAGGAAGTCACGCAAAAAGAGAGAGCTCCCGCCATTTCTTTGGGGGGGGGGGGCTTTTTTTCCCCCCCTCCATCGTCTGAGATAATGAGAATCTGACCTGCTTCAGCAAATGTGACCTCTAAAGACTCTCATCTCATATTTACTCACAGGTATAAAGCTCCTTATGCATGTATTAGGCGGCCACGTTGATGGTAAAATCAATAAAGATGGATTGTAGGGTCAATAATATGCTTTGCACCTGGGGACTTGTTGCCCGGCTCCCCTTCCTGACACACACACACACACACACACACACACACACACACACACACACACACACACACACACACACACACACACACACACAGGAATGAACAATTCATAATATGCAACCACAACATCTCTGCAAGAGCGGTGCACGACCGAACCCCTGTCTGTGTTTAAATAAAAGAGAGAGAGAGAGAGAGAGAGAGAGAGTTTGAAGAGCAGGCCAGCAGGGCTGAAGTCATCGAGTCAGGGGCCTGAAGGACCCCGACATCATTAATCACGAGCCACTTGAAGATTATGACTGAAAGTATAGAATCGGTAGCCATTATCGTCTCGGATGGCAGTTAAAACCTCTCCTTGTTTTTCAAAACACTGTAAAGAGGTCCACACTAAAAAAAAAAAAAAAAGAAAAAAAGAAAGGGGGCTAAAGACGGAGAAGAGGGGACGAGGAAAGAGAGACCGGTGTCACTGGGATGGAGTTACAGAGTTACGTTAATCTCAAGGAGGAAATGTCAAGGAGAGACTGAGGAGGACAGATAAATCTACCTATAAAACAAATCATGATTGACTGCAATAATAATAATAAAAATAATAATAATAAAAATCATAATCATATATTTATTTATTTATTTATTATATGTTGATTATCACAATAGCACACTATTAGGTCTATGTATTTATATTAAAATAAAAACGAATTGCAATAATTTAGTTCAAAAGAAATGAGAAAATGCTTATATCGAGATCTAATAATCGATTTTAAAAAGGAGTGTTTATCTTTTATTTTTAAAACGACTTTGTCAATATTTTCGACAGTGTTTTTTATTATTATTATTATTATTATTATTATTATTATTATAAATCATTGAACGCTTACAGCGGCTGTATTATTCTTTTAAGCGATCATCGCTGACCTCATTCTTTCTTTCTTTTTTTTTTTTTAAATACCCTTTTTTATTTGGCAGAGAGCGACATCACCGAGTATTTGAAAAGGACAAAGTCAATGACGCGTTCAAGATGCGGAATTTGCGCAACTCACTCTCCCTACGGATCCTTTTACAAAAGAAACCGTAAGAATGTAAACGCTGGGATTTTTATTTTTTTTTTAGGGGGGGGAGACATTTCCAAGCATCAGCCTGACACAGCCCCAGATTTCCCTTGGATTTTCTTCCTTTCTTTTCCTCGGTCACTCACAGGAACAAACCTCCTACCTGACTTCTTGTAAAAGTGTCTTTGTGTCTGACTCTGTGGCTGCTTGTTATTTCAACACAGGACACATGAGAGAGGCAGGAACAGATAGCATGCTGCTCGTTAGCAGTCGGAAGCTGCAGTGATGAAAAGCCAGGGCTGGTGTCAAGAACTTTTTTAGCCCGTCACTACAGCTGCTGGGAATAAATAGTAGTCAAGTGAAGAGGAGCAGACGGAGGAAGGGAAGGGAGGGGGGGCCCAAACTGTGACATAAGGCTATTTGGGTGTGTGACCACAGGGAACCTGGGCTTTCATATCTTTCCCACACAATAAAAGCCCTGTGTGCGAAAGTCTCACAAGTCCAATTTTGTTTCTCAACAAGGAGTGTAAACTGTTGTCAATATTCAGATAGCCTTCATCTGCCAACAATGACAGGCAGCCGGCTCCCTATCTTATCTGCGGGCCAGGTAGCGCCATACCTGGGGGGAATAACTGCTGCGATAAAGAGAGTCTGGGCCAATAGAAAGGCTCTTGTCTGTCTGTGAGGAGTTAATGGAGAACGCCACTGGAGACAGGAAGTTCTCAGAAAGTGAAAAGCACTTTATTGCACACCTGAATGGCCCGGCATAGGGTTTCTCTCAAACCTAATGGGAAAACCACATTACAGGTCCTTACACGGGGTCATTACAACAGGGCGATGGAGTTCAAGTGATCCATTGCATTTGAATGACAACATCACATCGCTCCATTCATGCTCCCCTCTTGTGCAGCCTGGTGATGATCCCTGTGGGACTGGGAAGTTGTCGCTGGAGTGATGTGCTGGAGTTACAGTAGAGAGCGTGCAGGATTTGGTTCACTCAGTGCTTATAAGTGTTTGAAAACATTCAGTGCAGCGTGATGCCTCAAGACACATGTAACGGTGACTGTTCTTTTCACGCAGCAACAGGTTCTCGGACCCATAACCCACAGTGCGCTACAACGTGACATCATCAGGCCTCTAAAAATGAACTGCAACATCGATCCCTCGCAGGCTGACCTCCCATAAGTCAAATACAGACGATGTGGGACATACGTATGGATGGAAGTGTATATTTACCTGTCACCGGGAACTCAAGGACATGGCAGTGGCGAGGTTGTATCCAGCCCCACAGTGGAGAGTTTGGGGTGAAAATGAGTTGTAAAAGTGATAAATGACTCACATTTCTCTAACTGAGGAGCACTGTAGCTGGCACTGTGCTTTCAGCCAAACATTTAATTGCTCAGCACAGTGAAGGCACCGCAAAATACTCGTAAAGCATCAAGAGCGCACACACACACACACACACACATCCACACACACACACACACAAAACTAGTCCAGTCAACCTCTTCCTCTGTTCTCCCCTTATGCTTCTTCCTTATCTGGACTCCTCCTGGTTAAATGGCTGCTTCCATCCCTACCCTTTAAAATTTCCCAGCACAAAAATATTATGTTGCCAGCGGCAACAATTCAATAAAATAACCAATCACATCTGCTCTTTCAAATATTTCCAGAATTAAGCTGAGTCTGTACATAATGGACGAGTTGTCTCATCTGCGCGTTAGGATTTCAAGCCAGGATTTATTGCAGTATGATAAATGAACATAAGGCTTGTTTTGACAAATGCAAGGATACTTGTGGATGAGCGTGGGACCGGCGCGGCGTGCGGGGGCCGGACCCGCAGTCTGACAGAACCACTTTCAACTGGATTAGTGGTTCTGATTTTGCCCTGGATCGGAGCTTTGCTCTCAGCACCAATCAAAGCCTTTTGGTCTATGCATCCCATAATAGCCACGCTCGTCTCCACGGCCACCACTACGCATGTACAGTAGCCCCCCCCCCCCCGCTCCCTCCTCCAAAGTGCACTTATATCATAATAACAAGCTTGTGACAGCTCTCATCAGGCCAGCATGTACTACTCACAGATGAAGAGCAGGGGAAGGAGGGAGCCCGGGTTTGTTTTGACTGAATCACATTTTGTCTCCAGCCTCTTGCAACTAACCTTTTTATTTTTTTTCCCCTCCATCTCTCTAGTTCTCCTCCACCTCTTCCCGTCTGCTAACCCCCACCTGTCCCCCATTCTGGCCTCTACCTGTACCTGCGGATGTTACCAGGCCTCCTCTGGACCCTCACTGTGAACAGGAGATGACACAGTTTCTAGGTCACTTCTGTCACAGTCCAAATGCCACTCAGGGGGGATGACCTTTCCGCTGGTCGATGCTGGAGAAGGCAGCCTCCACACAGGCTGTCACCCCTGTGGTTCCAACCACAAACGCACGCTCCCTCCTTTTCACTGACAGACCTTTTTCCCTCCAAACTCCACACACTCCTCTGTGGCGTTCACCTCCTCCTTTTTTAAAAATCCATGACGATATCTATTAAAACAATGGGGACAAATTAAATCTGACAAGCAAAAAATAGCCACTGTGAAATATGGTGGATACATGACATCTCAGAGAAACTCAGGACAGTCTGTGGGCCCGGCAGTGAACACAGTCACGTGGTGGATCACATCTCAGTGGAGGAAACGCCAAATATGCTTCCTGGATTTATTTGAAGGTATGGGTTACACACTGAGTGCCATTGTTTTTACAATGAGAGCTTGGTTCTAACTGGGATACCTCAATTAGCAGGAAGTCAGTCAACACCTCTCCCTTCAACACAGAGTAACATCTACCATATTTAGGTCTCCACTGCCAAGCTTTTCCTTTTTGTGTAAAGTGACTTGCGTTGCTCATTTCAATGGAAAGTTTCAGCGTCCAGCTTCTGAATGCACGTGATCTAATGTCACATCAGTGTCAGGAGTCGTTTTTTGTTTTTAGCCTTGTCTCTGCTTGTCCTGCATTACCAATGACTCATACCCCACTAAACTAAAATTGCCTCACATTCCCTGCCCCTCTGAGTAGATTAATGTGTCATAGTTGTTCAGTTTCCCTCAAACATAGCATCTGCCCTCTATTCTGTCAATCAAACTGCTTTGCGATTTAGAATCCCCCCCCAGACCATTTTTTCTCATGCTCCATTGTTGTTTTTAAATAACAGCCGCTGATTAGAAGGCAGAGCTTCCTAAAAATAAAAATGAAATCTCCACGTATCTACATCAGCACAGTGCAGTGAGGCCGCCTTTTTCCCAGTGCTGTTCTTCAAGCCCTCTAAAAATGCTTTTTTTAATTTCAAACTGGCTGCTCTGACTCTTCTAGGAGAACTTTTATTTATTTCCACCCTGTGATGTCTTGCTGGCTGAGGGAGGCTGAGAGGATCCCGACTAAAAGCACTACGCTGCCTGGGGCAGAAACAGGCCAGAGCTCTCTCTACATAAATAACACAGGAGCGTGGAGGAAGTCTGTTTGGTGGTCTGCTGGATGGATAGAACCTACCCTTCAGATTCTGCCCTTCTATCTCAGTCTCTGCGCCTCAGTGGTCTATCTAGCAGCTTGACTGAAGACGCATAAAACAGTTGGATCTGGAAGAGATTGGGCCAAGATGTACATCCGAGTGGATAGTGGACTTCCAATTGCCTGTTGAAGCCAGACAGAGTGGTTGCTGTGAACTGCATCAAACTAATCTGACACATGGGAATCACAGATCTAAGAATTGTATCCGATCGTACGATAGAGAATAAAATGTTTTGCACATTGTAAATAAATAAATAAAGATGTCTCTCAAAATGTCTCATTTACTGTAAATTGTCAGTAATCCTCATGTAAAAAATGTGAAAAATGTGTTGAAGCTCCTTCTAGACTCCTCTCAAGAATCAAATTTCTCCAGAATCCTAATGGTCCGGGCCACAGGAAGTATCCTCTCCAAACTGGCCTTGTTTGGAGAGCACTCGAGTTCCCCATTGTTGTGACATGAACAATGCATCTAAAAAGAGTTGAGAGATGAGGAAAACAACAAAATAAAGAGGTCTGGCTCACAAAAATCATCAGATGGAAGCGTTTTCTTTTTTTATTTGCACTCACATCATGGAAATATTGTCAGCTGACGCCGATGTCAGCCCTCGCCTTTGAAGTAGGTTTAAAAAAAGCTGTATTTAGTTTGCATTGTGTGCAAAACCTAATTTATAGGAGTTGACCCTGGCTCCTCTTTTGTGTGACAGCCATCTTGGAAAACAATGGCAGGAAGGCTTGAAACTTGAGAGGAACTGAATGTGCTGTTTTCCATTTTTTCTGTTCTTATTCAACAGAGAATTTTCCCTCCCTGAGTAAAATAGCTCTGTTTTTGTGTCCAACAGGAGCCATAAACTGATGTCTAAGCATTCCATGGCCAGGCAACAGGGCCGAGTTTAACTGGACACACGGGGACAGTTGTTTTGTACCACATGGAGCGAGGGGGGGTGGGGGGATATCAGAGGAAGCCATGGCCGCCTGGCGACCCCACAGTGACCCACTGGCCTCGTCATGGAGGGATCAAGGCCTAGATGGGAGCTGGCTGAAGGTTAGAGGTTTAAGGGTAACAAATCAAGCAACACTTAAATGCTATTTAACCCACCCGCTGCATACCATATCTCTGTGAGTGGTACATGCCTGTGCACAACTAACATAGAAACACTTGTCTATACGCTTTCTATATGGGGGAGATCTCTTCAGTAATAGAGAAGAGGATCAGGTTTGGGAATGACGCTGCTGCTGTGAAGACAAGGAGAGCACGTCATTATAATCACATCTTACTACACCTTTGATTGATGGTCTGCTTTCATTAACTTCTCCGCAGGACAACAGATGAAGGCTGATGGTGAGCTATGAAGCCACTCTGGCATTAAAAATGCTCTGTATTAATAGGGTTAACAGTCTAAATATGTGTAAGAGTATTCCCCTTTTATTATAGTATGTCTTCTATGAGGTGGTGGCAGGTTCTTCATCCTTTCACTTTCTTCCCTCTTATTGTTTTGTGTGCCATGGAGAGAAGGACAGAACAGGGACCCCACACTCTCCTAAAGATAGTTCATATCGGCCTCTAAAAGCATCACTCAACTTTATGTTCACTTCTGGTTCCCCTAGCCTGACTGTGTTCCTTCAGTTAGTGTCTAGTCATAAAAGGTACTGGGATTGTAAAGATGTGCAACAGAAAACTGCCGGATAGTCACACACCTTTACATGGAAATCAGGTGCCTGTAGGCACTCACGGGGGTTAAGTAAAAGATGTGTATAATACATCTAGAAATGTATGCATTAACAATTATAACAAGAACATATTATTGTAAGGTATTTATTCTAAATAAACATACAAATTGAACAGTTGAACAGTGTAATAGGAATTTTAAGTATTTTAGGAAATTTATCAGTGTAAAAAATGGGACAGATCAAAACTAAGACTTGCATTTTGCATGACAGTGGTCTTTTCTCAACACATGCACTAATAACCTGTGTAACATAACTTTTAGGCTACTTGTCCTGCTAGTTCATGTTAACAAATGAAGCTAACATTGCTTACTATAGATATTCAATAAAGGCTTCAGGCTAATAAACAACTTTGTGGTGAGTGCTGAAACTATTTATTAAATCAAAATCAAAAAATTACTTGCTCAAACATTTCATAATAGCTAATAATAAAACTTTTATGTTTTATAGCAGTGTAAATTGAATATATTTTGGATTTATTTATTTATCTATTATTAAACCATTTCTATATTTCACACCACAACAGGCCAAAGTCAACAATAGAAGCACCTGTTGTGCACGTAATCAAAATCGGTAGGTGGGCCGATGGGGGCCTGTACACACACAAAAATAAAAATAAAATTAACAAATGTTAATTCATAGTTTCCAATTTACAGTGTCTTAAAATAATCCACAGTCAGGATAATTGTGTTGTAAAATGTATGTTGTGGTGTGAACCCTTGCTTCAAACTACTGTGTTTAAAAAAATAAAAAATAAATCAACAGATAGATTTTGTATGGTGATGTGAAAAAGGTCACAGTGAGGCCATCTTTAATCAGAAATGATCCTGTTTACCCCTCTGGAGTGTGACTGTGAGGGCACTGAGTGACGCAGGTGAGAGACAGGCATCCACCCAGCCCCTGGACCGCACCTCGCTTATCTGCCTATGGAACGAAGGAGGAAAAAAGTGACAAAGGCCAGGGCTTTGGGTGTGATAAGGAAGGGCCCTATGTCCTGCTTTGGCCCCGGCTATCCATTGCAAGAGGCCATCCAGGGGCCAGACGCTGACCACCACCACCGGTGTTGTCACACACGGGTATGAATCTGACCCTGTGCTGGCAGATATACGGAGTAGTGGTGTGTATTTGCACGTGGTATCTTAAGGGCAGTGAAAAAGAGGCAGAGACAGACTAAGAGAGAGGGTCAGGTGGAGTTCACCACTGATTTTTTGCCAATGGTCTCGCACTGCAGGAAAGCCAAATTGCTTCCGGACATAGGTCTCCGCCCCAGCATAGTTCAGTGTCTGTACCCTTCCCACCTTCTGGTCTTCCCCTTTCTTCCTTCCATTCATCCTCCCATCCTCAACTTTTTTGTCTTTTTGCTCCACTTCTCGTCTTTTCTCACTCTTTGTCCTTATTCTGGCTCTTGTGGCAGTCGGTCCTGCTGGGAGGCATGGCACAAAGTAACAATGTCTGTAGGGAAGGAGTCTTTGAGCAGGATGCCTCGGTCTCTCTGGCAGTCCAGCTCTCCTATGAAACCATACCAGTAAATCACAAGGCCTGGACCAAACCTGCAACAAAAAAACAAAAGCAACAAAGGGGTTTATTGGTTAGTACATTGCTGTCATCTCAGAGTTCTGAAGAAGTTATCAATGAGTTATACACTTGCCTTTAAATTTAGTTTGGCAAAAAACTAGGGGCTGTTGACTTTGGATTTGGAAGACATAAAGCAAAAATAAGTTTGTGAAGAGACAGATGGGACATCAGCAAATATATGATAGATAAGTTTTCCTAGGTATTTTTCTTTGATCCCAATCCAGGAAACCTCTGCTGAATCAAACAAAAAAAGCTGCCAGACAGATTAGGATCTTTCTGACAGGGTGATACACACTCGATCGCATTACAATGGCAGAGAAATAACAATAATCTGTGAAATAACAAAGCTCTACACCATGGCCTCCGGATCCTGTCATCGGAAGCCTTTGGCACATAGCAGAGCACACAGAGTTCAACACAGAGTCTGAGACTTAAACACGCTGCATCTGGTGGTTAACGTTAGCCAGTTCAACAGTGTCCAGCTGTTTCATTCAAAATCACTTTGAAAGTTGAAGCAACTTCGCCTTAGTTGGAAAGCACAGCAGTTCCTAAGAACTATAAATAATGACTTCCCAGGCAACAGAGAAGTTCAGACTATTTAAATATGAGGAGTTGTATTTATTTATTTTTTTTCTATCTTTCATTTTCTCCTTTCAATCTTCTACTATTATTGTCTCTTAAAGACACTGTAACTACTGTACACCTGAAGGCCTGCTGAAAAGTGCAGAACAATTAAAGTGCTGGCTTACCGGAAGTGTGCACCGTTATTTCACTATGGCCATAAATCATCTTTCAAGCTATTTATTATACCCCAAAGAGCCACTGGTGGCCCCTCTCTGCCTCATATAGATCATACCTATTCTTTGAACATTAGCTGCCATGCATAAAGAAATGTCACAGCTGAACTCTGAATGGAGAGCACCTCAGCTGCCACATGCAAAACCAGATTCAGGGTAACAGCTAACAGTGATCTGGTCCCAGACATTCTATCCTCAATCCTTAACAATGTTGTGGGGCCTCTGGAGACCTGGACAGGAAGCTAGTCAAAGAGCAGCAGAAGTTCAGCTCCAAGGTGCATAAAACCTTGAACCTGTAATCAATCATTGCATTTTGAAATAGTGACTTGAGCACCGTATGGTGTTTTTTTAATAACAATTATGGAAATCTTTTGTCTTTGTGTGGTTGGAATTTATGATATTATAAATACCTAGACATTTAACATTACAATTTCTATTTTAAGCACATAAATTATAAACGCCATGAGAATCAGATATATGTACTTGCATACGTTACTGTGTTGACTGGGCCTTGAGGCAGTGCATGTTCTACATACTGTACTTGTTTGGAAACAGACACATGCACCAAAATATGTGACTCTACATGCATACACCCCTCCCTCCAAGAAGCCCTTGCAGCAGTACATGCTTCTGCACCCCCATCCATGCATTCTACATTTCAGAGTGTGTGATTTACGGTGCTATCTATGAACAAACAGGCCAAAGCTAACAGCCCTGGAGAAAGCTCGCAGATGCACACTGAAAGTTCACCACAATGTCACATACACATAGCTTAGCCTCTCAGTGCCGCACAAAGCTCAAACTCTCATCTTTTCCATGGTTCACTGCTGCACATGGCTGTCAACTCTTAATATGGAAATGTTATGGAAACAAAACCTAAACATTTACATTAGATGACTTTGGAAAAGGGGTTATGCTCTTCTTTTATTCAGCCGCTATCCTGTATGTATTTCCTGTGCTCTGGATGGGGAGGTGAGGCTGAAAAGGGAAGAAAAGAGAGGCCCGCTTTCCTCAAAGTGGAAAGAGGCAACCTTCTGGAAAGGTTAAAACTGTACATCAACAGATAAGGCAGCGGCATACAATACATCATGTCCTGGGTCTGTCAGGGGAGGCCGAGCACAAATTGAAACAAGCAAAATTATAAACACAGGGGAGCCATGTCACCAAGGCCTTACCATACCGTAAAGAAAATAAATGGACTTTGAATCCTACTCAGAATTAATACAAGTCAATACTACAGGGACCATGAGGTAAAAATCTGAGACTGGGAACAGAAACAATAACACTGAGGGGGAAGGGAATGGTCAAGGGGCTAAGACTGAGTCTGACGGCTACAGATTCATAAGAAACAGCATGCAGACACTGTAGAAAGCAGTTATAAACACAATATACAGTCTGATGTACAGCCATATATACCACTATACACTATACTCTATAGGTTTGTGTGTTATAATAATAAAAGTTTGAATTTGTTAGGAAATTTTAGTTTATTATGTGGGCTGGCTCATCTTAACCTGGCGTGTGCTTATTACATGCACCACCTCTAATTCAGTGTCAGCAATCTTCCAATAAACACTTCACTATCTTTGCTGGTGAAATTGTTTGTGAAATGTAGCTAATTTCAGCAGTCAGGGCCACTTGACGAGCCTGGGCGTGGATCGCGACTGCCAGCCATGCTTTCGTTAGTGTTAATGAGCAGGTCGCATTTGGAGCAGGTGCCAAGCAGCTTACTACGGGAACTTAATGAGAGCGAGACACTCAGGAACAAAAAAAATAAACCTTGAATGGAGAAGAGGGAGTGTTATTAGTGTCAGCGAGTCAAGCATCACACAGAGCTAAAAACAGAATGCAATCTCTGCATCTTAAATGTCTAACCCACACATACAAAGAGCACTAGTAAAAACACGATGCGCACATTCAATACAAACACAATAAAAGCACAGACTGTGACTTAAGAGTGATTTTGATTTTATTTTCAAAAAAAAAAAAAGTCTGAGGTTGCTGAAGGTCAGACAGCTCCCAGTCCCCAGAAACAACCTTCTGAGTTTAACATTTCTACCAAACACACAGATCAAGGTTAATTTGATCTGCCATGTTTGGTGAGGAAAAGCTTTACTAAAACTTGGGTCCAAGCCCTTCTGCCAAACCACATTACGCGACATGATGAATTATCAATAAAATCAAGATGAATTTACACTGGACCTTAAAACACCCTCACTTCATTCTACATACCACACAGACCCATTTTAAACAAACGCCCCGGCAATGATTTAGACTGCATAAGCCTCTACCTGAGGGTGAACTCTATGTCTCCGGGGTCTTCCCACAAAGACTTCTTTGTTTTCAGCATCCATACATCAGGTCACAAGGTAGGGCCACTAGAGTACTGCCAAACATTAGCTTTAGTCGGTCTTTTCTCTGCTCCCTGAAATGAAGGTATGAAACCTGCTCAACTTCTTTTAAGACAGAGAGCACTGAGAGTGATTGGGGTGAGAGGTCTAGAAGAATAAATGTCTCTGTGTAGGTGATGGATGAAATGTGTACATAGCAAAAGATAGAAAACGTGCATATTATTGACAAAAGGCTTGTTCTTTTGAGGTGAGTCTCTGCTATAAGCAGCTTGCTGTAACTGTTTATTTACAGCTCAGATAATGGCTCGGATGTGTAGTGTTTTAGAGCAGGGCAGTGACTCAAGAACTGCCGGGCGATACAGCCCTCAAGCTGATCACTGTACATCCAGCTTGTGTATTTTAAAAGGTGTTACAGTATCTGTGTGCAGAAAGTTGGGCAATCTAATGATGAAGACAGCCATCATAACACAAGCTTCTCTGCACTCGAATAGGATATTTAAAAGCAGACTCTGGCTGGAGGGCTGTCCTTGAACACGGAGGTAAATAATCCTTCCTACAAACATACACCCTACTGTCCATAAATAACAAGGGTTGAACAGAAGAGTTAACCTCCTACAGACAAGCCATTAACATGACTAGAGCTAACAATAGAACTTTTATTTTTTCTCTCCATCTCCTTGTTTATGTGCGCGGAAAATCTCTATTCTTCCTGGATATGTAAAACACAAATACAAGGAGCTGCTAAATGAGTCACACAAACCTACACAAGCATTATAATTAAGGTGGAAGAGAGGGCAATAAAAATAAAACATCTTCCACCAGGTGTAATTCTCCCAGACAGTTTTATGTTTTCTGTCGGTGGGGCATGGAAATGACACGTGATGCAAATGTGGTTTATCTCTGTCACTGTTGGATGTGGGGAGAGCGTTTTAGGTGGATGTACCGCATGAATGTTTGTGTAGCTGTATTGTTTGGCTTAACATGGAGGTGTGGAGGTATAATGCGTAAGAATGACAGGTGGGGGAGGTCAGGTTGAGTCAGTGGGTGGTACGATGCACTTGTGGCTAATTTACACTCACTGACGCAAGATAGGAATATCACAAGAGAGACCAGAGGATTCCAGGGTTTTATCTGCTGACCATAGCGACCAGTGTAACTGTAACTGTAATCTCTCTGACCACACAAGTAGTCAATGTTCAGCCTGAGACACCTTTAGCTTAAGGACCCTATGAAGAACCCATCCATCCATCCGCAGTGCAATATTGAGATGTTGCATTTTTGTGATTTGTGCTTTACAGTTGTGGTTCAAGTCGCTTTTCAAAGTAAAGTTTTCTGACCTTTTTGTTAATAACTAAATATACATATTAGCGATTTATTTTGGGGATTTTATTTTTAACCTCTATTCCTAACACCCTCTCAGAACATCACTGCACTACAGGTCTCTGCAGTCTTTATCTCCCACTAACAAATTATCACTTTCTCTGGCCTCCTATCACCTCTGTCACCTTCTCACATTAACCTAAATCTTATCATCTCAGCCACATAGAACCTGACTCTATATCCCTCAGTTGATTGATAACGTGGCTAAAACATGATTATGTGAATATGCTAATAATCACCAAGCTTTGTATTTTGGTGGTATAGCAACAAGACAAAGAAAACACTGCCCCGCACACCATTTGGTCCTGGTTAGGATCTGTTTGTAAAATATCAAGCTTCCCACAACATCCTGCAGCCAAAGGGTGGAGTCTTGATCAGTGTTTGGAACTTGTTATGTCCCCTAACTGAGCATGTCGCCTGCCACATCAGTAACATATCTGAGGGACAAGTGTGCATTGTGTGTGCAACGTGTCCTGGTCCCCCTCTCAGATCTGTAGCGTTACGGTCCAATGCGCTTGGACACACCCTGGTCTGCTTTAGATGTGGAGCGAAACCAAACGAGGTGTAGTCTGGCTTTAGCTTTGTGTGTTTAGTGTTAAAAGGTTGGTCCAAACAGCATCAAGGACACTGCATACGACAAAACAATCTACTGACGACAGCTCTGCGATGACACAGAACAATCACATTAAGTTACACTGAGTTTCTGGAACAATTCATATTTACATCAGAACAGAAAACTGCTTTCGTTATATTCATTTAATGATAGGAATGATCTGTCTCTGTGCTTTTTCTCCGTCTGCGTAAGGGTTAACATTCGAACAGAGCTCACCTGATCTTTTCTCAGATATTGACTCCCCATCCTCTATAATGACCCTATATATCATGAAAATAGCTTGACTGCTTCGGTTATGACACACTGAGTGGGTATTCATTAACACTTGATGCTGATATTATTAAATTCTATTATGGCAAATGATGTCTTCAGTGCAAGTGCTGTATCAATAATGGCAATAATTGTGTCTGTGAGATGGAATGTATGTAAATACATTTTATATACTCATAGTGCACAGAATTTAGACGATGTTCATTATAAATAAAATGAGAATTAAAAATAACAGAAAAAAAATATCTGAGGATGATTAGTCCCCAAAAGCCAAAGACTGGCCACAGTGCTAATTTGGAGATCTGTCCAGGGAGTTGCTCTGGCCTTTGATGAGCCTCCATGTCTATAAGTTATGGTTGGAGACAGGAAAACTCACGGTGGCAGGGGAGCAGGCGGGGGGCTGGGAAGCTGTACAGACAGGACTACAGCGTCAGGGGGATACATGCTCCTTTAACCTGTTATTGTGAAATCCCAGCAGCCGTGGCCGATAATTGCCACCTGTCTCTGGGGAAAACGCAGACAAGGCAGGCAGAGGGACGGCCATTTTGCGTCTGTTGCTGCTCCTCGCCCTGTGCAGCCCTAGTCTTAATCCTGCCCTTAACCCTGGTGGCTAATGTGTTTTCAATTTAGGATGATCCCCCACTACAGGCACGGCCCTAATCAACAACAGTTTGTACTGTAACCCTATCTGCCCTTGCTAGGGCAGCGTCAGCTTGACCGGGCGCCTGCAAACCTGATGTGTACAACAGAACAGTGTTACGTGTGTATGGATGATACCATGTTTATATGTGAGGTCATAGGATGTGTGCCTGATATGTGGCTGTTTGTCTTCCACTTATGCTATTTAAATACAAAAATAAACATCCCACACATGCAATCAACAAAGAGAAACATTCTCGCAGAAGCAAGTTGCACATGATGCCCAAGACACTTCAGACACGTCATTAAATGATGAATGTATATAACGACAATCAAGGTCAGTGCCCTATTTAAACATACACTTGTTACACCTAACAGTACTAAAGGCAGAGGAAGCACAGAAAAATAATCATATATATTAAACAAGATGTGTGAAATGTGCCGTGTTTTAGTTCAACTTAAGTTGAAGTTTTCTTCACATCACTCCCAATTGCTCTTTATTTTGCAAAAGACCTTGTATTTCCATTCTGACACAGCTATCCAAGATACTATCCTGTGGCTCTTTCTCTCTGTCAGGCTCGGGAATACGTCCAATATCTTAAATTCTGCTGCCACTTCAGTGAGAGCTGAAGCAAAAGTTAAGCATGGAAAAGCAGGTGTTGTTGTGCATGGTCCTCCTGGCCTCTGCATCCATGTGTACACCCTGCCCCAAAATTAGAGCGTGACCTCTAATGTCTCCCTGGGAGAAAAAGAGGCCTGGCTTTTGTCCAAGTCAGCACCTTTGGAAGTGCAGTCGTGTTACCACCACTAAATCAACATGTCAGCGCCTGGCCTAGTGAACTTCTTCAGCTAGACTCCACTGCTTACAGCTACCCCACACACCTAATGAATTGGTGTGAATGCCCATCTGTCTGCTAAAAATGAAAAGTAGAAACGAGACATGAGCAGGAAAAAGTAAAACACATCTTTTTCAGATGTTGCATTTAATATTTACAGTTCACCAATATGATTACCATCATCAGAAACAGAAACACTATTATTAGTGCTGTTACTAAAACAGAGAGCTGCTGTGACAAACCAGTCAGCGCCAGGTTTTAAGGTATCCTCGCCATCAACCTTGGCCTCAGAGTCCAAAATGGAACTGTTGCAGTTTTGCACTTTTGGGCGGGGGGGGCAAGTTGGAGACGGACTCAGGCTAAGGCCCAAAGAAAGCCGTGTGCTTACTCGGCAGTCTGTTTACATTCCTGAGGGTAATTTTAGCCCCTCGGGGGGAGCAGAGCGGAGGGGCCGACATGTCGTTGGGGCTTGTCAGTGGTCGACGGGCCAGCCGGCGCAGTGGCGGCACCCGGACGTGTGGGTGGTACGTAAAAACACACACTTTCACACAGAGACATGGACCTCCAGCAGCCAGACCCCTGGGACTGTTACCTGTGTTTGTACCACTCTTTTACACAATCCTTTACTATATTTCCCATAATATCAATGGCAACTTTATAAGTAGACTGGACAACTAAACAGAGAGACAAGCTGATAAGAAGGGTCTCATGGAAAACTACATAAATGTGGGTGTAGTCTCGCTAACAGGCCAACCACAGAGCACCATTAGCTTTTGACAACATAGGATATCCCCAATGTTTTCCCTGATGATCTGGGGTGCAAATCTAATTTCATTGTAGTTTTTAAAAATTTGCAATGCAAACAAAGCAATAATCCTAGCTCAGGAATCACTCAGGGCTTCTGTTCATGTGTTGGGATTTGTTGTTTTATTAGTCCCAGCCCAGAGTGTCCCTCCAAAGGGCAAGAAAGAAAAATATTCATGTGTGTTTGCAGTGCGAGTGCGTGTGTTAGAGTGAGAAGAGAGAGAAGGAGAGAGGGGAGGTAGAGAGAGACTCAAAGCTTATCGAAAATAATTAGGCCAGGGATCAGGATGGAAGTTAAATACTGAGCTACGTGTAATGAAAGAAGCAGACTGGGGGACATCTAGGGGTCAGGCCCACACCAAACAGTGGTCCTCAGGCAATCTGGTATTGATTTTCACTCGTTTTGGTCGGAATGGGAGGGGGGTATGGAGAGGGACAGAGAGACGGGAAGAGGCCGCAGGGCCAAGTCTAAGGGTCTCATGAGTTGTCAACTTGACAGTTCAACTCCTTTTGGAGAAGAACAAACAAACAGAGGGGTCTCCTGGGCTGACAGCGTTTATCTGTCATAGCGATGACACTGCAAAGCCCCACACAATGCCCTCACAAGAGAGCAGAGTGGAGAGGAAAAGGAGGTAGGGTGGGTTGAAACAGATATACAGCGGCGCATTCCTTTAGCCTAAGAAGATAGGACTGAGCTCTGTTTAAGATCTGGCAACTCTGATTTACGAACATTACTGACAAATTTTCCAACTGCACTATATTCAGAATGAAAGTGAAATTCGAGAAGAAATAAAAATAATTTAAAGATAACGTGCATGTTGTCACTTATTATTACCGTTCTATAACACACACACACGTACAAAAGAAGGTAAATGAAAGTGGGCTCATTGCATACATAGGTCTAGTAACAAAACGTTTGGGTGGCTCTGATAAATCAGTGAGGTTGACCGTACAATCCACACAGATGTCAGTGCTCCTCTCTTGTCACTCCATCTGTGAAGGCCGTCACCCCGAGCTACTTCCCTCTCATGTCCTTAAAGACTTGAAGACCCCTTTTACTTTTTCCCTCAGACTGCCTCCTCGCTTTGTCACATTGCCAAAGGGGACTCCATTAGCCTGGCTATGCACATAGCCCCCAACACTCACTTACACTTAACACACTCACACACACGCAGAGGGAGGCTGAGACGTGCAGCTATGGCTGTCCACATCAAATTAGAGTAGCCCCTATTGTCCCTATTACAGCCTGGGAATGCTCCATCATGACGGATGCTACGGGGTCCCTCACTTGTCAGGAGTTGTCAGACAGATAGGGAGTCTGGATACACACAGCTGACAGGTAATCTTAATGTCTTCAATTAGCCCAATTAGGCCTGTCATAAACAATTCGATAAGTGCTCGACCAACACAAACAGATAAACGCATGCACAAGCGCACACAGGCATACACACTCACACGGCAAGGTCTGTGGGGTATTAATGAGAAGGATAATGGGTATATCAGCGGACGGTTGACTTGTCTTTTGTTTCAAGGAGGGGTGTGTCCCCATTCCTTGCTCTCAGCTGTGCACTGCTGGCTGCTACCTGGTCAGTTCAAATTGTACTATCTCCTTTCATTAGCGCATCGCTGGCTGAGAATCTGAAAGGCCGTGACAAAATTCATTTGAGATGGAGTGGGAGCAGATTGCCTGAAGCAGGTGTTATAAGGAAGATAAAACAAAAGCAGCACCTTTGTGTGTATCTGGGTGCGTGTGCGTGACAGGTTTTTCCTGGTTTTCACATTGTGTTCTTTTCCTTGCTATGGTAAATTGGTAATGACATAAAATGACATAGATGTGCTTCTGGAAAAAAAAAAAAAAAAAAAACAACAAAAAAAAAAAAACAAACCAGTAAGGAATCGGTCCAGTGAACACTTGGAGCATTTACAAAGCTGTGGTGAAATCTAAATATTGTTTCTAGTGTGACTAAATAGGCCAACACCTTGCTGTGTAGAAAATGTGCGATAACTGACATTGTTTGATTTGGTCTCTCCTTTACAATATCTTATCTCAAAGCATTGGTGACACCCACACTACATCCTCAGCTTTTGTCCTCTAACCGTCTCTTTAAATTCATCTATTTGCATTCACTATCACATTCCTTTTCTCCAGTTACACAGGACACGTTTCAGGAACCGTGAAGCACAAGCTAATATTTAAAACAGAGATTCCACAGTTTGCAAACACAAGAGTTGAAAAAAGTTGGCATCAATATTTGAACAAGAACTTCACATCAAGACTGCCTTGATCTTATGTACAGAGGCCTTGAAATGCCCCACATCAAGCAATAACGCTGACAGTTTCAATGTAGTGCTTATACAGTAGTCTCTGGGCATTCAGGGCAATGTTGTACAAAGGCAAAAAAAAAAAGAAGAGCAAAATACAATCAACACAAAAAAATTCAGCGAAAACCAAGGCAATGCGCTGAATGGTGAAATCCCAAGGCACATTTTCATTCGAGGAGTCAAACTGGTGCGGGAAGACAAACCAACTGCTATCAGCAAGCTCTGCGATGGACCTGTAACTCTACTTCTGATCTTTACCTCAAGTGACAGCTGGAATGCCATCTGAGGAAAAAAACAGGAGGAAAGAAAGAAAGAGAAAAGCCGTCACCAGGAAAGTTGTAATAGGAAATTGCTCTTGGCAACTATTTGTTCAAGCACCAGATTTTTTTCGTCTTTATGCCAACCCGGCGAGCCCCCATTGGAAAACAGGGCAAGTCCCCCTAATGAGTAATCTATTTCAAAGCAGTCGTGTCTGGGCATGACAGTTTACTGAGAGGCTTGAAGAACTGGTAATTACCAGTGTTACAGGGCAATTAATGCATATTACACTGCGGCACTCATGGTGGTGACTGTCAGCTCCCCAATAAAAATGAGCACTCTTCAGCTAAAGGGTGACATTAATTGGGCCCTTAATGACTATGCAGAGGAACCAAGCCAAATAGGAACAAAACAGGGGACTTGCTCTGACTCCAGCAGAGGGCTG
This sequence comes from Anabas testudineus, assembly GCF_900324465.2. NCBI lineage: Eukaryota > Metazoa > Chordata > Actinopteri > Anabantiformes > Anabantidae > Anabas > Anabas testudineus. The sequence goes on along the minus strand of NC_046630.1, from coordinate 8,467,699 downwards.
GAAATTGGACTAAAAATGAGATTAATTGCTGTTTAGAAAAAAAAGAAGGGAAAAATGTGGTAAGGGGAAGGGGGAGAAAGAGGTTGGAATTATAGGGTGCAGAGAGCAAGAGCTGCTCATACGGATGACAATTCAATTAATTATTTTATACTGCATTTTCTATACCTTAAGGAGTACAGACATGCCTCGGGTCCCTTTCTTAGGGCTTTGTCTTGTATGATTCTCACTGCGTAAACAGCTCCATTTCCCAAAACACCCACACAGTATCATGGTGCACACACTCAATATAATGAATACATCTAAAAAAAAGAATCCTCCCCATATTACATGAAGAAGGAATATATATATATATGTATAGCTGTGATGAATGTAAAGGAGATGAGGTGGTTGGGTTTTCCATGATTTGCAATAAAGAGAAATCATCTTAAGAAGCATGCATTCAGAGTTTCTGGGTTACACACTTTCCTGTGAAGCCTAAGGCCTTAAGTATGTCTTTCCACGTAAAACAGTCCATAAAAACATTAAGCAAAGCTTTCATTAAAAGTAAATCTGCCAAATTGCAGGCCTTCCACCCCCAGAAATGCTTGTTTAGAAGGAGATCAAGGATGTGGTGTGTGTGGATGAAGTAATTCTGATTAATGTTGCTAAAGCTAGGCACGTACTGAACAGCACCTGAATATGCAAGCCCCAAATCATAAAAATATCAGCATGCAAAACATGCCGTCATTTGCATACATTTTTGATTTTGGATTTCCTTGCTATTTAAATATGCAGTTAGAAATAGTCCAGCGCTGCCTCTTGCGCTGTCACGCTGCACACTCACACTGTCATTGGTCCTGATAGAACTCTTCTGCTTCAAAGGGAGCTTTGCAATGGAGAAGAGAATGAGCAAATATTTGAATTGCAAAAACACATCATCTTCAGAGGGGAAAAAAATTCAAGACAACTTTCTAGAGTTACAGACACCCCAAACCCCCAGCAAGCTAACCCTCTGCACACAGCACAAAAAAGTCAACATATTCATAGCGTAAGCACTCTCCTCGCTAATTTACCATATCCGAATTTGTGTAATGGGATATGACACATTTTAGAGGGGATTGCGGGGAAAAAAAAAACTTTAATTTGAGGAGAGAACCATAAAATGTTTAAGCTGCCCCTGTATTTAGCTGAAATCCACCACACAAATCCAGGTTCGCAGACAACTTGACATGGGTTTGATTACAGAATGAAGCGTAATTAGCTACTTAAGTTATCTTCTGGAAGGTTGGGGTGAGCAGCACCACCAACCTTGCTAGCTATTTCGGCATTCATAAAGACACCTTTAGACTCTACAGATGTACTTTTCCCCATCCGCATTCAGCGCAGCCTGTACACATCCATTTACATGCAATCACTGCAGGAAAATCAGTTTCCAACTTTTCCAGAAGTTACTCAAAAAAACATGCAATAAATAATCTTCATGACAAATCAATATAATGACTCATAGCATATTTGAAAGTATGCACTCCACAATTTTATGCCAGTACAAATATAACTTTTAGGCCAAAAGTTACAAGTCTAGCCACCAAGGCCATGAACAACAGTACTAGCAATAAATACTCATCTTCAGACATCTGAAAAAACACCCCTGCAAAAAGGGGGAAAACACTCATCTCCTGTGTTTATGATTGTAAATTTATGTACCACAGGCTCAGAAACTGCCTTGAATTTTAAATTGGGGAAAAAGTGAGCATCTCAAATATATATTCAGAAAATATCTGGGACACATGGAGAATTGAACTGTAAAAAAGTGGCAGAATTAAGTGTGGAAAGGCAAGCAATCAGCTACTGTTGGGGGGGGGGAATTCAAGGCCATGTTGTTTAAGCAGTTCAAAACTTTAAATGCAAGGCAAATATGTGGATTTCATACAAAAATAAAACGATAAAATAAAGTATTCACTGTTGCCTTGATTGAAAATTTGATTTAAACATCATTCTATAAGAGTCAACCTACAACCTGTCTTAAAATGCTCATGTCTTGTAATCTCTCAGTTAGCATTACCCAGAGCTTCTGTCCACATCACAGCCCAGTCCTCATGTGGCCTCCAATCGTTGTGAGCCGCCTACTTACGTGTAGACAGCTTGGAGACAGGTATGAGCAGAAATCAAACCTGAATGATGAATAGCTTAACTACACAATGACCTCTGTCACTGGGTTCTTGCCCTAAATCAATGCTGCTGATAAGGGCCCTGTGCCAGCGCTCACCTTGGTATGTTCACTAGCAGGCCTTATCTATGGCAGGAGGAAGTATGAGTAATAACTAAAGACAAGCCACAACAAAACCGCTAAACCTACCTTGTCAAACATAATTTACGATGTAGATCCTTCTGACCCCTCCCTCTGCTGCTGTTAAAACAGTAATTGTGAGAACCAAAGAGATTTGGGACTGTGTTTGGAAGATTAACCTGCTATAGGTTGGTGGGAAGATCTCTTAGCTCCAAGTGAGGTTCATATATGAACACAGAGACTGATGACTGACATATTCTACTCTCGATTCTCTTTGGCAACAAACGCAGCCATTAAACAATAATGAATAAAATGCTTAAATGTGAGCTCTACACTAAAGTCTACGCAGAGTGGCCAAACTTTCAGTGATTCATACAAGGAGAGTTTGGAGGCTGAAGTTGAGAAGAGGGCTGACAGGAAGTTGAAGAAAATCCTTTATGGAGATTACAGCACTGAGTACTTTAAGACCTTTCAGTAGTTTTTCATTTGATTGTGTGTGTGACATAGAAAGAGACACAGAGAGCACAGCAAGAGAGTGAGCAGGCTTCCAGGCACTTGTCAAAATGGAGAGAAAGACCAAACATGACATCAAATGTTGCAATTAGCTGACCCCTTTCTCTTCTCCTCAGTTTAAAAAGGCCTGCCTTTAAAACCCTGATTAAAATATGTTTGCTTTCTCATTCAAAATGACATTTGACAAGGTTAGTAATATTTCAACTAACTGCAAAAACATTCTTGTGGCGTAATCCTTTTTTTCCATCACTTTGCAGGGGCGCAGGTAACCTCGGAGTGAGTTTCCCATGAACTCAGCTGTATAATCTGAAAACAAAACGTCTGGGAGAGAAAAAAAAAAAAAAAAAAAGCAAGAGTGGTTCAAAGTTTTACTCGAGAGTGTTTTGTTTCAACCAGGCAGCCGAAGCTAAATGTTTTGCGATCATTATTCAGAGAATTTATCCCCTTTCTAATTCAAACCACCACGAATATTTAAACCAGAGCCAGTAGCCTTTTTTCTAACCACGAGCTCCATCCTTAGCAGTGACTCAGGGGGCTGAGGACTGTCAGCGCCTCAGTGGATAGAGTTCCTCAAACTGTTAAAGCCCCTCATCACCAAATTAGCAGAGGTGTAGTCTGTAGTCCAATGGTCTGTCCAGTGCAATGTAAAAAGTAAAGTAAGATGCAATTTCATGGTGCATGATTTTTTTGGAGTGGTACATTGCTGTCACATTGCAGCTTTGGAATCAATGTAGAGAAGTTAAAGAAAAAAAAGGGAACAAAATGTCAGCAAACTTTAAAAAATAAATAAATAAATGTAAATGGTGTCTGGATGAGCCTTTGTCAGTGTGCAGTGCTGACAAAACAAGCTGAGGATAAGCAATGTAAAACAGAAGAGATCAGATATGGTCAGGCCAAAAACTCGGTAAAGTTAATAGTTTTCACATCTATTCTAGTCGAAGGAGAAGAGAATGTGACGTGTTGGGCCGGACAGTAAGCCAGCCCAGGCTTAGCTGCAGCTGTGCTCAAATTGAAGTGGCACTTTCTATCAGAGGCCTTTCAACAGACAGCTCTATTCTGCCCTTTCACTTGTAACCTTCATGACATGGAGATACCCCTTACAAAAAATAAGAGTGGTCATATAAAACACACCGCTGCCACTGAAGAGTAAGACTTTAACAGGGGGGGAAAATGCACGCTGCAATTGTGCCAGCTGATAGAGATATCACTCAAAATGAGAAATACATTTCTCAGACGTCTCCGTGGCGGCTGTTCAAAGGGGGGTGGCTCAAAGCCCCAAACTCTGCACAGAGTTTATATTTCACTTGTTCAGAAAAGCATTGCTCTATTATCTTGCATCAGTCCAAAGGAAAGGGATTGGGTATCATTCGTTTCAACTTCCCACCTATGATGAAACATTACATCCACAGCAGACAGAGTTGGAATTTGGATCATATTATTACCCTATTAACTCCTTAAGCCATTATCACAAAGGTTTGGTTTATGGTAACTTGTATATACATAGTACATAAAGGAAAAAAAACATAAACATTATTAAGACGAAGAGGGTTTAATAAGGTTCAGAAGCCAAATGCATTTTTCCTAATCATTTATAGACCTGACAGAGCTTGTAGAGACATATCTGTTGACCTGGTCGATCTTGAACATTAACCTCCAAATTTGTTGAGCAAAATCAAAAGGTCAGGATTTGGACAGGGGCTCCTCATGTGTCTTTGATTACACACTCCACTAAGGGATAGGCAGGCAGAGATGTTTAAGCTATCAAGCAATCACACCGCAGAGAGATGTGAAACTCAAACCAGAGCGAGGAGAGGGAGAGGGCGGCCTAGCAACAGAGATGGGGGAGAGAGCCCTGAACCTTTTTAACAAATGCCAGGCCAGTGAGCAAAGACTCAGATGTGCTTGTATCTTTTTCGTTTCTGGCAACAAGACAATGAAGTGTATTAATACTGAAAAATAAAGCAGAGTTCACAAAATCTAACTCTTTATGTGGTTTTTAAATTCACCAACTTGTGTACCATGGACACATTTTCGTTATAATAGATTATACAGAATCATTATGTTCTGACACGTCAAGGAAAAACCGAGGAAGGTCTAAGAAAAAAATTGCAAAAACTTCCTTTTTGGTTGAAAACTTGAAACTTTATTAATGTAACTCCTAACGATCTTTCTGCAGTCAATGCAGGAAAAGTCAATTTAAGCCACACGCATGTCTGTCTTTTAAATAGGATTACACTTCTTTTGTTATATTTCTTCTTCTTTAATCCATTCAATTCTTGTTAGGAATTACAAGAATGGGAATATATGTTACAGAAAGAGGTCTGAAAGCTAAACAAAAAGCTGAAATCAAGCCCGGGTGGTTTAAAAAAAGGTTACGTGAGGGACAGTGGATCTATAAAAAGAACTCTACTGCCTGGGTTATCTATGAGGAACCAGTTATCACAGGCAACCAGGTCTACACAGAGACTGATGGGCTTCCACAGACCATGAGTACCAGTGCACTATCTTGTACACACAGAGCTGCTCTTTAAACACAAAGACAGAAATATGAAGCATTGCTTCCTTGGTTGTCATTTGGTAAAAATATTCTATTTATTTTTGGTCATAAATTTAAAGTGTTTACTGCTTTTGTGCCCAGAAATACACACGGCAATGCCGTACCAACATATAAATTAAAGCTAAGATAAACCGCCTTTCACTAACCATAAATTTGTAGCATGTAACAGACCACAGATTTACGTAGCAAAATAACCCTTAGAAGGTTCAATTAAGCAACTCAACCTTACAAAATAATAATAATAATTCAGTAAAACAAACAAAATTATTATTATTATAATCATCCTGAAACATCCCTTAAACTCTTGCCATTACATGAAATCACATGTCCAGAACTAAAATATGCATTTCTTATCTATCCATGTGAAACCATTGAGATATAAATTCTCTCTTTCTCTATACTTAATTCTTTCCAAAACAATGACAGGGCCACGTTGAATGATGGAAAAACAAAAGACCACATTGTTTCTGTTATTTTTTCAGTGCTATTCTTGTTCTCATTTATTTCCTGTGACATGCCACAGGACTCATGGTCCAGTGCTCTCCTTAGGCCTTGGGAGAAACCTGGAGGAATCATCTCATGACTCCTGGCCTCCTTCATCCCCCTCAACACAAAGGTTAAGACACCATTAAACCCTTTAGTTAGGCAGCATTAAAATGCCTTTGAGACAGCAGTGAAGGTGCATGAAATAAAATACTTAAACAAGAACGAAAAGTCCTAAAAAGCACTGAATACCTCTGTTGGGATTTAATATGTCTGTTATAGCTTTACATTTACTGAGCTTAAATGTATGTGTATATGTGGAGAGGACATTTTTATCAAAATAATGACAAGTTAATTACCTGTATCTTGTATGACTGACTGAGCAAAACCTTTGTATGTTAAGATTTCCAGCAGCAATAGATGTGTGCAGAACTTAGTGTGTTTTACACCATCCATCATGTATTATGCATAACATTTATTTGTCTAGAGTATCTCTGAGACAGAAAACTCAACATTACACAGAGAGGTGTGGGCCTGAATGTGTTTTAGAGGTCAGGAAACTATCAAAATTCTCCTGTTAGAATGAGTTTTACAAAAAGCATTTATAATTCTTGCCCACTACACTATGTGTTCCTGACAAATGCTGCTGACGTCTTCCTGGAATGAAACCCAGAAGGTCACTGTAGAGGGGGAAAAAAAAAAGGAGGGGGGGGGCAGAAAGGCAGCATGACTGAGAAAATGAGGGGAGGAAAAGTGTGTCTCTGCAAGTCTGATGACATACATCGTGAAAGCTGACAAAAAAATGTACATTCATCTTTTAAAAAGTTGCATAGCAAAACAGGAATTCATGGAGTCGACATGTTTGCACCTCATTTTACTTGAGGCTTTCTTCTCCATCTCACAGTGTCACAAGCAACCAGAAAGACAGGAGGAGGGATATATATCGCTGGGGTGCCGCTTTCTGTCCTGCTCCTCGTTTACACACACACAGCGGCCGTGTCAAAGCTGCTCTCACACTCAATGGTAAATGACAAATTTAGATAATGCACACATACAACCTTACAAAAATAAATAGGAGATATGGAGGCTTAACCAGAGCTAAATCCTGAGGCTGCTGGAGACCTGAGAGTGCGGATTACACCCCAGACACCTTAAACAATGCCCACAAATGTGCATCCTTAAAAGCATGAAATCCTTGAAGCATCAGAGCCGACTTGTCATTTGCCATTAATATTCCAAGTTGCTTGTGCAGCACTGCATTGCACTTCTGCATGATGATGTGTCCCAAAACAAATACTCGCAAAGCCCTAAAGGAACCACCATTCTGGGTAGCTATATTTCTAGCTATGGAATATTCTACGAGAGGATGTGATAACAAAGGAAACAATAAAAAGGCAGTGTTCCTACAGTGCAAGGGGTATCCATAGCTATAAATAGGAGGAAAGCAATGTCAGAGGCTCTTATGCATTACCAGAAAAAAAAGATATTTGTACTAAAAGGAGGAAATGTAGATTAATATAGAATTGTCCATGTATATTAAATGCTTACTCCACAACCTTAAAACCTTGTAAACGTAGAAAAAAAACCATCTGATTATTATTACAACAGAAAAGCTTATATACAGTTAAAGCTAAAGGTGCTCTACTAAAAGGAGGAAATGTAGATTAATATAGAATTGTCCATGTATATTAAATGCTTACTCCACAACCTTAAAACCTTGTAAACGTAGAAAAAAAACCATCTGATTATTATTACAACAGAAAAGCTTATATACAGTTAAAGCTAAAGGTGCTCTATGCTGAGAAGCATCTATTCACATACGTCACATTTCACATGACATGTTACATCTCTATGATTACAGCAAATGCATATAAGGCCACTACCTCGTAGGATTTTTTTTCTTTACCCTTTCTTTGTTGTCCACATTTCAGACAGGAAGCTGAAGTAAAGTACGACAGGGCACAGGTCTTGGAAGTGTCACATCGTCACCCCAGAAGCACCAGTACCTGTCCTGAGGGACAGCCCTGTAATGTCCAGCCTCATTGGATCAGCAGCAGCCACGGCCTGTGGGCACCCTCTCCCAGGTGACATCCCCTATCTGCTCTGACTCTGTGATGGCCCTGCTACTTCCGCTGAGGGTTACATTCGTCACATACTGTATCTGCATCAAATGGGACCAAACGTGGCTTTTTCTAAATTTCCACATTTTTGTGTAATCTATATAGGCATCCAGTATTTATTTATTAATTTTTATATCTGAGCAAACACCTTAATTTGTAATTAACCAAACTAAGTCATACCCAAACTAAATCTGCATATCTAGGCATAATGAGATTGATTCAATAAGGGTTGTCTGCAACCCATTGTGTCATTACACTCTACTAATTAACCATTCCTGTCGTTACTTCTTTGGAAAGTTCAACAAAAATTTGATAGACATGTCTATTAAAACAGGAAGGCAATGAACAATATCTTGAATCAAAAAATTAATTTGAAGTTGCAAATGGATTGACGGTTCTGAGACTATACCAGAATTGCAAGTGCAATTTCAGCTGTAAAATCTACAGCATACAGTTCCAGATATAATTGGAAAAAGTTCACAAAGAACTCAACATGTCTAATTGCAGCTGTGTCAACTAATATAAAACATCACATAAATCAGATTTCTGTCTATTCATTAGCCAATGTGTCAGCTAGCAGATTAGTGATGTTGTACGAACAGTCTGAGTGAGAGTCTTCAGAATTATGACTTCCTCATTAATTGTAGTTTCACTTCCATTATATGCGTCAAAAAAGTGTTACAACAAAGGACGAGCACTAATCTCATTTGTGCAAACAAATCTGAAAGAAGATCAATATGCACTTTTGGAGCATGAGAATCTTCTGCTGGTAATTATGGGATGACATAAATTATTGAAGTTACGTCAGGCCATGACTTTTTTTATTATTATTATTATTAAAACAAAAGAGCCAGAGGAAACACAATGCATGTGTATGCATTCAAGTCTCAACAAATTTCTCAGCGGTCAAGCCAGATGATGTATAATGGCAAATCCAAAAGTCTTAACCCCCATTTCATATGAGGGAGAAATGAGGCATACTGTCCCATTATATTGCTATAAATCATTTTGGTGGATGGCTGACAGCTTTTTATCAGATCTAACCTTTTCAAGCCTCCATTAAGAGTGCTAACATTTTCAACTTTGACACATTTGCAGTTTACGAATCTCACAGCTGATTTACTTTGGGTGGGGGTGCACTGTTGTTCATGCTCATTTCCACACAGGCTGTCCATTGAGTTGTGTTGGGTGGAATGGGGGAAGGAAAATTAGTAAAAGTAAAAAGAATGGACTCTGAATCTACTAACTGTATCCACTTTATATTTACCTCATTCATTTGCAATAGTTTTATTGTTGAAAAGCTATTTTGAGGTAAACAGTATAGTCTTTACCCTATTAATAACTGCTGCACAGGGGACATTTAAGAGACACACAGATCCTTCAAAATCTGACAAATTAATAATAACTGGACTTTCTCAGAGCTGAGATGCTGTCAGAAACAAGCAAAGATTAGACATCCAGGATACAAAAGACAAGCATTGTATCAGTTTAAGAGAAACCCTTGTTGCCACTTTGGCTACATTTTGCTTTGTGAATGTGCTGCGCTGTGAAAGGCTGTAGTGTTAATGTTTTGACTGATTTTTACTGTATTTTTACAAGCTGTGATACACACTCTCTTGACAATGAAGACCAATCAATGATCTACAGCGTAGAGAGCCATTTATCCACCCATCAATTATTAAAACTTCGCCGATGTCTTTTGTCATCAGACACACAGCTTTTACAAGGGATTCCACAGCACCACATACCAACATATTAATTAACTAAACCTCACTGTAACCACCATTATGGTCCAACTTTGCAATAAAAATGGTCAAAACTCCAAATCTAACATAGTTCTGACAAAACCACAATAACTCAAGTGCTCAGAGAAGAATAAAGTCAGCACATACAGTAATTGCCATCATCTGAATACATTCTTGATAAAGTATGGGATTTGCTAAACTAATCAAAAAAATACAAGACAAGAACTTTAGTTGCTGCCTGGTGAGTTATGGGAGGAACTTAGCCAACCATAATTGATTTAAGTACACCATAATCAGGATGGGGCAGTTAAGGTGGTACCACACAAGGGTCCATATTTCATTACATGCTGTGTTTAACCTTACCCACTTCTCCTAAAACACACAAGAGGCTCATTATGTGTTTAATATTCACCAGCAGGTGAATAATTTTTATGCAACTCTGATAGTTGGGCGAGATGGATAACTCAATTATCTGAACATCCGTCAGAGCAGAGGGCTCGCTGGCTCTGGAACGCCACCAGCTAAGATTGATGGCTGGAAGACACCAATAGCTGCTGCTTCGCCATCTCATCCAGGCACTGGGCCTGAACGCGACGCATGATTCTGTAGAAGACCGTTTTTCTCTTTTTTCCCCCCTCTTTTCTCTTTTTTCTTGGGAGCATTGTAGGTGAAGCGTCATTACCCCTCACTCCACTGAAGAGGGGTTCATTATGGGGTTAGTGTGTTGGCAAGACTATTGTTTGGATGATAAATGCAGTTGGTGAGGGCTTTGGAGGGAAAATTAGTTATGTTTTTTTCCTTCCACAAAACCATGTTCCCATCGCTCAGTCTGCAATGCTTGGGGGCAAAGCAAGAACAATTAACACAAGCAATGGGTGAAGCAGCTCAGTTAAAGCAAAGAGGGAATTCATGAAAAATAAGCAAATCACTGGAAATGTCAGTCAGGGGCAATGAAGTAATTACAAACACCACTGTGTGATTCCAAGGGCAGTCAAAAAAAAAAACAAAAAAACTGAGAGCTGTACTGTCAAGCACTGAAACCATGACATAAAGTGAAATCAACTAATAAGAAGTTAAATCAGGATGATGCCAATCCAACACTGCCTCGTCCCCTGTTAGCCCAGATTCACTGTCTTCTCTTTACAAACACACAAACGGGCACATGCGCGCACACACTTGAACTTCAGACAATAATGCATAAGGTCTAACAATAAGAGAACGATATGGCACATTTGAAAATGTCAGCAGTAAATGTCAATTAAAAATTACATGGGTGCAGGAAAAGGTAGGGTAGGGACATTTTTTTCTTTTCTGACACGGCAATGTTTATCTGACCGAGCTCCTGGTTGACATGATGGGATCTTCTTTGTCAGTTCCTAAATAACCTGGGACAAGGCCGTCTCAGTGAATATGAATGAAAGACACCTTAGGCAAATTTGTAAGGCTCAGACTAACCTTAAACATTCAGTTAAGTTGTTAGCATTTTGATGTTTTCACCTATTATAAACCAATGCCACAAGTTACAGAAGAAATTAGATTCATACACTTTTCTTTAATCTAAACAATGTAATATCGCTAATCCAATGGGTTTTTTTCACTTTATTTTCAGTTTTCACTAATCATGGTCTAGGAATGTTTTAAACAAAGCACTTTCTAAGTTTCCAACTTTCTTAGACACATTTAATGAGGCTTAACAATGATGGCCGCCATCAAACCTAATGAAAGTTGGTTCTGGTTCTACTGAAAGCAGTAGTTAAGTTGTCTATATGCAGAGCTAACATATTCTGCCTCTTAAAATATGTATTACATTATTTGCAAGGTATGCAGGAATCACTTTAGAATTTCTGAAGTTGATATTATTCATTTAAAAATTGTGTAGTACAATACTGTATTTACTGACCTTGGTCTAATTAAGTGGCTATGATAGTTTTTCAACTCGGTGCCTGCAACCTTGTGTGGAGGGATGCAGAAATGTGAAGATTGTGTGTGACTGACTAACAGTGCTGTCTGTGTCTCCCCAACACAAAAATGTCTGTACCTCATTATTTCAGTTCAATTGAAACCCATACGTTGGTTATTTCTAGAACTGAAACACCTACTACTTTTCCCCTAGAAGCAAACCCATGTCTTTCCAAAAGTTTTGACCATATGAAAACAGAGGCAATGGATTAATCGCACATTTCCCAGACGTGCTTCAAAAACAATGTGTGATAATCTGGAAAACAAACAGTCAAGCTAACGGACAGGTCATTCAGTTTGTAAAGGTTTCAGTGACAGGAGCGGGTGTGGGAGTGTAATGTACAGATGTACCATTTTTAAGTCCGTATTAGTGCGATCTATGCCAGGGAGGATGTGGTTAGCGTTGTTACACCGAGATATGAGTTGCCTTGATAATACTGAGAAAAGCTGATTGCGGTTTGTGGTTTAGAAAAGAGAAGTGATAAACAATACAGAGACTGGGGAATTTTTAGCTGTTGCATCAATGGGTCATTCAGATAAAGCAAATAAAGCAGGATACAAATGAGAAAGAAGTGAGAATACGAAGAGAAAACTTGCCTGTTCCAGTAACTCCAGAACTGTTCATTGAGATAGGTACGATGGCTGTGGTCATCTCCAAATGAAGCTTTGCTCTCAATCCAGTGCACAATGTGTCCCTCCACAGCTTTTCATAAGCAGAAACAGACAAGCAACAGCAACAAAAGCAAGATGTAAAAGGGAAAAGTGCAGTTTTCTTTTGTCCCCATCATTTCCAATAATTAAATTTGATCTGGCCTTAAAATGACATGGTTATGTTATGTACTACATAATGTCTTGGTAAGAAAGGGCATCTAATTTTAGCAATCAGTTATTCCAGATAAATAATACATTTGTAATGTAAATACTAACCAACTGGAACTTCCAATATGATATCCGGTGTTTTGTCATAGCCCATAGCTCTGAGTTGGTTTTCATCTACAGGAAATAAGGTGCAGAAATTTAACACGTGACTATTACACTACAATATGCTTTGTAATAAGTTTGGTTAGGTAATCAGCCAACTGTGTGTAATGTATCTATCAGTCACAGGCTACTGAGCAAACTTCATTCACCAATGTACTGGTAACAAACCCTTGAATGCCAGCAAAGCAGAAATAACCATTAACTACACCTGACGTGCATTCGCCATCATTGTACAAAAACTGTAAAGCCGAAGTAGAGAGCTGCTCTCCAGTTTGCAGTTTGGCAGTGCTTTATAAAATATACAGCAAGCACACAAGGTTGGCATTATAGTCTCTGTAAGCCTGACCCCTGCCTGCAAAGGCTACAGTCATTGTCCTTGACTTCTGGTGCGCTTTGGCCATTATCCCTACAACACCTGATTTCTCCATTAAATCTCAGGCTGACCAGGTCATTCAGCTCCAAGGACCGGCCTCTTTGTCTCCAGCCAAGCTCAACTAATGAGGCATGAAAGGGAATTGAGGAGAGATGGAGGGTGGAGGTGTCAGTGGTGGTGAGGAGGTAGCATCCTTCTGATGGAGAAAGAGAGCTGAGCGAGGTCAGTGAGGCTGCCAGAGTCCTGCTGAGGGACACCCTGGGTGGGGTAATGTGGGTGTAAACGTGTGCATGCTAGGTAGAGGAACTCTATTCACTTCTACTGGGCTGTTGACATTGTCATGTGGCTCTGATCGTCTTTTTACATCACCTTTGATTAAAATTAATGGGCCATCCCTGCTGTTCGGTAGCTTATTTCCAATCCATTTATCAGACGGGGTGAGGCTGCCCCAGTGGCCCTAGTGTCCCCCAAACACTGACAATTTTAGAACAGAACTCTGTACAGTCAGGTCAGCACTCCAGCTCGAAATAAATGATATGGTTTAATGACAAAGGTAATGACTTCTATCCTTCATCACTCATCTGACCTAGGGGATGGGAATGATGGGAAGAAAGGGTGAGGGGGGGTTAGAAATTTCAGTTTCACAATTTCACACCTGACCACTACTTTGATTTAATAACGGTGGAACAACACAATGGTGATAAGAAGGAGAATCATTAATTCATACAAATCAAATATAATCGTTTAACACAACACCAACCGCCGTCTGAAAACTCCTTTATACTAAAAAGCCCATTTACTCCATTTTTAAAAAAAAAGGAAATACTCAAGAGCAAGCTGAGATGGTGAACATTACAACTACGTGATCAAGGGATGGCTTACCTAAAAAGGAAAGGTTCTTCTCCTTCAGTTTGTCACGTAGCAGCACCTCATGCTCCTGTCCGATAGCACTGAGAATAGAGAGTCAAGGATTCCAATATATAGTACAGCAATGGCAGTGTATAAAATGTCTGCTAAAACACCAACATGTGTATGTATAATGTGGACTAAGCAATATTTATTACACCATGGAAGGTTGCACAGGCATTAGGGGATGCAACATTAGTTAAAGTTAAGAATCAGCTTTTCTCCACTATTGCCTTACTATGTAAAGTGAAAGCCACTTGTCCTCCTGCTGACATATAGCGTGATCACAGTCTGAGTTTTTAAGTCAACCTTAATCAGCTTTCACAACAAATCTCCAAAGTGCATTACCTAAATGAAGAAGACAAAACAAATGCCAATATGGCGAAATGAATAGCACATGGACTAGTTGCTCGACTAATTCCTATAAATTCTTTGAAGAAAAATGCTTTTAGAATAAATGCCCTTTTGCATTAGGATGTCTGATGCCACAAAGAGTCTGGGTATTATGTGTATAACTTGCTTACAGGAGCCAGAGAGGACAGCTCTTACGTTACTGTACAAGCCCCAACAAACACTAACCACTCAAAATGGCTTCTAATTAATACGTGCATTAACAGCTATTCTTCACAAGTGTGGATGGAGTTCTTTGAAAAAGTAGTGGGGCGGTTATCATTAGCTGTTTGTGAAAGAGCAACTCAGTCTAAGTTGACTGTGGCGAGATGACTGCCACAGAGAGGTAAAAGGGGGATGTGGAAGGAGGGCAGAATGGGACAAGGTTGACTGCATATGAACAGAATAACTCAGCCCCCCCACACACATGAAAGCCTGGACAGACACAATAACATACAGACCTAAACATGTAGACTCATTCAAATAAGTTGCCTCCCCCTGGAAATAGCAGTCTGCTGCTTAGTTGCTGGTGCCTGAATAGCCTGCACTCAAATTGTGCACTACAGTCAAGACCAAGACCTGGACAAGTCAGGAGTATTTGTCACTGAGCAAAGAAACAGAAGACTTATATGTCCAGAAAGCACCGTGTTGCTAAATAAATCAAAAAGGATCAGAACTAAACACAGTCCACTTAAAGATTTTAAAAATGCAGGATGTTAGCATTAACATTGACATTTTTGTTAATAACATCAAATAACAAATCATCTGGATTAAATAAAACACCTACTACTCTGAGATTTATGAATGCTATTTTTCGTATTATAGAACACTGGATCTGATTCACTGCATCCACATGGAGATGCATTTAGATCAACCAATTCTCTCCTCCTCATCCTCCTAATCCTCCCCCCTCCATTGCCTTCCAGCCTCTGTATTGTGATAGTGGGACGGCAGGCAGGATGAAACACTTCCTCTGTGAAGCAGAACTTTTATGTCAGGTGAGGCCAGACACATCTCATCCCTTTCAATAGCTCCTCGTCAATTTCAGACTTAAAATTTTATGGGATAGGATACTGTTTGATGCAGTCTACCAGCGGTCCATAACAGCAGTCATTTATTGTGCACTGAAAAAAAGAGGAAGAAATATTATGGTGTGAAAATAGGGTGGGTGGGTAGGTGAAAAGGAGGTGAGGGAAGGAAGCCCATGCAGTTCTGGGAAAAATGAAAACACAAGAGATGCTGGCAGATTAGCAGGCATGAGGACCGGTTCTCATGTGACCTTATCACCACATATGATTGGCTGATGATAATGTCAGCCTCGTGATACATTGAAAAACTCACTGTGCATAAGTAATACCTCTGTTACATGCAGGGTTCATAAGATTATAAATAAAATCTAATTGAAGTATTTGAATCATATACTGTATATTACGTCAATTCCATTATATATAATGTTTCATTTTAAAATCAAAGGTTAAAACACTTACTTGGTATATGTTGTTGGCCAGAATTTGGTCGGGAATTAATGATGGCTCCTTAAGCATGCTGCTGAGGACCGTTTTTGAAGCTGAGAGAAAGGAAAAATAATGAAAGAAAATGAAAACACAAAAACCACATATTACTGTACTATGCCAATTACATCAAGTATCAAAGCTTGTCTAATGTCTTGTAAATGCATACAAAAATTGTATTGCTGCAAAGGAAAGCATTGGAAATATAGAGAGGAAATACAGGCTTGACATACTGTAATTCACCACGCCACTGTCAGCGCAGTACTGTATTTCAACATTAGTCAATCAGATGACTGTTTGGCGTCTACACAGATTTTCTACAGATAAATGTTTCAGTCTAGAGCACAGGAGCCCGTGTAGTTTATCTGTGTTGTGAACACTGACTATTCTGCATTTCTCATCCCCATTCTTGCTCTACTAACATTATAAATCAGAAAGGAAAGCCTGCTGGATTGATTAGCTGGTACAGCAACAGCAAAAAAATTCCTTAAATCATTTCTTAAAAAGATTTGGATTAAATGGATTGTATCATTGTGTGACGAAATGGTTGAGGCACGCCATTTTTGTGATATACAGTATATATACGCACACACGCACATTCCTGACAGACTTGCAGCATTAAAGACACTACACATTTCAGGCATGGATGATGTCTGTACCAACCATGCACATCCAAGCTCATATGGAAGCGGTTGCACGGTAAAGACATTTTGTTTTAAGATGAATAAAACTTGAAATTAAGTAAAAAGCCAAAAATAAAAAGGGATCAATTGAAAAGGACTTGGGTCTATATTTACAAACTCTGACTACTGGATGTCTAGTAAATAAATTGCATTAATTGAAACAAGGCACAACTTCTAAAAACCCTCAAGACCCTTCTTTTCCGTGCTCTCTCTCCCCTTTGCATTTCTTTCACATGCCATGCTCCTTGAGAAAACGATCACAGAGAGAACAAACAATGCTGTGATCCCTCATCTACGTTATGATGAAATAAAGAGGGAGGAGGCTAGATGAGGAACAAAGCCCATTCAGCACTCCCTCCTCTCTTTCTGTTTCTTTTCTTTTTTTTTTTTTTGCCATCTCTTTTTGTTCTATTTTTCTTTTGCCACCTCTTCTCTTTTCCAGTCTCTTCCAGCCACAGCAGTCCCCCAGCCCACCCCATAACCTCACACTGCCTTTTAGAGCTGCAAGGCACAGGGATGTGCTGTATTTCTTTGCTCATTTTTCTCAGAGATTGGTACCTTCACACGCAGATCCATACCATGCTCCTGTGCAGTGCGGGCGGTGGTGAAGAAAGAGGGTTATATTTTCCCCTTGAGTTAGGACACGTCATGACAAATGATAATGGATAATCAATAAAGCAGGAAATATGAGGCAGCAAACTTTATGAAGCCAGGAGACATATTACTCCCCAACAACACTGGTTTCCCTTAACAAAGTCACTACTCGACTGTGCCTAATAATCTGAAGGAAAATCAAAGGACCCACAACCACATCAGCAATATTGGCAACTTATTCCACTTTAATGGCATTTTGATTGATTTTTTCCCTCTTCCTAATGGTCGTTTTATAGATTTGACGCTGCTTCTGCAAAACAGTAGTGTGTAATAAACCTCCCCAAAGGCAAACGGTAGCCATTAAAGCTCTTGTCTTACTAGGGTTCATAATTGGAGGTTGACCACCACCACATTTTTGTCTCTCACATAACACACACAAAACACTTTCAGGACTTGACCTATGTTTCTCCCACATCTCTCCACTCTTTTGATATTTTGGTAGATGGTCATAATGAGTGATAGGATCTCTTTCTCCTTCCCTGATTGAGCAACGGGGTTAAAAATAGCCATAAATAGGTGACCTTGGCGCTGACATTGTGGAATTTCAGCTAAGCACTGACCTGATGAAAATGGAAGGCCAGGCCGCTAATAAATCAGGATGCTTTTAAAATGAGTTTACCCTAATGCTCATTCATCATGGGCTGTAATGCCATTTGCAGGCCCAGGATTCGCTGCTGTGCACAAACACAGCAGTAAATAACAACAGGGCCCTTGCATCCCTCGCATCGTTGCAGCCTCCAACATCAGCATACATTTATTAAAGACGCCCCGCCTTGCACGGCAGCACTCCTCTATGACATCCCGAGCTTCTCTCTGCCACACATGCCACATTCTTTAAATACACACACTGAGGCTCCCACAGACAAACACATAAAAACACATGCAGGAAAATATAAAAGACTAATCTAAAGAACACCAGACACACAGAACAAAGCCCTGCAGCACAACTTGCACATTGTAAACATTCGCCAAATTTACTGTAATTGTCGCATGTTGGTATAAATTCTGACTAAGGCAACGAATCACACCGTCAACATCTGAACAAAAAGAATGGAGACGAGGCGAATAATAGATGTGAAATGCTACGCCTCCATTGGGATTTGCTAAAGAAAACAACTGGTGTAAACAAATCACAAGCCTGTTTTCATATGCAATTCCAAAACAAGATAAACTATTCACTGTAGAGCAAGGTAACAGCAACATAACCTCAGCTTGATTTCTCATTGCTTACTGGTGTCATTTGTAACTACTCTTCCTTTCTCCACTAGGGTGAAAAAGTCATTATCTCAAACACAAAAAAATGTCCAGAAACCTCATTAGATAGTAACATTTGTTGAGGGAGGACTGTAATAAACAATAACGGATGACAATTCTTATTGCCCCTGACACTGATGAGCTCCTCTGCAAGTTTGTTTATTAATTAAAAAAAAAAAAAACACTTTTTTCCACGAGTGGGGGGGCGCCTGCCCATTTCCTCTACATGCCCCCCCCCCCCATCCTCTTCCACCAACACTCCCCATGCACAAGCCATTGGGCTGTGGAGGGGCACTCGTTCATCAAACTTCATGGAGCAAGGGAGAGACAGGTCCTGATAATGTGCGCCGCTAAAGCTGATTTTCCATGATGAATCTCGGAGCATATAAATTGGCTAATATCTGAAAACATTTACAGATACTAGAGGAATTGACTACTTGTGGGACATGATGGATGAGGCTCTTCGACGCTGGCCGACAGCTCTGCAAATCTCTGCGGCTGCCTAAAGCCCTCATTTGATTTTCCAATTTACTCCTTTTAAATTTATCCTCCACTACTGAAAAAAACAGAAGATGGGGGGGGGGGGGGGGGGGGGGGGGGAGAGAGAGAGGAGGGAGGGAGAGAGAGAGAGAGAGAGAGAGAGAGAGAGAGAGAGAGAGAGAGAGAGAGAAAGAGTGATGGGGCGGAGGGGGGTGAATGGGGGGCAAGAGGAAGGAGAAAAAAAATCTGTTTTCTTTTTTTAAAGCTATCTGTGGTGGTGTGTAGGTGCTAGTTGATGATATGAGGTGGTATCTCCTGTGCAGGAGGAGCCCAGTCCCCGAAGAGGTTACTGGGGCAGAACTGATCTGCTTCCACCTGATTCTCCCTGATAGCAGTGAGATGAGACTCCACATTTGTGTGTGTGTGTGTGTGTGTGTGTGTGTGTGTGTAGCAGTTGTAACAGTAGATCTGGGGAGGCTCTGCTATGGATAGAGGCTTCCTAGGTCAGGCCATTAGACTGTGGCAGAGGCTGACTGGAGCTTCTCTGCTGAAAAGGAGTAATTAGTATACTTGTCAAGTGAAGTACCACGCTGCTGCTTACCTCCTTTGTACCCACCCCTTGCATGCATACACACACACGAAGAAAAACACTCATGCTGCCTTCGCCTCCTTACTCCCTCTGCTTGCTAATGAAGTGCCCTTGCTCTCATTATTTGGAAAAAAAAAAAAAAAAAGGCTGCATATACACACGAGCTCTGGCATAGTGGAGAAGTGAGAGGGAGAAGAGAGGAGCACTTGAACACAAGAGAGGAGGAACTATAACAATCATAGTGGATACTGAGTTAAGATTTTACAGGATAGAACATAATACAATATCACTTATCAACATGTCTGATCTGCAAAACACTGAAACTATTATGAATTCTGTCAAGGAACTAAAAGATCATAGTAGACACTAACATTCTCACAGTGTTAACATCAAACA
Organism: Anabas testudineus; assembly: GCF_900324465.2. Classification (NCBI taxonomy): domain Eukaryota; kingdom Metazoa; phylum Chordata; class Actinopteri; order Anabantiformes; family Anabantidae; genus Anabas; species Anabas testudineus. Next base: position 8,447,839 of record NC_046630.1, on the reverse strand, counting down.
CAGGACATTTATAACCTTGCGTACAAGGCTTCTGTAAAGGAATGTGACAATAAATCTTAAAGGCTGTCGAATCACATAGTTACAAAACATGGAGTAGCAATCTAATCTGGAGCTGGGCCTTGGGAAAATGGAAAAGGTCAAATAGCTAGCAAAATTGCCTCCTCAAAAAAGTATGTCTAAATCTAGAGACATATCAACTCCTGTCTAAAGGAGGAATAGAGAGAAAGATGAAGAGATAGCAGGAAGGGGGTAAGAAAGAGCAGGAGCTCCCCCCACGTCCCTGCTGGTAACTTGAAAGGTATCTACTGACATACAGCTGGAATGACAATATGGCAATTTACAGTGTAACTTTACCATTTACAGAATGCATGACTGGGTTGTTATGAAGGGTTTAATCCAGTTTATATTGTCTGTCTGAGGTCAAACTTCAGTCTGATTCATTGTATTCAGTGATGCTGGTTTAATTTATTATTATTTAAGGACTTTCTTTTGATATTTAGTAAAAAAAAAAAAAAAAAAAAAACTCAAATCACTTTACAACAATAAATAAATTATAAATAATACATCAGGAAAACACAACTATTTAATTTGATTATGAATTTGCTCCCAATATACGCATTTATACAAAAAACACAGTCCTGTCATTTCAAATCTAAAATACAAAAACCATGTGGTAATAAAATTGGATTATTATTTGAGAGCCCTAATTTAGAGTGTGGACATTTCTTTTAATCAAATACATCTTACATGTGCTCACAAACTAAGGTTTAACACTAATGTCCTCTATTTAGTACATGTGTGGGATTTTGGACATCACACACCATCTCCTGTACTTGCATAGTGTCACCTGCAAATAGTGTTCATGTGACCTTTCCTACCCTACTGCCAAGTTTGTTTTCATGAGAAAAGGAGCATTATGGATGTTGATATCATATTCAATACGTGATAAAACTGCTTTGAATGTATTGATTTATTTACAAGCGCCACCAGATAGTCTTTCACTCTGTTTGACTGATGCTCTCTCCAATACCTTTGCTGCAAGGAGAGGGGGAGGCAGCTTGTTGGTGGTGTCGTCATGTTGAGGTATGGTGGTGATGTGTGTAGCTAGTGGAAAGGAGGGATGGTGGGTGGGTGTGGGGGGGGGCAACAACAAGCTAACAAAACAAAACAAGGAAGGGACAGAAAACAATTTAAAACTCTGTATTGATCCAGCACTAGTGATTGTACATATATTCCACACTCCCAAAGGCCCCATTCCTGTGTCTCTTAAATGCAAAGGGAAAGAGAAGGGGAATAAAATAACAATGGTGCTAGGCAAAGGCAAGCCACTCACCCAGTTGGGGGTAATGTCCCTTATATAGAAGTCTATTGATCTTTGCAGTGAGCCTGCCTGCCCTCCCTCTGGAGTCCGACAAAAACACTCAAATACACACACACATGCACACTAGAGCAAAGTTGGGGGCTGGTGGGGGGGAGGCATGACAGATATGCCTGCCAATAGCACTGAACCAACCTGTTAGCTAATTGCCAGCAAAGACAATTATCCTTGCATTGTTTCATAATGGAAACACATTACTAGAGTCTAATATACACACACACACAGAAATCCAACAATTTGACCATGAAGCCCATATGGGCAGTAATTCATTTGCAAAGGTCCAAGTCAAGATGAGACTGCGAAGAAGCTTTGTCAAAACAGAAGTCACCGTCATAACCACTGACTTTACAGCTGGCAACTGTGGAAAGTGTGAAGTTTAATGACTTCATCATTTAAAAAATACCTCATATTAATTTATAACATATAAACAATTTGCCAGAATATTAGATATTAACCTGGTCTTAATAATAGTATTTTTATCAATGCATGGGTCCTTAGTGACATTGACCCTGAAAAATGACCTAGTGTGTATGAAATCACTTTCTACAAAAAGGACCAAGACTATGACGTTAACAGCAGCTTGTAAACACTAAAATGCTGCATAGTTACAAAACTGCTTTGAAATTAAACAGTAATCATCCAGGAATCTTCATGTGCTACAAATCTATCCTGAGCAATAATAATGCATGTTTTCACTGTATGGAGATGGAGGGCTGCAGTGTGCTATTATCTGAGACTGAGTACTTGTCCTGGATGAATGCCCTGTTCTACAAGCTGCTCAGACTAGTATTTTGACAGGCAGTGGATAACGGTGGGTCCAAAGCAATCAAATCTTTGACTTTGACAAATGACTGTGCTGTGGTGAAGTTGAAAATAACACACATCCACTTTAATCTCCTTCTTGATTAAACTGGAAGCACGTCTTTTTGACATCATGCGATTCACTCTCAAAGCTCTGCCTACTGCATAGGCCTACTGAAATTATATGAAACCATTTGTGCATGATATTGGGCGTCCCAGAGTAAGAAAAAAAAAATACAGAAAGGGAATAAACAAAAAACACATGCAAAAATAACTAGAAATTCTGCTAGAATCTGTGCTAAACTAATTTGCAGAAGATGCTGTGAGAAATGTTTACCTTTGACAGAAAAACTTGGCATGAGCCAGACTGTACACAACTTGTGGACAATTTCCTTGACATGGAAAAAAAATTACTTAGTGAATTCTGTTCTCTCACAGTGTGTCCATCAGTGCTACCTGGGTGAATGATTTTCTTTTACTGCCAAGCTTTTCCTAAACTCAATTTCCTAGTGGAACCCAGAAGAGAAGGAAAAAAAGAAGGAGGCATGAGGAAGGAATAGAAAGGAAAAGTGTAGATAGATGCATTGGGGGATGAAGGAAGGTAAGGGAGGAAATCAGGGGTGTTATAAATAACACTGATGAGGTGAGCTAGCATTGATCCACACTGCAGTTGAGAGGTGGGTGGTCCTCCCAGTACTTAATTGCTAGTCATGTGCTCTGAGATGCAGTTTCTACTAAATGTGGTCTGTCTCTCATTAGGCTTGGACAGGATGAAAATACAGCAGCTAGAGCTGGAATTGGGACTCAAACAGAAGGAGATTCAAAAGACAAAGTGCTACAATTAAGACTGATGGAAGGAATGATAGAAAGGACAGAGTGGGAAATGGAAAAGTGTTACTCACGCATTCCACCCTCCAGGTCCTGAAGGAACCTGTCCAGGATGATACGAGCCATCAGTGCAGGAGACAGATCCACCTTAACAAAGATTGAACAAAAAAAAAGAGAATTAGCTCTAATAAAAAACAGACTGTGGTGTCAGTGGGGAGTTAATACAGCTTCAAAACACAGGTATACTAGAATTGTTATTCTTTTCTGGAGAAGAAAGAAAAAACCTTCACACTAAGTTCCCTGTATCCAATTGGAAATATGGATATATTTCAAAGAACCTAAGAATTATGGGACTGAAATTACAGACAGTCTATCTTCAGCTGATGTCACAGAGATAATAATGATTGTGGCTCTAAATGATATTATTGCATTTCTAAACCTTGACCTGACTTTCGGCAATCCATGTGCAAATTGGTCTTTAAAAGCATGGCTTTGCAATAACCTTTCCCACAGGAACAAGAAATCGTCTATTACGCAGCCAAGCTCCCCGAGTGAATTGCCTTCACCTGTGTCAAACGGACAACCATTGTCTCTCATCTTGCATGAAAAAGCAGTACACCCTACACCCAGGCCAGAGACAATGGAGAGCTTTAATCATAGAAGGATCACTAAGGCAAAACTGAAGAAACCAACAGGACACGCCAGAGGGACTATGGGAATGCAGTGCCTAATAGGAAGGATAGAACCTATGGCTGCAGCACTCTTTGAACACAAAGACACCTTGAGTGGTGTGCAGTGCTTTCATTTGAGAGCAGGGAAGAACCTTGACAGGTAAGGGGGCACTAATGAAGGTGTCTACATGACCTTTCACAAAATTCCTATTACAATGCTTCCTACTCATTTTAAACAGTACTATCATATCAAGTGTTAGAATGCCATGCACCAAAACACCAACAGCTTATTTTCAAGGCCAGCACAATGTGTGAATTATTTAGGTAAATTAACAGCAGCATGCGTATGCTTTTTAGAAAAAAAAAAAAATAAAACAGCATATGAATGCACCAAAATATTTGATATGAAATTTTTTCAAGCACAGCATTTCACCTTTGTGAGAATATATACGCTGCAAATGAGAAGGCATGTAAAGTCATTCTCAACCAAATTTCACAATCTCTTCAGTATGGACGAAATTAAAGCATTGCTTGAAGACTGTGCCAGCCCTAGCCAGCTCATTATGAAACACAACGTACTTGCAGCCAGAGATCATTTTTTCTCTTGTTAGCATAATTGGAGACCAAATGTGAATTTGCCCCGAGCTTGTAGTGAGAATGGCGTGTTTCATCTTTTCTCTGATGCTTTGTGGTAACACTGGGAGCAAAACGCGCTTCTGTGTTAAAGTAAAAGTAGCATTTGTTAACATCTTCATAATACTGTCCTAAGAAGGCAGCCTGAAAAAAGGCCAAACATGTCTATAATAATTAAGGGTTGAGCACAGAGTTTATATCTTCATCAAGACATCTGATAGCAATTCAGACTTAGCATTTGCAGCCTGCAGCTAGTTCTCCTCCCTTTCTGTAAACCTCCTCATTTTCTCTCTCTTTCTTCTCCCCGCTCAATCCTTTTTCTGTTTGTGCTCATCGGCCCGCTCTGCATTCACACCTTTGGATAACGAGAGATCAGATTCCTGGTAACCTGCATTGGGGCTGACACATGAAAAATGGCAACATTACAGACGGTGGCCCAGACTGAATAAGGATCACCTGATTAGTTCAGGTACTTGCATCTGACTAATTTTCATATTAATCATGAGTCCATCTAGAGTCCCAAGTCAAAGCACTTCATGAGTTTAACATGTGACTAAGAATCACATAGCCTTCAATTCCTGCTGAAAAAAATTATTGTTCAGTACAACTCTGATTTTATAAGCTTTGATAGCTAATGGGTGTCACATACTGTAGACTATAACTGCACCTGCTCTAGAGCCTGAATGTTTAAGTAACCTTTACAGAAAGCTCCACATAAAGCATCCAAAAACAGCTAACGTCAAGTTTAGAACCCTCATTCATAGACTTCTTCTGGGGGCAAAAAAATAAATCCATGAATATGTTTCATCATTGTTAATCATTTCTCTCTGTTGGAGATATATTGTCTCATAAAGGGATGAAACTACATCAATTAGCAGTCTGAGAGACCATGAGTGCTTGGTTTAAATGTTAAGTAGCATATTAAAATGACAGTTAAATGGTTCATAGACAGTTATCTCTGAGCTGAATTTAATCCTTTGGAGTAGAAAAAAGCTGTGTCAATTAAATGGAGAATGAATAATGGTAGTTTGACGTGCCACTGATGCATGTGAACTACTGATTTTAGATAAAGAAACACTGACATCTCATCGCCTGGTGTAAGCACTAATAAAAATTAAAATGTGCATTTTAATGTTGTAAAATGGTTAAACTGCCGACACAAGCAAACAAAATATTAAAAAAAAAAACTGCAAGACTAACAATATTGTCAAATGTCAATTAAATCAAGTGATAAATAAATACAAGACTTTATGTTTCACAAATCATACAAACAGCAGCATCAAACTGTGCATTAATGTAAAACATAATGTATAAATTCTAAAGCTATTCAGCCTGTATTTTCTGCATTATGAACTGTATAGGAACTGTTGATTGTTTGTTTGGTACCACCCTAATGAAAATAACCTACAAGTTAAGTGAAAAATGTTAGAAACACTAGTGGTCATTCAGCACATTGATTTTTGCTAATGTGAAATGTAAAAATATTCTGTCATGTTACTAATTTAGGTGGTTAAAGATTCTGGGTATTTTATGACAAGTACACAAACAGCAAGCAAGGTAGCACTAAATAAAATAATTCTATGTATGAATACATTTACCAGTAGATCAACAGCAGTACAAATCCTGAGCTGACCTCTTAAAGTAAACAACTGATGAAGAGAAGAAGAGAACCAATGACCCTGCCCTCACCTGTCCGCAGTTTGTGGCAACTCTACTTGAACAGCAATTTAGAAAATTACATAATAAAACACACACACAAAAAAAAAAGTATTTTCACATCTGCTTAATGGAGATGAGAGCTAATTACATTAAATAATTTATAATGAAGCAGACCATTTTACCAATTTTCATAATGACTAACAGACAAGGGAGAAAATCAAAAACTGCAGCCAATGTCGATCTATCCATTTATAGAAAAAAGTAAGCATCAATTGAGGAGAAAAAAAGAGAGGAAAAAAAAAAAAACCCTAAAGGTTGTGCCATTACCTCATTGGCCAACTCCAACAGAACAGGAGCAGTGGGATGTGCCTTGGCTTCACTCAGATACCTTCAATATAACAAAGAACAACAGCAGTGAAGAAAAAAAAAATATGGCCACAAAGGCAGACAGAAGGGTAGAGGGGAGTGGACTAGGCTAGCCAAGACATGCTAATGTCCCTGATGACTTTGCCCTAGGTGGCATATGGCAGGCTTGGTGCGGTTAAAACAGCACTGCTTGAAGGGCTTCAAATTTCCTTGAAGCCAGACAGCATGTGACAGTTAGTTAACCCCATACTGCCCAAAAAGCCTTTTTTCCCCTCGCCAGCTAAAGTGAAGCTTCCCTCAGATCTTGCCCAGATCATCTAGGAGGTTTGTTGTTGTAAGTGGATTAGAAGTGCATTATCCACCCTTGTTTTCCCCAGAACAATACCCTAATAAGTTAGATAGGGGCTAATTGCAATATGCAAAGAGCCTTTTCCCCCCACAGCCTGTTTTTCATTTTTTTCCAATTTATCTGTATTCATTGAATTACAGATAATCATCCCATCATAAGCCTGTGTAAGGCAAATGTCCAAGGGTTGGTTATTGTACATTCTGTTTTAAATTTGACATGGAGAACAGAGCTTTGACTCAGCAGGTGCAAGTGGAGGTCTGGAATGAATACTGAGGGTGATGATTTGTTTAGGAGAGATTATATCTGTAATAGTGGACCACCTACTCTCAAGTGACTTTGGCAAGTCCTGTCCACAGTCAACAAATAGGTAAGACAAAGAAAGCACACAAGAGTGAGATAAGACAGACAAAAAAAAAGGAAAAAGAACATGACAGTGACATAGATAAGATGGAGATAAAGAGTAGAGAGAAGGACAACAAAGTAACATGATACAAAGCAATACAGAGTAGTATAGTGTAATACCTTTGGTAGTGGCTTTCAATAACGTCTGGTGCATGGTGTCTTGAGATTGTTCTTTTGGTTCGTTTCTGTCAAAAAGAGATGTCATAATAATAATACCCATTAAAATAATGTATAACTGTTGTCATTCTGTAATATTTATGTACTTTATTTTTGTAGTTCAAATTAGTAATATGTCGATTTATGCAGCTTTGGTTCTTCTTCTATGCTCTATTGTATGTGAACAAGTGTAAGAGAAGTCTTGGGTCACAGTAATTTCATTTTAATAAGTTTCCCAGGGGTCAAAGTGTGTCAAGGCAACCTTGTTCAAACCCACCATCCCCCGGTACCCCCTTCATTCAAATCTTGTATTCAATCCCCCTTTTTCGATCAAACAATGACCCTATTCCACATTCCACACCCTGACATTTCCATGCAATTGAATTGCCATCTTTGCTGAGAAGGAGGGGGGCAGGGGATAAAAGAGGAAGAGCATTGGTTAAAAACAACTTATTTAAAAACTACTACACACAAAAAAATGTAATTCCACAGAGACAGGCAGTGTGACTGACACCTGTCAGGGGGATGATAAATGACTCCATTTTCTGCCTGTGCTGCCTTCTGCCACTGGCGGCAGCGGCCATTTATCATCATCCGCTGTCAGCCGTGGAAAGCAGCAGTGACAGTGCGAGTCAGCAAACATTTAGCACACGCAGCCGCACTACACGGGGAAATTATTATTGTCAGAATAATAATGGTTTAGCATAATTTATTACAGGTCCACCAAATAAGCAGGGGCTAGATGTTATTAGACAGATGGATGGGAAGGCTTGGCAGACATCCACTGAGGCTCAGGCAGGCAAGGGCCCTCAACGTGAACGTGAGGAGGAGGGGTTGGAGGTGGGGGGAGTGGATTGAAATAAACGGGAGTATGGTGGGGGGCATTCTCCAAACCAATCAGAGAGCTGGCAGTTCAATTACAAAGAAATAAAGGGACATTCATCATTCAATTAGGCACCTGTCAGGGCTCACAAAGGAAGAAAACTTCTAACCTGGTACTCCAGGGAGAAGATGCTCAGAAGAGTGGACTGCGAGTGACTGCAACAAATAAAAGAAGGACAAAGTTAATTACCAGAGTGCATTGCACAGAGACAAAGGGAGAGGGGGAGCTTCAAAGCTGGGGCCAGCTGCCCTGTAATCTAAAAGAACATGAAAACAAGTGTGGCAAAGTTGTTCCAGATGAACACCTCTGACAAAGGATTCCTGCCATGATAGCATGGGGGTGTGAGAAAGGGTGAGTTTGTGTGTGGTATGAGAGAAAAAGAATATTGCCTGATTTTTTGGTCCATTTACCCATCTATACATATCTTCCTTCATCTCTATCTTTGCAGCAAGAATTTCGAAAGCTAAATTGGTAATTAAAGTCTAGTGTCATCTGCCAGAGCACTTGATGACTTTTATGAAAATAATTGCTAGGGTTCAAGTCCAAACACTGAGGGAAACATGGCATTCAGTGTCAATTACATTTCCTAGTTTGGTAGATGTCATTTTCCAGTAGGGGGTGACCACTGCAAATGTCTGTTTGTGTGAGTGCTGTAGAAATACACTACATAAATGGGAGAAAGTTTTCCTGCTTCACTGTCAGTCCTGGTGTCAGTGGTATATGGGCTGTTCTGGAGTCCTCCCACCGCAACTGATGGGCTTTGAAAATGGAAACTTTCACTGCAGGAAGCTGGGACTCCCAGGAGTCGGTCAATTCCACGGGTTGCCATAAGCTACATTCATCTCCAGCTCCAGTCAATGTCAAACACCTGGCAGTGAGGCAAACCTAGAAAACAGGCAGCTTCGACTGGGTAATCACAGCCCCTTCGATGTCCCTCTCCAACCCCCACTGCTTTCCTTGGAGTTGAAGATATTTAAAGCAACGACAGATATTATTCTAATTGGATGTACATACCTCCACTGTGCATATCAACAAAAACATACAAACATAGCATGCACACATATAGAAACTGCACTGTGATGGTCCCTAGTGGAGCTGTCTTCATATACCACTCTTAGTACACTTGATTGTTAAATTTAATGGACTTTTCGTTATAAGTCACCTGAGACAGGTATGTAAATTTGGATGAGAAGCTGAAGCTTCCAATATGCATTGAAATATTGAGTCCACACAGGTCTTAAACATCAATCATTATAAACCATGAAATAACCATGTGACATGTAAACAAAGCCAATGGGATCTCAAACATTTATTTCTGTCCAGAGTCTTAGCCTGTGACCGTGTCTTAATAATAGCATTTCAACCACTGAAAAAGGTAGCAGTTAAGACTGACATTTCGAAAGACGAAACAAAAGACTCCATCTTGAATCCTCTAGATGCCAGAAATAGTTTTACTACACTTTTTTTTTGTAAATTAGTAAAGAAAAAGTAATTCTGAAATCTTCACACTCTTTGGGGCTCTCAACACATTACCTTTATGTTTGATCATCTGTGTACAGTTACCAAAGACAGGGATCAAATCTTGGAAGAAGACAAAGAGAAAAAAAAGTGAAATTCTCCGAAAAAACACTGTTGTCTCAGCATTAATTTACAATGATGTTTGGGGACGAAGGGGCCACTGCAATTAAGTGGGCCATTAAATGGTCAACTGTCAACATGTGGACACTTAAGGGAGGAAAAAAATTTCTTCCACACTTCAACCTTGCACCTGAGCATTTCAACAACATTACAGCCTTATTGTTGGCATGGGACCATCAGACATCTGTTAGATTTTAAATGGATTACTCTCTATAATGAGCATGATTACTGCCTAATTGCTAAATCTATACTCTGTTAACTTTAAAGGAGAATAAACTGCTCTTAATATCTGGGAAAACATATCAGTTTCAAAAACGCTAAGAACTTTGGGGACTTGTTTTTCTTTCCTACCTCAATCAGTTTTTGCTGACATTAAAACTGGACAAAAGCTCCACAACTGCTTAAAATAACTGAGGCTAAATATTGTGAGATTTTAAGAAAATAAAAATGAGGGCAACATAAAGAAATGAGAGCATATACTTGGATCCAACCCAAGAGCCTCAACATTTTATAGAGTCTGTCAAATTTTACACTGGGCTCATATTGTATAATGCCCCTTTTTTCAATTTAACAGATATTAAAAGTAAGTTATTGCAGGCTTTACATTAATGTATATCCAACCTGTGCTCTCCTGGGCCCAGTATGCTCACTTCATGCTAAAATATTGAGCCAAGTGCAATCTTACAATGGGGATCTGATCTGCCTGCTGAACAGTAGCATTTCAATTTCAGTGTAATACATCCAACTCCTTTACTCATAATACCAACCCATGAGGGATTCAATCCTAGCTCAGTGGTTATAAAAAACTGATACAAAAAACGATGCCGCAGCTATTCTAAACCAGACTGATTAATCTGTCACTTTTTAGTCTTAATCAAAGCTAATGATAAACATTTTATTTGATTTTGATAAACATTTTATTTGATTTCTTCGCATGTTGAATGCGATAGAATAATGAGTTTCTGTATACAACATTTTATAATGCTATAATACGACAAAAAGTTGAAAGCAGAAATATTATGATACAATACAAGGTTTTAGGTCCTTTTCTAGACCATACAAATGAACAAAAATGACTAGGAAAGACATGATTATATGAAAATGTATTAAGAAAATTAAATGACAATAACTGGTACATCAGACGTTTTCATAGAGTAAATCCTCAAACAATTTCTTTCCAATAATAATTCTATTTGTACATAAAGAAATCTTGATTTTTTCACTTGATAAAATTCTGAGATAAAAATTTAGATCAGTCGCTAGCCTTCCATAAAAAGTATTATTTTATTTTATAAATCAGAATGAGGCTTGGTTTATTTATTACAGCAAACAAAGATCACCTTAGAAAATCCATTTCAAAAAGAATCAGCGACATTAAAGTGCATCTTTACGTTGACCTTTATGTGAAAGAAAGGATAAAAATCCCTCCCTCTTGGATATAATGTAGAACATGGGGAAACAGAAGGTTGGGAGACAGAAGAGTGGTTAGGGAATCATTCACTCTCAACCTAATTACCCTTCCTTACAAAATAAGACAGAGCATTAATATGCACTGGCACCCAAAATAGTAAAGCAGCAGATTAAATTAAAAACAATTAGGGACTTTCACTTTGTCACTGAGCTGGTATGCCTGTCTGGGCAGTGCTTTAGGCTCTATTCAGCTACGCTATCAACTGGTTATGAATCTGACAAACTAAGGTTTGAGTGCTGAATTGCCTTATTTCCTCATGCACTCACGCTGCATTAATGTCATAAGCATACAGGGAAACAGTGCAGCCAAAAGCCTAGAAATTCAATCAAATCGACCTAATCAATAGGAGATGTGGAAAATTTAAGCTATCAATTATATGGAGAAACTTCCTATTTACAAATAATTAATAATAAATAATAGCTGTAATTTCGGTAATGAAAGCCACCTGGCTAATGGCATTGGTATCATATGCTGCGACAGTACTTACCATTTGGTGGATCTGCATGCAGAGTGCTGCATGGTGTGACTCTTCAGGGCATGGAACTGGCTAATTGAGGCATAGCACATATTTTTACTAATGGTGTTGAAGCTATTTTGAGAAGGGAATGACATGAATGAAATTATTCATTCTTACCAAGTGTATGAAAAAAATATCTTAATTTTAATAACTTATTATATTGTTATCAACACCATTATTATAACTATTAGCTAATGATTTTCTAGCATAGTTATATCTTATCTAAGGACTTAATTTACGCTGACAGAGTGCTGACAATAATATATTAAGCATTTACTTTCCTATAGATCAATATTTTATAAAGTGAAAAACAGCTGAATGTGGGTTAAACACTCTGGATATGCAAATGCTGCTAATTACACATGCTGATAGGCAAAATGCTAACATCTGTTTCTCAGCTAAGCCTACCATCATCAGCAGCAAAACAAATGTGTAGAAAAAAAATCTTTACGCATTAATGTATAAACGTGATATATTTTGACAGGGAGATAGAAACAAACACAAATCCCAGTGTGTCATGCAGCTTCAAACAAATACTTGCACAATGAGCGCACGTGTTTACAGTTCAAATTAATTTTACTTCTTTTCAGCAAAACTACTCTAAAGCCTGCCTTAAAAATATATCATTGGCATTGTTATTATATGCTAATTTTATTTTTTTTTTTTTTTTTTATTCGTCCGCCTTTAAAGTAAAGTATTATTACATTTTTGAGTAAGAATTTGCAAATAGCCTGACTAAGAGTACAGCCCCATCCCACTGACTCCAGAAGAACCTGCAGGGGACTGTGGCTAGAAATGGCTTCAGCAGAAGCACAACAGGGCATCTCACTGCTTACTATTGTGCCATTAGATGAAAAATACAACCCTTACCAAGGCCCCTTCACTTTATTACAATCTTTAAAATTGCTGTCTGTTGAGGTTCCCGGAGATGTCAGAACAGTTTTAATGGTGGCAAAAAGAGTGGGAAGGGTCCCACAATCATCACACTAATTGTGATTTCGCCTGAAAGCCTGGAATCTTCATGACTCTCTCCGTGACAGAACAAAATAAGCTCTTACCATTATGGTGCATTTCCATTGTTGTTATGTAATTAGTGTAATTGCTATTTCTGCAAACTCTCATGGAAAATTGAAAATGAGGTCCATGTTATCCGTCAAGTGGCGAGCGTCCACTGGTCTGGCAAAGAAACACATTACACTGACCAACTGCCTAGTCCCCCAAGCGTGCCTGGGAAACTTGTACCATTCTGGGCAATTTGTTTCATTCTTTTGTTGCAATAGATCTCAGTATGCAAAGACAACCTGGGGCAACGAACTCTACCACAGCTGCCCTGCTCAACTTTGGTACTCTACGCTGTAGGTTTCCCTCTGTGTGTGTACGTATGGCTTTGGGGACTGAGCAATGGTATTGTACATCAAGTACAACTCGCATTTCTGTGTCAAATATATTAACAGGGTCCATGCACGTTTTCCACCTTTGAGTTTTGATTACTTCAATGACTTCGCCATAAGCTTTCACCAAATCTCCATGACCAAAAAATCTACTTATTTGTTTTATTTTGGTATTTCAAACATAAGGTGCCTCTTTAAAGTAAATTTTTGCTGTATAGCAAGACCTAACAAAAATACTTACTGTCCATTTCCTGCGTGTCGTGTTGTCTGATAAACTCACCGATGGTAACTGCGTTGTTTTGACAAACTAGCACAGCTTTGCCCATATTTGAAATGTCAAATGTTTTACAGCACAACTTACACTTAGCAAGTCTTGGGTCATCTAGCTATAACTGATATTTTTTAAGCTGAACTTTCCTGGTATGGTTTGCCAGGTAGTTATAGACGTTAGCATAGAAGACGCCCCTTCACATGAACTAGCACATGCGAAAGCTGTTGGGTGGGCCTGTACTGACTAAATTCGCTTCCCATGCACAATTGAAATATCACAATGTTCAGTCATGCATACATTTTGAATTTTCTTTGCACAACTTATTTAGATTTAGATATAACTGATGCAAATTTATCTGGAATTCCATAACTTTTCCAAAATCTTTTTTATGGCCTAGAAACTGCATTTTAGATTTCCATGACTTGCAGGTTTTTCATGACTGTGTTACCACCTGGTTTTAACCTTCGCGATAGTGTCCCTTATAATCACTATAAGTCACTACTTACTTGAACAATGGGCTGCTTACCTCAGTGTTTTTGGTCCAATGAGCCGAAAATGCTTTACAATCTATAGAGTGTGCTTGGACAAGGTCCCTACGATATGAAGAGGAAGTAGTCATTCCTGTGCTTCCTAATCAAGTAATTGATTGCATCTATTATTCATGAACTCTTTACCCTGACATGAAGTTGTAAACTCAGCACAGCCTCTCTTCTTTCTAGATCTCTCCTCTCTGCTTACACTTCATTCATCCTTTCACCCTTCCAATGCTCATCTAGCCACATAAAGCTGTGGAATTAGTTTGCCAGCCTCTCAGCCTTCAAGGGTTGTACCCTTAAGCCCCAGCTGCCAGTTTGTGTTTTGTTCAATATGGGCAGCCAGAAGTGAGAGGCTGTGCACTAGAGGCTATCGGGGCTGCCCCCACAGGCTCTGCACTACATCAGTCTCTGGGTAATGTCATTGCCACTTCCAGGCTACAAAATAGTAGCAGAATTCTACATTCACAAGAGCTGCAACAGTGCAACTCTATTGATTCCACAGAGACATCAGTGGAAATAACAGTTAAATCTAGAAACAACCCAAGTGGCACTAGGATCCACCTCAACTTATAGAAAGGCATATTTACCTTATCAAAACCTTGATCCAGCTGAGCTTTAGGAAAGCTTTTTAAACTAAAAGTGACACGGTGGGCCAACATAACAGGCAACAACATAACTTTCCATTCAAATTTCCAACATTTTATTTGACTACCATCAGTAATTAAACTATTCCAAAAGTCTTGTTAACTATACTTCGGATTTTGCCATGCAAAACTCTAACAGTAAAAGTGCAAAGAAAACTGTAACGAAAACAAACAAAATAAAACTGTACCAACATATCCCATAAGCTGACATAAAGAAATAAAAGAAGACCTACTATTACAAATACATTCTACTGAACACAACACATTAAACAATTATAGCGAGTCTTAGTCTAGTCACATATTATGTTGAGTTCCTGGGCTATAAAGTTAAACTATTTGAATAAAGACCTTACTCCCTTAATTCACTGTGCCTGTTACCAAACCCTTAGGTTTAACCAGCATGTTAAAAAACGGAGAACACTAGAGGCACAATAAATAAATAAATAAATCAATGAGCAAGTCCCTAAGCTCTGTCCTGAGCTGAGATATTACCATCAAAAACAAAGTGTCTGTAGCCAAGAAATCACCATATCAATGGCACATGCCACAACAACTCTGCCCCTCGCTTTCCTTCCAAAGATCATGCTAGATAAACCCCAAATAACAGAGAAATTAACAAATGCTTGACATTTGCTCAACATCCATTATTCTGACACTTCTTCAGAATTTCAAAAGGCTGAACGCATGCTTAATCAACATTCATATTCCCAGCGCGAGCCCCAGCACCATATTGCAGCCCGCCTCAGTGCTGATGAAAACGGCACATTAGGGCCCGATTCGAAAAACGTTCAGGGACTCCTCACCAGGGAACTGTGTGTATGTGTGTGTGTGAGTGTGTGTGTAAGAGTGTGAGTAAGAGAGAGAGAGAGACAGGTTGTGTTTATAGGGGAGGGATGCTTCACACTTTACTTTTTAAGTATTTTGCAAAACAGAGGCATCTGCCCCTTTCTGCACACACTCATGATTTCATGACTGTGAAAGCCATATGAGGAGTGAGCTGAATGGCTTTTTAAAGAGGGGGAGGTAATCATTACATCCAAATTCATTCATAATATAGCACAGAAGGGCACAGAGGACTCTCACGTTCCCTCCCTCTTTTTCTCGCCCTCCTTACACAGACTCTCTCTAGGGACAAAGGGTAGAAGGACTGGAGTCCCTTGTAGACCCAAGGGAAGTCAAGCAAGGCCTCAGAGAGCAGCCCATCATTTCCAATTCTAATATGTGGCAAGAGAAGGACCTGATGGGACCAATGTCACATTTTTCCCCACACCGGCCTGCAATGAGCCCTCCCACCCCTCTTTGCTCCCTATCCACAGTCCAGATAGTAGACAGAACACCAAGAAGAGGGCAAGGAAGAGAGGGCAAGAATGGGGGTTGATATTTGCATGTCCCTCCATTGTGAATGGGGGTAAAAAGTGACAGCACCGTGTCCAATTCTTTTTCCCCCAGAGCAGCTCGGGCCCGGCAAGAGAGGCCAGGCTGACAGATGACTCCCAACATCTGTGTTATGCAGCCGTTACAGATGAGAGACTCCACATCACAATCTCTCTCTTTCTATCTGTCTATAAAGCCCTCCCTCTCTCCTCCCACTACCCATACTCATAGTACAACAGAAAGACTGACAGACCTTCCGTGGAAATTACCTTGCAATGGTCTATAATAATCATATTGTTCAAAGTTTAAATCTTCCTCCCTTTGTGTGGCAAATCAAAGGCAATGATTATAATGCATTTGTACTCAATACAGCATCCAGAGACAGAGCTATTCATAGCCATTCATCTTGATCTACATCACTACAACTCAAACTGAACAACTTTACTTAATTTACATTTTTATCCTAAAAAAGGCTATCATTAAACTTTATATCAAGATATTTTTGATTTAGTATAATATATAAAAAATATAAATATATTTTGAAAACAATGTGAAATAATCAAACTGATGTTTAATATAATGACATAATGCATAAAGTTGTTGAATTTACACCAGACAGGCTATTGTTACTCTTTTTATATTATTTTATTCCTCTTACATTTTATATATTACTTTGTTTATTATATTATTTTATCAAATAATTAATTCTTTTAATTATTAATTAATAAGTAAGTAAATACAATCATTATGCATTGCCATGCATTACCTGGACATTTCCATATAGTAAACAGATGTAAGTTTAAGAAAGTTGTAAAAATATTATAAAATTGTATATGCTGTAACATCATCATTTAAATGAATGCCCCCTGCTCTGAAATATGGCGCATGCCTGTGAAAATGAAACAAACTACCATACCCTCCTCTGTGACACTAGTAGACAATGCAAGCATCTACAGTTCACTTGACAATGTTTGCATCATTTAGAAATCACCCAGTGTGACGTGAAATGATTTTATATCCAGATACCTTTTCTATCTCTCTGGCTATTATAGCCCAACCAGTCTTTTGCCCACCACTTCAGTACAGGGCTGTTCACAACAAATCCCTAGTCCTTTCCAGCCCCCCCCCCCCCCCCACCCCACTCCTGCCAGCCCCCAGCCTGGCCAATATTTACGCAGTGGCAGGGCTCCCACACAGTCCGAGGGGACAGGAGGGGTGTGTGGCGGGGGTGGCTGACTGCCGTGCCTGAGCGCAGGCTAAAAGATGATGGATGGCCTAGTCGATATGTTATGTCTTAAGAGCCTGATTTCCTGCCAGTCCAATCACTAACCTTCCAGAGCCCAGCTCAGCTGATTGGACAACCAGAATAATTTCGCAGGCTGTGAAAACACCGCTGCCGTGCCTGTCTGTCAGGCCCAGTGACGAGACTCAGGGATTTTAAAGAGCAAGGGCCTCCCTGAGATTGGTCATGGTGAATGAAATAATAACAATAACCAGCAAGACTAAACAGAAGAGCCAGCACCTTCGGGAGAGCGGTCGTGCTAAATTATTAGAATGAAAATGGGTCTATGTTTTTCTTTAATTATTACAGTTTGGCTTAAGAAACTAAAAAGGAGAAAGAAAATTTTAAATAAACATGAAAAGGACCTCCTAGAGTTGTGCCCAAACATACACGATATTGGATGTACTTTATACACATGACATATTCTGTAAAATGCTGACGGTGAGAACAACGGCAAGCTCAAGCTCTGCTGTGTCCTTTGGGGACTAGATATCTTCTTCTAGATTCGTAATTAGGGAACAATGGAAGTAGGAAGCTCCAAATACAGCCGACTTTGTAAGTGACCTCGACGGGATCAGCCTTGGTGTCCTGGTGGCCTTGGGGGATTACACATGTTACGTTCAATAAAGTGAGGGCCCTCAGTGTCAAGGAGAAAGGCAAACACAACCATTAACCTCTCTCTTCGATTTCTGGAAGTGCAGCCAGTGAATGGCAAAACCCTGGCTAATGCTGTGGTGAAAGCCTATACAGAAAACTGTGTGGAATTAATTAGTGATCATAACTCGGGAATTAAATGGAAATATAAATATTTAATAACAGAAGATAAACAGACACATAAGAATAAATGATGTAGCTAGGGGGAGTTAATTGATTGCACAGTTGTCCTTTCTGTATTTACCTTAACTTACTCTCACGTGTATGAATTATTTTCCAATTATCTAGTGTTGTTTAGTATATGACGAAAGTAATGTTCATGTGCAGCATTTTGGCATAAGCTATAACTTTACAGAATCAAACTTGGTCCAGTGCACAGTCACTTACTTTGGAAACCGCTCCTTCAACATCCTCATGCACTGACGGGTCGGTCTCAATTGTTCAGTCCACCGCACAATCTCTTTATATTCAGCTCGGGACAGTTTCATCTTCCTTCTATTAGCTGCCGTATGTAACGTTGTCTGTAAAAACAGGTGAGTGTTTGATGAACACATGTTGCTGTAACAATCTGATTTTGAGATTGTCTGTCTGACAGCTGTCAGAAACAGCTGTGCCTCCATTGCTAAACAAACTTAGCTTTATGTTATGGCTAACGCGACTCACTAAAAGCATATGAGGACATAAACCATTTCGTCTAATCTCTCAAGGGTTACTGTATGTCTATGTAGGCATCCTATCACCAAATATTACATTGCAGAACAACAAATAACATGAAACACGGTTGTTTACCATTCATTCCTGTTGCTTGTGGACAGTTCCCCCCGTAGCTGCTTCCCGCTAGGAAGTTGAAGCGCTGACCTTTGTGTGAGCAGCGTGTTGATTGGCTGATGAACCGACGGGGCTGAGTATATCAGCAGTCGATTGGTTGTTTGGCATCCAGGGGGCGGTGACCAGCTAACATCAGCTGCTCACTGCAGCTCCGTAAGATCTGTACATTCTCTCCAGCCGCAAGCGATACGTAGAAATACTGAGATGAAAAGATGCAAGCTCCCCTGTTGCACTTGTCCCGTATTTCCCAGTTGAACAGGATAAAAAAAAATCCTTGAATGGCATAAACTGCGCGAATATTTGAGACAGGAGGGAGGCAGAGCTAGGAAAAAGGCACAGTGAGAGGGAGAGAGCAGGGAGCGTCTATCAGGATGTGCACGCAGTACAGTAAGCTCCAAGTGGAGCCGCTCATCATGGGTAGTGTGTCATTGATTTTATCATTTTTAATAGCAGTTATCGTTCTTTTTGCGTTGATTAGACAGCAAATATAATTACACAGCAAATACTGTAGGCTCCTACAGCCTTCTCATTTCATTAATGTTTATGTACTGTGGCCCACAGTAAGGTATAACATAAACAACTTGTGGATTATACTGTATATTTTATTCTTTCACACATGCAGTCAGGCCTTTATATTAGTGTCATGTCATGTCTTTCCTTAATAATTTCCAACAACATGCAGGATTTATTTATTTTTTATTTTTTATTTTTTTATTTTTGGACCGTCCAGCATTAGGGTCCCACAGTTGTCAGCACCTTTCCCCTCCCTGGTGAAGGTTGTGGTTTCTGTAAATAAATATGTTAATAGTACCCAGGGTGATGGTAGCCTAAAGCCTTTAGGAAAGGATTTGTGGAACATTTTTGCACTTTTAATCCCAAACTGTTTGAATTTTGAGACAAAAATAAAAAATATGTATCTAATACACCAATTCCAAATGCAAATGAATGTCCAGTAGTTTATACATGATTAATAGTTTTTTATTTGTTTGTTTTTACTTCTGAACTACATGATAGTCTCTATCTGGAGGAATCTTTAAGACCTAATTTGTCAAATATGTCCCTTGAGATCAGTATAATTTTACAATGGCATTATTGTGTAATTAGTCTCTGAACAGTGCTAAACCTCAGTCTACCCTAATAGATTTTTCTTTATCATCTCTCGTTGCATACAGATGCACTGAAGTCTCTGAGCCATTTTATGCTTTATTTTACTTTTATTTTTCTTATACATGTTATGTTTCACTCCTACATATTTTTAATGAAGTTAAAACCAAATGTTTTATTATTTAAAGTTTAAAGTTATTTTGACATAAAATGTGCAAAAATCTCAGATCACGTTGATGTTATTGTCTCCAAGCTGGGATGACGATTTCAAGTAATTCGATGGAGTCAAAAATCCTTTTGACAACAACATTGCTGGTTTCCTTCTTTGTGAGTGAACAATGCATTAGTGAGCCGAAAGACTCTATCTGACCTGTGGTGCATCAGAAAATAGAGCTCATTGTTGTTGGGCAGTGTAGTATGATGTCTGTGATGAGCTGAGGTCTCGGGCTGTGTGTTCACCGGTACAGTCCCCGGGTTTGAAAGGGCTCAGCACTCTGTGGTGGCTACAAAAGGGAGCTGTGTAGTGGGATTGGTATGGCCAGATAAGATCAGGGCCTCTAAGGAAGTCTGGTCTGATTGCTACAAAGGGCTGAGGTCAGGGGCAGGAGGAGCAGTTTACTCATCTAGGTATCAGAGGATCGGGGTTTGGTGGGGAGCTGCTTGTGTAATAGGTATAAAAGGATCAGTGTAATGTGATGGTATAAAAAGATAAAAATCAGTGAAAGGGGTGGAAGGCTGTGTACTGTAATGGCTCCAAAAGCTGTGAGATCAGAGATTTTGCTATGTGTAGGTGCATGTCTCCTTATGTGTGTGTAATGTATGTACGCCTGTGTGTGTGCGCACACCCTTACACTAAATCAGTTTACGTCTGTGTGCATCTTTGATGGCTGTAAGAGCCACAGTCGGCTGTGATGAGCACTAAAGGCGAGAGCAAAGAGATGTGGGGGATACAGGCAAAAGGATGCAGGAGAAAGATGAGTGCTTTGGTGCTGCATGTAAACAGGGCAGTGGTACACACCATGCCGTTAACCAGCTGTGAAGCCTGCTCACAGTGGGAGATGAATTTACAAAGGATGTCTCCCTCTGATATCCAGGAGACGCTGCACTGATCTCTGCTCCACTGCTCTCGGCACACTATTGTAGTGCTTAGCACTGTGTCGCTAATGGCACTTATATACCTTAATGCCTGGAAAACATTAACATTTTGCTTGCAGCATACTGTATAGGGAACAAGCATGGCCGTGGAGGGGAAAATATATGTGAGACATTGTTTTATATTGGCAAGATCTTCAGTGGATGAATCTTGAGTTGTGAGGTTATGTAATTTCCTTTACTTATCACACAGTTTAAAGGAAATTGCAAGACCTCCCATGTCTTGTGCATGAGTCCCTCCTTACCATATCCAGTGATATTACTCACCATACAAAGAGAGCATTTTGTTACACTAGACCGTCAGCATTACTGTCATAATTTTTCCTTTTTTTTTTTTCCACTTGCGAAGTCGGTGACTTCACTTTTCTGCACCACGGCATTGCTCTCTAATCTTCAGGGAGTCTGGGATCTCAGCTCTAAAAATCACAGTTTAACCATGAGGCAAGCCATAACCAGGAAATGCCTGTAGTATTAGCAAGGTATCGGATTCGTGCATTGCCCCCGAACAGCATGACTGCCCCTGAAAATCTCACATCCATATTTTACATCGCAGGGAGACAAGACACATGTGTTTCACCCTTGCTTTCAAAGCTGTTTCTTCCATTTATTTTATTGTCCTATAATGAATTTAATTAGATGACATGTAATTAAATGCATTCGTGCCCACACCCATAATATACACACGCACGCATGTGCAAACAGACATGCACACATTTGGCTGCAAATTGCTCAAAAAACATGGGTGATGTCAACAAATTTACTGGATTAATAGGGGATTGATAATATTTTGGGATTGTATTTCATTCTAAACGGCTGCACGCAGAAACAAAGGCTGCAGCCCAGGCTCATTAATCATTGTCAATGGATTGCCCGGGTGTAATTTGCATGACCAAGGTGGCTGCACATGCTGCCATTCGGCCTAGGTTGCTGGATCTGCCTCGATTTGACCAGACTGTTAATGCTGTGTCAATCAAAAATAACCCAATAACAGTATGACAAAGGAAGATGGGAAAAAAACATTTTCTCTCATTACCTAGCACTCTTTGCCCTCCTTCTCTTACCCTGTCTGCCAAACTTCTTATTTTAGTTAACACTAATTACATGGAGCTAATGAAAAATTGAACTATTCTGTTGGCATTTATTACTGATGTATGAATCTATAATTTCTAACAATGGTTTTTTTTACAATACTTATTTCAAATATCTTTCAGCAAAAGAATACACATTTGTGTATATATATATATATTTGTGTTTATTAATGTCCTCCAAGCGTAATAATACAGTATTTAGTAAGAAAGATAGATATGAAATAGAAATCTAGCCTTTTAGCTTTTTAGACATTTTGAGGAAATTAATCACTTTTATGTACAAAGGAAACTTTTGTGGTTTGTCTTTATTTTTGTCTGTCACAGTTTGGAGCCTCACTAAGCCATTTTAACTGCGGATAATTGGGTTGAGGCGTGATGCAGTGAAGTTCAAAATGAAGCAAAATTTCACAAAGCTGTAATCTCACCACTGGCTCCATACACTGAATTCTAATTATCTCATCATGAACTTAAAAAAAAAGAGGCAATGTTTTAATGGCTTTTTAACTCCATAAGAGGTGTGCGTGTGTGCGTGCATGTGTGTGTCTGTGTGTGTGTTTTTGTGTGTGTGCATGTGAAATACTGTAGTTAATACTTGAGCGTGTTTGTGCCTGTGTGTGTGTGTGTGTGTCAGACACACACAGACACCCACCATCACCACACACAGACGTGAATGCGGCTTGTGTCTGGTCTGGCCTCTCTACCTAGCTCTGCTGCCGTGGCTCACGCTGTGTTCTCCCCCCATCCTCTAATATCCTGGAGGCATTTTTCTCATTATCAAATATTGTTTGATGTCTTTGTTTCTTGATGATTAACCATGGTCACCAAACACTGGTCTGGATTGTTTAAAATTTAATTCTGGGGCTCTGAAGTACCTGCAGAGGGGCTGACTGGTGGGGACACCCGTATTTTATGTATGCTATTTTTCACGCTGAAATGCAAGAGGACACACATTGAAAAACATAATAAATCCTGGAGGAGAATCATTAGTGCAATACTAGTGGTTTTTATGACCATTGTTATTCAATGCTGTATTGAGATGCAGTAAATTATTCTGTTTGTTATGGGTTTATGGATTC
Source organism: Anabas testudineus (assembly GCF_900324465.2). NCBI lineage: Eukaryota > Metazoa > Chordata > Actinopteri > Anabantiformes > Anabantidae > Anabas > Anabas testudineus. The sequence continues at coordinate 8,424,687 of NC_046630.1, read as the reverse complement.
AGTCCCATTTTCAGAATAATTATGTTGTTCCTCATTCTGCATAAATAAAACTACAGTACTCTCTACATACTTTTCCATGTCTTTAAACATAAATGTAAAAACTACATATACACACTGTAAATATTCATTTCTCAACAGTGCCAAATTTGACGTTTTTGTATTATTTTATTTTCTAACAACATTATTTTTATTTGTACATCTTTGCATATTATTTGTGCTTCGACTGCACTGACCATGTTTATATTTCTGTGGTAATTTGAACATTATAAAGACAAACAACTTGCCTTAGGAATCTGAGATTTATGATGGAATCGACATTGTAAGCAAACAAATAGGGAAACAACACTCTCCCCTAATGTCAGCATGTCAAAACTATATTGAATACTTGAAATATCTGTGTATCTAAGGCTGAATAGCAGCCATTGTATCGGTCTAATGATATTATCTTCTGAAATTTGGAGTGAAAGAAAAATGGCAGAAATGAGCAGTACCATTGTCTGCCCCATTTTATTTAAACAAATTGCAAGAACAGAGAGACACAGACTCAGGGAAAGAACGAGCAAGGGAGAGGGAGAGAGACAAAAAGCGCGCGTGCGAGAGAGAGAGTGCTCTGTAAATGAAAGGTTATGCGTCGTCCCATGTGTTTGTATTGTCAATAACTGGAGAAGGCTGTCAAGAAAGTGGGGAGATAAAGGTCAATAACTCAGGCAAATGTGTTTGTATTTGTACACTCCTGCTGATAGCATAGCAAACGTCAGGTTCTGTGTCTGACACCCCACAACAATAACACAAATAGTGGGGCTAGCACTAGAATAGTCATTATTATTGTTGGTGCTGAAAATGAGAGGGAACCTCAGCACATGGCTGTGACAGCCGGCGCAGTGTCACTCAAACGTCACTCCATAATGAAACACGCTGGAGATCAGAAAAGGCGACGATAAAATGTAAACACGAGATTATGCTGCTGGGTGATTTTTATATTTGCCTTACTTTCCTGTCTCTAAATAAATGTGATCATTACCATGTGGTTTTGGAAACACTTGAGACAATGTAAATATTGGTATAATTGGGGCGGTTGGTTGTAGATTTTTTTTAAATTCTGCGAATGAAGTGTCTGAAATTAAATTTGTATCATTTTTAACCTATAATTTTTATTTAGTCCTGTTCATCAGACACACAAGTTGTTAATAATTAAAGGAGAATGGCTCCCTCTCTCTCTCTCTCTCTTCCAACAAAATAATTCTTTTCAAATGTTCCACCTTCCCTCACATAAAATAGCAAGTAAATAAAATTTGTAGGAGTTGTTTTTGCCACACAAGGTTAAGCTGTAATCTAAAAGCTTAATTTATTTTTCATGATTCCTATATGTGTTCAAGTGTTATTTTATTCCGGATCCATTTAGTGGATCTCTCTGTGGCCTTGAGTGTAATAAATGTGCAATTAACAGACTTAACTAATTCATGAGGAACATTGTGAAACTAACGAAGGGCATAACTACTGTACAGACGCTGCTGTCATTGGTGAATATTGTTATTGTTCTGCTTTTAATTGCTGGAGGAGCAGGAGGAGGAGGAGGAGGAGGAGGCGGTGGATGAGGAGGAGGAGGAGGAGGCAGCGTGTTTTGAATATACATCCTCGGTTACCATAGCAAAAAAGAAACACTGGGTCCCTCCTGACAGTTATATCTAACGTCAGAGGTACGTGGAGGTGTTAAGTTCTCGGATTTAACTAGTTACCAAACAAATGACCCTTTTTAACATACAACAAAAAGATAACAGATAGCAGCGTGAAATCCTCCGGCCATTCATCTTGATCAGTGGTCAAAGAAAAGGTGCCTGTATTTTTGTGTCTCATTAACACGCAGACTTCCTTTTTTTTTCTGTTACGTATAATTCCTACTATTTTAACAGTTGTCATTGTGGAAGCCGCATTATATTATGTGCTCCTTTATTTAGTATGATGCAGTAATTAAAGCTATAAATCATTTTAAGCAGATACAAAAATACAGTTTATGCCTAATTCTACGCCTTAAGTATCTGTTCTGATTCTGTTGAATCATCAACACACATGCCTGCAACATTTGCAAACACTGTCCTATGCTTGTGAGCAAAGGAAGAAAAATATACTTTTAGTAAGTATATTAAGTCCATAGGGGAAAGTGGATCCCTCTACCTCTGTCACTGTCTCCGCAGTCAGTTTGTTTGTTGGCTGTGGAACCTTGTAGTGGTTTACATTACCTATGATTATGTAAATCTGGAGCTGTTCCTGTGCATTATGGGCCAACGCATTGTCAAGATCTTTTCTAAAGCAGTCAAGTAGCTATTTCTGAATTCTTTTATTATCTGAGAGTGCAACAAAGAAAGTCTTTTGTTCACTGTTTGCCGCACACACACTCACATGCATTTATACACACACACACACACACGCACACACACACAAACATGCGCTGCTGCCGTCCATGACTTACTACTGTCCCCTAGTGGTGCTCGGCTCAATAGTCGTTCCTAACTCTCCATTTCCATCAACTTTCGGCACTTCCATTCACCTGACTTCTCCCTGTCTTTGTCCTGCTCCCCTTCTGTGTGCCTTCTCTCTGCCTTATCATGCTCAAACATTTAAAGGGTTGATTTGTTGTATTGTATGACAGAGGGCTCCAATTATGCATTGCTGTGTCCACAGTGGCTTTGCCTTCAATGGAGTGCTCAAACAGTGTCAACAAAAACAGGAACCCTGATGGTTTGTGGCTATTGTGAGGCCACAGCTCATGTCAATAAGGTATTGTTTAGTCAAAGTGCCACACCGAAACTGCAGTGAGAATGTTATCAGACCTGTGGAAATAGGGTGTGCGCGTAATAGTGCTAAAATCTAAGTATGATTGTTTGGACAAGCCCAAAACAAATGCACACAGGGAGCAGCTTTGGAGCCTTGTCACCTCTCTACGCTGTTTTTTTTTTTTTAACTAGAAAAAGAGCTGGAGATACACACCATGAACTATTAAAAAACAAAAACCTATTTGCAACTGTCACAGTATTTCATCCCATGCTATAATTACTTCTCCATTAGTTATTCTTCTTGAATATTTTTAGCAAGGTCAAAAGAGCACTCTCTTATGGTTGCCTGCACTGAGCTGTTCTGCTGTTGCCTCAGCTAATTGTATGCATCTTTATACTTTTTTTGTTTTTCTTCCCTGATCACTGTTATTTCAGCCCTAATTGGTGTGATAACCTGGAACAGTGCTAATAAACAATAGGGTAAAAGGGTCAGCCTTCACTGGCAGATGCACGGACACACACAGTCAAGTCACTCATGTCAAATGACCAATTATGCAGGTTATAGAGGATGGTACCTCTGTCTCCAGTGCCCCGTCCCTCTTGGGATCTCCAACGAGTGGCTATCACTCAAACCCAAACCACATTCATTCATTAGCCTGTTAAGATGGGCATCAATTATTCATTAAGAAGGTGGCCAGTGGATTATATCTGTCAGCACTGGGCTGATTGTATCAAAGGTTGATTATGGCTTGGTTGATTTAGTATGCACCATTTTCTGTGTGATCAATCAAAAAATAATGAAATTTAAACAAAAACTTTGAAAAATATGAATTAAACATTTTGCTTTACTCATTACTCAACATTTTACATTGATTAATCTAGTTTTTCTGTGTATTAAAAACATTCACATCAGCACGATTACTTATTTTAATAATGCCTTGTTTATGTCAAAGTGCATAATACCATTAACTCACTAAGAGGGTATTGATCTTATTTTCTCAGCTTATTGTATGATAAGACATGGTGTCTTCTGGATTTATGAGTAAAATATGCTCACCACCTTTGCTTTATTCTTCCTGTCCCTGTCTAACAATCTTGTGCTCACCCCTTTTTATTCTTTTCTGTGGCACCATTCCCAAAAATTCACACTCACACCACTCTGTAAAATCATTTTATTAGAATGTTAAAAAGTCCTGTGGGGATTTCTTTTTGAGAAACTCTGCGAGAGGGGAACCATAAAATAGTCGTGCTAAACTGGAGGACTGACAAAACTTTGTCTGAGACTGCTGTATGAGCTAATATCTACTCATTGTTTCCAATGTGCAAATTCCACTGTAGACTTCAAGTGTTTATTGCATTGTGCATAATATATTTTAAAAAGTATAACATAACACAACATCAGTTGATTTTTTTTTTTTTTTTTTTGTTAACTTTTTATACTTAGGTCACAAAAATGTCAATGTGAATAATAAATTCCCTACTTTTTTCCAAAGTAGAGCATGCGAGCAGCAATAAAACACAAATAATTATAAAAACATATTATTATCTATCACTGAAATGCCTGGACCTGTTTTTTTTTTTTCCTTTGACCCACAGGATACCTTTTGAAAACACAACGGTGTAAAGTGACATTCAAGCAAACAGGTTGCAAGTGAGGCAATGTTTTAGCAAATACAGATGGAGTGTTTGGGAGATTAGCATCCTGTTGCAACACATAGCAGCACTCTTCACTCTCCAGCTTAATGTTTGCACGGCTTTTCAATGACAAATGTGACCTCCGACTTCAGAAAAGTAGCTTGACGCAGCAGATAGCATTCAGTGGAGCAGATATGACAAGCAAATATACACCATGTAAACAGTTTTTTTTCCTTTATCAAAGATCATTTCAGTTCACTTTTGATTTGTTTTACTTTATATACATATGTGTTGTCAAAATGTAAATGTATTTATACATTTAGAAATGTATACATTTCATATCGACATAGAAAACGTTTGTGTAATGTTGTTCTGAGTCTTAAATCGTACAGTATCACTGTACGTGCACACACTGCAGTAAAACTTTATGTGGTCAAAACACTCGATCGCTCCTCTTGACATATTTTGTCTCAAGCTTTCCATCGTTCACCAACCACTGTAAGTGTTAAAAACAATATCCACATGTCATGTTGTTGCACACTTTTGTCACCACTTCACGTGTAGAACATGTTCACTGACAAAAAAGAAAAAAGAAATCATGGGCGTGTCACTGTTTTCAGAGTCATAATGAAGGGTAAACATTGGGACGAGGTGACAGAGCGCAGGCCTTGAACTTGGCCCTCAGCTTTGAGCCAGAGCAGGCACTTAGAAATGATGCAATGACAGCTCTTGGAGATGGTGGGGAAATTATTTCTTGCTCAGTGTAAAGAAACTATTCATAACAGCTTTGCCTGAGAAAACATTAACAGTTTTTCATATGGATCAAAGTGGCCATCTGGTTAAATTCACATAGGCTATACCTTATTTATGCTCCTCCTTTACTACTCTCAGTGGATTAGCTTAATTTTCTATCTTCTTTTTTTTTTTTTTTTTGCTCAGGTTTGAACTGCACTTGCAGAGTGAGGCTCTCTCAAGAATGTGTCTAATTTAGTGGCTAAGAGGCAGATTTATACCTGTGCTAGTAATGGAGAAGGTTGCTCCCTCGAGAAGCCCAATGACTGTTTACGGGCGGGCCGACAATGCCTTAGCAGATGATGAAGCACCTGCCAGAGTTCCCCCATGTCTGTTCCATCCCTTTTTGTCTGTCTGCACACCTCCCTTCCTCTCGCTTTCTTTCTTCTTTCACTCTTCCTTCCTTTTCTCTTTCTTAGCCCTCTCTCCTTCCTCGCTCCTTCCTGTCTCCTGCCCTTTCTCTCGCTTTGTTTCTTTTCTCAGCAGAGCCACGTCTCGTTCACTTACCATGGAGTTGTGCGTTTTACAACCATTCCCACTGCTCCCCGAAGAGTGAACCCATCTACTTACTCTGTCTACTACTGACAATAAGAGAGTTTTTGTCTCAATGTCCCTCTACCATACCTTTCCTTTCACACACATACAGGACAGACAAATCGACAGCAACACACACACACACACACACACACACACACACACACACACACACACACACACACACACACACGCACACCGGCGAAACAGAACTGTGGTCAGGTTTTGTTTACGACAGGGGAAGGCAATATCGAGATTGTTTGAGAGTAGTGTCATCACGTGAAATGTATCGTTGTCAGGAGCATGTTTTATACTGTATGTCTGGGCCCTTGGCTGAAGCCATTTTGGGAACAGAAAATATCATATCATATGACCTCCTCTGGTGTAAAAGTAAACTATCAGCTGTAAATCCGATACACAACTACAGTAGTGTCTGTGAGGAGGAAAGGAAGTGAGCTCTCTACGGTGTAAAGTTCACTAGTGAAATACAAATCTGCTTTTTATGCATTACATTTTAAAATCACCCTCTGAAATATGTTTATTGATATGTTGATGTATGTTTAACTATGTTACCGGGGTGGGAAATGTTTGTCTCTTTCTGATATGCTTGCATTGGTGTAAGTTTTCTCTTTTAAAATTTGCTGGTTGAATTTGAACAGGCAGTGAATCGCTTGTAACCCCGCAGAATGGAGAATTATAAAGATACATATTGTTTTGTTAGTTGTTTTACTGCAACCTAATACAACAGTGAACATGACTTCTACCATTTCTTAGGCTTTTTAAATGTATTTTTTTTAAAGACACAAATATTTTCATTTTCCACACCTGGAAATAAAAAAAGGAAATTTAAATGTTCTGTATTTCAGCCTGCAAATAGTTTTATTTGACTGTTTTTTCCTGACAGGAAATACTTTTAATTAACTCAAAATTACAAAACACTCAAGGTTTTATAAATCTCCAGACACATTATTTATGCCACTTCTTCTGTCATTTGTGTATTAAACCACCAAGCATTTACCAAGTCTTGGTCACAGTGCTGTAATTTAAATTCTTATTTCTCTTAAATATTCATGCTGCATTATACTCAATGGGCTGTAACTCATTAATGTATGTGGTATGATTTTGCACCTGTAATTAAGTGTCAGTTTATAAACACACAAACACTAATAATACCCAGAGCTTTTCTTGGCGAACCCAGTGGTGGCAATAGCCCATCCATCAATGTCCCTAATGAGGCTCCATATAGACAAGTCAGTCGAGGCTTACTGGGCCGTTCAGTCTTATTTTTCATGCTCACTATGATAACCACCCAAATCCCCAGTAAGATGATATCAGCCAAGATAAGATGTATGTGTGTATGTGTGTGTGTGTGTGTGTGTCTTTGCATGAAAGCCTGCATTACTTAAAGCATCTTTATGTGTATGTGTGTGTGTCTATAAAAGGTCCTGTTCAAAGTTCCCATTAACCTCACTGTCATTTTAGTGTTGGTGACGTTAATCAAAACCAACACCATTAAGTGTGAGGTGGTTAATATGGCTACTGTTTTCAATGTCGTCATTAATAATATGATGCAGAGAGGCCGACTTGAGGAGCTAATGAGGTGTCACAGGTCATTTAGACCAATCAGAAGCCACCACAGGACATTAGCCAAACAAAGGCCTTGGCACTGCTACAGTGCAACTGGGACAGCACAGCTTGTAAGGGAGATCGCCGTTACAGCAACAATAACATTTATTAAGCTAGGACAAGTTGAGATGAAAACAAAGAGATCCTTCTCCTCACTTTGTAGAGATTGTGTTTATTTACGGTCTCAGCAAACCCAACATCCTCCACTGAAGTTCTCGCGCTGCTAATCCTCTTCCTGTTTATTTGAATTAAAGATTTCCGTCCATCTCACTTTCACCTTTTCTCTTAGGTCACAGAAGCAAACGGCACAGAATGTGGTCAAAAGGTTCAGCTGACGACTCGATCTACAGTTTCAGAAGCTGGGACCCCTGCGCTGTAGGACAGATTTCATGGTTTTGATTGTCACCTCCGTGGGACTGACACAAGGTAGTGGTCTCAGTCTAGGATGCTGTAAATGCAACATTTATGGTATGACTGGGAGTATTGATGACACATTAGAGGGACTCACAGCTGCATACAGTATATCTGGTTCGAACCTGGGTGAGTTCTAACCCGAGTAAAGGAAGATTAGGAATCCTTATATGAAACTACGGTCAACATGAACATCAGCACTACAGTAACGGCTGCTAAGTATAAGGTTATTTTCATTAGCGTTTAATTAATTTTGATTTGTGTTGAAGGCTCTTACTTTACTCTGCTAAGCAAATGGCTGAGCACAGGCTGACCTTTACAGGCAAAAGTACCTAGACAAGACAACAAGTCGCGTTATAAAAAATATAAATATTTTATAACAGTTTGAAGACTTTGAGATGTTTCTAGGTGTTCACGTCCACCCGGTGATTACTGTGCATTATTGTAACAATAAGGCACGGCCACTCTTGAAATACTTTTAGACTGCCTGATATTTTTTTTTCTGTATGTGTCAGTATAAAGGCAGCAGCAGTGTGTCAGCGGGTAATGACAGAGGAAGTGACGTCTGACAGCTATGGCCTGCCACTGCAGTTGGTTCTCTAAGAGCAGAAAGGAGGTGGCCACATCTCGACGCTAATGGAGGAGGAGAAAATGGCCGTGTCAGTCCTGTCAACTTATTATGTTTTAAACCTAGACAGTTGTTGTTGCTCTTCCAGGCCCATAATTTTATGCCATTAAAAGTGCCAAGGGGGAAGGAGTGAGGGAAGAAGGAAAGGAGGGAGGTGGGCTCTGAAGTGAAGTAGGGTTTTTCTACCTCTTGTTCCCTTCATGCATGATTCCCTGCCACTTTTGTGCTGGAAACTTTTGGCATTTCTTGAAAACATAAAGACTAGTTGGGGCTTTAAAGTGATCATAAAGTCAATCATGTTGGCTTGAATTACCCAGCAATCTCTGTCAGTTAGTCCCTTCTCAGCTACAGCATGAAATGTGTGTGGGAGTAGGGTGTAGATGTCTGTGTGTCTATGTGTGTGCACACGTGTGTGGTCCTCCGTGTACATTAATGTGCATACTGTAAGTGTGTTGGAGAAGACTTTCATCCTTGCATCCAATAAAAATGCTGACATATGTGTCACATGAAAGAAATTAGTCACAAATGCAAATATGTAAAAGAATAGAAAACAAAACATTTTTAGAAGAAACTATGTGTTGGGAATATTTAAAACAGCAGAGATTTAGGACAACTCTTGGGGCGAAATAATAACACCCTGCAGGTCAGAGCCACTTTGACAGTTCTTTGTGAATTGCTACTAATCGAAAAATGTTGCTGAGAATTAGTGTCACTTGTTCTGATTTGTATGCATGACGGCATTATTTTTTTTTTTTTCATCTCAAAGAATACTAGACCCCACAAGGTCCTTACATTATGGGCAAACATTTGCAATTATGATGAACTCCAACAGCTTATCTCAAAAGGAACAGGTTCTTACTGATGGACAAGAAGACATTTTAATGAAATAAACTGCTTTGAGCTGATGAAATAAAGATTGCTCCACCTCAGGGCACATTCAAATTAAATTATCAAGATGACTGCATGCATGCTGCTCCCATTAACTCAGGTATGGTAACGGCCTCATCACACTGCACTTGGTTTATACTGTATGGAATTGTGAAGCAGCTATGGTGTCAGCGACGCTTCCTAGCAGTTTTTTGTCTTCTGTTCTACGTCTCAGCTCTCTCCCATAAAGGCCTCACAGATTTTCTTTTAGTCCATTCAGAGGATGAACTAATGTAGAAACCATGTGTTGTCCCTAAAGGCTGAGCGAGTAGACACTGCATTGCGTACGGTTTTATGCCTGCAGATAAACACGGGCCCGAAGGCTTGTCAGAAGCCTGTGGAAAGAGCCCAGAGTCCTATGCCTTAAAACAATGTTGGTGTTGGGGTGAGAGGAACTGTGACTGGCAATGGGAAACACCTGTGCTGGGGTGAGCAGCCGGGCATGCTGGAGGAGGTGGGGGGTTACCACTGTTAGGAGAGGAAGGGAATGCAACAGGGAGGTATAAAGCCAGTCGGAAAGACCACTACATCCTCGCCATTTGCTTCTGAGAAGTGGAGGTCTAAGGAAATTAGTTACAGTAATGTCTTGCTTGTTGCCGCTTAAATTGTTACACACATATGCTGGCAGCGAGCCTGAGGCTCAACCTGAAAGACCGCAAGTGTACAGGCATGTATAGACACATTAGCTGAGACCATCAGAATTATAGCTCTGGATATGGGGGAGAAAACACAGTGGAAAACAGAATTCAGACTTATGACTTCAATATTCAGCTACGTTTCCCAGCGGTATTTTTCTGCTGATATTATCTGCCCTCAGAAATTTTCTGATGTGAGAAATTTAAACAAAGGCATTCTTTTCTGGTCCCGTAATATTTGAGTGAAGATTTGACTCTGCTGTGTATATGTGTGTGTGTGTGTGTGTGTGTGTGTGTGTGTAAATGAAAAAATGTAGCTACACATTTCAGACATAACTAATGCCGCATAGAAAAAGAAAAAACGCTTTTGACTTACTTTTGAATTACTGTAGCCCTGTAGCAATCCTAATGGCTTCTTAAAGCACCTCTACAAACTGTATATACATTAGTAAATGTATTAATCAAAAACAAAATTAATTCATTTCATTTCTGCAACAAAAAGGGTGTAAACAGTTTTAAGGCAATGCATGCAGAGACACAAAGTGCATGCAGTATGACAATGTAAAATCTCAAATGAACCAAAAAACAACCCAGCAACATTTTCCTAGCCAAACATTTCACCCTGCTGTATATCCATACAGCATTTTCCTCAGCGGCCCGGCACACCGCCCCTTAAGTCAGGTTGATCATTCTATCTCCTGCCTCTCTATCCTGAGGTGCCTGCTGTCAATTTACCAGATGCCTCCTTTTAATTTCATACTTTCCACAGTGTAAGCATCCATCTTTGCTGTCTGTTGCAGCGTTAGAGGGTTCAGAGCTGTGCTGTGTGATACAGGCTGGTGTGCAGCCCGCAACTGACAGGGAGAAGGTGATTGTGATGGAGTAATGATTTCTTGAAAAAAAGGCAGTTTACTCAGCCCACAGTTTGCAGTGCTCGCTGTATATTTTATACATTCCCGTCTGCATTGAGTGGTTTCTTTTGTTTGTGGTGTTTGTTAAATGATGGTTAAATGCTAAATTCTGCCTGAATCCAAAGAGAAATGTTTAAGCCTAATATCTGTAATAGACAAAACACATCAACATTATATTTTGCAAGTTGTGACAACATATGCTTTTGTGACGTAATATACTTTATATACAACTAATTTTCAATCAGTAGTATAAAAACAGAAGCCATGTGGAATGCATAATATACAGTAATTTAATGAACATAATATCTCATTTTTAAAGTGACGTTTAGTATTTGAATAGTTTTACTGCAAGTGGTTGTATCTGACAGTCAAGCAGTATTGTAATCCCTTCTATTTTGATAAAAGAGAAATCAGATGTATTTCGAGAATCAAGGATGCAATCAGCAAATTAAATTCATGTTAAACTCAACTGACTCCACAGTGCTCCTTTTGACAAATCTGAAATTTGAAACTAAATAATTAGATTTGACACATAAAGTATCATTAAGTTTAATCTTAATTTAGGACTCCCAGGCGTTCTTACGACAGTCTTCTTCTCCTCGTCTCATCTTTCCTGATCTTTCTTTCTCTCTAACAAAATTAATTACTGTGTGTTTTATTTTATGAAGGTGTCAGGTTGAAATGATGAATGGCTTGTAATATCAAAAGATTAAAGGCACAATGCAATGAAGGACACGTCTGCTTACACTGTGGTAGTGCTTACATGCAGACACATGTACACACACACACACAACATGCACATGCAGTCTCTGGGGCCATGGATATCTGGTTTCATATTTGATATTAACTTACTGGGGGAGCGATTATGGCCACTATGTTATTACCAGTGGTAGAGGGGCATAATAGAAGTGAACTTTTCAAAAAGGTCCTTATAATTGCAGCCCGGGCTCTTCTTGATAAAATTCCATATTGATACGTACACCGGTCCCCTCATTACAGCTACAGATGGAAAAGAGCATTTCAGCGTTCTTTAATGAGCGCTGTACCAGTGAAGGTCATCTTAATGGCTTTCAACTTGCTGTTGGGAGCCAGAGGTAATATTCTAATGAGAAAGAGCCACTACACCACTCTAGTAATTCTGTAATTGCACCCATGGATGCCATTTTATTGTTGCCTGTGCTGTAGTATTGAAGTCCTTTGTTGTCATCGCTTGTCCTCTCTGGTCTGGTTTGGTGGTCCAACCAAAACTCAATGTGTCCATACACACGTGCACACACATACACACACAGGCGCACATTACCATATTTCAAATCCACTTCACACACCATCCTCTGTTTATTGGAAGCTACAGTTAATTCATTGCTTACTTATGGGTGGAGGGACATCAGAACCACCTAGCAAAAAGAATGAATATTAACCCCAGCACACTGCATCATGGCACAGCAAGGACAGCAGGAACATTTGTGTGCATTTGTGCATGTGTTGGCCTGTGTTTATTTATTTGTGCATCTGTTGATTTTGAGTTTGCCTGAGTGCATGTGTGTGTCCAGAAAGAGCCTGAGGCTATTTTTCTTCTGAATCTCTATTCCTTAGAATAACACAAACTTTTTGCACATGTATTTCTAAATGTATTTTCCAGAATTTTGTTGTTCCTACAAAGCATTTGACAACTTGCGAAAACTGTAAATACAGATTCATATTTATGATCTCGATAGCGCAATCCCCCAATTTAGCATTGCACTGCCATAACACTTTCAGGCTCATGATGGACAGCCTTTTTTTCCATGCTCAAACCTGCTGCATACATTGCCCACAATGCAACTTGACTGCTACTCAGATATTTGAGTGTGTTAAGTTAGTAATATGACTTCGAACCTCAGAAATCACAGTTTATACAATATAAGGAGCAGAGAGAAAGGTAGCCATTTGGTATATCTGATCCTGAATACCATTTCCTCTGCTGGGAAACTGTTTTCCTTGAGTCCAGTCCCTGAAAAACGGTTTCACCAAAGCATACTGACAAGACAAATGGACATGCAGACGGCACGTGGCGACCATCTGCGGTTGCTAGGTTGCCTTTCCTCCATAACACACTTCACATTAGCTTTACGCTCACAAGGTACACCATGAGTCAACCTGCAGTATCTTTTAGTTCAACAGTTACAAGTTACAGTCAATACTAAATCACTAGGTGACTTCTCATGTGTAAATAGATCTTGGTAATGGATTGATTTTTGCATTCTGCATTGGGAAACTCCAAATAATAATTTCCCTGCTCTAAAAAGTGGGTCTCTGAGAAGAAAATGAACTAAAACAGGCTTTGAGATTTCTCCCTCCCTCTTCCTCTCTGCAGTATTATTCACTCTTTGTAGGTCATGTCAGTTTAAACCGGATCCTCAAATATTTTCATCATGACTTCTATGCACATGGGACATGCTCAACCGCACCAGAGGTTAGAAGTCATGCGGCTTTTTCCCTTTTTGGGCACAAAAATAATTTTCAAAGTCACGAATCATCAACATTCGATTTCCCATTCCAAACAGTTTCAATTCAAGACAGTGATGAACAAGATGTAACCTAAACTTATAGTGTGAAACCTTAAGGGCATATACTCTTTGGGGAATTAAAATGAGCAATTTGTCAAACTTCATTCAAAGCACTGAAGTGTGTAAAAGTGTAGATGAATTTCAATCTGTCTCCTCTGTCTTTGACTGAAATGGGAGCGTGTAGAGGAGTGAACCTGCTCTATTCGATTCAGGCGGCTGTGTAAAAGTATGAGGGAGTTTTAAAGGTGATAAAAAAAAAGGCAAGGCAGTGAATATCATCTTCTAGATAAGACAGCCACCCTGCTTTCCACAGGCTACATCCCTTTTATTGCATCTGGCAGCGAATTAAGGCACGTGTAGGAAAAAAAAAAAGGACAATTGAAAATGAAACCCGGGGCTAAGACCGCATTCAGCCTGACTGCTTTCTTCCCTCAACACTGACATTAGACTTTGATTCTCACATGAGATCCTCTGATGATGATGATGAACCATAAAAAATGATATAGCTCAATAAAAGTACAAAAAGGCTCGAGTTCATAAAGAGGACCTGAGGGCCATGTTAGGTTTGGTCCGTGCCAATGCATTCCTTTTCCCTCTGCTGGCTTTTAGAGATGATTACCTTGGATATTTATGGATGAAACATTTTTTGATTTGAAAGAGTTACTGTGGCTGGATGTTTGTGTCTGCTGGGCCCTGAGAGACTGCAAGGGAGGGTTTGCTCTTGCCATTTTCTCCTAGATGTACGACCTATTATCTCTTAAAAACTGGGATAATATAGTAGAATTGACATCGTTGTCACTGTAAATAGTCTTGGTGTAAAATTACTGGTGACGGGATTGGAAAACCGACTGATATTGACACACTGACTGAAAGGACAAATTCAGGAGAGAGTTTCTTGGTCACCTTGGAAGTCTACATCGGATTCACTCAAAGTCCAAAATAGTCATATGCTTCTATATATCATAATAAGACCATGCCAATACATTAGGTTTTGTGTCAATACGGTGTGTAAAATCAACACCCTCCTCTCCTCTCCTCTCCTCTCCTCTCCTCTCCTCTCCTCTCCTCTCCTCTCCTCTCCTCTCCTCTCCTCTCCTCATTGATCCTTTTATCTTCTCCTCTCTACTAAAAGAGTGCAGACTGGAGAAGGCAGGCTCTAGTGAGCACCGGCTCCCTCCTCTTCAGGCAGCGTGTGATGTGACTTGAGCCGTGTGATCTCCATGAGAGAAAACCCTGATGCATACAGGAAATAATCAGGGCAACACAGGCAAGGTTCAGAGGAATGCAAATATTTTCAGAGTGCTTAAAAACAATACCACACACACGAGCACCGCCAAATACAGACCCCCTCTCACCCTTATACACACACACACACACACACACAGAGCCTCACATCATACACACATTTAACCACAATACATACCCACACGTACATCACACAACAGAGGAACCAAAAAACAACAGCCACCCCCCTGACAAAACTCTCCCCAAGTGCATTTGCATAAAACATTAAGCTTAACAAAATGATTACACCTGACAAGTTGAGTTGGAGGAAGAACATCGCCAGTGGCAGACGGTTACTTGCAGATCCTGCAATCATTCTCTCGTCAAGCAACTGTTTCATGGCTGCCTTTGTAGGCACTGTCATGCTGCTGCATCGTGATTAATCCTTCCCTTTTGTTTTTCCTTTCTCCCTTCCACCCCTCTCAGTCCCTCCCACAAATCCAATAAGTTGCCCTTAAATCAGGTTACCCTGCACCTTGCAGATAGGCGCATTGTGATGGATATGCCAAAATGCATGCCAGGCAGCATGTTTTTGTGCGGAAGCACTGTGAAATTGTACTGCTGTGATTCTGCATTATGGTGCTAAGTGTTTGTCTTGTAATGCAATTAAATGTGCATGTAAGCCGCCCCCACACTCCCCAAACTATTGTGTGCTGTATTTAATAATTTTATATACACTCTTTTGTGACATTGCCATTTAACCCGAGGTAAAATAGAATAATTTAGAGGAGTATTGAAAGAAAAACTTTAGAGTGTTTGCCATAGAGAACACAAGCTGGATCGTTTTAGAAAAAAAGATGACAATCAAAACATTAATATCCTTCTCACTCATATAAGCCCACTGAAAATTCCTAGCTCTGAATACTTTGCTGAAGGATAGCTTGCAGATAAAGAAAGAGAGAGATTATTGCCTCCTTTCATTTCTGCCCCCCTGGCAGCAGTAGGTATGGTAATATGGTTTTTGAATATTTGCAAGCATAAACTTAAGAAATGAGTGCTGATAAGGAGTGACAGCAACAGAGGCAGCAGAGATCTTCAGCATGACAGGCGATGTCAAAAACCCCGGTGACGCTGTCACTGTGACAAACTTTTCAAAAGAACAATGCACACACACACCATTATTGAAGTGAGCTGCTGCAAGCCTCTCTGACAGTGTTGTCCCAGCAGTTAAAAAATGGAAACATCACCTAATTATGCACGCCATATTTTTTTTTTCTCTGAATACTTAAGCCTACAAACTTTCAACGTATGTCAATATAGTTTGCAGAGCTCCTGGGTGCACAGGCACATTGGTAAAATGAAAGATATATGGGCTGGATTATTGCTGACTTAATTTCAGAAGATAATATTTAGAAACTGTTAATTAAAAAAATAATTAAACACATGTTTTTTACTTCAACCTCACTGCACTGAACTTGTGTTTGTCCTGAATCTGATATGAACGTTCACAATAACAAGTGTCAAGTTTTACTTGTCTTTTAATCTCAGCTGTAATTTTATTAGTAACTCCGCAGACCGTGTCATGTCTGTGAGAAGCCATGAGTATCCTTACTTTCAAAAAGAACCAGCTGGCCCATTGTTTAGGTTCTGCCAGCTGTGTCTATTTCCATAACCCATTTTCCTTTTGTTCTCCTACACCTCCCTATAAAAGTACAGAGGCAGGAAGACCGAATTGTATTTCACCATTTTCATGAACTCTTAGCCTAATGCTCAACACTTTACCATTGGGGTGGTTGTGAATGTGTGTGTGAGTGTGTGTGTGTGTGTGTGCGCACGTGTGAGTGACTGTGAGGAGGAAGGCAAAGTCTGTAATCACCTAATCCAAACATACACTCGGGGAATCTCATTACTGGACCTAACAGTTCCATTTGAACCTTATCTGGTTTCAATCAAGCGCCTCTCGTTTGGAGCAAGGCATAGAAACTTGATTCCTTTTGTCTAGAAGTCTCTGCTATCAGGGGTCTCCTGTTTGTCTTGTCTATCACTGCCTTTTGCAGCTAACGGTATTTTAAATTCACCATCAGCGGTGAGGAGAGTGACTTCAGAGTCAGTAAAAGCTGCTTCTCGTCATCCAGCTCGCAAGTAGCGGTGTATGACATCAGCGGGTTTGAATGTGCAGAATGGATGGCTGCCATAGGGAACTCCCGCTAACCCCACACCCTTCCACACTAACCTAAGTTCTTCCCCAGCCACCCACTCCCACAGCCCCCATGCACATGCAAACGGACATTAAAACGAAACCTGACCCCGGCCCTGGAATCTGTAAGGACGTGTTTTTTTTTTTTTTTTCTTTTTCTTCGAAACAGGGAATCCTGCAGCTTGCGTGGGTCTGAGTGCATGTGTGTGTTTTTCAATGTTAGGGTAGACATGGCGGGGTCAGAGAAAGGTGAGCAAGAAGCGACGTCAGCCACTGTCTCAGGAATCGGGAATCCCCAGATTAAAAAACTTCAGAAGGTTGAGAGTCAGAGATAATCACAGGATCTGGAATTCACAATAACAAACTGGTCATATATCTACCTGTCTCCGGCCTTCCTCCCTGAGATGGCCACAGGGTCAACCAAATGGCTGCATTCCATCAACAGCTCTTTTTTTCTTCTTACTGAGCTCCCAGTAAAGTGTCTGAAAGGACTCAATCTGCCCTGTAAAGCTAAAACTTTCTTTCTCTTGTTTTTCGGTCACCTACACACGCCACCATTTTTTCAGCCGATGTGCGTATTTGTTCTTTTTCTTCTTTTAAACTGAGATTCTTAGTAAATATGACAGTGTCACTTTATCATAATCTGCGTGTGGTTTTGAAAAGTGAGACCAAAGGGCTGGTTCTTGGACTCATGATTAATGTGGGATTTTGAGGTAGACTAAGACCCTGCCACTATAGCATCACGACCGTGACTCAAGCTAAGGGCTTGAGGCTGCAGTATAGGAGCTGAGGTTAGAGGTCTGGAGCTTTGTGGCTGGGGTTAGAGCGCTTCCTCTGAGACTTTAGTTGGAGCCACAGGCTCTGTGGCTGTAGTGATTTCTGGGTTGAATTAACAGTTGAGCAGGGGAGCAGTGACTAGTGTCTGGAGGGGGCTGTTGGGGTCTGATGGAGGGTCTAGTAGAGTAGGTATGATTTACATAGCTGTGAGAGAGACCAGGATCTAAGTCTGCCCAGACCCTTACCCCAGGGAACGGTGTTGAAGGAGGTGCTGTATTGTGATATATGTGTGATTTATGTTCCCCATGTACTCTTCCTTCCATTGCTTGACAACTTCATTATTTATTTCTGTTTGCTGTGATTATTTGCTTTAGCGCAGTTACAGATACTGTATATTGCGTAGACTTTGTGTAAACCTTGGGTTGGAGCCTAGAGATTTGACTGAGTGTCTGTCTTTTCTTCAGATCTGTTTTCTACAGAGGTTAGCCTTTGTTGTTGCCCGTGTACCCGTCTTGACACTGAGGATAATTTGTCCCTTCGCTTCCTCCTCTGGTTGCTCCACTCTCAGCAAGGGAAATTACCTTACAAAGAGGGCAAGGGTTGCCGATTGAAAGTAAGTTATTTCGTCAGTATAAAGTGTAGTAAATAGCCCGGGGTTAGGAGAAAATAATGATATACAGTCCTGTCCAGAGGGGGACTACAGCATGAGACACAATCAGACCCTTGCAGAAAACTTTCTGAAATGCTTTCAGAGGATGTATTTCATCATGTAAGATTACTACTGTGGGTAGCAGCACCACTGGATGGTTATATCCATATCCTGGTGCTGGAGTCTCTGGCATCGTGCACTAACATTCCTCGAGCATAGTGCGTGGAGTTTGGAACTGCAGGGTATATCTAAATTCAACTATTGATTAATGTTACAGAAGAAAACACAAAAACGCCCCTGCAAAGACATCACAGTCTGCAGTTAAACAGCAGACTTGTTTAATTCCTCTCTCACTGCTGCATTCAAATTATTTGCTTTCACAGTCGAAAATCGAAGGGTTGTAAAAATTGACTTCCTGTACAGCTGGAGAAAAATAAATTTCGGCGGTATTGACAGCAGCCAAACAGAAAAGCTATTGCCCAGCATTTAATTATTGAAGACATTGATCAACAAAGTGATTTATTTGCTGTGGTTCAGTTAAAAGGCCTAATTGAGTCACGGTGTCCCGTAAAAGGCTTTTATTTGTTCATTTGGTTTGGATCGGATTGCACGATAGCAGACAGTCGGAAAGTATGAACACTGTTTAGTTTTAATTAATGTGTTTAATGAAGCATACTGAAAGCAGTATTTATTTTAGGGATGATAACAAAAGAAGTAAAAATGACACGCTCGTTATTGATTGTAGACGCAGAGATAGGAAGCGAGACAAAGTGAGAGCTGCCTTCAGAAATATAATAGAAACAATTGTGCAGATGACATTTACAATCTCAATGCAAACACGGTGCCTCACGTGAACATGTAATCTAGGTATACACTCCACTTCAATAGTGGAGCGTGCACATGCTGCTGGTAACCCTGCTGCATACTGAATTCCATGCAGAATCAGCCATCACCAGAAAATCATTCACATCTGTCCCCCCAAATCTGGAAATCCATTTGTACAGTAGAGGGGGACCTCTAGGACTCCAGTTATTGAGCTGCAGTCCTTCACCTCTTCTTTGATTAGCCGCTCTTCTTCATATGCTCTCATCAATAAGAAATGCTCTCATCTAATAGACACTTGTGCTCCTCTCTATTGCCCTTGGTGCACCTGTGGGAGCTAAAGTGAGGTTTTCAACTATCACAGATCTTTATAGTATCTTTATAGCAGATTATACAAATTAGTGCTTTACGTAGACTGTGTGAAAGCATGCACATTTATGCCCTCTGCGAATATGGTCGATCAAATGTAATCCACCAAAACACAGCAATTAATTTACCCAGAAGGACTCTGAGTCATCCATACAACAGCAGCACGCTGTGTCTTTTTTATCAAACAAATGCCAACTTTTTTTATCGAGTTGCACACTATGCAGAGGAAATCAATAGAAATATCCGCGGTGCCAAACCACACATGTCCTTGTAAGTTTTCCATTAATAATGCGAGTCATATTTTCTGCAGATGCTTGGAAAATAGAAACAGTGATTTTAGGCTGACTACACCACCTTTCTTCATACTCACGCGCACATTAGCAAGATTAAAAAGTAAGGTGAAGGGAGGAGCAGGATGTATTCCTCAGATTATGTCTCTTAACTCAACAGCCAGTGAACGGGGTGATGATCTCACTTTAGACAGCAGTGGGAATGTCAGGATTAATGGCATTCCAAGGAGAAGGCTCCAGGTTGTGTCCCTGGCACAGTTTGAGACTAGAGGGAAGAGTCAGACAGCAAGACTGGAAGAAATTATGAGGAAAAAGACCAAAGGGAGAAAAAAATAGGAGAGAGAATTGAAAGAGAGAGGGGGGTGAAAGAAAAAACTAAAAGTGGATTGTTCATTTTCTGGATAGATAGATCAGATGGAATGAAACCATGCGTCAGAATGAAGGCAGCTGTGCTTTTGGCAAGGACTTGCTTTGCGCGCACAGGCACATGAGCGCACACATGCTTCTGATCCCCTCATTTACAGTATACATGTACACAAACACACACACACACACACATACACATACACATACACACGGATCTTCATGGGCAGGTGAGCATTTGCCTTGTGTGAGCTCTGTGCTGCAGGCCTGGAGGAGCTCAGTCACTGATTTCTCCTTCATTCTTCCTCTCCAGGGCTTTGGCCAATGGAGCAGTGTTTAGCAGACCCTCAAGGCATGGAGCCATCTAGGCAGCACTAAGTCCTGGAATTGCTACAGATTACCTGCTGTGTTTGCCAGATAGTGTTGTGTATCTGTGCTTGTGTGTGTGTCTTTGCGTGCACATTTTTATGTTTACTGGAGGTTTGCTGCAATTGATGTCATTATCAGATTACTTAAAAGTGCACACGGGCGGTTCACATCATGCACTTTATGGGTTACAGTTACTTATAGTAGATCTATATTTATATTTTAGATGTGCAGCTCATGTGGTCAGTTCACCTAAATTAAACTTGTAGTAGAACTACTTGTACTTGTAGTGGAACCAAACCATGCCTGTATCTGGAAAGACACTGTGTTGGTGAATATTCAATTGAGCAAGTAAAACCATCCAATAGCAATGTTCTTTTCTGTTTGGTGAACTTAACCTTGAAATGTACAATATATGAGGATTTATTAGAAAATTCCAATTGATGGACAAATATTGGCTTTGTCTTACATTTTATAAAACTGTGTGATTTTTATTAAATATTGCAGAGAGCAAAGCACCGTCGGCCGGCGCAAAAAGAAACTGTTATCCTTGGAAGTGTCTTTATTGTACTTAGTCACACACACATTTATCACGAGGTTATAAATCTTTGTGAGTGAAGGTTGTTAATGACTCTGAGAGACATTGGTGGAAATGCTCTGTCTACTCTGTTAGACGGGTTGTGATTCCAGTTGCAGAAGACAGAGCTGTGGCTGGGATAATACTTTACCTAACCCAGGACTCCCTCGGGTTCACTATAGTGGAGTGCTCTGCAGACTGGAGGCCCTGGCCACATGCTGGGCCTGTCTGCATCCAGCAGTTTATGGAGATGCTGCATATAGACTGACACTGACAGTTAAATATCTGATAGCTGCCTCTGTTACCTTCCTGTCTGAGAGTCTAGCTATCTCTGCCTTGTTTTGTTTAATATTTCCTCTATGCCCCTTACCCTCTTCCCTTCTTACTCTCTATTTCTGTGTCTTTCTGAGTAAAGTGCATCTTTAGACTCTGGTATATTTCCTGGGTCTGCAGGATTTTAGTCAGGAAACTGTGGTGTGCAGAAATATAAATACGTGGCAGAGTTGTTTAATATTTCCTTTCCTCTGTACATGTGGACATCAGGGAAATATCTATCTCCTGGGATTCTGACCCTATAGGAACTATCTATATTCTAGGCGGAACTCAGACAATGACATTTGGACAGGGGCAGGGGGCTATTTGTAGTCCTGGGTAACTTCCAAGGCTTCAGCCACAACCTTTCAAGGTTTCAGACTTCAGTCCATTTTTAGTGATGAGCGCAGTGAAAATAAGCATCACCAGCAGTTTGTCTTTTTACAGCCTTGCATCATTTCCTGCCTCCCCCTCACTTTTGATCATACTCTCTCCCATTCTGCTTGAACGCACACACACTCATTCGCAAACCAACTTGCACCATCCTCCGACTCCTCTGTCTTTCCTCTGTCCTTCTAGCTCTAATGAGTCTTTCAGCTGAACGATGATAGACTTGTATTTATTCTTCAGGCCGATAATTTTAGGGAGTCTATCTCCACTCTGTGCCTGGGGCCCGTGCCAGGGACAGAGGAGCGCCAGCCCCAGGCAGAAAGAGGAATGGGGAAATTGTTTTTCAGCATTCACATCCTCCCTGACCAATTTGTCTTTACAGTAAATGTACACACTATACATAAGTATTACTTCATTCTCCCGTAGGCATTGTCACTACTTGACTTTATTCCAGAATAATTTATCCTCAACATATAGTTATGCACACACACGCACGGCTAATCCTGTTAGCACATAACACATTGACAATAGGGAAACTCCAAGCAAAAGCCTGAGGCTACCACTTCCTACCTTCTAGCTCTGTAAACAAGGAAGAAACTGACAAAAAAAAAAAAAAAAGACAACATCATATAAATGTTTCTGCTTGTCGTGGAGTCAGGTTCAAGTACCTCAGCAGTTGTTTGCTTTTGCATAAAAAAACCTTCAAAGTTATCAGCAAGTGGCTGTGTGTTATGTGAGACACCCACAGCATGATGGAGAGCGGTGGGCTGGTGGAGACAGAGCAGCGCTGTGAGATAAATCTAACATGCTGCACATGAGCTCATTAATTCAACATTTCGATCCACGTGGATGAGACAGGGAGGGCCTATCCAAACACTGTCCCTCCGCAGCGGGGCTCTGAGCACTCTGGAACACGCTCTATGTACTGTAGGCCTGTGTTTGGGCTTGTGCCATATAACACTTTGACCCAGTGAGAGAAGATTGTTGAGACTTGTATCCAAGAAGGCAAACAGTGAACTATTGTAAGTCGCAGCTCAGCAGGGTTTAATTTTTGGTGGGGTTTATCATTTTCTCAACTTACTGACACATGTGATTGGTAGTCTCCCTAAAACATTATTGGGGTTTCCTGTATGACCTCCTTTCATTATTTAACTTGATATATTATAAAACACACTCATTTTTTATCCGTCGATAAAATGCAATGATAGAATATAATTACAACAAAAATGCAATGCATCCATCTTTGGAGAGAAATTTAGTCTGAACTACACAGAGTTCTGTTTGCATAACTTTCAATAACCCATAGCATACACTGTGTATTTTTCAGCTCAAGCGTTTGGCAGAAAACTTTTTTTTAACTGCTTGGAAAATATGGTTGAAATACCTTTTCAGTGATTGAAAAGAAAACCTTTCTCAGCCTACTGCTCCCCGGCCTTGTTGTCTTTTGCACACACGCCCATACCTTTAACTCAGTACTTTAGATTCCACCATTTCTCCCAAACATCCCCTCGGTGTTGACATTAGATCTATAGGATCAGTGTCTCCCTGGGGAAGTTGGTCTTTGGGGAGGGGTAGCACACTTCCCCGGATGCCTGGATTTGTGCTGGAACATGCAGGACGAATCAGAACACCTGTGTTCGTTTGGACATAGCTCTGCACATCACACGACCTCTCTAAGGCGGGATAAAGAGTAGAGGGGTGCATAATAGGGGCACATAGATGTCCAGAGATCATTCTAGCCAATCAGCACCTCTTCTCATTGACCCTTTGTCAACCAAGGAAGCGGCTCATCCATCTCTGCCTTCATTGTGAAGATGACATCAATCAGTCTTTAAACCAGCAGTTCATTTAAACATTGTCTTCATGTGCAAATATTTTAAAGAACATTTTTAAAAAGGTTAACTATGCTCATGTTCATGGAAGGGGAGCAGGCTCAGCGTCATAGCCTAGGTATCTTCATGATCATGTGTCAAGTCACCACGCCCAACAATATCAGCCGCACTGCTCTTGCATCAGAGAGATACGACATGCTGTTGCGATTGTGCAGGTCTGGGAAATATTATTTTTATACAAAAGCTTGCAAATGCTCCAAAGTAGTGCCACATTGTCCCCAAAAAGGGAGCTTAATGTGGAACAGGAGGGCAGGACTGTGCTAATGTCAAGCGCATTAACCTCAGTCATTTTAGGAGTAGATGAGAGGCAGAAGATGAATATATCTTCTTAGTTGTTACTCTAATATGATTGGGGTTGCAATTCTGAGTAAACTGTTGCTCATAAACTTAAAATAAAATATTCTAGAACTGCAAATGTCTCACCTTTTATAGGGCCAAACAACCGTTAAACATGACAAAGGTGATTACTGATAATAAAAAGAATAAAAATATGAATGTGTCTAAAAATAAATTTATTCCAACTTTTTGTGCAACAGTGTACTTACCTGTATGTATTCTCTGGTCAGGACAACTAGTGTGTTTGTGTCAAATAGAATCATTGGCCTTGTATAATTAGATTTTCCTTTCCATATTATTAATTGTTGCTTTTGTTCTAAGAAATCCAAACCTACAGTACCAGCAAATCAGAATATGTTACTTCTAAAAGAATTCACTGTACATCACCTTCAAAATGAGCTTTTATGAATTTCAATTGCATTAAACACTGTCAGCCACTCAAAGCCTTTAAAATCATTTTGCCCACTAGACATGATGTGTAGGTGTCCACTGCCTTGTTCATCCCCCACAGTGGATGACAGGTAAATGACCTCTGAAAGAGCAAATACTGTCACTCTACTGTCATAAATGCCCCTGTATAGCAAGACGCAACATGCATATTTATGATGTCGCATAAACACTGCCCTTACGTCACACCAGCAGGCAAGTGTGTTCCTCACCATGCCACTCATCTCCCACCCTCCGGATCCCCAATGGCACAGATCACCAAATGAAGAGACGTCAAAGAGTATGCCAGCCTTTGTCAAAGTCTACGTGGTGAATTCCATCAAGGGCCAAATCAGAAAAACTACCCTTTAATCTGCCCGTGGGGGAATTATTCCCAAACACTCAGCAGTAGGAGTGTGGCCATTTCATCCTGTTTTGATTTGGAAGCATCAGATAGGATCTAAAGTGCATGTTGAGGCAGTGGGGCCTGCTGCTGTGAGGTATCAGTCATCCTAACCTGTCAGAGGTGAAGAACTTTTAGAAACTCTGATAATTAGAGGATGCTGAGCCCAGACATGTCAATGACTGACGTACTTCCAAAGTATTAATCCAGGATTAATGGCGGGAGGCAAGACCAGGGTATCAGCCCTGTGAGTGCTCAACCTCATCTCAACAACAAGTCTTTCGAGGGCTCTTATATTCTAGCAGTTATATTTTTGTTTGAATATAAGCCACAATGATTAGCTCTCTTCAGTGTTACATTGTGTTTTGGGGCTGTTATTTGCTCTTATGTTCATACTTCTGCCAGTGAGGAGTTGTTAATAACTAGGGATAAATTCTAGGATAAGTCTAAACAATTGGCCACAACTGGTGTGAAATCCTTTTTGGTCCCCTGTGAGGTGCTCCGACCACTCCACCACACCTCGGCCCATCTTTCCTCTCAGTGGGGTGCCCTTACGACACCTCCGGTTTCCCCTGGCAAAGCAGCCAGACTTCCTGTATGTCTCAGCCGTGAGATATTGGATACAGAATGTGCCGTCGTTGGCAGAGAGAAAGTCCATTTTAAAAAGCTGCAATAAATTTGAACAGACATCTACTGTAGCTGTTAATGGGTTTATGTCCGTTTTGTTTTCCTCTTGGCTACTGTAGTTAGTCTGACTTTACACTCTATGTATCTGTTGTCATTGTGTCTCTTTCAAAGTGCTGTGAAGTTAGTGCATTTAAAGAGGTTAAAATACTGTAGACTGACACGTAAATGCTCAAACACACACACATAGACACATTTGCTAAAGTTCAACCAAATTAAAAGTGTGTTCAAAGCTAGTTTTATGGAAGCAAATGCTCTCTGACTTACGCCCATCCTAAACGCCGCTGTCCTACCTTGAACGCTGGGTGAAACTCATTTAGCCCCCTCGCACAGGTCAGCTAATAACGGAGACATTTGTGAAAGATGCTTCCCGAAAATTAATGTATTGAAAAATGTGTTTCCTCACTCCCTCACATTTCGCATAACCTCTGCTGTTAATGGCCCTCTCCTAGCAGACAAATCCTGGACAACAGAGCAAACTGGAGTGAGGATCCACCTGCACTGGTGTAAAGGAACAGACAGTCTAGTCAGAAAGTTTTGTGATAAAGATACGGCCTTGCCAGCATCCGATGCAGCTGGCTGAAACTTCTCAAGGTCCACACTGAGAAAGTGAGACCCTGAGGGCAGAAAGTAACCGATATTTTATACTTTACTCCTTCTCGATAATGGTTGACGTCAACCACAAACCTCAAACTCAATCCCTGTAGACAACTGTGTGGGTCAATTTGTCAGTAGTGTCGACTTTTACACACCACAATGTCAGATGTGATGCAAGAACGGAAAACACAGATGATAATATATCTCAAAACGTATTCCTGATGTAAATGAAACAGCCACGCAGAACTCATTGTACCACTTCTTTCAAAGTACAGCCATGGCGGAAGGGTATTTATCCTTGTAGGTGTGAGTTGACTGACAGGTGCTTTGGAATGTTGCGTGAAGCTGTTTCACAGTTCAGTGTCAAGGTTATGGTGCATCACACAAATCTGCACTAATCATAGCCCCTAGTAAGCTCCACCTGACACCGAGAAACTCCACTGCCGATGAATTGTTGACATGTTTTCTGAAACCAGCATGCCCAGCACATTTTTTTTTCTCTCTCTTAAGCCTATTCACAGTAATGGGGAGTGCTGAAAGGATTTTGATTGTCTGCTAAAGTATTTAATGCACAGCAAATATTTTAGACGCTGCTCATGGCGCGGAAACAATACATACAGTTTCCAGCATTCTTGGTTAATCAAGCAGAACAAAACAAACCAAGCACGTGGGAAGTAGGGAGAAAAAAAATGTTGGCCTTCTGGGTGACCCGATTCTGTAGAAATTGCTGCCATTATTCACAATGTTGTCTTTATAAATACACTGTGACTTTTAAACATATAAATATTCACCTTATTCTACCAGGCTTGAAATAAATGAATGATAAGATCACAATAGGAGTCTTTCTTCAAAAAAAAAAAAAAATTTAATAGCATTACTCTGAAATGAACTGCGTGGCTCTGCCCTGCGGTGTTTAAAAGGATTACTGGAAAAATACAATATCTTCTTTGTCAGCACTTAAGGTCTATATAGTCGTGCCTCAGGATATCCCTTTCCCGAAAGGAAGGATTGCCCCTTTTTTGTTTTTTTTTTTTTGTTTTTTTTTTTCAACTTTCATGCTGCTCATCATATTAACACCATAGTGGTAATATTTTTCAGCACTTCAGCCTTTGCTTTCTTTCTTAAGACAAAATATTAATGGACATTCTGAGTTTTCTGATCAAGGAGTAATAAAAGTAAAAAGAATATAAAATGACTTCTGATTTTTAGTCTAGCACAGATTTCAAATATTTGCTCTGAGGACCTCTATGATGTTGACTTCTCTTCTGGCCCAGTCATAGATTTCAACGGGATTGTTCGTGTAGGTTGCACTATCCTCCTGTATCATCTAACACCCAAGGCCCTTCATACACCCTTCCTCCCTGTCCCCTTCCAGATGTTACTTTTTGATTTCCTCTCCATCTGCCATTCTCTGTCTCTCTGACAAAATCAATAGCGAGTCCATTTGCTATATCATACTGTAGCGCCTTCCCAAACTCCGGATAGTAATGATGCGATGATAACCTTGGGGTGAAACGCATAGGGGAGAATTTTACACTGATCAATACAGCTGGTGTACAGTATGACAAGCTTTTTATGAGGATGCGGGATCCTTTTGCTGCCTGACTTTTCATATTTTTGATACCTGAACAATTACATGTTTAAGACTAATTCTCCGCTCCGCTTCTCTAGTATTGGCACCTTCATGCATAAACTAATTGTGCATCCTGTTGGTGATTTCTGTCCATCACCAGTGGCTGGTTTAGGGTCAGTTTATGATTCATAGACTTGAATTTTCTCTCTGTCCCTGGACAGTAGTGGTGATATGAGCCACCATGACATCACTCCATTAATGTGCTCCTCCGCCAGAGAGTGACTCTTCCTTGGGGGAGATTTGTGCAAGGTTCTTTTGCATTATGGGCTCCTCTAGCAAGCCCCACTTAAAGCCAGCCTTCTGCTTCCTAAACATGGATTTAATATCCTCATTAATGATATATGACAGGAGAGATCAATGCAACTGCAAGTTAGAGCCCCGGATCTATGTATGTGTGTGTCTACACACATTTTATATGTATTCTTGTGTGTCTGTGCATGTGTGTTTGCGCATATGTGTTACTGCACCACTCAATGCACTGCCTTTAATGGGTACATGCTGTTGAACATCATAGAGACTGGATTGCCTCTGGATGCATTACACCTCATGGAAAAGAGCCTGGGAATAGCAGGGTGGGATGCCGTTGGAGGTCACAGTAGCTAATTCCACTGGTTATACAGAGAACTGGTTGGTTGGTTTATCATGTAGGTCACATCTGATTCTTGCTGTCTTATTTACTGGTGCAACGTATTTATGGAAAATTAGAGCAAACATTCGCTGGATATTAGCAGCAGGACACATTGTCCTGTATATTGCATACAATGTAGTATAATTTAAATACTGTATATGTAATGAATCTAAAAAGGCAGGAAAAGAAAGTTCAATCCTGACCCCCAGTTTGTCACCAAACGTGGAGATGCGTGTTTTTTACCAATGTGGCTGCTAATCTTTAGTCTACGTTTGGTTCAACATGTACAGTACAGCATAGCACCATCTATCTATTGTACTCTGTTTGCAATAGGATATATCATTTAGAAATATTGCTAGTATATATCCCTACATGTCTATTCCAGCTCTCTATAGAATATACAGTTCACTGTGGTGGCATACAGCCAGATACAGCCAAATAATATTCAACACTGGGATTGAATTTCTGTTTACAGAGCATCAAGGTTAAAGCCCAAGTTTTAAAAGGTAAAACTGAAGCACCATCTACTTGACCCTGTGACACCCTGTTTGAAGGGATCGGCTATTGGTTGAGGTGATAGCATGTAATAAAGTCCCAAGATCAAAGTTTGGATTTGATTTCCAGCCTGCTTGGCAGGGTGAACAGAGTCCAACAAGCCCATCCAACAGCCATGGCAACCATTCAGCGCTTTATTTTCTTATTAGATTGCTCTCCCAGAATTCCATTTTTATCCACATATAGTAGATCTGGCCAGTGAATCACCATTAAAGGGCCCATCAAGCTGTCAGGCCATCCAGAGTGCAGGTGCAGCGGCCCCACACCACTGTAAACAAGTAGCGCAGATCTCTGAATAATGGAAGCCCAGACTGTTTTATGTTGTTCAAGGGGACTTAAAGAGATTCATCTCCTGCTGCTTTTCACCAAGTTTGCTTCACAACTCCAGACTGAGCTGTTCAACGTTACAGTCTCTTATGAGAAGGGTGGTGGTGGTGGTGGTGGTGGAGAGGAGGCAGGGGAGGCTGCGGAGAAGAAAGGTTAGATGTGTAGGAGAGAGGAGGGGGGCTGGGGAAGAAATGGAAATCTTTCCTTACATTCTCAGACAATCACAACCTGTGAGGCTGTGCCAGAAAGCTTTGTTTCTGGAAAGGAGTCTAAATGGAGCATTTTATGCCTGGCTGAGCACTGACACTAAAAAGCTGAGACTTCTTCATATCTGACAGATTTTCTTTCATTACCTTTTCTCCATAATTTCTTCAGTAGTTAGAGGGGCTGCAGTTCTTTGTAGAGCAGCAAAATGTCTGACTTAACCATTTGAGACACTAGACAATTGCCCACTAGTCCTTGTTCCCCCGCAAGGTCAGAGAGAGAGAATGGAAGAGCCCAGGAAAAACAAATGCAGACCATAGTGTAGTTGTCACATGCTCCACTAACACATGTGGAGTCTGGCTTCTCTTTTATTCCCAAATAAAATATCTCTGAAGAAGTGCTCACCCATAAATGTGTCCTGCATAAACTGAGGTAAGAGGGTGTTTTTCATGATTTGAGAAAATGGTCGTCAGAGTTTATCTTATGTCATTGAGTTTGAGTGACATCACCCCTCCATTAGATTATTACACACGTATGGCACTTAAAAAATGGTCTAAAAGATTTTTTCTTTTCTGAAAGTTTTTTTTTTTCAAAGCCCGACATAAAAGTACATGCTTACTTGTAGGAGAAAAATAATAGAAAGTGTTAGTTATCATATTGCGTTTCAGTTTCAGCTGCATAAAAAAGATCTGAGAAAACCTTACCACTACTCCCCAGTTGGAAAATGAGAGCTAGCAAATGTGTGCTAGATATAACTCTGTGGGGTACTTAGCACCTTGGTGCCCTGTCTTTCTGTGTGTCTGGTTGTCATTAGAGGTGATGGGCAACAATTCAGCAGGTGGGGATAAGCGCCTCAGGTTCGCTGACAGTTTCGTGAAACTGTAAAAGATATTATCCAAGGGGAATAAAAACAGCACTCAGCAGATCTGACAGAGACAGACAAGTTAAAACAGATGATGCACGTCTTGGTGTCTGCACTATTGTTTTAGTGTCTTACTACACATGCAGCTGTAAAGAACCCCGGGTCGCCACATCTGGCCGGGCTTACCTTGAGGCTGAAGGCTGGGGCCTGGGGGGACAGAAAGTGGAGACTAAAGGAGACCTGTCAGAACAGAACAGAACAGACCAAACAAAGAGTCGCCGGCTACCGAGAGGCTAAACGCCAAGAGGACCCGAGACATGGTTTCTGCTTCTGTTTTGTCCCCACCAGCCCTTCAAAATGACACCTCACAGCAAAGTGCATGGTGTTTATTTCATTGTTTACAATATGTGGCTTGCTCCTGTTCACAGTAGCAAAGGGTACTGATGTCTGAGATACCCAGAGATGAGCACACAACATGCACAGCTTGCACCGTTAAAGATGATGTAATTTTTTGACACGTGTAACAGTAACTTCTGCTGCTTCTCTGAGATAAGACTCATTTAAATACATGTCAAAGTTAACATTGTCTGACACATTGCTTTAAATTGGAGCTGAAACTAATAACCTGCAACAGGATAATAATATTCAAATGTACTCTGAATATCTGAGTATCTGCATAAACACACACAACTGTGGTTCTAACAATAGTAATAAACATGAACATGAACCTGATTTTCCTCTTCACTTTATAGAGGCTTGTGGCCTCCAGTTGCTGTGGGCTTTAAAGGAGAAGAGGCCCAGGCCACAGAGGGCACAGGGCAACACAGGGTGACTGAAGGACACAGTGTGGGGTCACACTGGGGCTCTTCCTGCTCTGCATGTTGCATGCCCCAGTGCTCTGGAGGCCAGAGCCTGATTACTGCTCTGGGATCCAGCCGCAGAGCGTTTTCATTAGGGAAAGGGCCAAGATCATCCAGGAAGGTTCCGGCCCATTAATACGTTTGAAACGGCGAATGAAAGGGGGGGGGGGGGGGGGGGAGCGGTCGGTGGGGGTTGAAAGGGGGGCTGTGGGTTATTTTGAAAGGGGAGAACCCTGTGGAACGACCATGAGAGCCTTAGTGAATAAATACCCTGTGGATCATCTTAACCTCATTCTACTTTTTTCCCCTCTCCTCTCCCTAAGATCTGCAGCCAATTTTCCTGCAATTTAGGATAAATTGTTTGTGAAATCCATGTCGATCCTTCCACTGGGAATCCATTCACAAGAGATAGAGGAAGGACTACTTGGCTGGATGTCTAACTGCAAGGAGAAAGGAACAACGTAGGGAGAATCTGGTTAATGACATCATCTGTGTCCTCTTTTCAGACTTATGCTTTTCATACACACAATCATAATATGCCATGGAAACAGATATTGCATTCACACTTTAAGTAGCTTGGAGTGATCAAAGTAAGTTTGTTCATGTGATACCATACAGTATGACACCAACAGATGTTTGAACAAAAACCGTAATACTCTTGATATGTGTTTTAAGTTTGCAGTGAAGGGTCAATACACGCTTACGAATACGGGAGCAGAATTTCCCAGGGTTTGAATTACTTAACTTGTTCCCTGCTCAAACCTTCATCTGCCTGTACTGAAAAACACAAGAAAGCAGGTTCAGCATCTTCCATCTCTTTGGTAAATATGATATTTCCCCAGCTAGTAGTTTCACCACTGTAGGTGTTTATTACCAATAACCATATCAAGCCTTCACTGGTGGAGGAAAAGAAATCTCCTCAGGTCAGTTTCCAAACTAGTTAATATTTTATCTTGCATGGTGGTGTAATGACTGCTATTGATTTGTCATCATCTCTTATTAATGCAGTCTGGTGCCACAGCAAAATGCTAATCATATATTATGCCTCTCTACATTTTTCATGTTAACTTCTTCAATTACTGTAACTAAAAGTCTCAATTCAAGGTCTTTGAAACCCTACGGCAGGCTTTCACAAGTCTGCCGTGATGCCTCTCCCAGCTGGGTGTTTTATGTGAGTTGTTTCAGACTGTAAATAAAATCGTAACAGCTCTCAACAGCCAGAGAAATTGCAGCCTGTATCTCTGCGCATATCAGATCGTTTAATGTCTTAAGATAAACAATGGAGACGAAATATGACCTTGGATGCTCCCCTGGCCCAGCATACACCTCAGACAGTGACCCTGCCAATAACACAAAAGCTAGACCGAGCCCGCCAAGCCAGCGCAAAGTGAGCTGTTAAAGACTGACGTGTGTTTTGTCATTGAAGCACGACAGGGAAGAGGCTGATGGTAAGCACTGAGCAGTGCTCAGGGAGCAGCAGGGGTAAAAGGCTCTGCGACTTGGCAGCAAGGATCGCAGTCTGTGCCAGCACAGCTGTCCAGCAGGCGTCTCATTCAGCGCTGCTCCCAACATGAAAGTGACGACCGATCTATCACTACAGCAGCCGGGCACACAAGGACACAAAGGTGTAAACCCAGCTCGCACAGGAGAAGGGCTCAGCAGTGTGCTGACAGAGTGCAAGAGCTTTACACATCATCATCTGTCCTTGTAGACTTGTGTGCGCTAAAGTGATTTAATTGGCTTATTTAGATATCTCCATTATATTCATGGGTCAGTTTTGTAATTGAACCGTGATCTTTGGAAGGGTTTCTGATGGGAAGAATGAATTCCCAACTGCAAATTCACTGTTTCCTCTCCATACAACGTTCTCCTTGTTTACTCGGGCCATTCACAGCACCCGAGTGGTGCCATCTAATAAAAGATGAGCACAAGGTAAAACTCGAATCGCTCAAAGTTTCGAAGTATGTAATTCAGTCATCTGTTAATAACTCGCGGGGCGCCAGGCCTGTGGAATCTCTTTTGTAGGGATGACAATGGTGAGAGAGGCGATTTTACGAGCAGGCGTTTTCTCTCCTGTGCCAGGTTTTCGTTTACGCTTTTATTATATCTCTACTATTTTATCTGATGCCTACATTCTGAGTCCAATCCCCCCGGTTGGGTTTTAATCTCCTGACACACTCGGCTCACTCGTCTTGCTGTCCTCTGCCACACGGGGAATTTGAGAGGGCTTGTATTACAGCGCATGAATCAAGGCAAAATGAAATGCACTCCAGATGCTTTTAGATGGTTTTAATTTATGCCAGTAGCCTGTGGAAACAAAAAAAAAATGCATTAAATGTAATCTGATCACTTTATTTGATCCCGTCTTATGAGCGATCAGATTTATTCTAAAAATAGACCCCTGTGATCGATTAGGCATGTTTAAAATATTTGGATAACAGCTTTAACAAAAATACAAATATAATTTTTAAGTAGCAGGTAAAATGTTCCAGCAACAACAGTTTACTTTGGTCACAAGCTGGTTTAAGATTTATTCACTGTGCTAAGCAAATCTGCAGCCTTAGAATAAATAACATAAAAGCAGTTTAGAGAAGCTCATAATCAGTCATTTGAGTAACATGTTTGATTTTTCCAGTGCCAGTTTAGCAGGGATTGACTTTCTCCAGCTCCTTTGTTGTGGTCTATGTTCCATTGATGTCTCAATTGTAAAAATCATCTTTCATTCTGTGTCCTCAGAGATCAAATCAATTTATGAGAGCTGGATATCTGTCGTTGGACCAAATCCATTACGGTCAATCCAACCCAGCAGGGCATTTGGCTTGCACATTAAGAGGTCCACAGGCATTTACAGCGAAGTGAGGAGACGCATCAAGTTTTAATGCTCAAAGCCACAGAAACCAGTGAGGGATTAGTCTGACTCATTACTTGACATTAATGCCTTGTGGCATTAAATGAGAAGTGCAAAATGCTGTCGAACAAATATTTTTTTTCTTCTAAACACAAGTATATCGGAGGTTGTTTTTAATCTTTTGCTCTGTTGAGCAGATAATGCATGGCCACAAGCAAGAACATTAGCATACAATCGTGCCATTTGTTCCAGCATGTGTGTGGATGCAACGACTTAGGAAGTGCATCCATCAGCAGTTTTGAGGCCGCACTGAAAAACAAAATTGCCTCTTCCTTCCTTCAACTTTGACCTTTGTGCAAGCAGTGACACCTGGTGAGCGAGGACGTTCCAGTGAATGCAATAGGGTGGGGCCAGTCCTAATGTACTGTGAATTTGGAAAACCACAAGATGTGCTCTGTAATGACTTTGTGAGGAAGGGATCTTGATGTCTGTCTGACAGCCACTTGTGAACATGAGCATCAGGAGGTTTTTCTCACTTTTCCCGCTCTGCTGTAAAGTCAAGGTCAAGTTCATGTGAAATACTTGCGCCTGCTCTCTCACACTGCAGAATAGATATGTTCCTTTTTCATATAATCGCTAGAGTTTTTTTATTTTCTACCAAGTTTGATCTATTGCACTGTTGACCTGTTCACCACTAGCAGTGTAAAACATGGAAAATACTACTGAAAAAAAACAGCTTCATCTTCAGCATAGGGCTCAACCTCACAAGACAAACAGAACAGTTTACATCTGAAACCACAATGGAAAAAAAACCCAGCATATCTGCACATCTTTGATGCACAAACTCTGAAAAAAAAAATCTAAGAATGAGGCAATAATTGTAATGTATGCTCGTGATAAATCATTTCGTTGTGTTGTTTCTCCTTGCTTTAGAGCGCCCAGCTCACAGTAACTGCTGCAATTGTGCTCTCAAAGAGGAATTACAAACGGCACGGCTGAATGTAAACAAAATCTTTAGCAAACAGCGGAACCGCAGCAGAGCAAAATCACAGGCAACCATGTTATGACAAGTGCATGATGAGTGTCCACACTCTTGTGCGCGCGTTTACAATTAGATAAGCTAACTCCTACCCACAATCCCTTTCAGATCCTGCCACCCTGACTGTCTTTTTGCCTGACTGCTCACATAAGCGCTTCTTTTAATGTCAAGTTCTGAACCCAGTTTTGCAAACTTTCTTCAGTTAAACAAAGAGAGACTGCTACTTTATTCCATCTCTTTGCTTTCTCCATTGCAAGTGTTGAAATACTTACGAGGACTTGGTGGTTGGTTCTGTAAAGATAGTGTGTGTGGGGGGGGGGGGGGAGAGAAAAAAATGAAAGACTTTTGGATCTTGAAGAAATTATTCACGGCTGTAGTTCTGAGGAGCACTCATATGATGGGCTGTGACAAGTGTACCGCTCTAAGCACGTCCCTGCCAGCCTGGAACTCTGTGCCGCACGCCTTCCACAGACACCATTAGTGCTGTGAACTGGGAGAATGGCTCGTCATCACACTCTCGCAGAGGAACAGAGGAACCGTGGTAACATTTCTGAGATTTGGCGGCAGTGAAGTTTGTTTTGAAGGCTCGCCAAAGTGAAACATATGATCTGAAATTTCAGTTTTGCCTCTAGACTGAAGAATTATGTCAAGAGCTTCTCAATATTATTCTTCCATTTGTAGCTGAGTAAATAAACATTCAGCTTGGAGGTTGGTTGGTACCAAGATTACATTTAACTGTCACTTTAAAATTTTAGCTTTTATTTTGAATTACATTTTTCATTATTGTATATACATAGAATTATTTCATACACAAAAACATCCGTACTTTAAAGAGGTTAAAACTAATTTTGTGACATCTTCACGAAAGTAACTGGACAAAATGAACAGATAATTGTTTCAAATGACTACAACATGCCCTGGCGTTTTGTCTGTAATTGCCCAGTCCTCTGTTTTAAGGTCTAGACAAGAAGGGTGTGTGTATTCTGAGATGATAACAAAAGGGCTTTGCTTTAGGCCGAGCATGAGGACAATGACATGTCACCCTTGTACACACACATCAGAGAAAGTGATGGGAGTGGGGCCTTCCCAGACGACTATAATGACCCTGCACTTTCCTCTCATACATGCACTGAGATATATGCGCCTTTGTACCTTTGGTCTATTATCTCTCTCCGACTAGGCCTCCAGCTATCCGGATGAGCCGGGTAGTTGAAGTTGTGTGCAGCCACAGACCTAGCTCTGTCTGATAGGGAGAAAGAGGGTTCAAACAACCCAAGCCTGTGAATTATGGAGTAAAGCTCAGAGCATTGTGTAAATTAGACTGCTTACATACGTATGCACAGGCCTCCTCGTGCCTAGAGGTCATATATCAACTTAAAGACAATGGTGACATCACTCAGATGTTTTGTGGTTGTGCATGGACAACAGAATTA
The DNA here is from genome assembly GCF_900324465.2 of Anabas testudineus. Classification (NCBI taxonomy): domain Eukaryota; kingdom Metazoa; phylum Chordata; class Actinopteri; order Anabantiformes; family Anabantidae; genus Anabas; species Anabas testudineus. The sequence continues at coordinate 8,388,208 of NC_046630.1, read as the reverse complement.
AAACAGATACATAACCAAAGAGAATGAGTTGTTCATGTATGTATGTTTATGTATATTTTAGTTTTTTATTTTATGGCCAAGCAGTGAAAATGGTTTTTTTTTTTTGTTTTTTTTTTTTGCTTTTTCGTTCTGACAGGTTCCTATCGATCTTTTTCAATGCGCTGTCAAAGTCAGATCTTCCAAATTGTGGGTTTGGTCTTAGTTTGTTGTCCACCTTTCCAGGAGCTGTGAACTGTGAGGCAGGTCACCAGCTGACCAGTCAAACATCTGCCTTAAAGGGCATTTCAATTTTGACAGTGACAGCATTAGAGAAGAGCAGTCTGGGTAGGAAACAAACAAGTCTGTCTGTCAGGACTTTAACAAGAGTGAGGATTCTTGTCTGCCTCTGATTGCTCCCTCAGAAACACAGACGTTTTATCCCAGTAAAGAGAAGAAAAAATATGTCATTATATATATGTAATTACTGACCCTACCTACACACTGGAATCTCACAGGCCTGAACATCCTGTTGACCAGTGCCCATTTAAAATATGTGGTTTGAGGAGAAGTTCAACACAACTTTAACACATGTACACTAAATATAAACCTTTGGTTTATCTAAATAAAGGATTGAGTTTGAGAATGATCTGACTAGCTAACACTGGGACACTTATGGAAATTTTGACTGATGTTTGTTGTCCTCCTATAAAGAAAATGAATATCTGGAGCTGGAAGGGGGGGTTAGCTTAGGTTAAGAATATTAGTGATGATTTTGTCACATTTTCTGACCTTACTTCTTCCCTCTTTCCAGACGTTCCAGTCTCAGAGTGATATCTTAAAAAAAAAAAAAAAAAAAACTAATTCCAATTCAAACATACTTTGTCTCATAATATTTTTAATGGGCGCCAATATAATAAGGATTTGCATGTTCCTTATTAATAGATACAGTATAAAGATATAAAGATTTATAAAGATTGAAGATAATGTATTGTTTTATCTCCACAACAGCATTATCTGGAAATGTTGCACCTATGGAAAGTGTACTGTAAATAACAGCTCAGTATGTTGCCTTAAACAAGGTAACACTAATACCCCTGAAGTGCTCCAAACATGTTTTGGCTGTTGCTGTGCATGTATGTGTGACCTATTGTTTATGAAAGCAACTCATCAGGAGATGAGTTTCAGATGAGGTGCCTGTGTTGTCTGCCCAAGCAGAACCTGGTGAACCGATGAACCCATAAACCTTGAAATGCAGATCTGAGGCCTGCTAAGGAGCGATGACAGCTGTCATAGCTCTGTGATAAAGTCAAACAAAAGAGAGGGAAAGAGTGAAGAGAAGAAAGAGTGAAGAAGAAGCAACTTCAACACTTTTGTACTGAAGACACAAGAGATTTTTTTATTTTTTTTTTTTGCCGGGTGGGGAGGAGGAGGGTTAGCACGCTGAATCCTGCTACTCAGCATAAAATGTCTTGGATTGAGAAATAAATAAAAGCTGTGAGTGACCACTTGAAACGCTGCTGCGCTGCAGGGGATTCTGTTTCCTTTGTTTAGATGCTAATATGCTGCTGTGATAGCAATATAGAATGAAGGGGTCCTCCTCAGCTTTTGATGCACATTATCCCTCTGTATCTTTTTTACTAGCCTGGCACAACGAGAATAGTATCCCTTGGAGAGTAAATGAGGCCCTTTTGTTGCAGGCTGACCTGCAGGCACCAGGCAGCCGTTAACATAAGCATATGGGTAATATCTAACATTGCTGCCTTCTGCTTTTGTATACAAAAAATAATGATGCCTCAATAATATGCTTTTGTTTTATGTACAGTATTGTGCGCTTCTCTGGGGGGGTAACAGTGTGGCCTTAGATGGTCAGAGAATGTTTCCATTTCAGGCTTCAATCTGTTCACATATTCATATTTAATGCAATGCTGGAATTATTCTCCGAACACTATCCGCTGCACAGGCTCAGACGTGACCTTGTCGTGTCCTCCGTTTTTCGGTGTAAAATGAGCCTGTCTGCCACACACAGGGTCATTGCACTGGATCACTTTGCGAGCTGGTGTGTTTGAGGGTGTGTGGGCAAACTTAAGTGAGACCCCGAGCAGGAAATGGACAGGAGGGGATCAAAATGAGTGATGGAGAGACAGGGTTCGACTGGGAAAAAAGAGAAAACACCAAACTAAGAGCAAAGACCTTCTCAAGTTTCATTTTAATAGCACAGGGCCATTTTTCTCCCTTTATGCTAAGCACAGACCTGGCCATTAGGGCCTCTCTATAGAATGTGTAAACCTCCTGCTATTAAAACCACAATTTGCACTGTCAGCTCCTATGAGCCAAATCTATGACCACACTCGAACCCCTCCCCCTTCTGTGCGGCTCAGACCCCGTTTTCCCCTTTTGTAACAACTTTCAGGCCACAATAACCATCATCAGTTAAAGGCAGCGGGTCCATTACACTTCCCCTGTTCACACAGCCCTGCATTAAGCTAATATTATCTATTCCCAGAGTGGCCCAGCCCTTCACACACCCCATCAATTATTAATCTCCCTGCTCACAGCTAATGTTTGGTCTAAATTATTTAAACCTATCTTCATTTATCAATAAACATAAATGTTAAACAAAGAATGCTGGTGAGCATGAATTACACTGTAAAAAAAAACTTTATGAGATTATTTGGATGGGAGGTGATTTATAGATGTGATATTCACCAATAATGTTTCAAAGGAAGGACAGAGCATTGTACATGCAGGGGAGGGAGAGAAAGAAGCATCCTCACCAAAGGGCTAGTCATTTTGTTTGTGGTCAATATTGTCAGCACTTCAGCAGTCAAATGGAAAACACTATTTCGGAGCCACATTTCAAACAGTAACTTGATTTCCATCTTCTCCTTTTGCAATGAATGGATTCTTTCACACAAAAGTGAATCCAAATCGGTGTCCCAGATATTTGCTGCCGTTGAAAGCTCCAACATATTAGTCCAGTCCTCCCTAGGGTGCCATTACTGGTCAATACCCCTGCAGTGAGAACAAAATGAACCAGCGCCTCTGAGATGTCCAACCTGTTAAAGGGAGAAATGAGCAGACGCGAACACAACCTCTCTGTTGGGCCTTGCTCTGAAAGAACGGCCCATCCCTCCGCAGCCCTTTGACTAATGAGGGAAAACAGGCAAACGTCACAGTTCTCCCTAAGCAAACACATTTGGATATTATGGATGACCTATAGAAGCTGGAATAATACAAGCCCTGAAGGGTGTGAAGAAGCTCGGCTTAGGACTGGCTGCCTGGCAGAGAGATGTCACTCAGGAGGTCCGTGCCACCTTCGCTGTGGAATGCTATGAATTCCTCGCCATCATACCCTGCAGCGGAGAGGAAGGTTCGGAAGATAAGAAGGAATAAATACCGCCTTTACATATACATTGGTATGGAATTTATGTTCAACAATGAACGAGTGGTCTGGGTTTACATGTGCTTGGGAGGAATGTCGGTGGAGTGCGTGGGATTGGTTCACCTCCAAAATACCCAAGACTCTCATATTCAATCCACCTGTTATTATTCAAACAGTCTGAAGCCACAGATTACATTTCACAGAGCACTAAGAATGGCAGTCTGCAATCACAGAGATAGGAGAAAGAGCAGTGACACATTTATAGTGACACCCAGGGGTATGTTTCTTCATGTGATTTTAGATCACTTACTGACATTTTCCTTCCATCCTCACAGTCCAAATTTGATGCCCCCTGCACAGTGCCTCACCACACCACCTAAATCCCCCCTCTCCCCACCTCCACGTCGCTGTCTCCTGTGTTGGGTAAACAAGGCGGAACCCTCGTCAGCGTGGTTAAGCTGGCAGCTCGTGACAGAACGCTGAATGAGTGATTTAAGGTTTCAAGTGAGCAGCTTTCACAGTTAATTAACCTGCTGATGGCTGTGCATGTGTGGAGAGAAGAGAGCAGGGGAGGAAACCATCTTCGGTTGCTTCGCCATTTCAAGTTAAGACAGCCACGCAGCATCGCTGTGACACTGGGGCTAAAGTCTTCCAGCAGAGCGATCGCTCATTTGTTTCCCTGCAAGCTGCTGGTTCGGCAGGTTTAGCCTCATCCTCTCCTCTCACCTTGAAACACAAGAAAAGGGTTTCAGCATGAGCACAACTGCTGCATCTCTTAACTCTGTACTGAACTGTATAAGAGATATAATAATAAAGAAATCTATGTGTCTATAATCTGTATGCTTTGCAACTTGCATACATTTAAAATGATCTCCCAGTTTTCACCTTTACGTGTGAACATAGGGCAGGAAAAAACATCTTAATCAGTAGTTACGGAAGCCAATGGCCGCTCACTCAGGAAGACTTGTCACCGCTGGCACGGCTAAATACCAGCAACTACTTCACCCCTGTGAAATTTTCAGGAAGTTAGCTGTTAAGCTGCATTTAAATATGAGCTAATCACTCCCACTGTACATTTCCAAAACACTTGCTATTCACACTGGGAGGTCAGGGCCTTTGTGGGTAGATGTGTGCCTGATTTGCTCTAGGTTGTTGCATTTGGAGATGATGTGCACACACAGATACACACACATAATGTGAACCAAGAACATTAACAGTCATCAATGCGCTCGCACTCTCACAAGGTTTCTTCAGAAACTTGATCTCGGGTGTGCTGAAAGCTGGGTCTTCACCTGTTAGTGGAACACCCACCAGTCTTTGTGGGTCACTGTGTGTTTTTTCTCTGGTTTGCCACCCAGGCAGGAATGCATGGCAATGGGAGGATAGTGTGTGTGATTCATGCCCTGATAATTACAGTGTGTGTCCTCTCATTTTTAGCAGCTGACTATTCAAACAGATGCTATGAAAATATGCTCTGACAGGAATTTGTGTTTTTCTTGATGTGCATACCATACACTTAAACCAAAACATACATTTTGCACGTGATATGTTAATTACATTATATGAAACTGTCTACATAAATGGTGTAATTGTCCTCCATGATGGAACTTTCACATATTCATCTGCATGGCAGTAATGTAAAATCTTGGCTAATTTACATCATCCTTGAGGCGGTGCAGCAAAACAATTTCACAGTGAGGGCAAAGCATTGACAAAACCAAATAAGAACATGTAAGCCATTATTGACTCTTAGCCTTTTTTAACTACTCTCCTAAGGACACCGTAATTGTCTATCCATGTATATGAGTTGCTCCAGGTTGTTTCAAATTGCACTTTAATGAGTACATGTATGTAGTCTCAGTAAAGTGTACAATCATAATTTGTGTTGATATGGATTGTAGGGTAATCAGGAAAGCTCTTAATAGCAGACTTCTTCTTTATTTTAAACCAGTAATAGCTTTTAAGCAATTTATCAAGCTAAAAGTTACATGTAACACAACATCGACCTCACACGTGACCATGTAAATAGTTTATTATAACTAATTGGGGCTATTTAAGTGCATCTCAAATCGACTTTAAAAGTAACATGTGAAACAAGAATTAAACAAAATATTGAATATTTGTATTTATCTGTAATAGACAGTGGTGTGGACATAATATTGCAGCTATGAACTATGTATGAAAGTCATGACAGATACAGATTCTGCAAACACTTGCAGTATTGATTTCTATACTCAGAATAACACACTTCTTGAAGTGCTGAAATGTTGTGTGAATAATATGTGTATGCACACCCATATTGTGATTTTCTTCTAAAGGGAAGTGGAAATGTAGAATAAAATGGTGCACTACTGATCTATGGGACTCAATGATGCAGCCCTCTCCCAAGGCACTCTGGGATGCATTTAGGACATGCATGGAGAAAACAATGGCGGGTATATTACCAGAGAAGATAAATCTATCTCATTAATCCCGTATTCTCCCAGGCTGGGAGGCACATCTCAGGAAACATGCAGAAGCAGTATTGTATGCTCGAATCTCTCACACAGATGGGCAGAGAAGAGGAAAGGAAGGGAGGAGGGGCCACCGTGTCAATCTGTGCATCATTAGACAGTGCAGCGATGGCGGGAGGAAGAGAGGGATTACCACAATGTGGCTTTCACAACAAAATGATCAATGATGTCTTTGTCTTGTCATATAAAACATGATGTATGCCTTTTCCTTTGAAGCCATGCATTACAATTCATTTACATGAAACTGAGGAATGCAAAAGACGTGGAATTAAAACAAGTAATATTTCAGTTATGTATAAGATTAGGGTTGAGGATACGGAGCTAATGGATGAATGGATCTGTTTATGTTGGCATTCCTGCCACTTTTAACTCACTGTATTCAATCTAAAGTTCAAACATGGTATTTATTGACAAGGCCGGATTCTCCATCAGTGGTTTTCCAGCCCACAATTCCCTTGTACCCTTATTCTGCTGCATGTTCAAATTACCACCAGTAAATTCAATTGATTTCAGTCAAAAATGACATTGATTTTTGCCCATCTGAAATGGCCAGGGAGTCCATAAAACAGATAAAGAGGTCATAACCATTTTACCAGGCAGTAGAATCTCACAGAAAGATTTAAAGGGTCATGAAAGTCTGAAGGTTAAAAATGCAGAGTCTTGTGAAGGGCCGACAGAATATAACAAGAAAGCCGCATCACAGAAAGCTCCAGCTGTAAATAAGAAAGTGTTAATAGCTCATGGCTTTGGAACCAGATGTTTAAAAAGAAATGTGTGACTTTTGTGTAGTAAAGTCTTAGTTAGACCATAAAGTACTATTTTCAGATGAACAGGGGCACATTTATTTCTTGTAACAGTGCTACAAAGAACACAAATGGAAGTAGACTTGCTGGACTGAAATCTAAGTTGATTGCAAATTCAATTAGGCAAATTCCTCTGCTAATTCCACAAGCCACTTGACATGTGATACACCTGAAGCTGGGAGATTTTCCTATGGATAAGGACATTAAATGAAAGGCCATAATTTTAAATGGCAGCACTTCATTTGAATAGCTCTACTGTGCAGCTACAGATGTATTTCTCTTTGAATTCCCATATTCCAGACATTTGTTTTCATTCACTTTAGCACACTTTATCAAAATCAATTTGCTGGCTTAAATATTACTTGTGGAAGACTGTGCATACTGTGTTATTCCTGTCAAAGCGACATTATCAACGAGCAATAATATAGTTAAAAGTGTATAAACATTTGAAGTACCACTGACCTTCATGCTCCAGGGCACTAATGATGGCTAGTGATGCAGCAGTAAATGCTATTGATTCACTTCCCATCCAACTTTAGCTGTCAAACTTCCATGTTTTCAATCCTTTTTGTTTAGTGCATTGCTAACTTTTTTACACCGTGGGCGAGTGTATTTGAGTTCTCTGAACGTGCTAGTGGGTCGATAGCCAGGAGTGCCTGTATTGTTGACAGGTAAAACACCATTACTAATTTATAGCACACCTTTGCCTAGTCTGACTACGAACTGAGAAGGCCATGTCTGGGGGACCAAGTTAGATTTCAGTTCTGTCAACCTTTTATTCCAGCTGTCAGAACAATGACGGATATGCAAGTACTTGTTTGCCCTTCCTGTCGTCTTCAGCCGCATTGGCCGTGACAGGCTGCATGAAGGAAATAGACTGGTAGCACATTTCAAGGACCCCCCAATGTCTTCGTGGTATAGTTGCTTTTCATGTGAGGTGGTGGGATTAAGGAAACAAACATTTTTTCCTCCTCCTTCTCCTGAGACATCATTTACTCTTATAAAGAAGAAGGGGAGAAAAAGCGCGGTGGGCGGAGGTGGATTTGAGAGCTGATGTGGCCTCTACGGCCAGATCATGAAAACACATGAGATTTTCACTCCTAGTCAGGCAAACAGAAAACCAAACCCAAAAACCTGCATTCAACACCATTTAACTTCCAAATCAGTAAATGTTGGTCAGTGCTCTGAATACTCAGTGCTTTTTATCAGTCATCCGGATCACCGGTTTCTTGAGGAAGTAGCATGTGGTCTCCTAAAAGGTGTGAAACCTAATCCAGTATCTAATTTGTTCAATGGAAACTGAAACTGAAATACGTGATTATCACATGCTCACAGACATATAGTCTCTTTGTGGAACGTATGCTGTATGCCTTTTTCAGTGCTGATTTTAAAACTGTGAGCATTTCATTCACATGTAGACGGTCAGTTCAGCCAAATCCACATAATGACATCAGATTATACCTCTAGAAACCATGAAAATAAATATGTCTTTCTGCAGCCTTGGCTTTGAGGTTCGTGAGGTTGGAGGGCCGCCGCTTTTTGGATACGCATGAAAGGTTTTGTCTTTATTTCGCTGATTTATCTGGAAGTAGTGAAACTTCCTCTCTGTAAACCGCTGCAGTTTTAATGATAGATTTGTAGAACACTGAGAAGACAGCTCAGTTGGACTCATGGAAACACTGCTACAGTACCATGCGGTGAGCTCTGAAACAGTTCTAATTTTAAGCTGAATGGACATCAGCATAACAAGATCAGCTCCAAATAACAAACTATTTGAATGTATTTGATCTGTGTGGTCCTCTAGTTTTAATCAGAAACTCTGATTAAAACTTATAATGATAATCATAATAAAACAAGAATCTGAAGGCGATTATTCTGCATTATATGTGGATAAAATAACTGTGCCTTAATATCTTTTGTGTTCGATGTGATGTTTTCACACTGAGCTTTTACTACTTTTAATTGGGAAAGAACTCTTTCACACCTAGTTTCTTCCAAACTGCTGTTACAACATATACGCGCCTAACAGGATGATTAACCTACATTGTCAGATTCGTTTTCATAACCTCACAGAACTAGGAATCATCTGCATGCACACTTTGGACCTGATACTGATGGATGAAATAACAGGAGCTCGTTTGTTGCCGGGGATGTGTCCACTGGCAGAAATGAGCGCTGACTGAGGGGTGGAGACCGTGTCTCTCCCTCTCTGTCAGCCGGTGTGGAACCCTGCACAAGGGAACTTTAGAATGAGCCTTTGTTTTGGTCGACTCTCCTCCTCTAGCTCTCCTGTCATCCTTTGATCATCACAGGCTTCTTGCTCGCTTCCTCACTCTCTGTCTACCCTCATGCTGTCTGATGGAAGAAAAGATGGTTTCAGGAAAGAGACAAAAGTATCCTATTCACCTTGTCCTTTTCCCCCCACAGGGCCATTCCTATCCTCACATCCCAGACCCCTCCTCAAGATCCTCAGTCAGGTGGCTGGTGATAACCCTCTCGTTTACCTCAGATACAGGCAGAGACCGTTCCAACAGGGTCCCGTATTAGTCCCTCTCCAAGTACAGCCAGTCGTGTCAGTGTCAAACCAAGGCAGGGGTCAGCACCTGTGGATATCACACCATGCAGCTGTAGAAGGATGTCAAAATATGCCAATCCCCTATCTAAACATAGCCATTTCAGGAATGAAGACAATTTCTAGGGTGTTATTGTTGCATTTACAAGTGCTTAGCCCATTATCACTGACAGCTGAACCACCCAGGCGCTTGTTTTTTTTTTTTTTTTTATTGGAATTATTTACAACAGGAGAAAATGTTATGTTATGGGTGCAATGGCGTTGCGAATCAGTTTGCAAAGTTATATTGCAACTCCTCAAAGTGAACTCCACACCCATACACCATCTCTTTCTTTAATTTCTTGTTTTTATTTTAGGAGGTGTATTGATTTTTGTATTTGCCCTGGACGTGGTCATACATCTCCCCCACCATTGTCTTCTCCCTGGCTGGCTATAATGCCCTGGTCCAAATTCAGGAAGTGTCAGTCCGCTGTGTTATGCATTTGGTGCCGCTACCCAGCTTTAAATGCCCCCAAACTCTGTCAATAATATTGATGTAATCCACAGGCATTTTTGAGTGATCCTGCTGTCACGGGGACATAATGACAGGCAGTGGAGGCCTGATTGGATCTGCGCTACAGTGAGGTCGGCCGGCACATGGCCAACACAGCCAGGCATTGATAAAGTGTCACAGACTTCAGTGCTTTGATTAGCCCTTCGACTAATGCCATGCTAAGCAGAAACATTACTCTGCCCCTGCTAGCAATACAGCTTGAGGAGGGGAGGGCCAGCTGAGGGAAAGGGAGAAAATATACTCTGCAGGGAAATTAACCAATGCGGATGAAATGGTGTAGCAAGGAAATTCTTGGATAAATTAACAACGCAATTACATTACATGACACACTGCAAGATGGATGAGGAAAACTTGGCTGGTATTATGTTCTGTTTTCCAAATGGCAATTTATTTGAGGGCTCTAATGGATGCTGTATTAAAACATCTTGGGCTGCGGTCAGATTTCATTGTGTGTCACGCAGACGTGATTGATGACCCTCTCTTCCACGCCCCTCGACCCCCTCACCCACCCGCGTCCTCTCTTGCAACCCTTTACTTCAACCTCCTACATTCCCCTCCGTGCTGCATTCACTGCACATTTACTGGGATTTTAAACATTAGCAACATTTATATGGATCCAGGAGTACGCAATTGATTTTCTTATCACTTAATTTCCTTGCTTGCTCCTGCAACGAGATGATAAATTAGGTGCTGGTTGTGTACTGAGAGCTATAGTCTGTCTCTTCTCTTGAGCTTTTTCCCTTTTGCTCACCCCATGGTAAAATTCTATCAGTAATGCCATTTTCCTGGAATCTCAGTCTCTCATCATCTCCCTCTGATCTTCTTTTCCCTTTTCACATGCTTTTGTTCCAGTTACAATGATAGCTCCAGCTATTCTTGAAATGAAACTGCAATCAAAAGTATTTTTATTGCTGTAGTAAATGCATTTGTGCGTAAGGGACATCTGGAACTCATCCACAGCAAGCTTGCTCAGTTATGGCAAAATCATAGCGACTTCATATTACCATTCATAATCACTCGCGGCGCAATGAAAGACCACATGCTATCTGCTTTGAACTTGAAGGGTCAGGGTTTGTCCGGGCTAACCCGACCAAACGTGAAGCAGCCCAGTTCCTGATAAACTTTTCCCCTTTCCCAATCATACACCCCCCCACACCTTTCTCTCTCTCTCAGAGGTGAGCGGAGCCTTCCGCAGAGGGAAAGGTTAATAACATTCAGAATAAATCAGCACGCCGCACATCCCCTGGATGACATCAGTGAGTGCTCCTCCGATCCATAGGGCCATAAACAGCTTTGTTTTTTTTTTTCAAGTTTGTTTCAGATGTGAGCAAACGGATAAATAATGAATGAGCCGCATTGACAGGACACATATTTCACTTAGCGGAAATGGCTTTAATGCAGTCGGCCTGTATTACACTCCCAATCACCATGAAGCTGAGAAGCTGCATGGGGAAAAGGATGTTTAAACAAAATTCAAAGAGTGTGTTGAACTCAGGTATATTTCCAATGTAGATGACCTAGTTTTTAACAAAACTCCTGAACCAGTTGTTCACCTACTGCAGCCGAAGTTACATTAGCAGTAAAACTTAAAGTTTCAGATTTGCAATCATTCATTTGTGATGAGCTTTATTCATGCAAGATTCTTGTAAAAATGCAAAGAAATGCAAATAAAAACAAATAAAAAAAACCATCTGGAATATGACATAATACTGACTGTTTGTTCTATTTCATTGCATAATTGCTCTAAGACATTACACCTTCCTGTCAAACCATTTCCCACACCACAAAAACTGCACTGCTTACACGTTCTCAGCATGTAAATGAAATGATTATTTTTACTTTTTTGGGAGGGGTATTATAGGGAACTACTTCACATGCGGCCCCATGAATTTCCACTTTACGGACTTTGATTTCTGGTATGCAAAAGCGTCTGAGACGTAACTGCGCAATCTTATTTGAATTCTCTATTTATTTACATATTCCCAGCAGAAGTATTCTCTTTGTGGGTTTGGGGAAATTCAGCGTGACTTTCCCTTTTTTTTTTTTTTTTTTTTAAGTCTTGATGGTTAAAAACAAAAGTGAGCCTGAGGTTTTTTTTGGCCATCACATGGCTTTTAGAGGGTCTGTCTAAACAAAGTTTGGGGTTTGTAAATAGCGAAGGTTATCTGGCCATCGAGGCCTCCAGATGGCGGCTGAGCCAGACCACCTGCTATGGAAATGCCTTTGCTGCAAGTACTGGGTAGAAGTATCCAGGCCCTGATTCTCACTCTCTGTGTCACACTTTCCTGCATACACACACACATCTTTATGGTTAACACGATCAGAAGCCCTGTGCTCATTTTTCCTTCTGGTCCCCCCTCCACCACCCATCACTCTCCCCAGACTTTCCCCTTAGAACGAAACAGCTGGACAGGGGAGGGCTTTACTGCAGGTCTAGACCTATCATGTAAAAAGATGACACATCTTTTGAAGAAACTGGGCAAAAGGGAGAAGAGATAGTTTTGGGAGAGAAAACATGAGCAAAGGTGTTTTAATATGATGGTCGCCAGTGGCATACAAAGACAAGTGGAGGAGGGCACAAGAAAAACAGCTTACAATACAAAAGCCTTTGAATGACAGCCTGGAGACCTAAAGAATAAAACACAACTGTTGTTGTTAGAAGAGTCTGAGTGCAGAGAAATGGCTTGTGTGTGTGTGTGTGTGTGTGTGTGTAGTCTAATTGTTTCTCTGACTTAGGATCCGAGTGATTATACATTTACATATTCGTCCTTTTCTCTAGTGGTTTTAATCCAGGTAAAGAATCCCTGTTAGCAGCACTCTGTAGATATGTAGAAAAGGTTGTGTATGTGTATGTATGTGTAAAGTCTTATCTCCATTCTCCAGACAATCGTCTGTTTTGACACTTGACTTTGATCGAAGGAGGCTCAGCATTGTGGTTGAACACATGCCCCCTTCCCCGCAACTCTTTAAGAGGTCATGAGAAGCACCACTGTACATCAAAACAGCCAACACACTCCCCGCCACATCATCCAACATGACATGTGCGAGACAAGACTGACCACAACAGTGGTTCGGCCCCTTTGATGGTAAAACGCCTGAGTGTTTATTTACATCGGGAAGCTTCCTCACCCCGTTGTGCGAGCGCCACGGTGTTTTGAAGTCATTGGGGCACAGTGGTGATGCAGCGTCCCGCCTGGGGGGCGCGAAGAGAGGCGGGCATATTGGCAGCACTTGTTTTTTGAGACACATGGGCAGAATCAGACTCGGAGGTTTTTGATGGGAGCTTTCAACTTTAATGGCATGGGAGGATGAGCATGCAGCTGCACTGTGGTTTTGTGACTGGTCCAACGTAAAGTGTGGGGCAGATATGTTTGTGTTCACAGAGTCAAAGTGAGCCGTCGTTAGCCTGCCTTAAAGATGTGAGCTCATCCACAATCTTGTAAACTGGTGACTATTTCTCATAATAGGCAATGACAGGAAAATACAAGAAATATGGGGTAAATATGTGCGTACTGATTTCCCAGCCACGTGTGCTTCGTTTGCACACGAACGCTGCTATTGATACGGATCTGCATCCAACCTACGTTCTCCAACCCCAGCCCCCACTTTGTCCCACAGTGTTAATTAAAGCTGAAAGGTTAAAAAAAAAAAAGGTGGGAGCCAATAACAAGGCCACATATTACAGTTAAGTTGCTTCTTTTCCTTACACCTTCTCAATAATTCATGCTATCAGAGTGTCTACAAGGAAGTGAAGCTTTTCTTCCTCCCAGAAAGCCTCAGACAAGGATCATCTGTCCACTAGACTCATTGTAAGTAAGGAAGTGTGCAATATACATACCAAGCCAGGCCAAGCCTCATAAATAAATATGTTGACTGTTAATGGGGTTTAAAATTACCCATCCTCTGCTCCCTTGCCGACTACTAGTGTGACCACTGTGGCATACAAGCGCATGGAGGTTACATGTCCCTGCAGATAGAATGTCTGGCACCAGCGATACCACAAAATGGCCACAATGCCTTCACTTCGTCCTTGTCGTCTTCCTTATCTCCAGATGCATCATCTTCCTCACCTTCTCCCTTGTTTCAAGGTGGATGTTCTTTCGGCAATTTGCCTTTGGTTTCAAGGTGGCTGCTTTACACCAGTGGATAGAAAACCAAGATTTTTTACTTTAAAACTACTAATATTTGTTTTGTTTTTTCTCAGAGATGCCTTTTTTTTTGCCACCACAGCTATTGTTCTTGAGGTGTGTTTTGTTTTACTTCTTCGTGAATTGAGTTCACTCCGTCCGTGCATGTGCATTCAGCAGACTGACGGCCCCACTTGATTCATATGAGGAAATATGAAGAATTCTGCTGTGTGTTGACGCTTTTTCCTCCTTGTAGATGTTGTTCTGACTTTTATCGAAATGTTTTTATAATTGAAATATAATATGAGCGCAATCCGCTCTTTCCACCCGCTTGCACTTGAAAATATATTTTTCTTCTAATAGTGAGAGGGTTCAGAACATGCTCTCTAATAGAAATGTAAACTGTCTGCGGCCCATGTTTATACTGGCATTGATAAACATCATGAATTCAAGCAGCATCTGGCCTTAAGGATGGTGTTTATTTTTCTACTGTATAAGAGAGAAGATGTATTTTCTCCAGATTCTTTTGGTACTGTTGCAATATTTCTGCATGCTCATGTTCATTTCCCTTATTATTGTTATATATTTTTTCTTTTAGCAAGACTATACAGATATGTATAGTTTTAATTTTACTGAGCTGTAGATCATGTCTCTGCTTTTTTTCTCCGCCATGGTGTAGAGTAGTGTTTCTTGGTACTCCAGCTCGATTGCATGCCTGTATCTCCCCCTCCAGGACAACTTGCATTATGGTCTCTTTCACCCTCAGTATTGAAACCCGGAGATGGAAGCAGTTTTAGAGACACATCCCCATCTCCACGCTGAGAGATGAGATTCAGAAATATGTCATTCAAATCACCAGAGGAAAAAAAAGCAAAATAAAATAGCCAACAGCCAAATGATTCTCTGTTCTGTGACAAAATTGTTCTAAGAGGGACTCGAGCAATTTGCCTGAATTCTTCTATCCTCAGCCCCATTCTTGTCTGTGTTTCCTACTCCCCAGTGCCAGCCTGAGCTGATAACAAGTGAGTGCACTCCCTAGAATGATGGATGGGCTTTAGCCATGGGCTTGTCAGGAGAGGGTGCAGGGCCATATGGAAGTGGCATATGGAAGCTCATAGCAGAGGATGGGGCAAAAGGAGGGGAGTGACAGAGATATACATTAAAGACACTGCTTTGCTGTTAAAAATGCAAGTTTCATCAGTTTAGTGGGGAATATCAGTCAGTGGCGCTTCCTTCTGTGGGACTGGAGGCAGGCAAACACGGGCAGATGCAGGAGGATGTTCTTGTTTCTTCTTTGATTCCTTTTTTTAAGTGATGGCTACAGTAATTGGTTGCAGTTAATACCACAGAGCTATGGGAAGAATTTGGGAACAGAAAAATCTGTTTTAAAAGGAATGGGCTTCTCCCGATGGGCTCCAGCAGAAAAGAATTAATACAATACTTCTGTTTTATATTCTGAGCATTTTCTTATTGATTTGGTGTTGTGTTGTTGTCAGTCACATTTAATTTCCACTTTAATTCAGAGGCATGCCTGCGCACAAGTTCACCCATGCAGTCCTGTGAACAAGCATTAATTATGTCTTCAGATCAAGTCATGATCAGTCTATTTTTACCTTTCTATCTGTCTTTGTGCATGCGTGCGTGTCTGTGTGCATGTGTACTACCAGGCATGGATATCTGTGTGTGGATCTGTCGGTCTGTCTTTCTTTATGCCCTGTGGAGTGTCTGTGGGCCCTGAGGAACTCTGTTTGATTGTTTAAAGGCCTTCTTAATTGGTGCTTTGTCTGTGCACTCCTAAATGAGGCGGGACACCCACAGTGGGGGTTCCCGTGGAGACCGTGGGCCGTTTGACAGCCCCCACGGTGGGGCCTGTCCCACAACCCCTCAAACTGCCAGCCGCATGACAGCGGCCCATGCTGCACCACCCTGGCCAATTAAAACTCAGCTGTCAGGACCAGACACTATACCAACACTGGGTGACTGAGTGTGACTGTGAGATAGCAGAGAGGGAGCGAGCGAGGGAGTGTGTGTGCGTGTGTTGGGGGGGGGGGGGGGGGGTTCATGTGCTCTTGCAGTCATTATCTGATGAATAGACCTCATCTCTCCTCTGCCTCCTGTTTGGATGCTTGTGTACAATATGTATTCATTCTAGCATTGTAAGTACGTTATATGAGGCATTTATAACCATGCATGCTTTAAAATATCCACCCCTGGCTAACATGTTCAAATTGTGAGTGTGTGTGTGCGTGCAGAAACGTGGAAGTGTTCTTTGTGAATTGAAGTACTCAGCAGACAGGCTGTATTGGGTTACATGCAGACAGATTTGTAATTCGAAGTAATCACTTAGGACAAGACCTTACACCATTTTATCTGGTCATGACTCTAGGCCAAAGTCAATACTCATAGTATAGTAATGAGTAGGGGCTAACTGAGCACATTTTATTAAAGCTCTGAGGAGTAAATCTGATGCCAACCTGCTTCCCCTTGAAAATGTCTCATTCTCTTTCGTCCACACATTTTCTTCCCTTTCGCTTCCTACTTCTCTTTTTCTGTCTACCTGCAGCAGCTATCAGACCTTAGGTCGTCTGTTCGTAGGTGGTAACGGCGCCTCGTGCTTTCCTTTGTTGTCTAACAAACCTAAACAAATCATTTCCAAACAGGATAAGGGGAATTATAGTTAGTCTCAGCAGTGAGATTGAGCACAAATCCCAAAACAATGTAGTGTTTTGGTAAAAATCTCCTACTTCTGTTCACAGCAAATCACAGCAAAACAGGTATTAAGCGGGAGCAAATAGTCTGGAATGACAAAGATGAGTTAACCCTCACCCCCACCCCCGCCCCCGCCTTTGGCAGGATCCAGATTTGTAATCCGAGATTCCAGCATTGGGCATAGACTCAGTTTAATCTCTGCTCAAGGCAAAATACAGTTATTGGAAACTTCTCACCTCGTCATAACCATGTTTGAGCGTCACATAAAAGCTCAGCTCAGCAATATAAAATCCTCAGCATTCTTTTCAACAAAGGGGATCGTCTTACCTCATGGTCTCCTTATTGAATCCGCTGCCTCTCTGTGGTAGATACGCTATATGTAGTGAACAATGTAACATTGTTGAGAAGCTGCACTAGCACTCTACCCTTGGGCTAGTCTGTGAAGGAGCATGATTTGATTGACTGACAGTTTCTATGGGGGTAAGTAATAAAGTCAGAGTCAGAAACAGAGCGGCTGCAGATCCACCTTTCACCTGCTATGTGGCTGAATAAAAGTACAAGGTATTCTTTTTCAGTTTTGCTTGTAAGGTAAAAATGCACCTTTCTTTATGAAACCTAAAAACTTAAATGAGCACGGGGAAAAGTGGAGCAGTACGACTTTTAGAAAGTTTACTTCTGCAGCATGATGAAATCAAATCTCTGATGTGTCCAAGCTAGAGGACGACAAGTAAAAGTGGACTAATCATAATGTCCACCTGTAGAAAACCTCTCCTTTTTCCTTCATTCATTAGAGATACTGACATAGATTGTGCTTGACTACATATGTGGTAAAGTAATGACATACACATGGAAAAATACACAGACAGAAACACACACTCAAACACGCAGATGCACTCATCTCATCCTCTGTGTTCTGCATCTGGAAGTTGCTCCATGAAAAGTGGCTTCTTCCTGCTCTCACTGGAAACATTTTCCAACCAGTGGAAGCCTTCTTCTGGGAGCTGGCCCACATCCAGGAACACTCAGGCTTCACAGCTGTCTTACAGCATTTAAATGCAGCATATGGTGCCCAAGTACCATTGTTTCACCACTAAAGACCCTGTTTTTTCATCAAGGAAGAAAGGCCATTTAATGTCAGTTTCACTTGGAGAGAAGAAAGAAGTTCTGAAAATGAAAACTAGGCTGTGAGAAAGAGTTGTGTCGTGTTTTTTTTTTTTTTTTACTTTTTTTTTTTTTGTGGGTTATTTTCTCAGACCATCACTAATTTTGGCAATGGTGACATTTTGATTCTCAGCCTGTGAGTTTGTGAAACAACACCATCTGCGTTCTTTCCTCTAATTAGGGTAATAGCCACAAATATTACTGCAACAGTTCCTCATGACAAGCTGTTACATGCCAATGTGTGAAGACTTCTCTGGGTTTGATAGGCAGAACTTAGCGATTGCACTGATGTAACTGAACAGCAATGTGGCATTTTGATAAAAAAGGAGGAGACCTCGTATTTGTCTCATTTGGCTTTGTTCCCATGTAATAAATCACATCTGCAATTTTTCTTTTCCTTGAAATTTTTAAACATTATCTGTGTACTTATAATTTTCTGTATTTGAGTTTTTTAAGGTCACGTCTTGTGAAATGGGAAAAGACAGTACACATTATCATGTTTTCTAAAAACAATAAGACCTTTGTGCTGCATGTAATGAGAGCAAGACTGCAATTACCAAGCTTCACCTGCTGTGCAACACGCTTCGCATTACCTCAAAAACAATATCATATTCATCATCAAAACCTGACAAAACATTTCAGTTTAGGACACACGATACATCCCGTTATCTTCTCCATCTCCTTACTTCATTTTCTTTCGTACCATTTGAACCCAAAATCTGACATTAACAAATGGAAGTTAATTTGCCTCTCTCAGAACACGTTATAATCAGTCTAAAGGTTAATGTTTCTGCTAATTTATAAATGCAGGATTGCTGTCAGCATGAGGGGGAAATGGTTTTGAAAGGCCTGACATTGTAAATTAAGCCTGTCAGATCCTCTCTCTGTGCTGGCGGATCAGAAGATGCCGCTGTCTGTGATGTCAGACAGACAGGCAAACAGCCCTGGGGGACAGACCTTGCTCCCTCGCTTCCAAACACCAAAACGGCAGGAATTTTGCGGCTTTGGAAAGGTAACTGGGCACGCAGGCAGAAAGGCGGGGCCCCTCACCTTTAGGGCCTGCACTCGGCGGTCAAAACCGTGTGGGATATTGATGGCTGATGAGATCTTGGCTAATTTAGGGAGACTTACAGGAGAAGACGGTTGAAATGAAGATGTTATGCTTTGTCAGTGCAGTGCATTGTGGGAGCATGGCAGCCAGACTTACAGACCATGTGTCTGTGATTACATTTGCACTGTATATCTTATTTTCCCTTTGTCTTTTTTGCCACTCCAAGAGAGAAAGGAAAATGAGCTCCATTTATCTTGCAACAAAGATTAACTGGATAGTTAAAGTTAGTAATGGATATCATGTGTGGATTCGAAGTCTGTTTAAACATGGTCAGTAATTCAGAATTGGGTCAAACCAGCTATTCATAACTGCACAGATAGGTTCCTTTGGAAAGTTTTACTAGTTTACTGGTGATTTAGTTTACTGGTTTACTTGTGACTGCGATGTCACAAGCTGCAACATAAACAACAAATAAAATAAGCTAATGAACACAACACGAGTTTGACGCCTAAAATTATATATTATTATAAAAGGTTTTATAATGTGAGTAACACTGAGAAACATCTTACTAATTTTTAAGAACCTTTAAAAAGTGTATTTTAGCAAGCTAATATTAACATCTAAGTAGACATAAGTGACAGTGAACAGCTAAGAGCTGGGGTGTGTGGTGCAGTCTGTTTAAATTTAGTCCAATTACATTATAACTAGGCTAACTTAGAATTTACTATTGCTGGTCTAAATGAAATTTTTCCGTGGACAAGTTGTGTTCTACTTTCTTCTAGCTTGTCCTTGTCTTGTTGAATTTGCCTGTGAATGTGCAAAACTCTGCAATGCCAAGCTCGCATCTTTTCTCTGGAATTACGCCATTCACGCTAAGTGTTGCAGAGCCTCGTAGGATGGAAAGAATTACAGATATATACTAGAGCCTATAAGCCAATCAGACGCTGGGGAGTTGTTACAGTGGTATGGGGAAACAGCCAAGCTCTGACAACCACCAATCTGGTCCTGCTGGTGAGATGATGAGGCCAAGAAGTAAGATAAAGATTATGTCAAATCTGTGGTAGAATCTCCCCCCCAAGAAAAAAACATTTCTTCCTCTGTGGGAGGAAATGGTAACCAACATATTAGACATCTTTCACTGTAAGCCTTATAAAACTTGGAAATTATGTCAGCTGTGGGCCATATTTCTCTCTCTCCCTCGCTCTCTGTCATCTAATCACAACCATGCACACAAACAATCAAATTGACCCTAGTAGTTAGTCCAGCTGCAGGTAGAGAGAGATCTGGACTTTGTGGACTCTTGAGTACATGTGTATGTGTGTGTATATGTGTCTTATGTGTAAAGGTAAACTCTCTCCTCTATATTGGCCATCCTTTCTTCTCTGGTGTTGTTCAGAGATAGATGAGTAGAACAATGCGCAGGAGTGTTTTTATAGCTTCAAAGTGGAAAAAAGAAGTGTGTTTTCCTTTTTAATTAACATATCATATTCGTTATATCAAAGCTTTATAGTTTAGCAAGGTGTGCGTCTAATTTAATTCTTCTTTGCTGTCATTAGTGAAGGACAGAAAGTTTCTCTTTTCTTTCTTTCCACAGCACCTGTAAACGTCTTTGAGTTGACATTACGCACCGGCTGTATGTCACTGGGCTGAGATGATGCTCTGGGGCCTCTCTAGAAAGCCTCAAGGTGTTTCACAAGGGTGTAATGTGACTGCTCTAATGAAAGACACATTTATACACAGACACGCTCACGCACTAATTCGCACAAGTACATAAGACTCACGTATGTATGTATATTTTGGTCCCATATTGACAATGCTACACGTATGTTGACACAAACCACAAAAGTGGAGTAATTTAAAAACCCTAAAGAATAGTTTATATTCCGCAATATAAACTATTTTATAGTGGCAATTGTATATTTTTTTGTATTTGTTTTTTTTACTAATAGAAATATCTAGATTTCAAAATTGTCACCACCTGAAACAACAGGGGGTGTGTGATGCCCTACTGCCTTAATAAATCACTCTTCACACAATAGCAAGTACACACACACACACACACACACATACCTGGCCACCCTTTACTCACGCTGCTCGTACTGGTTCACAGCCCCACCCAGTGTAGAACATGAAGCGCATGACGGTGCTCTCTTGGACAAGAGGATTTAATAGGTGACCCTGGGCTGCATGCTGGGTCCCCCGCTGCCTGGGCTCATCCAGCCGTAAAATGAGGCACAGGCAGGACCCGGCCGGTAATGAGAACTGGCATTTTGCTCACGATAACCTCGGGAAAATCGCTTCTATAAATACGTTCTATAAATAAAAGTGTACCTTGACCCAAGACTGCGTAAGGGGCTTTCTCTGAAAAGGTCATCTATGGCCCAGACTCTGCCACAACTCACCAGGTTCTCGTTTCCTCTTCTCCCATACCTCTCTGTCTCTGTCCTGTGCCTCTGTCCTTTTTTCTTTATTCTTCTGATTTTATAAGGCCTTTATGGTTTAACTGCAAAGACTACTGTGCATTATCACTGATGTCACATGACTCTTGGAGTCCTTTTTTTATCCTATTTATGTGTATCATCTGCTGTAAGGACTCTGTGTGTCCTTGACCTTGGTGAGGCCAGGATATACGTCCTGGAATGAAAGAAGACACAAGGGCAGGTAAAACAAACAAAAATGTTAGGTTAGCACAGAATAAAATCGTTAATTTCGCTAAAATATGTTAAAGGGGGACCGGGATTTGGGGATAGATACTCTTGCACTGTGTTGATTACCCTCCTTCAGGCTCAGACTTGTGTGTGTGTGTATGTGTCAACATCATAGTCTTATTTCATTTGTCAGTGCCACATGTAATCTGTCAGATTTAACTGTAGCCACCATGTGTTACCCATGTAAAACGGATCTCACATTTTTCCATATACAAAAGGGTTACTGCTAAAAAGAGATGGTTACCATAAGAAAAAAGGACTCCATGAGTCCAGGTTCCTCACAAGGTAACTTTGCTCTAATTTGTTTATTTTACTTAATTGGACGATAACGCATGATAATGAAGCTTACTTAGCAAAGTATTGTAGTTATTTTTTAGAGTATATTTATATTTATAAAACCATGATTTATATCCATAGATAACTGATATTTGTGCCCAAACCTTGTGTTGCCAAACATTTCCATCTGTGCAATGCTTTGCATGATGTTTTGCAGGACTTGGATGAATCATGTCCTTTTTGCTAACTTATATTTAGACCATGCTGTTGCTGTTACACTATGTATCTCCAAGTTTGGCAAATGTTACCTTTAGAGATGTTGTAACTGTGGGATTCGATTTTTCGAAAACAAAGATAAATCATTTAACATTCCCACTGAAATACATGAGAAAGAATGAAAGTAATAAACAGGGTTGTTTTTCATAGAACCTAAAACGATGTTTTTAAAGACACTGTACGTGATTTTCACAAGACAGAGACAATACACAAAAATCTATTTTAGTGCAGGTGAGACTGAAAACGAAACAGCAGTGTGACAAATGCAACTGTTGCATAAATCCATGACAAGATCTAACAGATTAAAAAAAACTTCCTTTATTTATCCCTCATCTCTTTCTCTGTGGGAGATTTTATAACAGAGAAGGAACCAACAATTCCATTGCTGCAGGCCAGGTCACTATTTAAACTTCGCTTAGCCCCCATTTTACTGCCTGTGGCCAACTTAAACTGATTAGCCTTAACCCTGCAAAGACTGACTGACCTCCCAATGCATCCAATACCACTTATTGATCAATATTTATATTGATTTCTGTGATGCAATTGCCAGATCAAGGGGGAATGTTGCTATTGACCTGAACAGATTAGAGAGGACAAAAGGTTGGCAAATCAGTTTAGATGCAACCTGCCAATGGGATATGACAGTCAGCTACATGGGGATTTCCAGCCAGAATTAGATTTGACGAGTGTTAACTGTGGAATTGATATAGCCGTAGGACTGTTCCAATCAGTAGTTCATGAAGTAATACAGTATGTAATTGCAGTTCTGCTTGCCCTAAATGCATGAGGTTGTACTAGTCAATTTACCTGACTAGGTCCAGCATTATGTGCAGGGCGAGTCTGGTTATAGCTGGGTTTCATGATGGTGAAAAAGTAGGTCCTCAGTAAACTGAAATATCTTTTTTAATCCGGTTTTCAATTGAAGCCCCAGCCCCTCCTGTTCACATTTTGTGCACAGGAGTGTCCTTGAGCGAAACCCTGAACTCCAACTGCTCCATGTGATTAGGCCGTTTGCAATAATTACACTGAGTTATCACAGTTCATTTGATAATGTGCAAAAAGCTGCGTTCAACGACAAGTTGCATACGTTGTATAAAATGTGGATAAGTCACTGTAGATGCTACAGCTGCTGTCTCATCTGAGTACAACGACACAGCTTGTTCTGCACCACATGAAAAGACAGCACAGAATACAAGCTGTTACATTACTTAAGACAACACACTCACATACACATTGTGTGTGTGTTTGTGTGCACCATATCCTTTATTAAGCCATGGAAAAATGTTTTCATCCTTATTAAGTATTGATGCTTGGAGTGGGATACAACGGGTAAATAAGTCATGAAACACTGACAACACAACACTCAAAGAAGTGGAGAACATGTGGACATGTGCAATGTGTGATGTGAGAATGTGAGTCTAAGTGAGCAAAGGAGAAAGAGATACGGGTAAGAAGGGACTGCATGATAACATCAGTGGTGGTCTTTCTCTAAATGAAAAAAGTCTTCAGGAAGCAGGAAACCAGACATAGATGTGGCCGTTCCATTTAGGGCCTCGAGGATCACTGGCATTAAATAGACCCCACTTTGTTCCTTTAAAGTGGTTCATGGATGAGATATGCTAATGCAATAACTAGTTGGACTTGAATAGAGATGATTTATCCATGCTTTTGCCTTTGGTTTGCCACATGTATGAATTGGACGCTTCATGTTGGACAAATAATTCCAAGTGGTCCTTCAGTATTTCAGAACTGAACAACAGTAACTGTTAGATAAAGGTTCACTTTTCTGACACTGGCTCTAACAGCTGGAGGAATTGTGGCTTTACGTCCCCTGTTTCTTCTGGTCTCATTTTGTGGACATTACTTTTTCTGCCGGATTCTTGCCGTGTATTTGGATGGGTATTATGTGTGAAGCTCAGTATGGTCCACTCTTCTTCACTCGGTTCTCCCTCATCAAAGATCTCTCCATGTAAAGTCCCTTTAACAGCAGATCAGGTCTGGATGTAAATAAAGAAAACTTAGTGCCTTATTTACTTACAGGCATAATGCCAGCATTCTTTCAAATGCAGCTCTTCTGCAGTTTTATTCTGCGCTAGCTGGGTTTTTTTAGGCTGCGCTGCATTTGTATTTTTCCTTATGTGTATTGGTTGTGTTGCAGTGGGAGAAAAGGCTAGGTTTAGGCGGCATGGTGCTATTTTGGTGCTTGTTTCGGCATTTTAAACACCTTTCAGTTATCAAGTGTGACCTCTCTCCATTTGCTGCACTTTTTTTAGCAGCTTCTGATTAAGTTTGATGCTGTGGTCCAGAGTCTTGCAGAAACGTCAGTACATGTGTTCTGTATCAACGCTGAGATGCTCACAGCGCCCTGAAGAAGGTTGGATGTTTGTGTGAAGCTGGTTTTCAGAAACATTGGCTTTTATCACACGAGATATATCTCATCTCATCTGCACTCTCTGATTTGACAGAGAGGCCATGCGTAGCTTTGGGAAAGCAGCATGACTTCAATAATTATTTATATCTCGTCACACAGCGACAGGATCGACCCGGATTTACAGTATGTTATCAACTGACTCTCTTAACATGAGTCAATAAAGTTTTTACTAACAAATTTCACATTTTAGAGCTAAATTCCTGCGGAAAAATCCTGAACTCCATCATATCTCAAAGGATGGTGTTATGAAAAGCATAAATCCAAGTGCCTCATGAAAAAGATTATGTAGGTCAGTGTTCGAATTTGCCCCTTGCATTGACACTATTAAGAATACTTGAAGTTACCCTTAGAGAAAATACTTACTTACTTTAAACCAGTCCTACATGGATCCAGTTTGCAGACCTGTCCCTGAGCAGACTGCCATTAACTGATCTATTACCTACAATTATTTCTAAATCAGTCTCAGACCAACTTTAGCCATTACTACAATACCTGATCCATAATTAAATACAGGCTCAGAGCTGCTGCTGGGCAGTTAGGAATCACAGAGCACAGGATACTGTCGGGCATGCAAAGACATGAGGTAATAAATAACAAATTTTTTTTTTAATAATTTCAGAGGATAAAGTTAACTTTCTTCTGACTTTACGCACTGATTGCACATTGCATCTGTTAGTTAAATAGACAGTATGAGGACTAAAGTATATTCTACTTTTAATATTGAATCTATAAATAGAGACATTTCAGCAGCTGCTGCATCAGTGCACTGTCTGGTAGTTCAGAATAAAATGAATGATTTCAATGTGTATTTTAGTTACTTTTGGAACTTCCTGTTTACTCCCTTTTTTCAACTTTTAAGGCGGATGCGAAGAGGGGATGTGATTGGCCGTACCTGTCACGCAAACTGCACCTGCTCATGAAGCATTCCTCCCAGTCATAATGTATTCTGCCTGCGCCCCACATTGAGCCTAGTTTCACCTGGCTGCATCCTGTAACTCCAACGCTGAGGGTCACGAAATTTGCAAAACAGAATTCACTCACGTTGCCTTTGCCCAGAGAATTTTGGTTTGCATTTCTGCTGAGCCTGGTTTGAGGAAATGAAGGGTCTTAACGCGCTGTAGGACTACAAATAACAACTTTACAAAAAAATATAATTATCATGACATTACAATAACCATTATGTAAACATTATTTTTGCCTATAGGGCCAGACAGCAGATCTTTATAAACCTTAACACGATATCAGCAGTGAAACTTCATTCCACTTTTCATCAGTTGGATTAATCATGCAGTATGCCAAAATGTTTTGGCAGCTTCTCACCTTCCTACCACTAGTTCCAATTTAACTTTTTTTCAACTCACGTTGACATCAAAATAAGAAACTTACCATCAAGCTGAAAACCATTTAAGTTCAAACAAAGTCTAAACACACTTACAGAACACCCGCCCACAACTCCCAACGCAGCGTGTATTTTCTCGCACGAGGCCTTTCAGGAAAAAGAATTCATAGGCCTGTCAAGTGCCATACAGCGGTTGAATGTGGTCATTTATAAGAAGCCGACTGGAGCACAAAAAAAGCACGAGAAGCCATTTTGGTGCTGTCAGAGGGTTTTGTGGTTCTAAAAGGCTGTGGTGATGTGCTCTGACACTTGGGGTCTTGTATGGTGCTTTTAAGAGCTCTGCGTGGGCACTCTGCATCACACACTGCCGAGCAAGACAAAAACATACCTGTCACTAGCAAACACTACTGCAGCACTTAAAACGATTCCTAGCTGATTTCATGCCAGCAGAGGTCTTGAGGTGACTTGGTGACATTTGTGTTTTACAGTGTTTCACCTGGACATTGAAGCTATGGTTCTCTCTGTGTGGATAAGTTTGTTATCATAGTTCCTCTGATGAAAGAGTGGATTTACTGAGTTGGACTGAGATTAAACTTCCCTCTTTCTTCAGTGTGAATATGTGGAATTCAAAATACTAATCGTTTGTTTCTTTATTCTTTATTTACTTTGAAAAAAGAAGCAATAACCTTTTGTAGCATGAGATATTTAGTGCAGTTCACTTTCTTGCACAAATGAACTCTCATTTGTGCAACTTCATTTAAAATCACTTTGTTTAATCCATTACCTTACAGGAAGGTCATAGTGTGCAAAACAAACAAGAGAGAGGACAAAGAGACACCAATTCTCCCCTATGCCCCCCTTGCTTCCTTCCCTCCCTTGCTTTTTTTTCCCCCTTTATCCCCTGCTACCTTTATTTGCTGCCCTATTAACAACAGTTACTGCAGCTTTAATTACGCCCCTGTGATCTCTAAGAGTGGCGGGCACGTGTCATCTCCTTCCCAGGGGAGCCTAGGTAATTACCAGCATCCATCCAAGGGCCGTTGCTCCTGTTCCTTGGTCGCTGTGGCGATAATCACACTGCCGTCTCTAACAGCTGTTCATTGAGCACGAAGTCCAAGTGGCCTAAGCCTGTCACACCATGCCATCCTGTCTCAGTTTTGACCTTTGACCTCTCCCAAGACTCTACAGCCCTAATTTGTTTACTTCCAGAGACAGAGAGGACAGACCAAAATGCATCTGAGCAAGGTTTGAACACACTCAACAGGCCACACCTAATGACATTTGTGAACTACGGCATATTCAATCCAAGGTAGTGCATTTCAGAATTTTTGTGTATGTTCACTTGATCGTCTCATAACAGCTTTTGATTCCCCTCCATACTTTATAGAGGTCAGATCTACAGCTGGTCTGTATGATGGGAATGTTTGCCTAAGACATTTTGCAGCAGAGCAGGAACTTCCATACACATCATGAGCAGCACTGTGCAATTGTGGCCAAGTTTTCATGGGAAGAGAAAGACGCAGTTATAGAGCAGGAGTACGAATTGGGGAGCAATCAGCATACAAATCCTCAGAGACTATAAAGCCATTTCCCTCTTTCTCACTGATGAGACCCAGCAGCAAGTTTTGCCCCACTCGCAAACTTTTCCTATAATGAGAGAGCTTAGATGTCTCTGACCACACTTACACACATGAAAATGAGGGAGGATTAAGTGTGGGTAGGGTAGATGAAGGGATAGGTAGCTACTCTAAATAAAGATATATTGCATATTTGCAGCAGATGAGGTGGCAGAATATAAAGAAGCATGGAGGCTTAAATAATGAAAAGCTTTCTGATCAAAGGGACAGGAAAAGCGATGTATTTAAGCAGGTCAGAATCTTTAAAAGCTGTTTTATTTATGCGCTTTTTAAAAGAAAGTCATAGTCAATATTTGGCAGCTGTGACATTAACGAGCAACGTATTATAGGGGAGGGGGATTCATAAATATGCATAAAGATATTAGTGGAGTGTTAACAGTAAGCACCTGTCTACTTAACCATGACAGGAACTCTGTGAGTGACTTTACAGAGACCCCCCCCACACCCCTCCTCCTTACGGAGCCACATGTGTCCTTCTTTACTTAATGTCGCCTCTCCCTGCCTGTGACAGTACTGCTGACAACCCACACTTGGAAAAAAAAAAAGAACATGTTTTCAGAGATGTCAGCCGGCAACGGTGAAAGCTCAAGGTTAGAGTTGCTCGTTCGTTCGTTGGCTGGCACATCCGCCAGCCAGCCAGCCTGCCTGCCTGCCTTTCTTCCTTTGCACTCTATGAATATTGGCTATCCACATTGTGAAATTAATAATGCATTTTGATATTTTTTCCCATCTCAAGATGTGGGGAACAGCATAGCATCTGTCAAGTCAGCTTCTAAATCCAAACTGTCAAAAGTCAAAGGGCTATGCATCTTTTTTTTTTTTCTTTCTTTCTTTTTCTTCAATGAAAAGTGAGAAGCTGTCAGGGGTATTAACTTTGAAAGGGAGTGCTTCTTTAGAGTTGGCATGTGCATAATTATACTAGAAGTTTTATTAGAGAAGGTTAATCATCATACTTTGTCCTCTCGGGCATAAAATGTGCAGACAGTTAAATATCATTCCCCTCAGTCATACACAGCACAATAACATATTGCGGTATGTTTGTTGCAATAACACAAAATCACGTTCCTGCAATAATTAGTACATCAGAACTTCAGAATACATTCTTCTTTATTGGTTATATTGTTAACTAGACTTCATCACATGTGTTTATTCTTATATGTTAACTTATGCTATTACTTTTTTCACTGATTCAACTCATATTAAAAAGGCAAAGTATCTAATTAGCTGATGGGACATGTTGTTGTCATTGTAGTCAACCTGATTATTTGTTCCCATTCCCCAAAGGCACACCAGTGTCCTTTGTTGACAGAGGAAGCAAACGTGATATAGAGAGAGTGAAGGAGAGACACAGAGAGAGGTTAACTTAGGACCATCTGGGATGACTCAGCATCTATGTCAGGGACGGCTGAATGCACCACATGCAACTCTGCTGTCACATGCTGTAGGATGCCAGGCTCAGACAGATGCAGTACAAAAGGTGCTGTTGTTTACTGCTATGTTCCTTCTCTCCTACGCTTCCTTCATCCTCCCATCCTCTGTTTGCATCCACGGGAGACAGGCCCCCTCCTGCTTCAGCCACACAGGCTGATCTGAATGTGATGGCAGAGAAAAACAGGAGGGCAGGTGGGTTTGTAGAGATTGAGAGTTGTGGCGGGTCAGAACCCAACAGGCTGTGCTGGGAGGCTGTGCTCTCTTTCTCTTCTCCTTTTTCTCTTCACACCAGGTGGTGTGTTGCCTGTTTCCACCTGCTCACCTGAAATGCCATTCTGCCTCTCCTGGACAATCACCACATGCCATGCAGAATGCTTACCAGCACAGGGCAAAGAGTCAGACACGTGTGGAGGACAAGCAGTTTGATAAACAGGCAACTCGTGTCACAGTTGGCTTCGGCTACTAGTGTTCCTTTAAAATAACTTTAAAGACCTGCAATTATTTATTTGAAGTAAATCCAGCTATTCAATTTGCAACACAGTATTTTTTCTTTATCTTTTTGACTTTGATTACACTGACTCTTCTCCACATGGTTCATCAAAATACTCATCCTTAGCCTTAGTGGGAGTGTGTTACTTGTTGTCTTTTTCCTCTCTCCCATCCGCTGTGTTTGTTCTTTCCAGTGTTTGTGCTCTTAAAGATAGAGAGTTGGGCCTCTTGATGCCACATGGGACCACGTAGAGCCAACCTTCGACTTCTGGCTAACCTTCATGTTCAATCAATAAGTCTCCATAGAGGCTCCATCTTTCGAGTTTCTTTGTTTCCGTTCTCCTGTTTGCCGTACTTACATCACAGCTAAGATGATGAAATTGATCAAGCCTGATGCGCTTAACTCCTATATGAACCAGCATTTGAGGAAGGGGAGCAGATGAAACTGCTGTTTTCAGATACAGAAAAAACTGAACAGAATAAAAGTGGATTTCTGGCTGCTAACTATGATTTGTGTTTTTTATCTAAATAAACTACTCACAACTACATCCATGACATTCTTTCTTACAAAATCACAAATGCTGTTGGTTCAGTTGTGTATCATGGCATTCCAATTAACTCTCAGTGCAAGGTTTTTCCCTCACCACTAGCTATTTGATACCCAACAAAAAAAATACCTCGAGTCTTAAAGATGGATGGACCCTGCTGCTCCTACAGAGGTCAATGATTTCCCTTCCTATGTCAGCTGAGAAGTAAACACCAGGACACAGGCACCTATTTCAGCTAAACGTCTGGACCCATGAGCTCTGCTGTGAAGCTCAAGATCCCTATCTCTAAGAAAAGAAAGCACTCCCACTCTCTTTGCCTCTTTCACCCCCTCCACACCAGCCCCCTCCACTACCCTGTCCTCTGTCCTCTTACCTTCATTACGCATTTTTTGTTTATGCTTGGGCGCAACTGTGGCTGCTCCTGATGGTTTGAGGTCAGGCGTGACTGGCCATGGGTTACTCTAAATAAATACACACGGACTAGCCAGGAAGGAGCGGGTAGGCTGCACTTGCCGCCAAATCACCCTTGATTAATCAGCTGGCTGTTTCAGGGTGACTTTTTGTGTACACTTCCCACCACCACTATTCCTTCCCCCAATCAACCCCCACCTCCTCCTAAACACATAAAAGGTGAGGGAATCATGGTGGCACCCGTTGTTCTTCTGACCGACTACTCCAACTTGTGGTTTCTTACGAAAGTGACAGACAGTCAAACTTACAACTGCAGTGGAGGCAGAACACATGGCCTGTTTTCCTACACTCTGGAAAAAGCTAAGCAAAGAAAAACAGCATTGTTACTGTGTCGTTGGTGAATGTATTTGACTTTTCACATTCATTGTATAACTCAAGTGCAAGTTTTGCATGCATTTTTGTACAGTTGGATTTGAGAAGAATAATTCTCCTTCAGTGCAGTTATATCACAATAGCTGCCTTGCAGACACAGCTTGGCAAAAACCTCCATTTGATATTTGATTTGAAACATCACCATAAACAGAACTTCACACGCAGCAGGCTATAACAGTTGATTCCATCACTCTCTACAACTCTGTGTCCACCTTTTGCTTACTCTTCTCATCTCTCACCCCTCTACCACCCTATCAAACACACCTCACAGCGCAAAAGCTCACACCAACCAGCACCAGCTTTTTCCCCAGCCCCTACCTTGGCAGCCATCATTAGGGGTGGTGCTATCCTCTCACCTGTCAGATCCATTCGACCGTGGATCTGTAGAGCCCCAGCTGAACCATGCAGACCCCTGCCACCAACCCTGACTGCACATCTATGGCCTTCACCCCTCTCTGCAGCCTCTTCCACCTGCCCTAGCTTTCAAGCTCCTGCAGCTGCTGTCCCAGCATCTAGCCATTCCCCCTCTGCTCCTCCTGCAGTTCAAGCTCTGTGCCCTGACTCTAGACCTAGCCTGCGGCCTTAGGCCCCCAGTTCCTATGCCTCTGTTGCCCCCAGCATGGATGGAACTATCCTCGGGCAAGGTGTGGCCCCATGTGGCACGCCTGTCCAGAAGACAGGTTATCAGCTCTGATCACCGCAATAAACTTCTACCCAAACCTGCTGCCCTGAGGGGATGGAGAGTCGGAGAAACAGAAAGAAGAAGAAACAGAGCGAGAGTAGGTTGAGCACGAGATGGTGTTGATGAGTGAGGGGAGGAGGAGAGTACAAGACCGGGAAAAAGAGAGGGGGCAGAAATAGGGATGGAGTTTTGCCTGGAGGCAGGGATGAGGCAATGAGCACCCCTCAAAAACAAGCAGTCAGTTGGAGACCACCAAAGGCACTTCTACAGAGGGATAACACGGGGGCTTTCAGGTGTGTGTCAAACATTAAGCAGCATGCTCTCTGTTCTCTGGTTTCTCTCCACAGCGACATGCTTTATCCACCCCACCGACATCCTTTGGAAAACACAAACCAGACAGCTGAACTGCTGTTTTGATGACTGTTTGATTCTGTAAGCTTCTCTTTCTCTTTATTTTTTCATGTTATTTTTTTCTTGATAGCTTTCATGTTGTGTTTTTTTTTTTCCATGGTGTCATTCTACTATATTGTTTTCTGTTTCTTTGTCCAGTTGCTCTAAATTAACTTGAACGGATCTGTTTATGTTGTGCCATATCACTCCAATAGTCCAACAGATTTCATATCTGTTGCTGGACACCGAGTAAAACCAAACCATATGCCACCAATTGCTGAAAATTACCCTGGATCTAGATTATCAGCACTAAAAAACCTGTCTGAGTTTGAAGCATCATTAATTCTCCAGCCGTTTTGTTTTGCAGTGAGATTGCCAAGCACTCACTGAGGGTTGGTTTGTTATTGTGGTTGCAGACATTGTAATCAGGCCTCAATAATCACACTTCCAGAAGCGGAATGTGCCTGGGGCCAGCGCCAACAGGCTCTAATGTGGGGCGCCGTGGGCCGCTAGCCTGCAGACACACAGGACAAGCAGATGGAGGCTGCCATTAAACACGGACAATCAGAGAACACAATCAATGAGTAATACAATGTGCGGAGAGAGGAAGCCAGTAAAAGATGTCCAGGCTTACTGTAGCTTTAGTGTCATTACAGGAATCTGTATGACCCTTGATTGTGGTTAATGGCATAGGATATGATACAATTACTAATCTGCATAATAGGTAATGAAAGGGCTACACAGGTGACCTAGCCATGTCTCAACTCCTCTTGCAGCCAGATTGAATGTTGAGCAAAATCTTTACCCCAGAAGGCTGAAATGAGATAAATCTTTGTAGGAAGTTGCAGGATCGCATCACAGATGTTGTATGTACCTCTATTTTATCCTGCACATTGCACAGCTGGGTAACATTGCTATAAAAAAGATAAAGGGACATGATTTAACATGTGATTTTCCCTGAGTGAGTCATGACAACATTTGTCTTCATTGTTTGGTTGAAGAAAACATTGCTGGATTTGAATCTTCGACAAAGCCTAAAATAGTAAATAACAAGTGGCAGCCACATTTTAATACAAACCTGTTGTTGTCACCTAAAAAGTCAGAATACTGCAGGATTTGTTTTGAGTCCATTTACACACATTCATTTTAACATGAGTTACTTTTTCCAGGATATATTAATATAACACTGGTATATCATTCTACATTTATGTTATCAGCAGCATTACAAGTACACTGTTTTCTTAGTGGAATACTTTTACTTTT
This sequence comes from Anabas testudineus, assembly GCF_900324465.2. Classification (NCBI taxonomy): domain Eukaryota; kingdom Metazoa; phylum Chordata; class Actinopteri; order Anabantiformes; family Anabantidae; genus Anabas; species Anabas testudineus. The sequence goes on along the minus strand of NC_046630.1, from coordinate 8,355,045 downwards.
GTATTTTAATAAACATTTAGAGGTTGAATTTACTTGAGTAGAAAAACAAAAGGGTGCTTGAAGTGGAATACTTGCACTTTAACTTGATTATTGTTTGTGTATTTATACACTTGTTGTCATTGCAAAACTAACTGTACATCACATGAATATAATTTAACTGACAGATTTAACTGGGTGTCATCTGCATAGCAATGGAAGGCAGCACCACACGAGCAGATGGGGTGGTCACGTTACATCATGTAGTTAAATTTAATATGTGCACTAAAACAACCTGAGAGGTTTATTTAATAAAACATCTCATCTACAGTCTTTCTCTTTTTCTAATATATTGCTGTTCCTTTGTCTGTGTCTCCATCTGTCATTTTCTCACTCTTTCCTTCAACTTTGTCTCCCTACCTCACATCCTCGTAGTTTCCTGGAGTCTTGGAACATGACTACAAGTGTTTCCTGTCTCACTTCCCGAGTGGAGACAGGGATGGTGGGGGTAGTAATCTAAGACACTGTGTACTGAGCAAGCTCTTCCACCATTCTACATACTGCACGTCACTGTGACTCATTCATTACAGCTGTCTATACTAATGGCAGAGCCACAACAGTCAACAAACAAAGAGGACATGTCACAGCACAGGACCATGGACCCAGAGAGGAAGTGATGGGGCGACCAGTTAAGTGACACCTAAGTGAACCTGACATTGAACATGCAACAGAGTCCTCTACTGGATCAGACCATCAGCACTTTCTAATTAGACTTTCAATTTCAAAAATAGCATCTCTGTAAACCATAAATCTTCCTTTGGAGAGCTCCAGGCTTCTGTGTTTCCCTTTCTCTAATTGTCTGGTGTCTCTGGATTGTAAATCTCTCAGGGAAGAGCCATTAGCAAAAATGGCTGGCAGGGACTCAGGCCATGGGGACATTGTTGGCCAATTCACACTGAGAAGATGTCCAGATACTGACTCAAGACAAGCGTGTATGAAATGGCAGTCCACTCACCAGGGTCAGATGACAGCATGTCTGGCTTGGCAGCGCCGCGTTTCATGACAGCAACTGTCAGCTGATGTTTGGGATTTCTGTGGTTAGAATGGTTTCCTTCTCAACTCTCAGAAGAATTAAATTTTCATTTGATTTGCTCCCAGAATGTCATTGTGTTGCTAACTGCAGCAAATAGTTTATGTTGAATTTGCCTCCTGAGCTAGGTACAACACTTGAGTGACGCTGTACATTGTAGACAATGACATTAAACAAAGACTGATTTAATCAGACCTGTGGAAAACAGCAAACGTCTCTAATGACTAACAGGTCTTTATCATATGGTTTTTGTTTTGTTTTGTTTGTTTTATTTCTATTTTTTTTTACAGTGTATGCATGCTGTAAGCTGTGTGTTTCATGTGTTTAGGGCTTAACCCAGGATGACGGTCAGCTCTGGGAAAACAACATGGAAAATACTTCTCACAATCAAATATCCTGTCTTAAGTGTTTTGGGAGAGTTTGTGTAAATAGGACTCAGTCAGTGCAGCAGTAAAATGATTTCCTGTTACAAGCGCAGTGGTTTGTTGATGAACATCAACAGGGACACGGCAGGAAGTGGCATCACGTAACTCAGACATGGAAGCTACAGGCGAAAAAAAAATTGCAGGGCTTTTTTGCACATGCCACGTGTGATAAATATGCATTATTCACATGTCATGAGATTTAATTCCCTGCTGAGCTTTTCAGCATGTGTCACTTTCGGATGAGGAAAACCATAATTTATTTTTAAGAAATGTCTCTCTTCAAAAGGTCCCGTGTATTTAAATAGGTAGAAGTAATTCCCTACCATCTCTGAAAGGGACAGTAATATTATCTTTAATATGGCAATGACTGCAGAAAATACATCTTTGTGCCGTGACTTTAAAACTGTAGGACAAGTGTGGGGAATAATCTATATAAGCATACCTTATTATTACTATAAATCACGTAAGAGCCAAGGAACAGCGGTATAAATGACCTTAACCATTTCATTAGATCTAATTAAATTGAATTGACATTAAAAGTCATTATTTCTGCCTCTTTTTTTTCATACGTGCAGATTAGATATGAGCCATGTTGGATATCTCCTGTGTTAAACATACTGCATACAATATTACAGAGTTAATGGGACAGATAATTGACAGTGAACCATAGGAGGTTAATAATAGATGCTTAATTGACTCCTATCAATTTGTTACACTGAACATCATTGTCTAAAGATCTCATTCATTCAGAGAGCACACATATTCCCAGAAAAGCCCATATTTCCTTTTTATTATCAACACTATGGGAGTATTCAAAGACAGTAAGGGCTGTATGAATGAGAACAGTACAAGACCATAAATACAAAACAACTCAATAAATATGCAACAAGTAATATAACATGAAATTAATACAACATCTGTTACTTATAAACTATACACTAACTTTACAATAATCACATACATGTATATAAAAAGGAAAAGAGATACAGTCATGTATATGACATTTATTTGTGAGTATGTCTCACTGGATAATCCACTGTATTTATATTATGTACACCTAAAAATAATAATCAACTTTTTTTTAATTTATAACCAGTAGCAAGGTTGAAAGATTTTACTCATTGCATTTATTATTTATTATGTGATTGACATCTTAACATGGACTGTCCGCTGTTCAATTTATGAAGCAAAAGTCAAAGTAAGTTGCTGTATACTCCATTTGCGTATTTACGTGAATAAAGAAAGTGTGTATGTAGTAAATGTCTCCCACTGGATTATGAATCTATCCATCAACACTGAGGAAATGAGAGTTTATTTTGTCTGACGCCACTAGACAGAATAAGGCAGACCTGGCTCCTCAGTGTGAATGCTGAATGTGACAGGTCAGCTACTGTCCCAGGCCCTCTAAGACTCTGCTGACTCTCTGGAAGATCTCCAGTGTTAATACATATCTGTTTCACCTTTTTCCTCCTAAACATAATGTGTGCAGGCCAAGAGGAAACCTGTCTGTCTCTGGCAGTCCCACATTCCAGCCAACTGTAGAATATCATGCACATATACATGGATAGGATAGGCTACATTGGGGATAATTCTTTTTATATCCAGTGTTCTTACATATTTTCACTTCTAAACGTAACAGTGAAAACAGTTTGGAAGAGAACACAACAACACAGTAGGTTTTGATGTCATCATTTCTACTGACAAGCAGGGAAAAAAATCTCTCTGTTGCACAATAAAGTGATTAACAATTAAACAATTAATACTCTCCCTCTCCCTCTTTCTACCTCTTTAATTTTATGCACCAGAGGCTCATTGACTCATAATTTGAATGAATGTAAATAGTGTGTACTGGAACACAGGCTTGGCAGTGTGCCATGCATCACTCGGAGGACTTGAACAGTTTGAGAGCAGACTGATAGATGAACTTTAGATATGTGCTGGATGGAGAAGGGAAGGTACTGGAAGGTTGAGAATATTAATCATGGCAATTATTGAAAGTGTTTTTTCACTGACATCATCGTGCAGAGCCATATATCAGCCAGGAGCAGCATGCTTATGACTTAGTGACACAGGCTGAGTGGAGGACATTGAGCAGTAAAAATTAGCAAGTTATACTGAGTGAGAAATGAAGCCATCAGAGAGCCATAAGTAGCCAGGATTTGTCATGGCAAATAATCCTTTTCAGGACATAGGCTTTGTGGGCATTATTGTTTTTGTTGTCCATGTCTTTATTGTGAAATGTATTTCTTAACAGATTTACATCTTTTTGTGTTGATCACTGTTTAATCATAGTTGCTAAGGAAATAAGTGGGATACGAGTAGAAACGCCAGCTGAAGAGTGCTTCACATCCCCAGGAAACAAACCACATACAGACAGAAATGTCAAAGATTTCTACTTAAGTAATCTCTGGATGCTGGACGAGTGTGTGTGTGTGTGTGTGTGTGTGTGTGTGTGTGTGTGTGTGTGTGTGTGTGTACATGTTGGTGTTTTTGTTCTGCAGCAGGAAGGCACAGATACCAGACTCTTGAATCAGTGTTCTCAAGGCCGGAAAAGACTTCCTTCAGTGGAAATGAGCAGCATGGGGCTTGATTCAATTAACATAAAAAGAAATCTGTCCTAGTAATCAAGTCTCCATTGTTTCTTCTTCATGTAGTCTTTACTCCTCTCATGTTATTTTTTATCTGTGTTTATCTACTTTAATATTTTTCTCCGCAGCTGGTCAATAATGAAGAAGTCCAGCTGTCTTCTGTGTCCTTATCTCCAGATGTTTATCTCTAAACAATGATCTCATGACATTGCAGTGTTAGAAAACAGGTAAAATTGGGCTATGAGTCCCTGAATGACATCAAAGAAAGTTTATCATCCTTCTATCTGTCTTTATTCAGCAATGGAAGAATCACGTACTTCTTTTTACGTCATTTACTTATTTATACATTGTACTTGCTCTTTTATCGTGCTCCCTGTAATCCTGCACAGCACTCCTGCCCTCCCTAAATTTAAGATGCTGTAAACACACAGCCTCTCCCCTCTTTGAAAACTCTTGGGAACATCAGAGGGGTCCCTGGGTCTCTTACATTTCTCTTGCTGCTCAGGGCCACATCCTCCTCTGGGCAACCGCCCAGTTGGCTGGGAGTCTGCTGCCCTGACCCTGAACCCTGAATATGAGGGGTTAGCCAAGGGCCAGAGTAGAGGCTGAGGGTGGGTGTGGTGGCAGAGGTCACAATGGGGGACGTGGGGGAAGAGACAACTATTAAACACAACAGAGGAAGACCTATCAGGATGTGTCTTTTATAGCTGGCTGGTACTTGAAGGCATCAAACCCCACTCCAAGCAGAAGAATCCTGTAAGGGTGGAAATGATGGGGTCAGAGTTTTTATAAGGTCAGGACGAGGTTAGTGGAGGGTCAGGGACTCAGTAATCACATCTTTTTTCAGTCTACAACATCGGTGTGTTAACAAACAACGTATGACACAAGATAGAAGACATTCTGATGCACTTATGCCTGATAAATAGATCAATAACACTTCCATAGCATTAGGGTATTTTAATGTTGAAGCCACCAGAGGCCAGCAAGACAAGATGTTAGCTTAGCTTAGCTTAAAGCCTGCAAAATCCACGTACCCATATAAAATTTAAGATTGATATGCTACATGTAGACTTTGGTTTCCTTTCAGTTGATTATGCTAAAAAGCATCATAATGAAAACATTTTCTTGAGATTATTTCTTACCTTTTTTTTTTTGGTTTCATTTTAGTTTCACACTAAAACCTTTTCAAACTACCTAAATGCTTTATTTGGCAGTGTATTTTACTGGATGTCCTCCATGCAAAGAATTGAATTCATCAGTTGCATTGCCAGGAAAAGATACATAGAAGAGGAACATGTAATTTTCTTGCTCTTGTTTATCATTTGATGTAAACGTTTCAAAATAGCCTCTGCTCACAGCTGCAATATTATTTGATGATGGTATGTTGAAAGTTATTTAAGTGAACCAATGTCCACAAACATATATTCTTCATCGTCATTGTCATCACCCTTCAGATGACCCCATCCTATTGACACCTCCTCCCCTTTCCTAACCCTCCTGCCTCTCCTTCTTAACACACTGTCTCATTCCTTGTTTCATTTTCATTACAGCCCTCCTGCCGTGATGTGAACTTGTTGCCCGGTCTGAACTGGGGTGACAGCTCACTAAATCACTGCCTTTTACTGGTTCTGCCCCTCTTTTTTATACACTTTAATCACCAGACTCCAGTAACCAGGAATATTGGGCTCAGTGTATGGAATTCTCCTCATAAAAGAAAAGGCTGAGGCCACTGATATGCTTCTCATGGCAGAAATGCCGCTAAAATTCATCTTGTTCTTGCTGAGATGGTGGTAGGGAATTAATGGAGGCGGTGGGTCTTTCATGTGGGTGACAATCAATCGCTCAGGATCAACAGGTTTTAGGGCCATAAACTTGAGGTCATCTCCTATAGTCCACAGTTTCTCATCTGGAGATGCTGGTGTGAATGCCGGCGGGAAGCCTTGGATTTTGTTTGTTATTTATGGTTAGTCACAGGTTTAGAAATGGTTCTGAATGATCAGAGGCTATTTTTCACACAGGGCAGCTACAAAATGGTTAACCCCTTATAAACACACTGTGGCTGGGAAGTGAAACAACAAAGGATGATCGCATCGAAATGAACCAATTTGTATATAGAAACATTTATAAGAGTTTAATATATAGTTGATTCAATTTGTGCTCATTTCTTCTTCTCCCTGTTTCTCATTCGAATCTACAGTATTTGACTGGATCAATCCCTTTCCTCAATGCTCATCTCTCCTGTATCCTCCTATCCACTCCTCTCCCACTATTTCATCTCCAACCCTGCATTAATCCTCATCCTCCCTAAGGAAGCCCACTTCGTGCACCAGCGAGGGTATTTAGAGCTTGTGTTGACATTGGACAGCATGTTAGACAAATATCCTCAACTCAAAACCACAAGACAAATGGCAGACCTGGACCCGCTGTGTTCTGGCACTGAGTTTGCAGCTCTGGCTTAGCTGTGTCCAGTGATTCAGCTCAGGTGACGTCTTACTGTATAAAAAAAGCTGACCGCTAAGAAGGGTAGGTGGCTAGATGAAAGAAAATGTAGAGGCAAAGTAAAGATGGATAGTAAATGGAAGGAAAGACGTGATTAATGTTGAAAATGAAGGAAACAAAACTGTAGTCCAAACCAGAAGCTCAGTAAGTGTGTTCTAGGGTGATATCATGAAATTAAACTGGAAATACTGAAATGCACATCTTTAGGACTTTGTACAATTTATTTCTTAATAATGATATTTTTTCCTCAAATGTAAGGAAAAATAAATGTAATCGTTTCAGAGTGATGTAGAGCAGCTCCCACATACAACCAGGTGGTGGCTTTGACTATGGGTGAACATTAAATAATTTCAAGGTGGAAACACGCACACACACACAAGCAGCACTTACATACAGACAGGACCCTATGACTGTGACAAGCTATCTACACACACTCAACACATAACCACAAGCATATACACAGACGGCACGCAGCACCACACACACACACTGTTCAGAGATATGGGGCCCGTTTTGACAAGTTGACTTGGCATTGGTCAGAGCGGAGTGATCCAAGAAAAGCAAAACGGACCCACGAGAGGGCTGGGGCTTTTGTGTTTGCGGAGTGTCACACTTCATCACGAGGGAAACCCAAAACAGGCCCAGGAAAACCTTTGAAGCAATGGGAGTGGTGTGTGGGAATCGCCTCTGTGGCTACCTCTGATGTCAACTCCAATATTCTGATTGCAGGCTATTTCCTGGATTAGGATTGTGTTTGTTGGCCGAGAGGGAAACTGTCCGAAGATTGTATATCAGAACAGACGAGCTAATTACAGCATCCCACCAGACAATTAAAAGATGAAAAAACACTGACCAGTGTGATACTGTTCATATGAGCATAATATTTATTTACTAGTCACGGCTGGATTTAATTTTTTAATGTGCATTAACATCCAACAGGCAAGGGAAAAGTAAATGCTCAAAGCCTTTGGAAGATGTATAGTCTATATTCATGTTAAATATTATGTCAGTGTGAGGGTTTTATTTCAGAAATGCTGTATGTGTATCTGAAACGGCTTTGGATTTGCAACTTAAAAGTATTTGGGATTTTTAAGAGTGGCTCTGTAAACCATTATGCTAAAGATCGTGTAGCTTACAATACTGTTTGGCAGCAGAGTCAGGTGATAGTAGCATGTGCAGTTTGCTTTGGCTGCTTCATAATTAGCCGAATGGCGGTGTGGTTTAATGGACCACATCCTTTTGGCTGCAGCTTCACAAGGCTCAACCACTGAAGCCATAATTTGATTCTAGGATGCTAGAAGCAGGGCAAAACAATTTGGAATCAAGGAGAAATATTCAGGAAATTACATTTGCATTTAGGGATGGTTGGCAGGGCTGTATGTTGAAAAGTTCTCTTTTTTCCTGATGGGTTTTTAAATTGTTGTGAAGATGCTTATTCATACAAAAATGTCCCATTTGAATTTGCCAATTGTGTCCCAGAATAATGTAAACATGTAGGGGTTTAACCATCCAGTCACTGTTTGGTATGTTTCATAATTCATGGGTTGTGATTTGACGCACACTCAAACTTGTAATCAGGATGAGAAGCCATTATTATAGAAAATGTGTGATGTAGTATTTCGGAGCCATAAAAGGCTCAAAAGCTGTGTCTTCAAGGTTTGTCACTGATGTTAGGTTTTCACTTGATCCACCACTCGGTACTGGATGGTTTACCATAATGTACAGATGTATACATATAATATACAAATGTACCTTTGTGGATTGACAGGAGTGATCTTCTGACTTATTGTCCAGCTCCACCTGCAGATGTTCTTTAAAATACTAAAACCGCTGACCTCCTGATTAGTAGACAGCCCACTTTGTCCACCTCCTTGTGTCTTCCTATGTAGCATGGCTGTGAGCGCATTAGCATGCATTAATTAGCATTTATCTCAAAGACGACTTCTTTGCAGCTTCTTAGAGCTGTTAGCATGTGCAAAATAGACTTGTTTAATAATAATAATAAAAATATTAATAAATGCCAAATGTCCACATTAAAAGTTGCAATTTCTGAATTTTCCAAATACCAAGTGAGATAAAAAATAATTTAACGATGATGTAGCTACCAGTAAGATCCTTTTTATTTTATTTTATTTTATTTTATTTTTTATTTGTGTACCTTTTATTTGAACATAGTTACATAATTGAAACTATTGTGTTAAATTATGTAACACACCTAATCAGTGCCAAATCAAATCCAAATCAGGCTGGATCAAAATTAGAGACAAATAGCTGCAACAATTGCATCGCTACCACTCTGGCTTTGAAAGGCACTTTTCCAAGCAGAGGTATGTATTATTTTGAACACTAAATAATAGTTATCAGCAAAATGATCTCAGGGCTTTCACCAAAGAGCGGCAGCTTATGAGGCAAAACATTTTTCATCCATTTTAATGCTTTATGTAGTTGAAAAGCCAAATGGAGCCAGAGTAAAAGCCTGATTGTCGTTGGGGGATTTAGAGAGAAAAACTCAATTACTGTTTGCACGCTGGGCTTATTGTTAAGGACGGTGTCATGATCAAACACAATTTGGATCAAACCACAACTTTATTTCACATTTCCAATCAAGGACCGATTAGCCTCAGACATTAATGAGCCTACTAATCCATTTGGGCCCCTCGTGATAACAGTTAATTGTCTGTAAAAATGTGTACAGATCCCCGTTTGGGTTGTTTACTAACTGATTTGGATGTGGTTAGGCCCTAAAGAGGTATCATTATGTTGATAGTTCTTTGGAAAATGAGCCCCTGATGAAGGCAACACCAGAGTGGTGCGGATTCAAGACTACACAGTGCTGCTTTCAACCGTCGCTCACTTGGGTGCAAATCTTTCACTATTTTAAGACATTTGGCTTTCATCAGCCCTCACTGAAATTGATCTGCAATTAGCATTAGATTTCTGATTTCTCACAATAGTGAAGGATAGTGAAGGAAGTTAACATTTTTACTTAAACTTCTGACATTTGGATAGACTTTGATTCACACTGGAGAGTCCAGGAAAAAAAAATGTGGAGGCTCAACGGCCAGATGTTCCAGGCAAACGTCTCAATTTGGCATTGCATCGTCTGTGTCCTCTGGTTAATGTCTGTGGCTTACTTGAAGCTTAAATTCACACTGCTGTAAATTTCAAATCCAATTTGTGTCCTACATTAAGTCAAAAGAAGGATGGTGTAATGGTTTGAGTTGGTGCAGAAAGTTCTCTTTGATGGCTGATGTTTAATTAAATAAGAGGTACTGTACTAGCATTGTATCCAGAAGCACAAGCTTCTGGATACAATGTCTCACAAGGTGAAATCTTATAATATTACTATAACATCAATGTGTCAGTGGTGCAAACTCCAACAAAAATGTTTTACAAATATGCACTACTACTGCTCATAAAGGCATGTGCATGATTCACTGTGTATGCGTGTATATACTGTATGTATATACTTGTATATGCTTTGTTGTGTTGTTGATGGGACCAGAAGTGTGCATGTGTGTTTGTATTCTGGCCATACAGTGTGCAACCTTGGCTGGCCTGTTCTGACACTCAATTTATCGTCTTGTGATTTGAAGCCTTAGTTTCTCATTACATCCAAAGTTTTTGTGTCCTTGTGCAACAAAAATTAGTTTGTGTGTCTGTGTAAATCATCTGTCATATGCACATGCTCCTTTAAGAAAAGGCCAAGGGTGTCATTTGATTCCTGCTGCCTTGCTTTCATATTTATGCGTCTCATATTCACGTCCATTGGCTGTGTCTCTGTTGGGCCATCCATCAACACTTTTTATCCCCATCGCACCAACAATACGGACATAAAACGCTCTTTTATGTCAGCAAAATGCTGCCACAAATAAAACCAGAACAACACACCTCTTTATTTGTCTGGGTAATAAACTACATAAATTAAAACTGATAAGTGACAAATTTGCATTAGTCACATCCTATGGCCCTGGGCTTTAATGGAAATTACTAGAGGCGGCGAAGCTGTATTATAAAGTATTGCCCACAAAACTAAAAAACATAGGTGATATATTAATGAGTTTACAGAACTGAAGGACAACCAGACCCAGGAGGCTGTGTCCTGCTCTCACCAAGACAGTGCCATTTTTCAAACAAGCATGTCAAAGAAACATTTTCAAAACTATATCACTCATCCTGCCCAATAATTTTTCCAACACACTGTGAATTATTCATTCTACAATTTTGTTTGTTGTAATGATACATGTATTAGATATTATTGAGATTTTCTTTCACCTGTCCAGGAACTGAGGACAAATGAGTTTTGTTTTGTTACTTGTTCAGTTAAATTTGTATTGTAGCCACATTATAAATATATAATTGTAGCATTAAACCTGCAAAACAAAGACATAGAGATAACTACAACCCTAATTTGTAAAAACTTGGGACGCTGCGGAAAAGTTAGATAAAAACAGATTGTGATTTGCAAATCTCATAAACATATATTTTATTCATAATATAACATAGAAAACTTTTCAAATGTTTCAACTGAATCTTAAAAAAATGAATGGCAATATGCCCCAAAAACATTGGGACAGAGGTAAAAAAAAAAAAAAAGGCTGGAAATGTGGTACTAACAAGGAAGAGCTGGAAGAACATTTTTAGCTTAACTGGCAACAGGTCATAACATGATTGAGTGTAAAAGATCATCTACAGTACATAATATCCTCAAAAGATACGGAAAATCTCTTTGTGTAAGGGTCAAGGCAGAAACACAGTATTGGATGCTTTGGATCTTCGGACCCTGAGATCACAGCACATTAAAAAGAAGTATGATATGAAATTGTGATGGACATCATTGTATGGCTTTAGGAATGCTTCCAAAAACCACTGTCTGTAAAGACAGTTTGCTGTGCTATGTTAATATGCAAGTTAAAGCACTATCAAACAAAGAAAAAGACATAAAGATGATCCAGAAAGGCTGCTGTTCTCTCTGGGCCAAAGCTAATTTAAAACGGTTTGTGGCAAAGTGAAAAACTGTTCTGTGGTCATACAAATCTAAATTTAACATTCTATTTGGAAACCATGGGCGCCAAAGCATGGACCAAAGAGGAGAGGGACCTTCCTCCTTGTTGTCAGTGCTCAGTTGAAAAGCCTGCATCTCTAATGGTATGGAGGTGCAGTAGTGTCTATGGAATGGGCAGCTTGCAAATGTGGAAAGGCACCATCAATGCTGAAAGATATATCCAGGTTTTAGAGCAGCATATGCTCCTTCCAGACAACTTCTTTTTCAGGGAAGGCCTTGCATATATCAGCAGGACAATGCTAGACCGCATACTGCATCTGTGAGAACAGCTTGGATTCATAGTGGAAGAGTCTGGATGCTGAACTGGCCTTCCTGCAGTCCAGACCTTTCTCAAAATGAAGATATTTGTCTTTCATGAAATAAATGCAAAATACAAAAAAGAAGATGCAGGACTGATGAGCAGTCATGTCCCAAAACTCCATCAACTGGTCTCCTCAGCTGTCATACTTTTAACAGAAAACGGTATATTACAGCGTGACCCTGTGAACATGAACCTGTACCAACCTTAATGCCATCAGTTTTATTATTTTCTACATTTTAACATTTTATATGTTTTCTATATTCTTTTGTGATTAAAATATGGATTTGCAGATAATTGCATTCTGTTTTTATGCATATTTTGCACAGTGTCACAACTTTTTTGGAACTAGGTTTGTACCAAACAAAAGAAAAATATATATATTTTATTTACCCACAATAGGAATAGAAAATACATATTCCCATCTCAATAATGTATCAAATTGCTGGATCAAGAGCATATTCACCCATTAGAAAAGTAATCTCCTCTGAAAGTTGTAGATTTAGCAATTTATTCAGGATGAATAAATAACAAAAACAAAAACGTGAAAGTAGTTAATAGCAAGGGGACGAAAAAACGTCTCTCTCTATTTTGTATACTCAAACAAAATCAGTTGCCTTTGGCCTGCTTAGGGGTAGAAGGTGAGGGAAGCACACAAAAGCAGTGCAATTATTCTGCTCTGGCACAACAACAGAGAGCAAAAAAGAGCATCAAAGGCTTTCCTCTGAGCAAAATAGGGCTCCCTCTGAGGAAAAGCACAACCTGTGTGTGAATATCAGTGCATGGACTTTTGGTCCTCTCTTCAAATGTAAGACACAAAGGATATGTGTCAATGTCAGTATTAGAGTTATGGTGCATTATATATAAACAGAACTCTTCACAATTCGCTTCAAATAAGGTTTATGGGAAACAGTCAGCGGTGGAAATTTACCTAACTTTAACTAACTGCATTTATTGAGTTTGTACATGGATTTCTACTTTACTTGTATTTCCATTCTTTGCCATTTCACATGTTGATTCACTTGTGAGAGGCAAATATCGTTCTTGTTCTTTATTACATTCATTTGATAACTACAACTAGTTTCAGAATGTGGGTAATATTACAGTGTTATCATCAACAAGACTTCTTGTGAAATTTACAAAATATCCAGCACTATGTAATGTAATTCAGGTTTTAGAAAGTCACATTTAACACCTCTGATTATCAACTCAGAGTTAACAAAAGCTCCATCATTAACAGCTTCACACGTGGTAAAGAAAATAATAAATCAATAATTATAATTCAACAATCTCATATTCACTGATGTGAAATAGGTCATTCTATATAAGAGTACTTTCACTTTTGTACTTAAATGATTTTTAACGAGTTTGAAACTTTTATTTAAGTATAAATATTTACCCCTTTCTGTGGTACTGCTACTTTTTCTTAATTCAATAATCTGAGTAGCCCACTTCTTTGACTGCTGTATGTATTCAGGTTTTCACATGTAAATTATGACATTTTACATTTAAACATTATACTTTTTTTTATTATTATTCCTGTGAAATGTGAAACTGGGGCTGTGGTTGTGTTAATGCACAGGAAAGACATATATATTTTAATTGTAGTGACGATTTTGAAAGATTTTATAGGAGCTGATTTTGGATTTTTGCATAAAGAAAGAAAATTACTGGGACTCTTTTTCTATCAGGCACATTAGAGGGCACCTTATTATAGAAAGGGGTCCTTTACCAACCCGGAAGACGAGTTCTCACATGTTGTTGTGTACATACCGGTTTCTAAGTTTTCACCTTCTGTATTATTACAGGCATTACTTTTTGTTCTGTCAGGCTCTTTAGGGGAAAAATAGGAAGATGAAAGTCGTTGCGCTGATAAGGTAATCGCGCTTTTTGCTGTAATGTTTTGTGAGTGAGATTTTTTTGCTAGCATCTAGCAAATCTCCTGGTACTGTGAACTTAGGCTAGATAAAGTGCTCCTATAAGAAGTACGGTTTTCTATTGAGACTTCAGAGTATGCCATCTCACCTACCAGGCAATCGACCTAAATAACGACCAGTAAAAGAGTCGCAGAGTGTGACAGTATGATTAGCTTCACAGTTTTCTCTTAACACTAACTTATTGTAATCATAAGAGAGCCCAAATGTTCTGGGCTTCAAGCTCTTGAAGATGCTTCACCTCTTATCCGACTGATGAAGCCTTTCAGATTAAAAGTGAAACGTCTTCAAGAGCCTGAAGCCCAGTTGTCACTGTTGAAGCTGCAAACATGTTCTCCATCTCTGTGTTTTTGCTGCACTACATTCCTGAGTAGCTAACTGTACATCCCTGGTTATGTAGGTCTGCATATTAATGACTCAAAAGAGAACTTTTCCTATTTCTCATGCTGTTTTCCAGTGGGGGTAAAGACAGCTGCTACAACATGATGCAGTGTGTTGCTGCTGGCCACCAGTTAGTAGCTCTGGCTAACCTGCGCCCTGCTCACACAGGTGAGGAAGAAAAGCTGCTGGGATTTAGTTGTTCTCTGCAGGGACTAACTGGAGGAACTGGGTCATCCAGCTACACTAATGCAGAACAAGCTAAAGTCTTTACATCAAGTATTGCAGATATGTATGTTACCTTAAGTGTGCAGTGTAGGATACCTGATGTAAAAACAGGTTACAAATTGACATAATTACAGTCATGCTTTACATCATTATATTATGTTATTGTAAACACTGTAACTCTATAAAAGTATAGTTAAGTCAATAGTAAATTTCATTTTAAGCAGTGCGCTGTGTTGCACTGACCACTGAGCAGCACCACTGTAGCAATTGGGATTTAAGGGTCTTACTCAAGGGTGTCTCAGTGGTAGTAATGAGTAGTAGTAATGAGGAAGTTGTGCTGCTCCTCCACCTTACTCATCGAGATTTATTCTTCCTAACTGAGAACCGGACCAGGAAGGTCCTATATTTCATGAATGGCAGTGAGTTTTGGAAAGATTCAACTACAGCTTCACTCACTTGATGTAGTAATTAATTATCAGATGAATTGCTAATGAAAATTGAATCAACATCGCATACTGTGGTGTAAACTCATAAACATTTTCTTACTGTTGATATGACTAATGGCTTCTTATCAGATCTTTAAGCATCATTTCATGCTCTCCACAGATGAGTTGGACAGCTACATGTACCAGACAGTGGGCCACCAGGCAATAGATCTGTATGCTGAAGCCATGGATCTGCCCCTATACAGACGAACCATCCAAGGCTCCAGCTTAGACACCAGCAGAAGCTATAGTGAGACAGAAGGGGATGAGGTGGAGGACCTGTATGAGCTTCTGCGCCTCGTCAAGGTAGGCCTTACTGTGTCAGCAGAGAAGATGTTGTGTTGTCAGTTCCACAAATTTGCCTAAGTTTGATTTCCCACCTAGAACATTGTATTTAATCTTGAAACTCTTTCTACTCTCTAACACATATCTTTGAAATGGTGTCAGTCTTTATAAACTGTACATATTGTGTACTGTAAATATATATATATATATATATATATATATATATATATATATATATATATATATATATATATATATATATATATATATATATAAACTTCACAAGCCACATGAAGACGAGCCATTCTACAGGCGCAAAATAAAACTGACTAATAAATGTTATGACCATATATTTTTACACATAATGTGAGAGACTGCTGATATTAAAAATTACACATTACTTCTCACAATTACATTGTTTCATTGAGTGTATGCAGAAGTAGTCATCATTTTGATGGCATGCCACCACTGACATATGCTTGCCTACTTTTTAGTGAACAAGCTCAGAGAGCACTACTAAACCTCTCATCTCAGCTAGGTTCATGACATTGTCACACTGTTGAAATGTTTTACAAGTCTTTCTCTATGGATTCAGAGTCACTTAGTAGCCCATCAGCGCTGTCTCAGAGAGGCTTTGCTTGTCGGGCTTCATCTGGCCGGCTGTACACTAATAGTCCTTAGCACCTATTGTAAAATGCAACCAAGCTGCACAAGAGATTAAAAAGCCATTTAGCACTTTAGCACAATCTTATTTAGTGTGTCTCGATTTCACTGTCAAAACGAAGTAAGTTTTCTTTTTATCTTACTCTGGGAAAATAGTGTGTCTGTTGTAGCAGTTTATTAAAGTTTGATGTGTGAAGTTGGAGTGAGGTGACCTTCAACAACTAGCTTCAGAGGAAAAAGTCTCTTCTTTTTTTTATCTCACTTGACAGAAGATCAGATGCAAAAATTAATCACCAAATTAATATTTCATCAAATACCACTTTTGCCATGACACTGAGAAAATATTCATTGATGCCAAATTATGTATGAGACCTTGGTGGTCCAGTGTGGTATGGGGTGGCTGACTGACAGGTTTGAGACACCTGCATGAGTGTTTATCACACCGCAGGCACTGCCTGCCTACCTGACCGCCTGCAGCCATTAGGAAGCTACGTGGACTCACACTTCAACAGCAGTAACAGTTCTCCCTGCTGTCAGCACAAACAGGGTGTGGGATTGATCTAGTGCAACACTTTTCCCCCCTTTGCGCCCCCACAAATCCTCCCATCTTAGCTTGCAGCACCAAAATTTAAGGGGTTCTTAAGGGACGGCAGATAGGAATTTGTTGTAGCAATCCGAGGTGGCTTGATGTGGGGCAAATGAAACGAGTGGGGGTGGGATTGTGCAGTCCTTCCTGTAGGTCTATGTAGAGACATGTTCATCTGGAGCTGCAGGCTGCTCCAGGGCGCCTGCATGTCCGCACACTGCATGAGTGGCAAGGGCCAGTCATCCTGCCTCAGGGCATTTTGCGCCCTCTGTCTGACTTTCTTGTCGTCTTCTGTGCACGTCGCCGGTTTTACACGTGCAGCTACATTGGACAGCTCTTCTTTGTGGGTTTTCTTGTGGGTGCCCACGTGTAGCCCAGTTTATAGTTTTAGGACTCTCACTAAGTGTTCGCATTCACATAGACTGGAATGTGATGCAATATACCATCTCTGCTTGGGGTCAGGACTCTAATTCCAAAGGGCTGCTTGTTTCCCTTTTCAAGGATTTTCTGGTCTGACCTCACCTGTCAGACGGGCCACAGATCAGGGCAGTTGGACTCCCGTGGGGCCTTCATGGGCCAGCAGAACTCCAGTCGTCTCGCTGTTTACCCCTCTCACCGTCATCAGCAGAACTGCACCATAAACAACAGGCTTCTTCTCTTGCTTACTGAGTGGTGTCTACCATAAGAATATAATTTCCTTATCTCAAATTTCAAGTTGCTGCTCCCTGTTTTTGCTTCTTTGGCATTTTCACTAGGGTGAAAACTTGCACTGTTTGTTCAACATTGTCAAAGCAATTTTGATCAAAATCTCTGAATTCCCTGTATTTAGATAGGCATAAGATTTTGTCAAAAAAAGCTGGATTATCATCAATTACCATCATTCAGTTATGTTTGACACATTTACCTTGTTTACCATTTCAAAAATATGTATTTTTTTCCACTATAAAGTTTGTGGTGTTGTTGATTAGGGGGAGAGAAAGAGAGAAAAAACAGTTCTTTTGATAATGAGCTGTTAAGTCACCTTTACTGGAAAAGAACAGTTTTAGCATGAAAAAAAATGTGTTCTGTTTGGAAGGTGTGATATTTTGAAAGATTCTTTCTAGCAGTTTGAATTAATTAGAAGTTACAAGATTATATTTGGCAAATGACACTTGAGCGTAGATGATTTTTTCTTTTTTTCTCAGATCTGGAGTTGATGAGTTTTAAGTGGATACTCTTCCCTCCTCCTCCTCCGTGTTTGCAATGCTGGTAACAGACTCATAGCATGAGCCAACAGTGCCATCTATGGATCATTCTTAGAAGCTGACAAACCAGCGAGACTTTGGCATCTTGGAGAACGTTTGGAGCCATTCAAAAGATTCAAAGGAAGGGATCATATTCTTCAGAACCATTGTTAATAGAGGAAAAAAAAAGGCTTATTATAATCGAAAAAAATGATCCGTCCATCCCCTGGCAGTGGTGATAATAGCAGAATGACAATGTGGCCCTATCCTTGGCCCCTTTGCTCTCATCACTGGCTGTGTAAGGCAGTATGTCTTTGAAGTGTGTAACCTGATAGACATGCAAGCCACTGCGTCCCATCCTGCTAGCTGCTGATCTTTGAACCTGTGCTTTGAGGGGGAGAAATAACAGTTTTGTCAGCAGTGGGAATGGGGGGGTGGCTTTTTTCACTTTTGGACATTTCTGACTATAAGGGTATATTTTCATATAAATGATGTCCTCTACCAGGCATTAAAGGACAGCTAGACAATAAACACAAGTGTCCATCTGTATAAATGTTGATTTGTAGCAATTTGCTTGGTGTAGTGGATAAATATACTCTGTTTTGAAAAATCTTTGCTCTAGTACTGTGCATACTGTAGGGTTTGGGTCCATACTTCATGTGTGTGCTCGGTCTGCTCTTCTCTGCTGTGATCTGCTCTGATGTGTGATACAGATCAGCAGTGTCAGTCACCCCTGGCTGTAATGCCAGTCCCCCTGAAGGCCCGCAAAACCCCTCATATTAGTCATATCACATCCCTCAAGTCCTTTATCCTTCTTTCTGTGCTCTGTGACCCGACACAGTGGCTCTTTATGCCCCGTGACCCTGCTTGCGTGTGCATGTGCGTGCAAGCTCGTGTGTTCAAGGTCAGGTCAAATCGGGCCTCTGTTACATGATAACAGGTCTATCTGTGTTCTCCTTACGCACCTCTCTCTCTTTTTTGCCCTAGTTTTTCTTCTTTCAGCACTCTACGTTAGTAAAGCGCTTTTGCACTTTTCATATCTCTTTTTTTTTTGCTTCTCTGTGTAATCCCACTGCAAACTAATTGATGTTGCACACAGGTAGATGGTATAAATTATTGGTTGTTAATTCAGTTTTTAAAAGACAGTTCTATTTTCAAAATGGGTTGTAAGCAATAGAACAGCCTATATTTCATGAATGGCAGTGACTTTTGGAAAGATTCAACTACAGCTTCACTCACTTGATGTAGTAATAGATGCTACATAAAAAGAAAGTGACTCTGTTGCAGCATTTCTGCAACCTTTGAGCTGATGAATGAAGACAAAGACATTTAAACTCATTAGAGTGATGAGGAACAATAGATGATATCTATGCACATGTTCCTTTCTGCCAGCTCTAATTAGCAGCAGTGTGACATCTCTGTCGCACTGAGACCCAGCTTTGAGAACGATGGAAATGTTACTTTCAAATCTAATTACCTAGCCAGTAATGCATTCGACTTTTCAGAAACACTTTTTTAAGGTTCTTTTATTTTTTTTGGATAAATGATATTGTGGTTCAATTAACACACAACTTTTTCCCTCATATTTTCTTTTTTTTTTTTTCCTTTTTTTTATATCAAGCCAACACTTTTCTTCCTGGATTGTTGGTTGGGAAACATCTTGGAGATGCACGCTGGGACCTTTGGCCTTTGTAGATGAAACATTCCCTTCTGCTGATGTTTGTTAAAACACCTTGTTTTTAGTGAGATAATCCTTCTTAAATGTACACACACTCTTACCCCATTCCCTGTCTCCCCTGACCTTTATTACATACACACTTCCCCCTCATCCTCAGTCTCTACAGCTGCTCCATTATCGACATCTGCAGACAAGAGTGAGGCCCTCTGAGATCTCGGAGGCCGCCTGTCCACAAGTCCAAACATTCTTTTTCATTCTTCCCTCACTCCCTTTTTCTTTCTTCTACTAGCATCTTTGTCTCCATTGTATTGGTGTCACACTTTCATCCAGATCCATCAGAAGCCTGGCACTACATTGTAGCGAGCACCCTTATGGAGGTGTATCCTGCTGCGAGAAAAGGAGGAAGAGGGATTGAAGAAGAGGAGAAGGACAGGAGCAGAGGAGGAGGTGGAGGATAGGCTCGCTGGTTGGCAGGCAGGCAGGCAGGCAGGCAGGCAGGCAGAGGAATCTCCAGTTGAATCAGAAGCTCAGTGATATTGATTAGGGAGCTGAGGTGTTGTGAGACAAGTCACTGAGGATGGGTGTGAACTATGAAGGGGGAGGTGGGGCGGTCAAAATCAAACACGCAGTCCTTCTCTGATTACCGGCATGGTGCCGCATTAGACGTACATTGGGGGCTCAACAGGAAAATGGATTTCTTTAAAAAGCTGCTTAATACATAAATCATGACCTCTGGGGTCACAGCGAGGGTTTAGGAGATCAGATCAATAACAAAACTAATGCAGGCTTGTTGTAGCATGTTTGTGGTGTAGAGAGACCTCAAAATGCTGTTACTGGAAGTACCATACAAGCAGTCTAAAACCGATTGGTAATTACTTTGTAGAAAGTTATTTATTGTATTTTATGGGCGCATTTACAGTACGTTACTTGTATATACCATATATCAGCTTGAGCTTGTATAGATTTCTTCAAACAGCTGTCTCTCGGTGTTCCCCCTCTATGTGATAGCCATTGTTATCTTTTCCTTTGGTTTGAGACCGCTTGTATTTGTGGTGGTCGACACAGTCGCAGCAAGGTTGAGATTGGAGGCTTGTTTTGCACATGAGGAAGGATAGCATTAGTGCTGAGATAATGGTGCTGTGTATTGTTCGCTGTCCGTGTGGAAGTGGTGGGACAGGATCTATTAGATGCAGGCCCATTTCCCTCTAACTGACGCTAACATTCCCTACAAACATTAGATAAAGAGCCTAGCCCCAAGCCTTTGTAATTTGTTTGTATTTTTCTGCTTAATGTACTTTGCTCAATCTTGTTTAGCGATGATGGAAGTTGATAGCCTTATCTTGCCTTGCCAAGGGCATGAGCCTCCACCACTGCTTGGTTGAACATTGTTCCAAGAACGTACGTGTTTATGGTGTTTCCTTCTTATTTTAGTGTGATACTGGATGAATTGAATGTAGATGTATCTAGAATTTGCATTTGAGTGATCAGCTAATATGGTCTTTTGTATTACACGCTGATGTAAATAAACCATTATGGAAAGGATATTGCTATAATTTCTCTCTTTGTTTGATTGTTTGTATTAAAAATTAAGGGAACTCTGTGATCATTTAATCCTGGCTGACCAAATTAAATTTCTCTTCCCCTTTTAGGCAGTGTGTGTTTTGTCATGTTTTTCTTACATTTAGATGTCATTTTGTAAACAACTGCTACTTTTGATCATCAGAGATCACTGGTTATATTTTCACTGTCACCCTTAATGAAAATCTTTTTTCACTGCCTGCTTTTGTAAAAGTAATATTTCAAGTTAATCTCAAAATGTGCTCACTTCATTCGTGCTCTATTTGAATTCTATCCACTCCTTTTTACTCTTCAGCCGTCTAAAAGTGTGAAGGACAATCCAGCCATTTAAGAAAAACAGAAGTAATGGAGGGGTTGGATTTGTAATACAACCTTTTAAACTCAACAGTTTCAACAGTTAGTCAGACCAAATACTGTCTGTCTCAGGACAGCTGAGGAAAAGCGCTAAGCCTTTGAACTCACTGCTATTCATCTACTCCGAAATTAAGAGGGCTTTTATGTTTTGTTTTGTGAACCAATCCCCTCAAGAAATATTTGTGGCAGGCCCCATCACCTCCCGTAGTTAAAGTCATAATCGGCCATAGAAAAACACTGTCTGGAGTCTGGAGACTTGGTAAAACCAGTATAACTGCCATATTTTCCTCTAGCGCCTCTCTGGGGAGGGAAGGGGTGGATGGATTGTAGGGGGATGGGTCCATGATGTCTGTTGGAGCTATGGAGGAGAGAGGACAGAAGAGCCAAGATGCCAAGAGCCTAGAACCTGACTTCACCAGAAAAACATTTACATTTGTATATATGCGGACAATATTTGCTGGCGTGCATACACTCTATGGAGTAGGTGGTTGTTACAGACCATGAAAGCAACTGGCATAGTTTACTACTCTGTGGCATGAGACATGAGCCTTTGATTCTGTCCTTCTTAGTTTCTAAAACCACCTTCTTGTCTCAGATGCTCAAATACTCCCATTGACGTTGTTTTATACCCTATAGAAAACTGTTGCTAAGTGAGGCTCATTTATTGGAGCACTGTATCCGTTTAATGTTGTGAAGTGAGACCTTAAAGTTTTTAGAAGAAGTTACATGAGTTTCCATAGCTGAGAGTCGAGGCACGGAGTGACAGTTTTTTTAAATGCAGAAACCACCATTAAAATGCATCTTATTTGCTTGAATTACAAGCATTCATAGACATAGAGCACATCGATAAATGACCTTATGTCTCCCTGCTGCTTCCCAACATTTAGTTTTCCATTTATGTTGATATGGAAAGCCCACTTGTCCTTGGCCTGCTGAAACTAGGGCTTTGTGCTTGCTTTGGCCGAGGCCTTCTCCCTCCCTGCCTGACGACTGACTGGGCCTGTGTTTACGTAACCATGTACATATATCTCTGAGAGGCAACTCGTGAAACGTTAATCTCTCTACTTTTTAAACCTGGTGAATTTCTACATTTTCCAGCTGTGCAGCATGGCATATTTATGCTCAGAGTCTATTGCTGAAAACAGCTCCATCATTGTAAATGAATCACTATCCAAGACTAAAGTGCGTGTGTGCGTGCGTGTGTGAATATCAGGCTAGAAAACTGTAAAAAAAAATACAAGCATACACCGTGAAAAGTTACAATAGCACCTTTGTAGGTAAGGGGAGCAGCTTGTTTGTCATTCTTCTCCAGACCTGAATCAGTGTGTAGCCTGCCTACCCTGCCACTCATCACATTTCTGTCAGTTGACAAGTGTTGCTCACTCATCACATTGATGAGGCAATGTCCCATGTCATATCCTCTCTTGGCGGGTCACACCTGTATCATAGCCTCGGCAGAGACTAATACTTTGCCCTATTCTGCTTCCTTTCTCCCCTTCTTGACCTGCATTATCTCAGGAACCGGTTGGGGCATTTAGGTTTATGAGCAGCTGGCTTTGTGAGCAGTTTGTTTTTCTTATTCCACCACTCTGTATGGTTGAGGACTGACATGTGGTGAGTCATCTTGCCAGCCCATCTACAAGCACAAAGGAAGAGCCCGTCTTTCAACAGCTGCTTCAAACAGACAGCCCCACCAGTTTACCAAAGGGAATGTCTCTGAAAGCCTTTTAGAACAAGGTTTTGGCCAATGTTTGTTTTACAAAGACATTTGCTAAGCCTGCATGTCCATTTGTTGCTTTATTTTGATGGATTAGACATTGTACATAGTGTTTTTGCTTCAGCATATGTAAGCAGTATATAATCTTGGAAGAATTGGGTATAACTCATTATTCATTCAAACCACTGTATATTTTGTACTTTGCGAACAGCTCTTCACCTCTTTAACATCCTATCACCTTAACCAACTCTAGGAGTCACCTTGGAGTATAACTGTCTGTACAGAATGATAATGAGGAAACTAGTTTAAAACAAATCAGCAATGTCTCCTCGTCGTAAGCTCACATCAAGCTTCCTGACAGTTTGACATGCATGTCTGAGTTGTCAAGACAGCGCAGCACGTCCCGGGGCTGTGTCTGCATTATATTAAACACAAACGCTTGACCCTAGCTGGCCCTATTCTCTGTACCACATTTACTTGAGCTCATACAACAAGGTCCAGCCCCTTCTTCATGTTCCCACCATGTAGGGGAACAGGGGAGAACAATTCCATTACATTACAACACAGAGCTGATCTAATGGAGAGAACATTAAAAGCACGTCGCATCCAGTCACTTACCTGATGGATCCTGGAAGAGAGGGATGATGAGGAGAAGGAGTGTTGGAGAGAAGGGGGTGGAATAGAAGGCCATGGGGTTAGAAGTAGTGTCTATATGACAATGGAAAGTAAATGATGGCACCACATTGCCCTTGAGGAAACTGTAATTCAAACCACTTTAATTAATTTCTCTACCTCCTGCCACCACACACAATGGTCCTACATACAGAAGCCTCTTATATAACAGAAAATACAACTTTAACAACTTTGGACTCGATAAATAGAGGATTTTTCTAATGGAAAAATGTGACCTTGTGTCTGGAATAGTCAAGATCTGCCAAGTCATACTGCCTAGTTGTCAGAACAGACTGAAGCAGGCATTTTGGAAACCCACCATTTTGCAAAATGGAGCTTTGTATTGTTAGGGTGTATAATTAAGATTTCATTGTGACAGCCATTGAGAGAGAGCTAATGAGGAATCTGATGTATTCCATATAAATATGAATATTGGATTTTTAATAATTTATGGCTTCCTAATTGCTTTGGTTGCTGTTAATATCTTTGACTGCTGAATATTACCCAGACTGAATGTGTGGCATGCCTAAGTACCTTTAAACTGCGAGTTGATAAAATAGCCACAATCTGTATCTGCATTCTTTCTTTATGATTGTCGTGCGCTGTATGTATCTTTGGGGCAGATACATATCTTGACTGAAGGCATGTCTGTGACTGTGAATACATTTGAACCACTGTTTCACTCCCTTACTAAGATGAATGTATATATAATTACAAAGTATATCACACACACTACCTTGATATAGAGTTTAATGGCCGTATCGTTTCTTTGTGGAGCATGTCTGCTGGCCTTAATCTTCTGCACAGCTGACATCTTAATAACTCAACCCTCTCCATCCATTTCCACTGGAGACATCCGGATGTGGGGGAAGGATTAGTTTAATGAATATGACAATTAGTAACAGAAGTTAATGACTGCACGGGGCTAAGTACCCTGATGGACATGGCTTGGGGGTACTGAGGGCTTCCATTGCTCTGGGCCATAGATCCTCATTAATAGCTTTTCTGCCTGGCAGAAAGGACGAGGGAAGCCAGACCAGGCCTTTGTTTAGTCTGCCTCTGCCTGGGCTGCTAGAGAGTTGCACTGTTGCACAACTCCACGTGATAATTAGTCCCGCTCTAGGCGTGAGTTAATGCAGGCTTCAGGTCCTGGATCAGGTGAAGCTTCCTTTAATGAACTGTGGTCATTAAATGTTCAATAAAGAAACACAAAAGAGAATCATGGCGGGGGAATCTCCATTCTTTGGATCTTGTGCCAACAGTCATGAAGGAAGAAAAGTGGTTTCTGGGTCACAGAAGTCCTTATGACCTCTGCCTTGATTTATTCTTATGTTAGCTTCTTACCCAGATCGCACCTCTAATGCAGTCAAAATATCGTTTAGCCAGATAGCTCTCATAAAGATTTTATTATTATTTATTATTATACTGTGCCCCATGAGCTACCTTGTCGCCTTGTCAGGTATTCCTGCTATAAACCATTTTGATAAAATTTTTCAACTACCATAAAATCAGAGTTTGTATTTTTATGACATCATGAATACACATGCAACAATTCAGATTTATACATACATATACCGATTCTTCAAAATAATTTATCCTACCTTTCCCTCAGAGGATGAAAAGGCATGTCTAGAATTTATAAAATCACACCCAGAGTAGTATTAGCTGCCCCCTAGTGACAAAAACACAACTACATAGTCATTTTGCAAAGCTGTTTGCCAGAAGTTCTAGTAGCTTGGATCCACATTGAAAATATGGGGATCTGTGATATGTTATGATAAGTGGAGAAAATGCCAAGGTTTAATTGCAGCCATTTCATTGGTTGAGGCTGAATTGAATCTCAGACCTCAGTACAATAGTCCGGTGAAAAAGGAGACAGAGAGCAAAAAACAAGACAAGGCCATGTTGTTCACTGTTATTCTGATGCTCTCTTATTCTGTCAGACTAAGTCTGGTCAAGGGAAAGTCAAAGGTCCAAATTGGTGTTGATGTAGCACACTCCTTCAACACTCTCATGTCTATCTCTCTTCCTGTTTCTCTCTGTCTCTCCTTATCCCACTCTTTACCTTCTAATTTGCCTCTTTAGGAGGTGACAGTTGTATTTAGGGAAAAGGTTATCATTGTATTAGAATAGAGTGGCCCTGAGGCTTACCTAGAATTACATGACACTGTCTGCAGCCCCATGCGCTCTGTACTGGGCTGAAATGTTATCAGTCTGACTTAATTACTGTCACAGGGCAGTGGAATTGGCTGTAATGTATATTCCAGTGTTGAACGCATTGAAGAGATATTAAAACTTAAGTGCTGAATCCCAAGTTCCTAAGATCTCTTGGTGTTTAACTTCAGGTCAGTCAGAATTAAATTCTATCACATATATTTGCCCGTATGTGTTTAGCTTCGCATTTATACCTCGCACCCTTGACTGCACCATGAACACAATACACACATACATGCTCACAGCCACGCACGCACAGAGCACATCCTTTATCTGATTAGCTGGCACGCCTACGTGGAGATCAGTGTGTGAGTGTGTGTGAGGCACATTACGTCGCAGCTCAGCGTCAGGCCCCAGGCAGGGCATGGATTTCATTTAGGAAAGTATCAAAGGTTTACACGCTGTTCGCTTTAATCAGCATGTTTATCAGGCAGAGAAAAATTGCAGGAAGAGACCACAGGGAGAAGGAGGGGTGGGGGGGTTATCTTAAGGACCAGTAGCCAGGGAAATTGATAATGGCTACAAGGTAATTTACTGGAGACTTGTGCATCCCTCCACTGCTTCTATCCTTGCCTCTCATTCTAATTACAGTCCATGTAATGTTCTAATGAATCTGCAGGTGTGTGTCTGTAGGGAGAGTGGCGTGGAGGTGAAGAAAAGGACTTTGTGTGTATGTCAGTGTACGTACGTGTGTGTGTGAACATGCAACTCTTGCTCGCACATGCGTGAATTTATTTGTGTGTGTCACTCTCGACTGTTTTTGTGAGGAAAGATAGAACGCATCTCAAGGCTGCGTCAGTATCTCTTGAGTGCGTGGTTGTCTCACCGTTTCTCAAATATGAATATGATACGAAAAGCAATTACATTAGCCCTCAGCAATATTAAAGATACATGCCACTCAAAAGCACAATGCTCTGCTGATACTTCAACTTGTCACTGCGGTTCCCGTCTTCCTGCTGGGTGTGGAGTGGATGGAAGCTGTGGCCAGCCACACTCATCTCCTGCCCACACTAGACTGCTGATAAGGTCCATGAACCTTCCAGGAATTAGTGGTGCCAGCAACTTCACTCATAGACTCACATGTATGCACAAACACACACGTTCAGTCAGAGAGCCAGGTATGCAAATCTCCAAAGGATATGGGCTGGACCTTGATACAACCAGAATGTAAACATCTCCAGAGGACTGTGGTCCAATGAAAGAAAAGAGCCATCCGAAATTTGCTTTCTTGGTCTGTTTTAGTCTGTGTGTGTATATGTTTACATGTGTTTGTGTGGTTTTGTTCAGATAACATGTTGTGTTGCCATTGTACGTTGAGCAAGTAGTGTTTGGCCCCATGGCTCAGTGACATCATATTGCTGTTACAAAGCACATTGCGCATACTGTACAAAAGTCAAGAAAAATCTGTGGTTAAGTTTCCTCCTCTTTTTTTTCTCCCCCACAGGAAAAGGAGGGCGTCGAAGCAGTGTCCGTAGGGGCCATTCTCTCCGATTACCAGAGGGTCCGGGTGGAAAATGTGTAAGTCAAACAAACGCTCACCATCCAGAACACACTTTCTAACCAAAGTGCACACACAATGCCTGCATTTAGGACTTTGAACTTGAATGATGCACACTCTGCAGTCCATTGAGGGAAAGCAGTACATCCTTCATAGTCTTTTCCTCGCTGTGTTTTGCAGTTTTGTGTTTAAATAAATATACACACTCACACACACACACACACAGCACAACAACAACTTGTTTGTGCCATTTCTTTTTTTAGACTGGCTTTGATTTTATGGTGTGACTCTGTTTTTATTGGTTTCGAGAAATGGATTGAAACTAATAACTATCGTAGTCAAGATTTTGTTAAAAATTACTTTTGTTGGAACACAATAGTCTTAATCACAATAAGATGGGATGGTTTTATTGTGACACAGATACTTATATGCCTTTCTTGTCCTTGTTTAATTCTTCTTATTGTTCCTTTGGTCCTTTTTCTTAGTTTCCTATTGTTCTAAACCTTCATAGACTGGACACACAAACACTCCACTTATTAACAGATCATGCTTCAACGTCAGTCAGCTTTTTTTTCCCTCATACATGCTACATCCATAAATCTAAGACATTTGTATGCAGTACAGTACCTGTGGCGGATGTGTGTCATGTAAGTTTATACAACAGACAAGCCACAGCTTAAGATGTTTTTTTTTTTTTTTTTTTTGTAATCGTCTTCCTCTTGAATAAATCTTGTAGCAGTGGTAGCAGGTAAGAGCATGTGTTGTGGCCCTACTAGGATGACGGTGTTCATTCAAATAAAGAAGGTGCCCAATCATGTTTGCTGTGAAGTTGTTTTGGAGCTGGAAAACCTTTAATATTAACCCTTTGCTTCTCCTTCTGTTTCTACAACATGCTGCTACGCAGATGTTTGCGGCTAGGTTTGCAGCCCCTCGCCTATCTGTGGCACAGAGACCAAGCGTCCCTACTCTCCGAGATGATATCATCTGACCTCCATGCTATCATCATCAAAGTTGCCGCTTTTGGTGAGTTTATGTCTCACTTTTTAGTGTCAGACAGCTGGTGAGCAGGTTAATGTAATGTCCCCCTAACCTTTTGCTCTTTTTGTTCTTTGTCTGAAGGAGCCGTGTTAGTAAAGTAGTGTTTGGCACGGGGATCGAAGGAACAGAATTTGGATAAGTGAGGGATAGGAGCAGGTGAATGGGAGGTGTAACCAGAGAGAAAAAGAGAGACAAGCAGAGTAATGCCCTAATCATTAATCTTTGGCTTAGCAGCAGTGTTGAGACTTGTGCCAGCGGCGAAGGTATTGAAGCAGAGAACAATATGAAAAGATAAGACGCACCGAGGGAGGAGGTGTGAGAGAAGTGCACAGTGGTATTGGGTGGGTGGAGGGAGGAGGGAGGCTTGACAGTTCAGAAATAATCCTAGGTGATTGCCCCGCACATTAATGCAACCTGTCAATAAGCGACGCATGTCCCCATTGTGTGTGAGAAACACTGCATTCCGTGCTTATGCATAGCTCCGAATACATGGTCCGTGAAGCGAAGATTAAAATCTGGTATCTCTCATTTACGTTTTCCAACCGCTTCAGCACTGAGAGAAGAGGTTAATGTGGTGTCACAAGCTCTCTACCTGCCTGTTTTGGAGCCTGAGGACAGGAAGATCAGATTACTGAATAACAGGAGAGAGTAAAAGAAAAAGTTTTCTTTTACTTTTCTCGGGTACATGATGTTAAGATCCCTACCTGTATCTCCTTGACAGTGCAGCCCGATCTGCTTTGACGGTGCCAGTGATAGATGATAATTATGGCTACAAATGGTTCTTTTTACTCTCCAACTACTTATAGTGATAGATCATCATGTAGACACTGTTTATGTGCTGTTAAGTGCTTGTTGTCACCTTTGCTAGCAATCTGTCGGAAAGCGGTCCACGGCTGACTGATGACCCGCAGAGCTGAGAAGCGCGTTTAGGGTATTCTGCATATCTTTCAACACTGCTCAAATAACCTCTCATGGAATGCACTTGTCAAGCCATTCATCTTAGGTACTTTATTTGCTGGACCCATTTCTCATTTTTAATGGCATCATGGTAAAGGATTTTTTTAGTAGTAAATTATATAACCTGTCAGATGCCCATCAGAAGAGAGATGATGTCAGAATCCATGTTATCCAGATTTTGTTTCCTGTGGGATTATATTCATTGTTTACTGAAAATAATTTCTGCTTGTAATCGGACATGATCTAAGTTTGCATTTAATATTAATTGATCAATCAATCATAATGTCAAGTAATAGAGATAGAAGACTAGAGAAAACACACCTTAAAGACCTCAGTCACCTCTATAACCTAGCTACATCTGACAAGCTCTCTACTCTTAACACAACTTTGTCTAAAAGCAAATTCTCAACATTTTTTCGAAGATTATAATTAGAAAGGAAAATCACCTCGGGTGCCTTTGAGTGTGTATCTTGGCCTCCCACTGTAGGTGTTGGTGTGAGTATGTGTGCATGTGTATTTTGGCTACAGGTAAAAAGAAAAGATGTTATCAGCCCTGACTCCTCACCTGTCCTGAGGCACTAGTAATTAGAAAGGAGAGAATTGAATACTGGTGTAAGCGCCCAGGGCATTTTACGCAGCACATAATTGCAGCTTTGGTGGGAGCAGGTCTGAGCAGTGAGGTGTGCTGTTTAGTGGAGATTGGGTGACAGAAAGGTGTACCTGGTGGCCTTTGGTGTTTTAGTGTGTATGTGTGTGAGCAAGAGAAAGAGATCTGGAGGGATTTAGACCTCATGAGACGAAAAACAACTTTTGCAAGGCAGAGGTTATAAGTCAGCATCTGAACTGACAGCCAAAATAGCTTCTGATATTCTGTGGTAGTATTAAGTGGTTTTGGTGTGGCCTGAATAGTGTGGGAAGTTATTCAAGATTAATATTCCTTCATTAGGTACTCAGAAAGACAGGTGGAAATTAGTGGTGAATGGATAAAGGAAAAAAAAAAGGTTTTCTTAAGGGAGGATATATTCCTTGATGACAAATCCCTCTAGTGAAAAGACAGCTGTCCAAATGCAGGATGATCCTCTAAGTGAATTCTCTGAAAGTGCTCATTTGTGTGCTGATGGCAGCCTAAAACCACAAAAGAGAGAAAGCAGATTTTAGCCTTTGAAGATACTAAATTGCATAGTGAAGTAAGTTCAACTATCTGAGTCTAAGCCTGTGAATGTCAGAAAATACGTCCAATTAGCAAAAATGCATTTCCCTCTAAGGGAAAGGCATAGTGTTCTCTTTATAATGTAATATCTCTTGAGCTAACCATGGTAATTGGCATTTCCAAAAGCTAGTGTTAAATATTCATGTAATTAGTTAATTGATTGATTAGTGTAGGTGTGTATGAGGGCGCAGGTTCAGTAGTTAATTGCTCCTCAGCTCCAGAGATAATTGGCACATGTGAAATCAAGGTCTACCAGCCAGAAAACCTTTTATCACTGCATGATCCCATGCTCTTCACACGAACATAGCCTTTGTGCTGGGAAGAAGGGAATTTATATCACAGATTTGCTTTCACTGATCACCTCACCTCAATTAAGAACATTGAAAGTGATTTAATATGTACTTTAAGGACTATTAATGTTTAAAGACATTATAGAAAATGTACTGAACATTGTTTCAGTGTGGAAAGCAGTGAATGGGCAATTTAAGGAGCTCATGTCCCCGCTCATTTAAAAAAACAAAAAAAGCTAAATACAATATATTTTTCCTTCGGTTCTGCCCGGTATTAAGGAATGTTTCAGCTATGCCAAGGAATATGTTGTAGATATGACAAACAATACCAGGCACAAGATAGATCATGATGATCAGTGCTGTACACTATATATGCTTCTTGTTTAAATTGTTTTTTAAACCACTTGCCACACATTAGACCTTTATGTGAATTTTCCAGAAGTCAAACGCATTTATTAATTTCCGCGAGTTAGTTTTTCCAGTTCAGCATGACTGTAAGTACCCTCCGTTTCCCATTTTGATTTGTTAAGCTGGAAAGATTTCATCTTGATGCGATTGCACAATTCGTGCTGCTTATTATTTTGTTCACAGACAGTGAATTTCAGATAAGAACCTGACAAATTTCACATATAGCCTAAATCTTATCATCCTTTGTACATTGCTGCTTCCTTCCCCTTCTTTCTTCCTTTCTCTTCTGTATTTCTTTTTCCGTCTTGTGAAGATTAGGTGATAGTGGACAGCTATTGTTTTGGTGGGGGTCTTAGATAGCCTTGTTTAAAGGCTCACCTACTAAGAAGAAGATGCTTATTTCATCCATTTAAAGGCTAAAATGTTACACATCATGAATCCAATTTTCTCTGCCTTTTCTCTCTGAAGGCAGGGATTAAAGCCGAGCTGTCAGCTGGCATGCCAGATCTTAAGACAGCCAATGGACGTCTGTGATACTGCGCTCAACTCAGCTCAGACAGTATCTAGAATCTCCTGGCTTTTAATTTAGCATTAGGCTCAGTTAGAAAAATCACACACAGTTTTAATTAAATAGGTAATTTACTGCGGTGGGGTTTCGCATGAATCAACCTCATAAAGGTGAGAAAAAGCCAATCATGATCATAATTGCTATTGACTTTTAAAATGGTAAAAGGTAGATCCAAATTTTCTGTGGAGTTCTGAAAAATATATATATTTTCTGGTCAAGAACTGAATTTAAAAGCACAGTCAAAAAATAAATAAATTCACACGTTATTGCAAGCTTTTTTCTGTATACTGTAGTTTACTTGTGTGTGTTATAATGTTATGCATTATATATGTTTTGGAGATAAGTTTTTACCAGTTTTCATCCCTCACTATAATAACTAACTTGATTGTCTAAGTGGCTCTTGGTTTCCTGGTAAACTTTTTATCCTTGCTAATTTCAACCCACTAAACGTCGACAAGGTTTTTAAAAAATGCTCTCCCTCATTACTGAACTCCATGGTTTTAAAGTTCACTGAATTTAATTGGAGTTTTATAGGATAATATGAGGTAAAAAGCCCTTTTAAAGAAGAACCATTCCTCTCAGTCTCTCTCAGGGAAGCTCCTCTCTCTCTCCAAAGTGCGGTCTTACTGTCTCTGGCGGCAGACTAATGGCAGCTTCTTGTGGGCTTATTTGGGTTTAATGTGGCATAATGAGGTTAGGTAATTGGGTTTAGGTCAAGTTGTAAAACAGGTTCAGAGAAGACAGAGATGTGAAGATCATGTAAATGTGTGGCGTTAGATCACTGAAGGCTCACACCAGTGGCTACTCAGAGAGTCCTCCAAGCATACATTGTACAGTGGCAAGCTCATTCCACGTATCCTCATTTTCAAATGGTTTCAGTACCCTTAAGTCAGTCAGGAATACCAATTGATAAAACACTCATACAAGTGCTAAGTGGTCTAGAGAGAAATGCCTCCACATTAATGCCATCTACTGTTTGCCATCATTTTATCACTCACTCCTGTCCTCCTCGATTTTCATCGTCCTCTTTCCTCCTTGTAAATATCAAATCGTGTATCATATATTATTTAAAAGCAGGGAAGTTAATGAACATATTAAAAAACGCGGCATCCCCTCAGCAATTTGGAGCCAATTATTAAAATTTGTTAAAAGGCATGACTAATTAAAGAGGATATTTAAATGGGATTGAATTTTAATGCTTTTTTTCCCTTCCTCCTTATTACCTTTGTGGCAGGGTTAAGATGAGAGGATGTTGAGATTAGATATTCTCACACTAATTAAGACCAAAGATCCCCTGGGAAGAGAATAAGGGCCTGCTCACCCACCTCCCCCCCCCTCCACACTCACTCTACCCTCCTCCTCTACAGTCCACCCTCCCTCTCTGGTCCTCCATCTCTCCCTGGTAGGGCTGGACCAATGTGGAGAGACACAGCTAGAGGAGAGACACAGCTGGGATTAAAATGAAACTGTGGGATGCAGCTTCTTTCATTCAAACCTCCTCTCTCTTCCCTCTTGTCTCCCATCCATTGCTCCCCATGGGGCCCATGGATGACACATTAACCTTTGAGGTTGTCAGGCCATGAGAGAAGAGAGATTCTCACATTATGATTAACTTTGTTCCCTTAATTAAACACGTGAACATACAGGACCATGCCATGCCTCGAAATAGAGGAACTGTATTAGATATTCAGAGAAATTATTAGAGACAGTTCAGTATTTTTTATTTATTTTTTTTATTGCGATGACATTGCTGTCACAACTGCACATCACTTAGTTATCACTAACTTCGTAATGATTATGTCAATCAATTAATTAGACTTTTACAGAAGGAGAAAATGGAAAAAATGTTGAAGAATAAGACGGTCCAAGTGCCAGTGCCCATCAAGATGTGATGTAGTTTTAGTAATTATAGAGGTTAAAATTAATTAGTTTATTTTAAAATAAATTCTAAAAACATAGCACCAGGAGCATGTTTTGAAATTAACTAAAATTTAGGATTTGTGTGTTGTTATTATTATTTTTGTTATTATTATCCTTTACAGAAAACACATGGTTTGAAGTTTTCTTTCTTTCTTTCTCTCTTTTTTTTATAAAGAGTGAAGAATGTACAGTAGGAGCATGTTGGCTACACTTTCTTTGTGACAAGAGTTGTTTACAGGGTGAGACAGAGTTCAGCACGGTGCCATCAGCAACAGGCGTCCGGAAGTTAAAATCTGGATTTAGTGTCACAAAGGAGTAAAATCCGCCAGTGCCCAACATGCTGCGTAAAGTGTTCTCTGTTTAAGTGCACTCTTTTATTCCTACTTATAAAAGGGCAGCAGGGTACGGCAAAAGGCTGTTTTTGTTCGTTTTTTTCTACGAGTCCACTGGGTTGGTTATGCTTTTTTTTTCTGATTGGGGACTTAGAGCCAGTGAGCTAGTATTTTAGGAGTGTGGCACCATTGGGTATGCATACAAAGCTCTCCTCCGCCCTTCTCTTACCCTCCTTCTTTTCTCTCCCATGCCTGTGAGTCACTTCCATGCACCATTTCAGGGGAAGGGGAGGGAAAAGGCAAATAAACAAGATCTCTTTCCAGAGTTTATGTTCTCAAAGGGAACTAGATGTAGGGAGGGCAGCAGGCAAAAAGGGTTTTGGGGGGTCTGCGGCCAGAAACCAAAAACTGTTGCCCTTACCCGGAGAGATCTGTGTACACTACTTGCAAAGTCAAACAAACAGATCCAGGGTGCAGGTTTACGTGTGTGTTTGTGCGACTGCCCGTAAACCTCCCTGCCTGTCATCTTTAATCACCGTTCTCTGTTCCTGATCAGACCTCTCTTCCTCTCTTTCCATACGTGTGCAATGGTACTTGTGTCTTTGTGTGTATGTTCATATGCCTTTGTGTGTGTTTCCCACGTGGGTGCCAGGCCTGGATCCAGAGAAGCATTTAGGAAAACCTCTGGCTGACATGGAGCCCTATCTGAAACAGGTCACAGACTGGTAGATACTCTGCCGCCTTGTTAAACTCTTGACTGTAGCATTTCCATGTGTTTCTATGTGCATCATTTACTCACAGTTAGATCACCTGATGTTCATGTTCAAAATCTCTTCAAATCTCTTCAAGCTTTAAATCTACATTCATTTATTCACATTTTACAATTTTACTTTCAGATTGTTTGCACTCTGCACTTAGTGATCATATTGTTTGCTTTTAACATAGCGTTACAGTTAGTTTTCTCTAAAAAATATATCTATTTTTTTATTTAAAATTTTATTTAAGCTTAATATTTAGCAAAATAGTATATTTAAATAAATTTTAACAGTGTTTTGTTTTCACTGATCAGCTCTCCCAGAAGTATGGAGTCCACATATGTGGAGAAGGAGGTGAATATGAAACCTTCACTCTTGACTGCCCTCTCTTCAAAAAGAAGATTGTTATGTGAGTTAAGCATTAGAAATTCTCCAAACTTTGTGCTTGTCTTTGAATGCAACCTTACTTTTTTTCAGTGTGGCTGCAGTAAGCTTGAAAAGCTTACTTTTTTTTTTTTTGCCAACAAGTTTTTTTTGTGTGTTTGTGCAGTGATGCAGCAGAGACAGTGATCCACTCAGCAGATGCCTTTGCTCCAGTTGGCTACCTGCGCTTCTCTGAAATGCACACCGAGAACAAAGACCGCGTAAGTCAAACCTCTGAAAGAATCCACAAGTATAACTCGTTTCACATATATGATCAGTGCTGTTCAATGCTAAATCAATAATTTTGCAACAAAAGTTTGTGCTGCTTTGGGGTTGATTACTTTAAAACCACTCTGAGGGGAAAACAAATACAAGAACAAAACCCTTTGGTGTCTGATAACTTTGTCGAGGAGAAGAGAAACGCAGTACTGTAGGGCACAGTTCAGATCAGCCTCTAGAGGGTCTTTCTCTCTTTCTCCTGCACTCTCTTGCTCTGGGTCTCTCCCTTCATCCCTCGCACTCTCTCCTCTAGCCCCACATGGCCTACTTTGACGTCTGCAATATTCACTGCAGCCTGAAACTAGGCCCAGCTTAATAAACATGTCTGCTCACATTAAGGCGCTTTGCATTCAGGTAGCTTGCTAAGCGGACACAGGCAGGGGTTGTGGGGAGGCAGCAGGAATCGGCTTTCGGTATATTAGGAGGAGGTGAATGGAGTTTCACGGATTGAAATGGTGACATTTCAAAACATTTTATTTTCCTCCTTTAGCATGCTTAAATTATTAGCAAAAATGCCGTGATGGAGATATTGACCTCATTAATGTGTACTGTCAATTACTCTTGTTCAAATTGTCTGGTTTAATGAGATGCCTACTAGCTGATGAGTGTTACAGGCGACAGGAAGTGCTGCTGGTGTGCCATTGTGGTTGTTGCTCTTTGTACATCACAACAGTGTACATTTGCGTATTTGTTCCTGCTTGTAGCCCCGTGTGTGTATTTGCATGTTTAGTGGGGGCTGGGATTGTTGGACAGAAAACATACCCCCATCCCACAGCGTCCGTGACCCTGCAGCCTCACTCCCTGCAGCTATATATTTTTTCACTCCCCACGCCACCACTCCCACCCCCATCACACAAACATACACACACGCTCCCACAGCCCCTGTAGCCCCCCCTAGGTTGCTGTGGGAAGAGCAGGGAGATCCAGGGTCTGTGAGTGGAGAGGAGGGAGGGTGCAACCAGGGGAGAACCTGCCCTGGTTCAGCCTTCTGAAGCTCTTCTCGTCAGGGTGACATATCTGCGTTGACACCAACACTAGAGGAAACCGCACCGGGCTCAGGGGGTGGGGATGGACCACCATCATTTGCCCTCCGTTAATGCTAGTCAAGCTATTTTTCATACTGGCCAGGAGAGAGGGGCTGAAGTATAATTAATTTGATTATCATATGGCCTAATGCAGTTGACAGCCGATGAGGGGGGTGAATGAGTGCTGGGCAGGGTGAGGGTGAGCATTGAAGGAATATTTATTTAAATGTATGATGCCTAAGAAGGATTTGGCAGGTAATATGTATGCTTTAGAGAATGGTAATGATTTGCTATTTAAAGAAGTAGTAGAGTGTAGAAGTATAAGTGAAGAGAGGAAAAAACTGGTGACATCCAAAACATGTCTCAGCCATCCAGTCAGGAGTTGTGACTGACAGCCAGTATGATTGAATCTACCGTATCAGAAAACACCACTCCCTGTTCGCCTGAACCACGAATATGTTAGCATGTTGTTTCATATTCATTCACCTTGAAGTTATGTGTGTCTGGGCCATTGTCATGAAAGACTGACACACACACACACAGCCTGCTTGGTGGGGTGTTTGAAAAGATTGGCTAATTATACAGCGTTTTGTCTGTCTTTGCAAAAGGCTTAGCTCACTTTGGTGGGTGTTTGGCCTGATGTATTCCCTGTGGTGCTTTATTGCAGGATGTGGTGGTGGGAGCTTTGCCCCATGCTAGTTGTCCTTGCCAGAATGCCATTGACAAGATGACTGAGGAGGTGGAATATGCTGATCAAGCTGAAGACAACCAGCAAGAATTTACATCAAATCGTGACCTTAGTTGTCAGCGGGGCCACGGTGAGATTCATTTATTGTGAGATGTTCACTCACTGACATGCGTGTATGAGTGTGCATCAGATGATATCTGTGTGTGGTGAGTACTCCCTGAATCAGTGTCATGCGGCCAGCATTATGATGCTGGTATTTTTGAGTGATTGTTTGACAAGAGCTGTCATTTCCGAACTGTATTTGTGACAGTCTCTGAATGTTTCCTCTTTGACATAACCAACGTACGCATTAATTCCCTTTCATACAGCATATATCCTTGTTATAAATTCTGATCAAACAATATAACAGTGAACAGTTTATAGTGCTCACTGTACAGTTCTAAACATACTCTCCCATCTTGTATTGTTGCATCTCTTCCTTCAGATTTTCCACCATCCTGCTCAACCAGAAGCTCTAGGGGCTATCAGTGGATCTCTGGCATCAACGGCCTTCAGAGCCAAGATTCCAGGATCCAGGACCAGACATCAGCAGCTTTCATACAACTACAAAGTAAGGGAAAGTGTGAGAGAGAGAAAGTACAAGAGAGTGAACACAGAACATGGTTTACCAGAACTGTGGACATGTTTTTAAATATTTCTACACAAGAAAACCACAAGGGTCTACTAGAAAATTCTTTTTTTGCCTCTTTGAAATTGCAGAACCAAAAGGCAAACAGAGCGACACACTGGTAAACTAAACTTTTATAAATCTTGTTTTTCTTCTATCAAATAGAAATTACATCTCAACTGCTTTTGTTCGGGGGTGATTTAAACAGCTCAGTAAAGCAGATTCTTTACTTTAATCCTAAAAAGCAGAAGAGCAAATCTTGTGGGAAAAGGTTCTTTGTCCCTTAGGTGTCTTTCTTTCTCTTTGCTGCTTTGCCAAACACACATGGGGAGGTGTGGCAGAACTTGAAAGTCATTCCTTATTCAGAAGTGCTTGTCAACTCTGTGAAATCCCTGTTCGTCAGAGACGGTGTCCGTCACAGAAACTGGGATAGCAAGTTGGCCTGAACAAGGACAAGCATGTTAAATTAACCCAAACCAGGCCTCTTTTTAAACACACACACACACACACACACAGTGTAGTCATGTTGGGTGGGTTATTGTTTTTGCCCTGCAGAAGTTTGAAAGTGTACGCTTTTACAGTGCATCTCGGTCTTTTTTCTCGTTCTCTTTTTTGATGGAGAAAGAGGAGCAAAAGATGAAAAGCATATTTAATGTTTATCGTGGTGCTCGGCTGAACAGCTTTCACAGTGCAGAGACAATATTAAACAAGTTAATATTTAATGAACAACCTCTTTGTATGAGGGTGAAGTAGTCTGAGACGCTAGTGTTGGCAAAGGAAAATCAAACTTGAACCTCTTTCAAATGATTGTAGCAAGAACGGCTTCGCTTTGAGCCATTGTGCTTTTGTTTGCATCCAAACCCTATCATGTGCACGCATAGTGTAGGCTGTACTTTACAGAAGGGGACGAACGCCATTACCTAAAAAAAAAAAAATCTATTAAACTACAGTACTTACCTCTTCATAACAACTGTGCTAATATTTAAAAGAGGCTGTTGATAGGTTTAGCACAGAACTGAACAAATTATCTGCTACACCAAAACAAGTTCACAAACCACTACCACTTTATTATGTTGAACACAAAACCTGTTACCATATATGCACAAGCTATCTTGGCAAAGGCAGGGGTGAGGTTATGGTCGTGAATTTACTATGTTTTATATTGGATTCAGTTTGAATGTGTTTCCTGTGTCCAGGTGAGTTGGATAGCAGAGGCTGGACAATGAAGGACATTATCCTGGTTCATCTGTATGTGAGGAGCATGGAAGACTTTGGTCCACTTAACACAGTTTATAAGACCCATTTTGGCATAAACCCTCCAGCCAGGTAAAGATGCATACACACATACACCTTTTCTCTCTGTCTTTACGGCATTACAGTAGCATCTTTGTCAATTTTTTGTTCTCAGCTTAAGTTATGGCCTTCATTCAACAGTTACACTATTTTCCTTACAGGGTGTGTGTCCAGGCTCCTCTGCCTGCTGGTCAGCTGCTGCAGATGGACTGTCTGCTCCATGACTGGACTGAGCCCCCAGAGAAAGACACTTTCCACCAGAGAGAAGCCCTGCATGTGCAGAGCTTGTCCCACTGGGCCCCAGCCAACATCGGACCATACAGCCAGGCCCTTAGGGTAAGACTCTTAAGGTGTACCACAGGGAGAGTTGGATGATAGAGTGTTGACAGGTTGAATTTGATGGCAGCCAAAAATCTTAGTATGTGCCTAAATATGCTTATTTTCCAGCCAACATATTTTCCATTATTTCATATAGAACTGGAGCTACCAATAGTTATTACCAGGTTATGGACTAACAGACCCATAATTCATTGTGAACATTTTCGTCTGTTTCAGCTGATAAATTCCATCGGTTAGTTTGACCAATGATGAATCTTTTTGAGAACTCAAACGATGCTTCGTTCGTGCTCGACTGCAACTGATGCGTTTCAGATTGCGCACGGTACTTTGTGTGCATCTCTGTTGTCTCTGTTTATGTATAGATGGATGCGCACAGATGCATGGGATTGTTGTTTTGTGTGATATTTTGTTCTCATTACTACTTTTGTGTATATATGCAAATATGTATCCTCATTATACTGGGCAGCATGTACCCATTTTTGCACTTGTTTGTAAAGCTACAAGTCGAACTTCTTTCATATTGTTTCAAAACCAGAAAAAAATTTTCAATTCAAAGGAAGAACAGAGGAAGTGTGGGCCGTGGTTGCATGGTTGGCTTGGTGTTTTGTTTACCCAGTGTGTATTATATGGGATTACACTTGTCAAGGCACTGTCAACAAGGATAGTGTCCATCTCCTCCACACTGTCCTTGATCCTGCAACCAAATCCGTCTATGAGTGAGAACATGTGTGGATTAGCCATTCATTTAGAGCTTGACAGCATATCTCACCAATGTGTCTATGTAGCTCAGAGGATCTTGCAAAGCTTGGATTCCTGAGCTGTAACCTACAAAGTCAGGTTTGCTTTTAACATGCCAGCAGTGTTTGATTTCCTCAGTGGCGTCTCATTGAGACATGAAATTGAAGTCAGCTGTGGGCATGTGTTATTGTCTCTGAAAAACAGTCTAATCTCTCATTCTTATAATAATCATTCATATCCAAAGCAATTTGAGAAAACAATCAGCAGTTCGTTGCTCAGAACTGTGCTCAGCGTTTCACACGACCCCTGCGCAGTCTCTCAGTGTGTCTGTTCCTCCTCCACACTACAGTGACTTAATTTGATCAAAAATGTATGTATGTAACAACTCTTGAGTGCAGCTAGAGATTTTTACATATTGATACAATTACCCCCTTGCTGTGAGCAAGCATGCAGTGCCACCCCTCCTCTCAACATTACCACATTGACTCTATCTTAATGGCAATTTGCCTTGGTGACTGTTGCTGTGTGACACCATGGTGACAGGGCTCTGGCAACAACAGAGGCTACTGTCTGAGACCAAATAACCCGGAGCTTTCCTCATTCACTCGCTGTGCAATAGAATATGAAACTTGAAATAATTAAAAGATCTTAATTATGTCCAGATAATGTCATGTAATTTTTCGGTGATACAACTGACCTGTCCAGGGTGTACCCCGCCACTCACCCGTTGACAGCTGGGATAGGCAGCACTCTCCCGACCCGTAAGATGACAAGTGGTTAGGATAATGGATGGATGAAGGCATAATGTGATAGATTTGCAGCAGAGGTGTTTTGTATGATGAGCTTTTTGAAGTAAAGTAACGTAGGCCTTAATGGAGAAAAAATAATAGAACTTCAAACTCATTTGATTTGATTAATTCATGTGCTTATTTTTTCTGTGGTTTGCTGGTTTGTAAGTGATGCCAGCCATTAGATGTAATCAAATAGGGCTATAAATTGATAAATGTCCTGATCTATGTGGACTGTTGCATTCTTTTGACAAGTGTCCAGTGGTTTGAAACACAACACATGGCTACTGACAGAACATGGCTCTCTGGCCCTACAAGATTTGACCACAGTAGGTCTGCACAACGTAGGGGGGGTGCTTTTGGAGGTAGAGAGGAACATTAGGGATTTGCATGTGATGGACACTGGACCTTCAAACTCCATCCATTCATCTGTCTGCTTGGCTTGTCATGTTTCTCACCTCCAGCTCTCGGGAATGGCAAGCTGACTGACTGTCAACTTGGTTGATAGATTCAGATCTAACTTGATTTAAAGAATTAGTTAACCTTTATAATGTCAAACCTGCAGGCCTCATACTGTAGTGTATGTTAATATATGATATGGCATTAGTTTAGGTAAAAGCCGCAAGCCATAAAGGCAAAAAGGGTAATTTAATTTAATCAATGTTTTTGCATCATTTATTCATTTCGGTACCTGATTGACACGTGTTTACAAATTTCATTCACCATAATATGTTTTACTTGTTTCATAATATGTTATTTGTCAGTGCGATAGCATCAGGGTTTATGCCACTAATTGTTTTGTTTTGCTGTCTTATTTATCAGAGATCTAATGCAAATTTAACTGTCATTTGTTTTAGAAGCAATTTGCATAATCTAATTAAGATATAAGGAATGTCACTTTTCTATTACATCA
Organism: Anabas testudineus; assembly: GCF_900324465.2. Classification (NCBI taxonomy): domain Eukaryota; kingdom Metazoa; phylum Chordata; class Actinopteri; order Anabantiformes; family Anabantidae; genus Anabas; species Anabas testudineus. The sequence continues at coordinate 8,312,980 of NC_046630.1, read as the reverse complement.
GTCAATTCATTAAAAACAAAAGATGCAGTCAGACATCCGTTTTTTTCTTTTCAAATCTCAAAACAAATTCTGTCATTATAACAAAGGCAGAGTAATGGTGGGCTTTTAAAAGAAATAAAAGTTATTACTGCATTTTCTGCCAGTCCTAAAAGTAGCTCTTAAACAATTTTGTTGCATTAGCATAATAGCCAGGAAAAGAGCATGGTCCTGCTTTTTTAGCCATCAATTCTTTTTTTACACAGAAATTCATTTGTACTAATAACAGACAATTATGCTTATGAGTTGCCAGATGGAAAACACTGACCTATCATTTACTTAAGTTAGAGTTAACAACTGAAGTCTCAAACTGCAGGATATTCTTTTCCACGTTTTAAATTAATGCTGCCTGCTCTGTCATGTTGCCTTTGGAGATGCATTTACAGAGGCAAACACAATAGCCAAACCAGATCTGAATAGAAAGACTATCAGGTGAATGGTTGTTAAACATCTCCTCTTTCCTGTTAAGGTAAGTAGCTCACCCCTGGGATATTTACTTGGGAATTATACTTCACTGATCAGATTCAGCATGAAGCGTTTGGGGAGTTGACTGCGCTAGCCTCAGGTTGCTGGTGAACACTAACCCCTTGCCTGATTCCCCTAATTGTGAGTGACAGTCAATATTGTGGAAGGCCGTCTTGCACAAGCCCCAGACTGGATTTGCATTGGATTTTGAAATTTGTCAAAGTGGACTGTGAGGCATCAGGAGAGAAGTGGATCTGACGATGACAATTAGCGTCAAAGAAAAGGATGTACCGGGGAGGGAGGGAGAATTTGAATAATTTTCTTACAGGAGTTTAAATGTGGTAAAACAATGAATTGACTGTTGACTCACTTGATGTACAATTCAGAGGTCACAGTCAGTCAAAGCCACCAATATACAGCCAAAGGGGGAAGTTTCAATTGCTCATTGAACCCCCTTTTTGATTTAGTTTATTTCCACCAATAACACATGTAATTTCAGAGGTTCAGGTGACTTATGATTTAAAAAATGAATGAATGAATTAAATTGTAGATGTTGTTGCCACCCTGTAGTATGCATCTTATACCTCTAATTGGCAACATCCCACAGTATATACATATGTTAATGTACCATTTCTGATCTGTCATTTTAAAGTAACGTATAGCTCCTGTTTGGTATTTTTCATAAAAAATATGGTGGGAGAACAAATAGTAGGTGAGGATTTTGTGCAGAAAGCAGACCCATAAGTATGCCTTTTTATGGTGAATAATCAATGGCTTGGCAACTAAATATGAGTTAGTGTGGTGAGTGAGAAAGCAAAAATTTTCGTGATAAATAGCAGAAATTAAGCTAAGTGCTTTCATTTTATGGTTTGTTGTTCTCATCCAGAATGTTTCCCTACTGTAAAAGAGCCAACATACACAACATACCCCCCACCCCCTCATCCCCGCTAACACACACATACACACACACCTCCCCTACCTTCTTACATCTAGAGAATACATCTACCTCAATTACCACTGAAGAGTAATTAGCCAAAAAACAGTGTCTATGCGTGTATCTGCGTTCAGGGAGGTATTCATGCAGCACGAACAGATTAATTAGGACATTTAGCTTCATTTCTAATACAACAAAATTAATCCCATAAAATATGAGAGATCTCGGAGGAGGTGTCTGTCAGCATCTGACGCCTCTCCCCTGTTTGCCATAATCTATTAAAACCTTGCTTTTATCTCACCTCTCCCCTGCCATACTTTATGGATTTTTTCATAAACACAGCCCATACTTCATAAATGTCTCAATTTTCTAGTCTATTAACATTACTTCAAAAGCGCTTGATAAAAGAGGAGGGCATGCGTGAAATAATGCACCAATAATACGAAATGCTGGAGGCTAGAACAGTAGGGGCGGCTCTCTAGCATGCACACTCTGACAATGCAAGGGATGTTATCAACTTTAATAAAAGAACAAATGATCACTTCCAACCAAGGAGGAGGAGAGATGGGGCAGGGAGGAAAGGATGGGGCCAGGAGAGGAACAGTTGTCGAGTAATTGAGTCGATGAAAAATGAGGTCTTGACGGCTAAGGGGTTTGAGCTGTGGTGAGATTGAAGGCTACTCAGAACTACGGCGTTCTTCATCACGTGTAGTTACTTGCTCCTTGTTGCTGTGGAAGCTGTTAACACAGATTTGTTTTTTCTTTTCATTTCACTGGAGGTACGAGTAGAATAGGCTGGCGGCTTTTTTTCCTGAATGCCTGAATTGTGTGCAATGAGTTGAACCTTTTGTCTAGAGAGAAACAGAAAGGTTTTGACTGACAGTCAAGCTTCACCACAGAGCCTTTCCCCAGCAAGCATTGATTCATTTCCTGTCTCTGTAGGCTTTACTCATCCTACCCAAACACCAGGTCAACTGTCTTCACTTGAACTGGACACACACAAAACACACTGATCAAATCCAGTAAGACCTTACCACAATGGCGTGTCAGATGTATGCCCCGAGGCCAGGTCTTACAAAGACGCACACACAAACACACACCTGTGTGCTCTTTGTGATGGGACCTGGCTGTATGACAAAGTAAACTGGTTTGGTCATTAAAACGAGTCATAGATGAGTCACTGTAACATGTTCATGACTGACAGGACAGGTAAACAGCATTCCAACCATATTCAGCAGCATGTCAATAGATAAATATGTATGCAAATACATAAAAGGATGTGCACTGAGTGTGCACCCATTGTCTCCTACCATCAAGACATTCTGTCTAGGCCTGTGCGCTACACATACCTCCCGAGATAGTCTTGTATGCAAATATACAGGACATGAACGTCACCTCCGATGCAGCTGCACATCTGAAGACATATATCGGCATTGACACATGGTCATAGCTCCATCCTGAGACAGTGCTGGAGCGATTGGAATGGGGTTGGGTAGCTTTGTGGTTTTTCAGTATGCGTGTCTATGTGAGAGGTCAAATCTCACCATCCTTTTTTAATCTGATGAAGGAGCAATTTTATGGGGAGTGGTAGTTGGCAGTGGGGGTAATTATGTTCCCTCCAACCCAGTCCCACGCACCACACACCTCCCTTTTCTCTCCCACTGTGACCGCACAGAGGCTGACCTGCTATGGCAGTAATCATTTTTAGGAGTCAGTGCATTTTTAGCTACATTATCCTGCGCTGCTGCTGCTGCAACACCACGTGGGCACAGGCTGGTATCAGCTTGTACCAGGCGAGGACAGGGGAAGGACTGGATCTGTCAGAGTGCATTGGCTCTTAGGCTGTTGCGTACGCTAGCACTGTGCCTCTGCCCCAGCCCCTGCCACACTCCCACTCATTAATGGGCCTGGCCCTGACAACTGATCCTAATTGCCTTTGAACAGCTCTTCATGTATTATTGGTGCCTGACTGCCTTGGTTCATGTCAACAAGCCATGGGAAGCAGGGACAGGATAGTCGAAGCCATCACCCCCCTTCCTTATTCACATACATGTACATACAGACATGAAAAATTATGTGAAGATACTAGTATGTATATACCATATGTATATATGCATCTATATCTACTATATAAATTGATAGGTATTTTTGTTTAAAAAACATTGTATAGTTGTTTGGTGGCTAAGTGGATAGAATTATATATCACTGCTTTTTAATTTCAGAGAACCACGTACTATATCAGTGTGTGTGTGTGTGTGTGTGTGTGTGTGTGTGTGTGTGTGTGTGTGTGCATACTTGTTTGCTTCTCACTTTGTCACTGTTGATGAGCGGTGGAGGGGTGAATGGTTCAGAGACATCAAGAAGGCATCTGAAAAGCGTCATGTAAAGATCCCACCACAGCGGATATCTGCCAAGACACTTGCGCTATTACAATTGCAATCACAAACACTCAGTCAAAACACATCAATTATTTGTAGTCCCATGTGTGAATTATTACCCCATATCCAACTATTTACTTCCCATTTCACCCTTCTATTTGAATACGGAAAAAGGAGAGGTGGAGTGGCTTGGCTTTTTATTTGCAGAATGAAATAACTGAATACCAAATGCATAGATAAAAAGCATAGTGGCGCGTCCTGTCCACTCCCATCACTGTCTTCGGAAGGAGAGACGTATGACCATCCCATTACTATGGTAACTAGCCACTATATTCAGTGCTGCCCGGGTCTGTTTCTTCCCCCTACAGTGACGAGAGGGCATAGCTGACAGTGCGTAGACACATTCAGGCACACACAATACACATGCAGATGTACACAAAAACACATAGATGGAAAGATGGAACATACACATGCATGGCACACACAAACGGAACAATACGAGGTCCAGCACCTACACATGCCAGAGTGGTGACATACAAAAACTAATAAGAAACAGCATTTGGAAATGTAACCCCCTACTTTGGCAACTGTCACTGTTACCCAAAATCATATAGCCAAAACAAAACCTTAAAGGAATCTACTAAAAAAGATACACAATAGGAAAACATGTCATATTTTTTAGTTAGCCAAATTGAATTTATTCAAATCTTCTAGCATTTTATGAATTGAAAGTTTTGTTAAAATAAAATTCATATAATCATAAAGATTGATATGCTACCAACAAACACAAGGTTTATAACACTGCCAACCCAGAGTGAGGGTGTAATGGCTTGTTACTGCAGCACAATCGCCTACTGACTGTTTTGTGCTATAGTAGTTTGTTTATTTTAGGAAACCACTAATATGCAGTAGGTCATTTCTATAATTATTATGCGCTCCTATGTTTCTGCGATTCTGAAAGTTGCACACATTAAAAGTGGCAGACAGCGCCTCCGGTTAGAAATGATTATTACATCCACATGCAACAGTGCGCTGTATTGCCATTTTGTTTTCATTTATTAAGGAGATATTTCTCCTAGTAGGACCACAGATGACTCGGAGAAGAGTTTACATTCCATTTACTTTTTGGCTACTTGCTTCATCATAAATTTCAAATGGAGCAATTCTTCTGAGTAGTAACTTTTAACCCAGGCCATTCATTTTTCAGATGCCATTGTCATCAAAGCATGCTTTACTGAGCTAAAAACTAGTGGAGATTAATAATATACAGCCTTCTATTTTTTTCTGGACATAACACGCATGTTCACTTTTAATATATATTTATTATTGATATTATAGATGTATTATGTAAGGCAATGTGAGGCTCTGTGAGTCTAGGTAATATAATGAAGTTGAGATGTTCAGAGTAAGAGTTCATTCAATGTAATATAGAGTACACAGTCTTTTCCACATGTCAACATTTATTGGGTTGAATTTGATGCACTGACAAAAATGTTAATATTAGCTATATTTTTTTTTACTAGGAATTCAGTTCATCTTCAGCATATTGTGTTTTATCAGCTAGTGGGAATAGTATTGCCTTGGGAGTAAAATAACACTTTGAATAATTCAGGACTATGTAAAAAGTATGTATTTTTGAATATATGGATAATCTTTTTTTTCAGGTTTTTACTATTAGTCTTTTAATTGACACATTTCAGCTGCTCAGAATTTTTTAGCATTATGGATAAAAATGCGTACATAAAGACGTCCTGTAGTTATTGCAATAAAAACAAGAAACTGTTTTTATTTCATTTTTGTATAATATTTTATCCATAATCCAGTATTTTATTGGTGGAATTTGTGGCTTATTTATGCAAGCATTTTGACTTTCCCAAAAAAGAAAAAAAAAAAATCCAAAGAGACTTCTATGCTGTCTAGCCAGCTTGTCTCTGAGCTCAGTGTACTTTGTATGTACAGCATTACTAATACTCCTGCTGCCCTTTTAATGCAGCCATACTGCCATCTGTTGAGCTGGAAAGAAACTGCATGCCATTTTTGCTCTCCTCTGCATTTTGTGTAGTGCTGTTCATCATGTCTTTCATTCTTTTCGTTCCTTATTCATCTTTTATTAGTGAATACTCAACCAAAGGTTATGTCCATTACAAGCAATAGACAGTGTAGGGAAGTGTGTGTGGAAGGTTTGGATGCAGACGCAGAGTTTCTTTCTCTCTGGACCAGCAGCATCATGTTGTGGGGTCACAGGCTGACTTGTTTTTGATATACACATTGGTTTATCCAGAATAAACATGTTACACTGTTGTCCTATTCTTCTCATTGTGCCTGTGTACACTCATAGTCACTTAATTTCGTCACAACTGACAGTTACACTCAACACTCAACACTTTGTGCTGACATAATTATTTTTTTACCCAGGTTAAGTTAGTATTTTTATTACTAGCCAGAATAAGAGATGTAGCTTCAAATCAAAGGAAAATATGAAAAGACAGAAGAGATGAGATGGTCACAGCTGGGAAGGGAGAAATATGGGGGTTGAGGGTTGCAGTTTCAGCATCATTCAATCAGACAACATGCCCCTCAGCTGAAACAGCGAGACTCTCCTAGATTCTCTCGAATTAGGGAGATTAGCAGGAAAGCGCATAATGCAGGATGATGGAATTTGTCATAATTTGCATTGTCCTGGAAAGATTTGGTTTGATAGAGCGATGCATGGAGGGGCTTGTCATGTCCCACGGGCAGGTCATAGAGGAAGCTTGGCAGAAATGATTTTTGCGATATGTGCATCAGTCATAAAAGCCTCACAACCAATTTGTCAAAAAATGTGAGGTCGGGACAGTTGAAGGCAGCAGGGCATTTTGCCTAATGCAATGAAAAACCATGCTTCTCCATCACTCTTCAACCACACAGTACTACATAGCAACAGACAATTTTATTACATCAACTTTAAAGATCTGTCCTGGTTTATTTAGTTGCATTTTTGCATTTTTACATAAATAAATAACAGTAAATTAGTTGGTATATTTTTATTTTATGATGGTGCGAAGATATATTTATTTATTTGTTTATTTGTGTTGTCATTCAGATGTGTCTTCCTGAGAATCCTGCAGTCAGGCTCCCCTGACCTTGGTTATAGTACTGGGCGCCACTGTTGACCAGCATAAAGTTGATCAGAGCTGACATGACAGTGTTTCTCTTCTACACGGTTCAGCGTCTATGGAGTGGGCGTTTCGAGGGCAGACATACAGGGGCATCAGAAAAAATATACACATAGGTTTAGAAAAGGTGGGGGTTGCTTCCAGAGCCAGACTGACCACACGTTGCCTCAACAATGGGTCATTCTAGTTGTGTAATTTTTAATATATTTTCGATTTTGTCAACATAATAATTGTGTTTTGAATGTATGCTATTAGCGTGTTTTCTCAATGAATGTGCAGTTTTGGACCTGAGAGAATGTATTCAGAAACGTCCTGTACTTGCCTTTCTTTGTCCACTTCATACAGCTATTTACTGTACGTCGCATTTAAGTAACATTGATTTTGTGTGACAGTTGAGCATACAGGGGTTATGCTCAAACTGGAACACAAACAGGAAGAAAAAAAAATTGAGACAGAGGAAAAAATGAGGAGGGAATAAAAAGGCAAATATCTCAGAAGCCAAACATGGGGGAGATATTCTGTAGAGGGAAGAAAGGTTGTGGTTCTCCTGAAAGGTTTGTATTTGTAGAAATGAGGTGTCAGAAGAGGCAGGATTTCCTCGAGGCGCAGCACAACATGAGCCCATCTCTTATCGTTTCTCAGTCCCAGACGTGATCTGCTTTGAATGCACTAATGCTGAAAGAGCCCCACAGACTTGAAACCAGTCCAAGATGAAATCACAGCACACATCCCTGACAAACTGCCATCCACCACACAAGGATTAAACAGTCGTTGCATATCAAATCCCCACCAAAAACGCAGAAATAATATATGCACTTAAATACATTCAACAAAACTTCAACTTCAGTCTTTTTTCCTATCCCCACATTTTAGCTATTTTGACTTATTTGCCATCCCAGAAATATTTAAGTATAATAAGAAAATTACTAGAGAGAAAAAAATAATCTATTGTGCAAGTTAGTACCAGCCTGCTTTGAGAAAAAAATTTGTTACATACAATAACAATGTTAAAGGTTTAACAATGAAAGTCCCCATTTAAGTACTAAGTACTTAATACAAGTACAAGTACTAAGCTTATATATCAAATTAAGTTTGAGATGCCACAACTGTGTAAATGCAATATCCTCAATGTGAGTGTAATTATTTTTTTCAATATTCACTTGTTAACAATGTAATAGAAACATACAACTTTAAAAAAATAATTGTTAAAAAAGTTGTATCAATGTGTTGGAAAGTCTTGCCCTGGTGCCCTGAAGATGCATTAAAGATGTAATTTACCCTCACTTCATGGCAAGCCTGTAAACAAAAGATGTAGAAACATGTCCATGAAAGGATATATCTCTCATATTAATTTCATTTTGCATTTAATTACCCACTCTGTAGTTGATATTGTACTGCCATTACCCGTGTAGCTTGGTTACACGTGTCCTTGCATTAGAGAAAAGTTACACAATACTAATCTAACCTATTTTACACATTTTGTATTATCATTTTCCTGGTTAAATTATGCATGAGGTCTCAATGGGGAGAAATGTGACCATTAGCATATCTGATAGGAGCGGTGGAGCAGGTTCCACCTCTCTCTGTCCTTGGAACCAGGGAGAAAAACCTGACTGTTCGTCAATACCAGATCATTTTATCCAGGCCAGCCTAGTTCATCTATACCATTCCAAAGCTCTGCTAATGACTCTTGTAGACGTCTTTAACACGGGGGGGCTCGAAGGGCTCCAACACCAAGGTGACTGCAGTCTAGCACTGTCTGGTCATCTCTGGGAGCTTTTTGACAAAAACTGCCATTATGAACACCTCAGAAACACCAGCCTGAAATGAGACACCATTAAGGGTTGGCAGCGGACACAGACAGGTGCTACTTGAGTACATTTACATATATGGTGTCTGCAGCTTACAGACATGGAGAGGGAGGATGTCTTTGAGGTCTGTGACCTTTGGACATGTCTTTGGGTTTCTTAGAAAAATGATGGTGTTTTAGTCATGAAATAAAGGTCAATTAAGCAAGAGCACTACTTGCCTAAATTTAAGACAAAGTGCATGTACTGGTGTTGTTAAACTAATTGGTACTGTGGTTGGCTTACAGACTGTTGTTTTGTCACAGCCGATATGTATCATTAGGGCTTGGTAATTTTATTATTGTATCACCATTGTGAGATACTTTATGTAATGACTAAAACTTCCACAGTTTCTTAGAAGATAATTGGTCCACACTTTCATGTTTAAATGTATAAAATAAAAATAGTAAAAAAGTTATATTTCAAAATAAGGTAAAACTCAAGGCCTATTAAATAATCTTAAATCTTCTTTTGTAAGTACCAACAAATGCTGACATAAAAGTATAGTTTTGGTATTCAATGTTTCCTCTGAAAAAAGAAAAATACAGATTTAGGATATAATAAAAACAATTAATGTGTGGCTGTTAAATATCTCTACAGTCCTGAATTATGTCATCACATATCAAATATTAAGAAACAGAAGCACAGAACAAACTAGCTTGAACACTGCAAGAAAGCGCATCATTCCCTTTTCTCCATGGGCCATTTAGGCTGCTAAGACTAGCATTTGAAAAATACTTACCTTGTTATAGAAAGTTTAATGTCACGTGCAATTGTTTGACCCTTATGAATATTAAAGGGTTCCATCTATGAACTATTAAAAATGCATGTGGCATTGTGGTTGTTGATCATGTTTAGAACGTGCATGCAAATTGGACTGTCTTCCTTGTCAAGGCCTAAGATGAATAATGTAGTTGTGTTGTATATTCAGGGACACACCATTGACAGTCAATTAACACGTTTGATTGGTGTGTGAACTCATTCTTTTGAACTGTTAATTTTATGTAAATAGTATTTGCTTCCCATTCTCCACTGTCTCCACTGTCTCTCCCCCATCTAGGTTCACTACAGAAAGATGTGCCCCTACCACCACAAATCCCCAAATCCCCAATTCCGCCTCCCACTAAGAGTAACCAGAGCAGGATCCTTAATAATTGATCATCACACACCTGCTTGGTAGAAGCTATGGGAGTCTGCCTTTAACAGTCAAGGGGCCCCTTGCTAGCCCCTTTTGATATTCAAATCAACGAATGGTAGCCGGCCTTTATGAATTCCAAATGGACAAACCCTTTTCATGGGGAAGTGCTTGTTAAAAGATTCTGGCCACCCATCCAACCTGATGGAGCCCTTCTTTGTTAAAGTGAATATGATGGCATTTGATGGCTCATAAATGGAATGCCAATGGCAATTTGTTGTTGATGTGTGGGAATCCGGCTTTTATCTCGGGCAGACATAGTAATGCACGCGCTGGGGCAGATTGTGCTTGCAGGTAAATGATTTGGTGATTGATCCAGCTGGTTATCTTCTCCCTTTCACTTGCACCCCTCTTTCTTTTTGTCAGTCCATCTCTTGTCTTGTGCACTTTCCAAGTAATTTGGAGCAGCAGACAGAAAGGACAAGCATTCAGCATTGAGTTCCTCTTTTGAAGTCGTGTCAGGGCCGTCTGTGTAAGCGTCGGTGAAACAATCAAACTGAACTTATGAGAAGCAAAGGGTTTGTTGAACATGAGTGTGGAAAAAAGTTTGATTAGAAGGTGCTAAGTTGAAAGTAATCCTTCAGTTCCACTTTAACCCTAATAATCTCGCTGTGAAACGCGATACCACTGGCTGTGTCTTTGCTAATCAGTAAAAGACCCTGTCTCGTGCCATGTATCAATTGATTTAGCCCGTCTTGATCCTCCCTGGAGATCGCCTTTTTCTCTTGGGTCCATGCATAGGCCAACAATTATCAACATGTCTATTTGCATTGACCAGCAGCTAGTATTCAGCACTAATGCAATACACCTTCCAACACAGGGTCTCTAAAGGCTTGACCTCCTTAATGCCACTTTTCATCCCTACTCATCTCTCTGCATTAAGCAGATAGATTTTTTTTCTAGTGTCATTATACATGAAGCCTAATTCTAACAAAGGTTTTTAACTGCGAATTGAGCTTATTATCACATGGTTAACTATGCTTGTAAATAACATCGGTGCCACAGAGATACATTCTGGCAGACTTCTGACAGTATATTTGCTTGTTTTAGAACTGTGAAATGAGTATTGTTGGTGATAAGATGCCGCAAAAAGGGAGAGGTGGAGCTTGTTAATGAATGCGCTGCTAATACACTTATAATTAATGTTAATTTGATTATAGCACCTCACTAATTAATATTTACTTTAATAAATCTAATTTACTCCTTTATTAAACTAAGTTTAATAACTTTTCTGGTTGAATGGCTTCTGCACTTTGTTGAAATGAACTGAATAAGTTATCCAGTCTTTTTAATATACTACAAAGGTGCAGCAATGGCAACGTCTGCCCTACAAATGCAAAGATTTTGATGATTATTGCTGGTGTATTTGATTTAAAAGCTGTAAATAATTTATACGTAGATGGCTGTAGACTCTCACTTTTGTTCTTGTTCTAACTGTTTTGCTTCTGTCTTCTTATCTTCAGGTAGATGAGTCCGTTTTCTGTGCTGGCCAAATTGCTTTGGTCCCCTGTACCATGCAAATGGTGAAGGCCGGCACTAGGACACAGACCCTCTTGTCCTTCAGCCATGTAAAGAAGGTTCTAGAAGCTGTGATCAGCAGCTTGACTCTGGCTCATGTTATCCAAGCTCACTGCTACACCACAAGACACCAAGACATTCCCATCATCAGGGCCATCTGGGAGAGCATGCTGATGGCTGCAGTTGAAGAGAAGGTCAGCCAGTGTGGACTGGAATTTTGTTTACGTATTACATACCAGTGTGTAAAGAGAAAGGCCATGTCTGGCTGTTTTATTATAGATGCAGAGGAAATATTGATCATGCTGACATTATGATATTACACCCACACAGGACGAACACATGATTAATGAATTAAAAGACAGTAGAATAAGTAAATGAAGAGAAACTTCTCATAGTATCCAAGTTTTTCAGAGGCCTTTCAGAATTGTGTTTTATAGTTGTGAAATAAGGGAAAGTTCCTCGCCCCACTCTGTGCCCCTGAGACCCAAGCCGTTGCGACTGATATTTACCAGTGAGTGTGCTCATGAAAAGTTGATGATGTGGGATACGCTGGTGTCTTTGATAATGTGGAGCTTGGCACAGAAGCAGATGTCTTCCTCAGAGCCTCCCTAATCCTTTGCCCCCAAACACCATTTTGGAGCGCCGTTCAACTCTCAGAGCAGCTTATCCCCCTCTCCACCCCACTTTAATGCCACCTCCCTCCATTCCACCACCCCAGCTTGCAACCCTTGCTCCATGCATCTAGCAGGGACACCAGTCTCCCATGGCAGCCCAGTTCTCCCGTAATAATCTGTCTAGCCAGGGGACTAGAGCCTTAGGGACAGAGGCATGAGCCCACCTCCAACATGTGGCTCTTTGCAGTGCTGATTGGTGTTAAAAACTGCAGAGTCAATGTCAACTTTGTGTTATTTCCTCTATAATATACACGTATATGAAACTATGAAAAATATATGATTTAAATTCTGTTCATAGTCTATTCATTATTTCAGTCGAATGCATTTACTACAGTCAGGAGCTGGAATCTGCCTTTGAATTAATTTGGCACATTTTACCTTACTATAGCTCACAGAGGAGTAGAATTCATAGAAGTGATGTCCATAAAGTATTAATTTAGCATGCAGATTAGGCTGTTCAGATAACCGGGATAATTAATTAAGGGCAGGGCTTAGGGATGTGATAAGACCAGGCTCATTTCAGAGGTCACTGAAGTTGGACAACATTGCCCATCTGTTGTGTTTCCATGTGATGTGTCAAATGGATCAAAAATATTCATATAGGTGACCCAGGAGGCCATATTTTATGTTAAACAGAGTTCCATTTTAATTTATTAAACTAATTAAAACCTGTAAAATGTTTATCTAAATGTAAAAACTATACAAGAAGGTTACACCTTCTGGCATTGAGTGAGGTAATACATTTTATTCACTTAGTATAGCATATCGCATAAGGATTACTGGAGATTAAAATTATTTACTTGGGAATTTACACTTTCTTATTCTAATCTTCCCACAATGAACCATTCATAAATTGGACTTGAAAAAAAAAAACAATGTATGTTATGGTTCAGTTATGAATGCTGATTTCAAATGCTAATTGTAGCCTTGCACTTAGCCTCATACTTTTGAACATATAAATATAAAAGGGATACTTTTCAGACCTGTGAAGTGCACGTTTATGATGGAAACACCAATGCTCAGTGGATATGTGAAGCCACGGGGCCATGTTGTTGTTCTGCGTTGATAATTTCTCTAATCAGGTGGAGGAAGAAGCTTGCAGGGTTAATTGGGAGCATACTGGAGTCGCTATAAGTGTGAAATTGTATTTACGGTGCATTAAACCACAAAGAGCCTGTTTGCCTGTGTGTGTGCAAAGGGTTTGATGAACAGGAAGATGTTGATGTGCGTCAATAAATGTTAAACAGGTTCCATTTGTGCAACAATAACAGCTTCTGAAAATATGTCAAAAAGTAACGGATTTAATTTCTTTTCTGTTCATAAATACACATTAAAAAAAAAAATCTTTATATTTAATTAATTTAATACTAGTTTATAGGCTATCGACACTACATTTACTACCACAGTAAACCCTTTTTTCATTATTTGTGCCCTATTTACTTGGAACTTTTCAAATAACTCTGGCCTGTGTCATGGTTTTATAATGGCCTTGTGGCCTTTTCTTCAACCCACTGACATGGCTCTTTGTGTTTCATTTCCACAAACACAATCTGACAAGCTTTAGAGTGGAATCTTCAGAACAGAGAGTGAATGAGGGAGTGAATGGAAAGGGATATTATAGCAGACTGACAGCGCTACAGTAAGTGCTGAGACATAGAGCCACATGCAGAAGGCCTCCTGCTGGGCAGGAAATGTAGGGGAACTGGCTAAGCAGCGCAGTCCCATCAGCTCCCCGCTGTTCCCCGCTTTTACACCACTTCCTTATTACCGTGTTTACCGTTCGGCTTTCACGCCTCTCGGCCCTCCAGCCCACCACACACTCCAGGCGCACGGACATGAGTTAGAGGGAAGAAAGTGGGGAGAAAGAAAACAAACATAAGGAGAGGCAGGTCACACCCCATCAGTGTGGAGAGCTGAGCGCAGCAGATTCAGACTTCATGTGTTTACCTGCTGCCTATGGAGTGAAAGAGCACTGGGGAAATGGCTGCATGCTTTGGAACTGAAGTAGGATGAAGTAATGAGATGGATTGTGTTAAGTGGTTAGTGTAGAGCAGAACAGAGCCCTCTACACACTTGCTCTCTACCACCCGCCCCCCCCTCTTAACTTACCACTCAGCTCCACCATATATCAAAGTTTCCGTTTTATTGGGTTAATGTAATAAATGATCTCTGTGCAGGTAAGGGTATCAGCATGCATACCCCATCTCACTCCTCTGGCAGGGAAACGCACAGTAATGACCACAATCAAGTTTGAAACATACACATGCAATTGCACACACACGAGAATGCTGAGAACTGCGGAACTAACTTTACGCCTAACGTTACATTTTGATGGATACATTAATAAAGAAAACGAATATGAACTGATGTAACCTTGTTCGACAGCTCTGACAAAAAGTCAGCAACTGTGCCGTGACAATAAAGTCCTGCCAGAGGCTGGAGCACAGTGCTGAGGTCCCCTGATCTCCCTGTGGATGGGCCATAGTACCTCCGCACCCAAGGCCTGCAGGGTGGCCTTTAAGCCTGGCTGAGCAAGACCCACTGTCCTGTCACTTGTCTCCCCAGTTCCCACTCTCTGTTCTATGTTCAATCACAATTGACAAGTGCAGAAACGGTTCCCCTCTAGGAGAATACCTAGCTTATGCCAGAAGTGCTAATATAACATTTATCAAAGCATAGGACCCGTATATGTGCTGTCACTTTGTCTGACATACTAAGAGGTCTGTGCTGACATGACTATTGCTCTTTGCTCTGTGATTGGTATTGTTGATCACAGCAAGCTGAGCTCGCTTCAAAATCAGCAGAGTAAACAAATCTCAACCTACCCTCTCCACACATAGTGATTCCGAACGCTGCTTTTTCACTCTGCAAAGCAAGAGTTGATACACAATTAAACGTTTGCTAAAGTTTAATCTGAAGGTAAGTGCTGCTTCAGTGAAGCCGGCGGATTGGGTCATGACAGGTCCGTCTGTTGAAGGGACAAAGAGGGTGTCGTCTGCTTCTGTCAATGATTTCTCTTTTTTGTGAGGGAAAATCAAAATAAAATGTAAGAAACCTGTTATTATTCTGCACTTACGAATTGGGGTGTAAGTGGATGAAAATTGATCCAGCAAATTGAAACGGGGGTTAAGTGTTTTTGCCCTATCGACTCCAACCGAAATGACGGTTATATAAAACACTCATTTCTCTCCCATTAGCAGATGAAGCCACAGCAAAGTATTATTAGAGGGCCACATTGTACCACTGCTCCAAGACATTTTGTTACTGCTAATGGCGCTCAGTCCAGAGGAGGAAAAATAAAGAGATCTCAGCTCTGTAGATAAAATTGAGGCAGTTTCCACTACATGCATGTGATGAAACTGCCATAACATGTTGATCTTTTTAGAAAGGTGAGAAGTCCTCTTGGATAGGACCGGTCATGTTAGCAAATGCTGCTAAAAGTGAATGCATTTGTGTTGGTGGTGAGTGCAAGCATTGTGGATTCTTTGAGAGTTGTTTGTACACTATCATTACCGAGGGTCACTTCACAATCACACATTAATTGATAGCCTGTCAGCCTGCCAAGTAAAAAGCCTGTCTTAGTGCGGCATAGCAGAATTTTTATGATTTACTTTACAATAATGTTTAATGTGGATGTTGCAGTGGGAGGATCATATATTTGATTGTAGTGTGTGGTATAAGACATTATATAATTTGCCAGTCAATTCATCTCAATGCCATCTGTGTTCATTGCAGGACTTGCTGTGGGAGCCTGAGCCCAAACCTGCTCCATTATTGGTCGTAGTGGTACCTGCCTTACCCAGGGATGCAGCCGTTGAGCTTCATGTTACTGCCGTTCATGAAGATTTTACCGAAAGGACTTCTTGTCACATTACTGAAAAGGTGGCCTGTGGATCCATAGAGTGTCATACTATAATGTCAGCTGACAGAAGCAGCGCTTCGCTTTCCCTTTCCCTGGCTGCGCCCAACGATAACCTGGCGGCCACTGATGTAAAGAATGTGACAGAAGCAGTTGGCTCTACTTTCAAGAAAGCCATCAAAAAGATGGAGGCTGACCTGGTGCCACTGTGTGCCAGGGTGTTCTACAAGTGTGCCCACTCACCAGCACAGCAGATTGTTGAAGGTATGTCCCTCAAAACACTACACACAAGATTTAAACTGATTGAATATCTATACATATTATAAGGTGGTTTATCCCAGATAAAGGCAGCAGGTTAAAGGTAACATGTGAGATACAAAGTGACAGCCTGTCTCTCTGCTCTGCAAAGAAAGTTTGAGCTGACAATGGTTAAGTAAACCCCATAAAGTATTCTTGGAAGCAGTCTCTCCAGAGGATCACCATTCCTTCCTGTGTTTAATTATTGTAAGTCATTTGTTGTGTCTGCACTGTGTACAGTAACCTAAGCAGCTGGCACAGTCTTTTGTCATCATTACACTTTTATACGCTACCGTCTACTCCCAGGATTCTAGGTTCTCATCAAGGCAAATGTGGAGCGGTATTTGTTTTATCCTGAGAGACGTTCTCTCTGAGGGAAAAGGGCAACAAGCACATCGATCACACAGCCTCACTTGTCAAGTCATCGCTGAAGCAGTCAATTAACATTTTTGAAACTGTGCCAAACCAGCCATCTTATTGTCATTTTTAGCTTTGACATAATTCATCTTCCGGACGACATGAAATTATGGTTACCAGTGATGAATTGGAAAAAAAGGTTGATCTGTTTAGAATGTATGTTGATACACATGACAGTTCAACAGTGCTATTTGTTTTCTTACCTAATTATATAATTGCTATTTAGTATTGTTTCATGATGTATGATGCATGTCATTTATTTTTTCTCCTCTCCCTCAATATAAAACTAAGAGGATTTAGCAGAGCGAAGGAATAAATCCCTCAAATGTAATTTTTCTTTGATTCGAAATGTCAAGAACTCTGTAAAATTGTAATGTTAATAATATAATAGATCTAAAAGGAACACTAGAATATATAAGTATAGTACTGGTTCATTGTTTAGCAAAACCAACTCAGATCTTCACCCTTGACATGTATATTTCTTTGATTATAGACACAAACTGCTTCTCTAAAACCATTTACTGGCTCATCATTGAGCTGGAATCTGTTACCTTACCCTGCACACACAGCGAAGTCCTGGAAGCTTAGCCAGGGGTGTTTTTATGGGTCACAGCCTATGCTCATTGAGTGATGAATCCAAAAAGTCAAAGGAGGAAAAGTAACACCTCTGGCACTAGGAGTCACAGCCTTGGAAATGCTGCTGTTAGCGAGCAGACAGACAACACTGGACTAAAATGTGACTGCACACCCCTCCTTTAGGTTCTTTGCGTTAGGATTCACAGCTGATAGACGTGACATATGCTCCAAATGAAACCTTTAAACATCTTGTCTCAACTTGTTACTTACGATAGAAAGGTTCTCTTAAGGATATGTTGCCACAGCTCCACCGAAACTTCAACTTTTAGAGGACGTGTGGTATTGATTTGTGATATTTTTTCAAAGAAAATAATAGTAATACATTTGTTATTTTATACAGTAACTATGAAAATTGGTTAAGTTGTGAAATATCTGCTTTGAAATACAACAGGGGATATCTCCTAAAGTTGCAATGACTGGCATAAGCCACCGTGGGGAAATGGAAACAAGCTATGAACACAATAATGAAATGTTTTCCCATTTAAAATTATACATGGATGGCAGCATTAGCATTAGAGAGCCAAATGTGCGGTGGCTAAATGTTCCAGTATGTTCACTTATAAGTCACTATCTGTCAATTGGTGCTCAGCCATCAGTGTGGGTTTTTAACACAACATCTTAAAGTCTTTGGTGAGAACAGCTGCCTTCTGCTTCTGAAAATGATACTGTGAGAACAGAGAGAGTGAACCAAAACACTAATGCTGTTCACTAGAAAACCAAAACAAGGAGCCAAAAGACACTGTAGAGACTGTTGACTCTGCACAGTCAGGTGATAATTCACTCTGGGTTCATCACTGTAAACAGCAGCCACGTGGTAGTGATTTGTTGTTGAAATTTTCGATCGTAGCTGCTTTAAAGTAAAGGTGCAGGGGTCGTCCGTTTCTCTATGACTCCACTGCAAACACCCAGCCCCTCAGCTTTTTTTGCTCATGCTCCTAGAACTAAATGAACAATTTTCATGAGCCAACACTCGCTAATTACCACCTCGTTTACCGGTTAATTTGACCAGTTTGGAAGTCAGTGTAGCACAACTAAAAACCATTGGCTCTGGGCCTTGGCCACTGCTTAAAAGCCCCATAAGCCCAGCAGGCATCAAGCATGCCACTTTTCTCTCATTTTCACCACAGCTTTCACCCCTCCTTCTATTCACTTTGGCTTACAATATTTATGAATTAATCAATAAAGTAAAAATGGCTGTTCAGCGTAAGAGGGTGTTGTTGCATTAGGAACGGTTTGGTCTTGAGAAACCAGAGATTTAACACCAGCCTTTTTAGCTCTCTGTGTGTTTGCTTTGAAGAAGAATAATGGCTGGTCCTCTTGGGGAGGTGGTTTAGTTCCATCCCATTGCTGATGTGATGGCTTTTGAATCATACTGTTCTTGCTTCCACTGGGCCCCCTCAATGAGGCTCCCCGTGTAGCCCAAAGGGGGACTGAGAGACCAACGGATAGGGAATTGGGTGTGTGATGGGAAGTGCTCATAGGAGTTTGTGTAATTATTGTAGGGGAAGTTAGAGGGAAGGGATAAAAGCAGTTTTTACTCAATTTAAGCCAAAAGCCAAAAAAAGTGCATGGTCATTCAAGTCACCTTCACCCCCCACATGTCTCTCATCCATGCATAACCAGGTACGTCTGTGCTCACAGTCACTCAAAGAGACTCTCAAAGAGAGAGTGCAATTATTTCCAAAGATCCAAAGATTAAAACAACCTGACATAAAACAGGCTTAGTGCGCAAGGTGTGATGAAGGGTGTGTTTCTTCTCATAATAAAACCATTCCCTGCCTGTGATCTGCCTAGGTCATTCTTTTGTCAGCTAGCCATCTCCAGAGGATCCTACTTCCCAGGGTGCACCACATGCTCTGATAGCCCATATTTAGGCTTTTAATGCCCTCCAAAAAAAGCCCTGTGTTCAGTGGGGGCATTTTAAGCTGTAGTGTATATTAGCTAATTAGGGTGTGTGGGCTCTTTGTAAGGATGTTTGGCATGCTGCGTGTGCTTCAAATGAAAGAGAATGAGGCTGATAAAATAGTGCTGAACCGCTCTTGCAACCTCTCGTTCCTGATGTCTCTTTCTACAAGTTCACACAGATGTCACACAGTAAAGCAAACGCAGAAGCAAAGATTTATTTATAAAGGACATTTTCATTTCAGGGGAGATTCAATGTGTTTCACATTAGAATCAAAACAAAGCAAGCAGGTGTAACAGGGCTTGTTGCAGTCAAACAATGCCAGAAAATATCTATGAGTTTCTTCAAATTGCAGTATTTAGCATTGTAACATTGAAGTAGGTAGACTGGAAAGTGGAATTTGCAAAAAATGACCAATAATTAGTCTATTACACATTTATAAGGTCATGCTGCACATCGGCACCAGTACAAACCCCACGAGCCCCTGTTAGGTGGGAAGTGTATTTATATTACTGTGTATTGAGTGCAGTTCAACCCTCAGTTGTGGAATAAAACAGTTTATGGACTTGGAGAGCACTTCTTCCTCAACAGTTTGACATTGTTTGTTACCACACTGCATGAATACCTTTCACATTTCTTATCTTTTTACATTACAAAGTTCAAAACGTCACAGGCTACTTGGTACTGTCAAATTTATCCAGCTAGAAAACAACTTCAAGCTAAAGTAATACTGACAGTTGTTTCCAGACAGCACAACACCAAGTGAGCTGCCACCTCGTGTCACATGACCTAAATTCTTTGCGCTAATTTTTTGAACAGATTTATCAGGTTCCAATCAACAGCACTGATGTTTATCAGAAACTATTAAATCATTTGTAAAAAACTTGCGTCACATTTGACTGGGCAATAATGACTTGTGAGATCTTTTCTCTTTTTGCAAATAAGTTTTTCTGCATCTGTCCGAGAAAATAAACCTACTCTACCAGTTTTTTGTAATGTGGCATCATAGCTCCGAAATGATAGGTCTGAATCAGTGATGGCATCCAGACTTCTAACCTGTGTTGTACTTGTCAGAGAAAGAGACACAAGAAGAGAAGAAAAAGAAGTTCTGCAGTACTAGTAGAAGTTATTAAAAGAGCATTAGATGCTGTTTGTCCACCAAGACTTGAGATAATTGGTCAGAAAATCCATTTTGACATAAATCATATTGGACAGACGTCATTGTGAATGTAAAGAGACTGTCTGAGACTGTAACAGTGATGGTATGATTGTGACATAGCAAGCAATCCCAGACGTGTAATTCTATTATGACCATGTCACATCTTAGTGACCACGCCCAAGTCCTATCCAACATACTGTTCAATCAAAAGAAATAAGACCGGTCAACCATGAGACAGGAGACTTGCACCAATTAGTGCACAGAGCAGAAGCAGGAAGGGGCAACATCCCAGCAGGCTGCTGCTAAATAGACAGGCTGTCATCAAGACCAGGCTCTAAGATGCTCAGTGAATTCTCACATGTCCACTGTATGTCTACAGTCCAGCCAAACACACACACATCACACACCAACATCTCACAGCTCCAGCAGAGCTGAGTGCCAGTCCCAACACAGCTTCCTAACATCCCAACACAACAGGATCCAGGGATCCATTCAACTAGCCCCCCCCCCCCCCAACAAGCTACTCAACTGTCAAAGGGCATGACAGGGTTGTCCCCACACTCCATTTTCTCCGTGTGTGTGTTTCTTTATAGGTGGCTCTGTGTGCAGGTTTGGCAGGGGTAGCTTAGAGTTCAGTGTTTGCTGACCATATGTCTGCACGGCAGGGAGAAGGGGGGAGGCCGGGGGAGTAAGGCGGGGTCTGCAATCTGACAAGGATTTAAGAATGCCAATAATTTCTAAATAGGCCTGTGTTCCCTGGTCAAAAGGTTAAGTGCCGCCTCTGTTCTGCGCCGCCCTTAGCTATATGAGAACTTAATGTCCAACTCTAAAGTTCTCATGAAACCAATGCCTTCTCTTCTTTTGACCCTACCTTTATTCCCCCCTCTCTACCTGACAGGACTTGAAGAAAGTTTAAGAAGTTCTCTAGAAGGATCTAGTCCGTCCATTGCCCTGGTTCCAGTCCTGGACTTGCCTGACTCACAGATCCTCCACCTGTCCTGCTGGCTCAGTTTATAGACACACAGCCAGAGTCAACAACCGGAGTCCAGTCATCCACAGCACTGGAATTCAGTGGGGCTTTTCTGGAGGAGCGAATCTGACAGCCCAACACCTAATGATTAACAACAGGACAAGGGTAAAAATGGAAAAGGAGAAACTGCGTAGCTGTGGACTGTTTATCACTGCTGACTGTTGACATGCAAACTTGTGTCTGTCTCAAAGTGGTTTTCACTGTCATGTGTGGTTTTGAAGATGTGTTTATTTCACTTTATATCCCAGAATTTAGGACCATAATCCACTTTGTCCTCCGCTGGAGTTGTAGACTGCAGCAGCTGTTGCTCTGCCTCGGAGAGGAGTCTTATGGAAGTTGTTTCACTTAAAGCTGCATACCAGAGACTTGAGACCATAGTCTACAGAAAAAGACACCAGTGGCATATCATTCCATGGGGTGATAAACTGTATCCCCCGATATCCCACTGTTTGTGGTGGAATTTCTCTTAGCACACTAGCTAACACCCCTCATAAAGACCTAACGCCACCACTGACACCATCTGTTCAGTTGTAAACCTATAGATTTACTGTCTGGTTTGTGACTGTATGTAATGTGCGCAGATGATGTGCCTGTGTTTCTCACTCTCGGGCTCTGTGAGACTCAAGGTGTGTTATTATTTTGTAATAGGCAATCAGCTTCAAGCACCTGAAAAGATTAAGCCTCTTTATGTTTTCTATTGATTCTAAAGCAGCCTGGTTAATAGGAGGGGGATGCTACCACACACAGCTACAGGGTAGGTGTGTTGGGGGGTATCCGTGTGACCATGTGGAAAGAAAATAACACCATTAACCATTGCTCCTGGAACATTTCTTTTCTCGAAGATCATGAACCGTATTGATAATCTGAGTTAGAATGCATCTTCGCTCCGGCTATTCCCTTCATCGTGCTTGTGATGGCAGCAGAGTGGAGTGGGCTATTGATCTTCGCTCGCCGCCGTGTTGTTTTGATTGTTGTTATCAAAACTTGAACAATAGAGGCAGCCTGAAGATTTTTATTGAGGGTTGAAAAACACAAACAAGTAATTATTTATGAGATCGAGCAAGTCGGTGTACCATAAATATACTGTGTGTCAATATTCGCCTGCTTTGGTCCCACCATGGAAAATTGGGAACTTCTGAATGATCCAGATATTAATTCCGGACTAAGACTTTCATTTTTTTTAATAAAGCACTTTGATTCTATTTCAGTATTTTCAATAACTGTTACTGTTTAACAGCCACTCATTTGTGACACGCATAGCCAATAAAGATATTTATCCAAAATGCTTTCTCTGTCAGTTTTTTTTAAAATCTGTTTAAATATAAGTTTCATCTTTCTTATTAACAACCAGTAACAACAGCAACCACTTGTTGATCGCACTGTAAATTCTACATTCTGCTTTTCAGATTGTTTGGTTTCATGGACACAAGCAAAGCCACATGTATAACATCACACCCTTGTCATAGTCAATGTGATGCCCTGTGGCAAACGCATTTCTTTGTGTGCTTACCACTGTGTTTCCACAAAATGAATAAAGACAGGGTGACATTTAATTCCTCATGTGTTTGGTCAAATGTACATTTTCTACCAAGCCTGACCTGCAACCACTCTGCAAACAAACTAGCTGTTGTGGCGAACATTGTCCTTTGTGTGCAGGGTACCAGCCCGCGGCCCTTGTCACTGTGGCCTTGCACATGGACTTTAACTGTGTTTTTCTTCCTCCGGGCTAACCAGGCTGATGTGTGGGACTCTCTTTCCCCGTTGGAGTGAGCTACAGTAGGAGAGCTCGGCTCAGGAGCGGCCTCGCTGCACAAGACGCCTACTGAACATTGCGGTTTGTTTGCCTCAGTGACTGTGGTTTTGTTTGTTTTCATGTTGGAATCCTTTTATTTCATTATGTGTCGTTTTCCTCCCCTGCACGCTGTATTGTGAAAGTCTGTCTTTATGGTCACAGCACGGACTTAATGAAACTTGCTCTGTCTGCTGAACTGGCAAACCATCTGCAGGTTATTGAGTGGTGTCTGCTGCTCTCTTGTGGTCAACATAAACAGTGCAATTTAAAAGTGCAGTACTCATCAAGGGGATCATCAAGTTAGTGCAGTTACTTAAGGCAGAAGAAAATATTAAATACATCTCTAAACATTTCACATCGGCATACAGTGCAAACAGCTTCAGTGATTTAAAAAAAAAAAGCCTAAACATTAGGAAATATTAAACAAAAATAATAATTGGGAGGAATTATCACAATACATCATAGACAATACAATATGCCCTAATATTTAGGGCATATTTACCTCTAATACTG
Source organism: Anabas testudineus (assembly GCF_900324465.2). Classification (NCBI taxonomy): domain Eukaryota; kingdom Metazoa; phylum Chordata; class Actinopteri; order Anabantiformes; family Anabantidae; genus Anabas; species Anabas testudineus. The sequence continues at coordinate 8,289,172 of NC_046630.1, read as the reverse complement.
TTGAAAAGCGTCTGTGTAATACACTCTCTGTGTAATGATAATTACAAGTATTACTTGTTAGTAATACATTCTGATATTTGTAAGATATTATACATAACAGTGTTATACATATAGCTTTACCAAAAATGTAACTGGTATATGTCATAAATAAAAAAATATATATCACTACAATAACACAGCTGTCACGGACAGGAACCGGAAGTCTTTGTTTCTTCACGTACATTTTTAAGGAACGTACGTGCTTGTTGCTCGAAGTTGCCGCCGACCGTGCATGTTGCTCACATTGAATCGTTTGCAACAAGGATCAGGTGAAACCGTACAGACCATGAGTGCAACACATCGTCAACAGATAATAAAAACATTAGCTAAAAATGCGATTTCAAATGAAGTGCGTACTTTTGAGGTGTACGCCAGACAAAGCTGGAGTTGTTAGCTAGTTCCGACTAATGTTATTGCTACAAATGTTAGTATGTTGTTACCGACTTTATCACATTCCTGTGTTATTAACCAGTAATACTGGTTATGTATTCAGTTTTTCAAAAAGAAAGGCTCGAGAAAGATCATTTTAATATAAATTGTTGGGCTTTAATATTGATGTAATATAATTACTGTTGGTATTTGTCAGGTCAGACATAATGGCCAGAAGCTCTTTACCTCTTCACCATAAATCTGTGAGGAAACCTTAACACAGTCCATCAGATAAACTACAGGATGGCATTTTTTAAAAATAATCCCCCAACCAAGAAACATTCTGAACACACATTATTCAACAACTCCATCAGTTGTGCGTTCCTCTGTGGCTTCTCGACCAGCATGGAAATAAGAAATTATGATTCAAAAAAACAGTTCTTTCTTTCTGTGAGACTGGAAATTCATCAGAACACACGTGTAAATGACGGCTCAGTGACTCAGAAATTCAGTGCATCAGGATTTCTGTATTCAAAAACCCTCAATGGCTACATCTGCAAAGTCTGCTCAAAGTCATTTACTTCATTTTAGATTTACTCACAGCAAACCAATACAGTTTGAGAGGGGCAGAGAGTCGGGCCAGATCTTGTCAAAAACTAAATTCAAAGGTGCAATTAGACTCACGAGAACTGAGGTCCAGTGAAAGCAAAATTATGCTGAAACACCAATGTGCTAAATTTTCCAAAACATGTTCACAATCCAAATTGCAACTGCATTTTCTTATTCATACAGGGCAGAAACCATATTCATGTGCAATCTGCTGGAAAACCCATCCATCCATCCATTTTCTTCCGCTTATCCGGGGCCGGGTCGCGGGGGGAGCAGCTTTAGCAGAGATGCCCAGACTTCCCTCTCCCTAGACACCTCCTCCAGCTCTTCCGGGGGGACACCGAGGCGTTCCCAGGCCAGCCGAGAGACATAGTCCCTCCAGCGTGTCCTGGGTCTTCCCCGGGGCCTCCTCCCGGTGGGACAGGACCGGAAAACCTCCCCTACGAGGCGTCCCGGGGGCATCCGAAACAGATGCCCAAGCCACCTCAACTGGCCCCTCTCGATGCAGAGGAGCAGCGGCTCTACTCCGAGCTCCTCCCGGGTGACTGAGCTCCTCACCCTATCTCTAAGGGTGCGCCCAGCCACTCTGCGGAGGAAACTCATTTCGGCCGCTTGTATCCGCGACCTTGTCCTTTCGGTCATGACCCAAAGCTCATGACCATAGGTGAGGGTAGGAACGTAGACTGACCGGTAAATCGAGAGCTTTGCCTTTCGGCTCAGCTCCTTTTTCACCACGACGGACCGGTACACCGACCGCATTACTGCTGCCGATGCACCAATCCGTCTGTCAATCTCACGCTCCCTATTTCCCTCACTCGTGAACAAGACCCCAAGATACTTAAACTCCTCCACTTGAGGGAGGATCTCCCCCCCAACCTGGAGGGTGCAAGCCACCTTTTTCCGGTTGAGAACCATGGCCTCGGACTTGGAGGTGCTGATTCTCATCCCAGCCCCTTCACACTCGGCTGCAAACCGCCCCAGTGCCTGCTGGAGGTCCCGGTCTGATGAAGCCAACAGGACAACATCATCTGCAAAAAGCAGAGATGAAATCCTGTGATTCCCAAACCGGATTCCCTCCGACCCCTGGCTGCGCCTAGAAATCCTGTCCATAAAGGTAATGAACAGGATCGGTGACAAAGGGCAGCCCTGTCGGAGTCCAACATGCACCGGGAACAAGTCTGACTTACTACCGGCAATGCGAACCAAGCTCCTACTCCGGTCATACAAGGACCGAATGGCCCTTAACAAAGGGTCCCGAATCCCGTATTCCCGGAGTACCCCCCACAGGATGCCACGAGGGACACGGTCAAACGCCTTCTCCAAGTCTACAAAACACATGTAGACTGGATGGGCGAACTCCCATGAACCCTCGAGCACCCTAGCGAGAGTATGGAGCTGGTCCAGTGTTCCACGGCCAGGACGAAAACCGCATTGTTCCTCCTGGATCCGAGGTTCGACTAGCGGCCTAACTCTCCTCTCCAGCACTCTGGAATAGACTTTCCCAGGGAGGCTGAGGAGTGTGATCCCCCTATAGTTGGAACACACCCTCCGGTCCCCCTTTTTAAAAAGAGGAACCACCACCCCGGTCTGCCAGTCCAGAGGTACTGTCCCCGATCTCCACGCGATGCTGCAAAGGCGTGTCAGCCAAGACAGCCCTACAACATCCAGAGACTTAAGGTACTCGGGGCGAATTTCATCCACCCCTGGTGCCTTGCCACCGAGGAGCTTACTGACTACCTCGGTGACTTCGACCAGGGAAATGGACGAATCAACCTCCGAGTCCCCAGCCTCTGCTTCCTCAACAGAAGCCGTGTCAACGGGGTTGAGGAGATCCTCAAAGTATTCCTTCCACCGTCCTACAACGTCCCCAGTCGAAGTCAGCAACTCCCCACCTCCACTGTAAACAGTGTTGGCGGGAAACTGCTTTCCCCTTCTGAGGCGCCGGACGGTTTGCCAGAATTTCCTTGAGGCAGACCGATAGTCCTCCTCCATGGCCTCGCCGAACTTTTCCCAGGTCCGAGTTTTTGCCTCTGCGACCGCGCGGGCTGCGGCACGTTTGGCCTGCCGATACCCATCAGCTGCATCAGGAGTCCCACAGGCCAACCAGGCCTGATAAGACTCCTTCTTCAGCTTGACGGCTTCCCTTACTTCCGGTGTCCACCACCGGGTTCGGGGATTGCCGCCACGACAGGCACCAGAGACCCTACGGCCACAGCTCCGAACAGCCGCATTGACAATGGAGGTGGAAAACATGGTCCACTCGGACTCAATGTCTCCAGACTCCCTCGGGACCTGATTGTAGCTCTCCCGGAGGTGGGAGTTGAAGACCTCTCTGACAGAGGGTTCCACCAGACGTTCCCAACAGACCCTCACAATACGTTTGGGTCTGCCAGGTCTATCCCGCTCCCGAGCGGGATAGACCTGCTGGAAAACCTTTAGACAAAAGGTACACTTGAAATTAAATTTAAATATAGTGTATAAATGTTCCCTTTCTTCATCCAGTGCACTCTCTAACGAGAGTCAAACCTCAGTTCTACAGCCTCACTCATAAATTCAGCAACCTGCCAGTCATCACTCTCCTGTGAATTAATCAGTGGAACTTAAGTTACAATTTAAAATTAGTGTAAATCCTGTGCAACACCTGCACAAAAATTCAATTACATTGGATGCAGTCATTAAATTAAACTTGGACTTGTGAAACTTGGATCAAACCTCTTCTATAGCAATTGTTCAAAATAATGATGAGAGAGACCTCAAAAGATAATTAGGTTTTGCTCATGAAAGACGTTTCTAAAGTGAAACGTCCGTATGTAAAAAGGTCACATACTGTTAAATCAATGCAAAATCCAAGCAACATCCAACACAGGTGCTCCCAGTGTTTCAAGTGTTTTCAGGGTGCCTCTCAATTACACAGGCATGAGATGTTACACACAGGCTTGAAACCATTTACGTGTCCTACATGTGGGAAAGCTTTTAGGAAAACCTCAGATATGAAAGGCCATTGCAAGGAGAAACTATCTAATCCAGAGAATCAACAGGAGGATGTCAGAAAACTACTTTACCCAAAGATCACTGTTTGTATCCCAACACAGGAAAAGTCTGTGAACACAGACAATACACATTCGGTTTATGATGGAGCTGTTAGTAATAGAGAAGGTGTGCTGTTCTGTACAGGGACTAAGATATCTGTAACTGAAGAGAGGAATCTTAAGTCAAACACTACAACTGATACTTGTAAAAAAAAAAGAAAACATGTTGTGCTGCATAAGAACTTTCCTACTTCATACAAAGGCACTTGGAAAGCTATAAATTTCCCTGTGAACTTGCATAAAACCTGATAACTTCACCTTTGTCACATTAGTATGACAATAATGTGCATAATGTTAAATTACCATGTAAGCATAGAGTAATTATGGCTATTTCAGACAGCCACAAGCTGCTCAGTGATGTGAACATGTTGATTCTGTGGTTGGGAATCAAATCCAGACAGATTTGCCAGATGATTACTGGTGTGAACCACTCATTGTGTTTGATTATCACAAGTGCACAGATTTAAGAGCAAAAATGATCAAAAGCAACATATTTGTTCAATCAAAGGCCATTTAGAGGTGACATTGGTGGAAAAACTTTCACACAGACTTCACATGTCAGAACACACAGACTAACTCTTTTAAAATCAAAATGTTTCTCTGTCGTATTTAGGTTTTTGAATGTGTAAAATTCTGTTTACAATAATTAATTACAGTATACTGTATATACTGCATGTGACTAAAATATGTAATATAAAGAATTATGTAGACTTAAAGATATTTTATGATATTATCCTATTTAATAAATTGTCCTTGTTTTTCATTTGTCAGTCTTGTTAAATTGATTCAAGCTGCACATTAAATCCAGTTTTCAAAAATATGTAGTATATCTAGTATATCTAAAATAGCACTGTGGTAGTACTTCACCTGAAACATTTTTTCTTTGATTATTTTAAATGTGAATTTTCCCAACTATTCACACTCAATAGAAAGGTGTAGTTATTTATTTTGGGTAATACGAGACGGAAAGGTATGTATGGTGTTTCACCGGGGAGCGATTTTAGGGACGTACTCATTCAGGAAGTTAGTCGCATACAGCGCGTTTTGGTTGTGTACATGCTGAACAGCTCGTCAACCGCCTAAAAGCACTTAACTTATGCTGAAATAAATATAAAGGTTAGTGGATTTTCTTTATTTTTGTTGTCAAACGACATCATACTAGCAGTGTAGGTATCATTAGAAGTGAATTGAGCCAGCTGTTCTCTTTTTAGTGTTGCCTATTAGCTTAGCTTATTACCTTGAATAGTTAAACGGCTAATGTAAACGATGATCGTAGTTTACAATATATGTTTTTAACAATATAAAGTCACTTTGTGGATTGGGCCGATATTCTGGTCATTATCACAAACACGTGAATACTTATTTAGCACATAGTCTAACTTGACACATTTAACCTAGCTTAGCTAGCTTTTTAAAGTCACAGATTCAGTGTAAGGAGCCCTGTTCAGAGCATGTTCAAGCTACAGCACATTTTAAAACCTATGCTATATTTTGTACTCCTTTTCTCACAGTCGCTGTTATAAAAGCTTGAGACGAGCACCATGGAGAAAGAAACCCCCGCTAAAAAGGCAGCAGCACCGTCTGTGTCTCAGATAAATGCAGAGTTTGTCACACAGGTAATCGTACGCAACGTTTCCTGACAGAAACAGCAGGAAGTTTTGGATGTGTTCCTGGAGGAACCTTGATGAGTCTGTTAAGTGACTATAATTTTTGTAGTTGCAGAAAACATTGACTCTTTATTATCCTGTCTTGTCCTGCTACATATAAAAGTAGTTTAAGGAGTCAGAGAATATACCTGTGACAGAGGGATTGTGAATTTGTGCGGTCACTAGATAGTTTTATGTTTGGTATTAAAGCAGCCAAGCATCCAACCCAGAGAACAATATGTCACTTGTTGAACTTCAAGGTTTTCTGACTATATGTCATTCAACACTCAATGTTCATGTTGTTGTTTCTTACTGTTGTTTTTCTACTTTCTTGTTTCAGTTGGCTAATAAATATTGGGCTCCTCATGCAAAAAATAAATTACCCTTTGACCCTAAGGTGAGTTATACATGTTACTGCATCTGCATACAGAGATGTACTGTTATGTATTTTTACTACTTTAATGTGTAAGTGGCATCCTGATTTAGTATTATTTTGATATGTATTTATTCTTTTTTGTTTGTTTGTTTTTTTGCTGTGAACCATCACTCTTTTTCAGGAAAGCCATTTTTACATTTACACAATTACATGTGGGTTGGTTCTCAACATAATGCATTAACTATTTAGTTTCATACAGTAAAATTAGTGCTACTTTTAACCTACATGTAACACTTAGCACTAACACACATTATACTTTAGAATTGAGATGATGATCCTTGCCTTCATCCCTAAAAATTGTAACCTATTTACTGTATTAATTTAGGTGATGGAAGACGTTTACGACCAAGAGATTCTCAAGTCCAAGTAAGTCAGTCAAGTACTTTCATGTGAATGTTTTTTTCTTATTCAACAAACACGTTTTACAACTTTATTTTGTTAATTTGTCTTCTTTCCTTATGTTTTCAGATTTGCCATCAGAAAAATTATGCTGCTTGAGTTCAGGTGGAATATTTCACTTTTTGTTATCTCCTCTGTTTATCCACAAAAATAAATATCCTATGATGAATAAATGCTCATTAATTAATATAATGATAAATTAATAATCTTTCAGCCAGTACCTTGAGAACTACCTGTGGGTGAACTACACTCCTGAGGTGTCCAGCAATGCCTACATCATGTCCATTTGCTGTATTGTCAATGAGAAGTTCAGAGAAAACGTGCCAGCTTGGGAGGTAAAAAATTATCTTATCTTGTAGCACTTATCTGAGTTAAGACTAATTGTCATCAACAACTGTGTTGATGAGGAGACTTACTACACAAGTTTAAACATTCATTGACCACCTTGACAATTGGCATTCCAACTAAGTGCTTTCTACAATACTTTTTTGTTGTATGGTGTCTATCAGGTGTTCAAGAAGCAGCCCAGTCATTTTCCATTCTTCTTCAAATGTGTGATGGAAGCTGTGCTGGCAGGCGAGGAGGCTGGCTTTACTCTGAAGGAACAAACTGTTCTGCTGGTCTTCTTAGACCACTGCTTTAACAGTCTGGTGTGTATATCCATAATAAGACTAACCCTGTGTATAGATGTGGATTTGGAAACATGGTTTTTGTAATAACAGCAGGGCTCCATAGATTTCCCCAAGGGGATCAGTGAATACATAATTTAAAACTTGTATTGATTATCACCCTGAAGATTATGAGTTGTTGTAGTTGTTAACTCTAAATATGACTGAAGAGTTTTCCTTAGGTTTTTAATGGCAACTGAAAAATATCTTTCTGTTGATGATAAATGTGGAAATGAGAGTAGTTAGCCATATGGTCCACTAGATGGCAGTAGTAGACTAGGCAGCACAGCTTGGATCACCTATATCTGCATTAAACCACTGAGAGGTTCTGCAGATGTCTCACTTTAAAATCTGCTGTGATAGCCTGCTGCACTTTGATTGCATCCTATAAAGGCCTCTAAATATTTTAGTTGCAGACTTTTATTATGGGCTGAAGTGTAATAAAAATCTGTCATGCACAGTATATTTTGACAACTCCCTCTCTCTGTCTCTCTGTGCACCTATGTCCCAGGAGGTAGATTTGATCAGAGAACAGGCGCAGCAGCTCATCTCGTTGCCAATGTGGATGTGCCTCCTTCCAGTAAGACGTCAACCTGTTACTCTAATTAAGTATTTCTGGTGGTTATTGTCACACCAAGTAATAATGGTGCTTGATAATTTAATAGGAAATAATTGCCAATTGCTATGACATAATCCTTAGACAAAATGGAGTAGTTACTGATTTTTCTTCTCATATTTGCAGTCGAGACTCCAACTGGAGCTGAGGAAAGTTCCAAAGCTGCAGAAGTTCTGGAATCTAATCAAGAAGAAATTTGACAACATGGATGCTAACACAATGGAGCAGTAATGCTATTTTTCTTGCTTGAATGTTCAGATTTTTATAGACAGAATAATAAGCAAATAATTAAGAGCTAGTTTCAGAGCTCTTCCTGATTTAGTGTTTTTTGTGTCTTCCCCAGGGCAAAAAAAGAGAGGACCTTCCTTTCGGCTCTTATTAAAAAGTTTCTCGGAGTCCTTATGTCAGTTTCACCATCAGGTAAACAAGAATACTTTATTTCCCTTGGTATCTTACAGTGCTCAGCAACAATAATGGCTATTAAATATTGGCTTTATTTAACTAACAAGGATAATGATTTCGATCGTGTGCTCTCTTTACCTTTCCTAGCTTGATTAATGTATTCACAATATTACATCACTATTAGAGTTCCATTCCTTCCACCTTTTCTTTCTGAGTTGTGCAGCTGCCGAAGGAGCATGTGGTCCAGTTGCCATACAGCCACCGGCACTGATTACTATGTTGTAATGCAGACAGACACAAAGGCCCCCTACCTGAATGCTAAAAACAGACCATGTGTATTTGTGTGTTTAGGTAGAATTTAAACCTGACAGATTAGATTACAATCCAAATCCCAGCAGGATCCACATCACTCTACTTCTAACGGTTGCTGCATGGCTCAACTCAAATGCACACGCACTTACATGCACACACAAACATGCTTAATGAGGACTGAGGTCCCAGCATGCTGCTGTGCTGGCCATGCAGTATTTCATAGTTAGACTCCCACACAGCATGGCACCTTGGTGTTGTCCACATGCATTTGCTGTCCTCAGATCCCAGATGATGACTACACCTCCTTTGTGCTGCTACATCGTACTTATCTTTTAAGCTTTCTGTGTTTACATAGTAAGCTTTGCTTGCCTATCATATTGCAGTTGTCATTGACAGCATGAAGTAAAGAGCTAACCTCTATGATTTCCTTCTTCCTTTTCCGCAGGTCCTGTATCCATGGATAAAGTACATTACTGTGAAAGATTCATTGAACTCATGATTGATTTGGAGGTAAGACAAATCTCTCTAATCCAGAGTCTTATGATTGCCTCATTTGAAAGCTACAATGAAAGATGATGTGCTCAGGTTTAACTATTCACTCATTTCCACTGTGTATGTTCACTACAAGAGTGTAAGTTTGTTTGGGTATCTTTGGTGTCCTTATGAACAAGGGAGTGTAAGCATCGGTCTACAGAGCTCATTTTTCTTTTTGTCCTTCACCTTTATAGCAAACTCAGGTAGACAGTGGATAAATGTTCAGGCTCAGCTTTGCCCAATGTATCCCTCCCATTGCTGTCTGCAAAGCTATGCAATATTTGAAACAGTACTCATATTAACTGTGATTATTTCTTTCTGGAATAATTATTGTGTTTGGAGAAACAACTGACCGTGTTAGTTTTGTAGTGTACTGTGTGTATTGTATTATCTCAATTTAAATGAACAACAAGCAGGGTTGTCTTTGCAGTGAAATATGATCTTGCATTATGCAAGTTAGGTTTAGGAACATCCAGTGCAGTGTAAGTAGAGCTGCTTCTTTATTGCAGCTCTTGGGTTTTTGTTTTCAGTATTTTTGCTGGATTTTTTTTTTCAGCAGCAGCTTTATATCCTCCTATCTGTTTATCATATTAATCTCATTTCAAAAAACCTTCCAACAAACCCAAATGAAGAAACTGAGATTCTGTTGAGTACCAATTCTCAAATTGGAGAATATAATGAAAGAAATAATTAAGCAAAAATAAAACTCGACATAATGTTTGACAGAGACAACCTTGCCAATAAGGTCGACTGTCTGGAGCGAACATGCAATTCTACATTAGACCATCCCTGCTGCTGCCTGTGCACATCTCCTGTTACTAGTGGGGGAGCTCAATAGATCTCATCTGGCTGTTTGCTGACAGGCTGGCCTTTCTGTTCCGGGCAACCGGCTACTGGCCGGCCAGCTTACCTTCTCTTGAGACATCTTATGTCCTTCAGCACTATCCTTTTACAAAACCTCAGTTGCCTGAAATCCATACTTCCCCTTTCAACTTGAATTTAATGCAGGGAAAAATTTGCTTGCTGTCAGGACTGTGCTGAGATTAAAGATAGCTTTACATAGAGGTATTTGGTACCTTCTGCATGTTGAAGAGCAGATTTCAGTGAATAAAATGATATTTCGTTTTGTTAGTGTGTTGTGCTTTGGTATTCCCTTTCATATTCAGTTTCACAGAGCTGTTTTTGTCTAGGCAGTTCTTTTCTTAAGCCTTGATACTGTGATAGATTGATCTTTTTTTTTTTCTGTGTTCAGTCACTTTTCGCTCTTACTGTCAGTTAATCAACACGTTGAGTATTACTTTGTTATAGTCCTACCAAAGCTGCTCTGTTATCTTATTTTGACAGGTGTTCTCTGCTTTCACCTTCATGTTATATTCCTGTACAAGCAGATAAATAATCGCTATAGAAGTTGCCAGAAGTTTTCCCCCCGTCTTCTTCACTTATCACTGTCACTTTGCCTCTGCCTTACCTCTCTCGTATGTTTCAAAACAACTTAAGACAAGAAAAGACAATGAATCAATATGATGTATTAACCATTTGGGTCCACATGCTGGGAAATGTGGTTGTTGTTGAGCCAATTGATGTTTTTAAACATTGAGAAATTGTGATGTATACAACACTAAGGTCTACCTACAATATATAGTTCTTTAATGGAAAGCAATCACAAACATCTCTTATAATTCTTTTAGTTACCTTCTGATTGTTAAAATATAATTTACTGTCCCATGTTTCCTTTGTTAACCAAATGCATGAATGATCATTCATCATTCATTAGCCATTTTGGCCACACGTGTAAGAATTTAATCCAGTGCTATAAACCTTGTGTCCTGTGCGTATAGGCCCTGCTTCCCACCAGGCGATGGTTTAATACAGTGTTGGATAATTCTCACTTGGTGGTCAGCTGCCACCTGTCCAGCCTCACCCAGAGAGAGAAGGAAGGACACCTCTTCTGCCAGGTATAGCACACAAGAAAATATTTGCATGTATAGTACACCTGAATTGATCATATACATGCATATTGAGATTTCCTTTGTGTGTGGAACACAGTGAATTACTATTAATTGTTTTGTCTCTTTAGTTGTTGGACATGCTGAAGTTCTACACTGGTTTTGAAATCGGTGACCAGACAGGAAACGCTCTTACGCAGAAAGAAATGACTACATTGCACTATGACCGAATCACCTCCCTGCAGGTAAAGATACACAGCGGGAATATAATGTTTTTCTGGATTAATTTGTCAGAAAATGTGATTTGATCTTCATCTAAGTATTAACAAATATAATGTGCCTAAAATAATAGAACAGAAAGTCTGATCTGTCATGTCTTCATTGAGAACAACCATAAAAACTCATAGGGCTCCCGCTTTGCAGCAATAACCTTAACCAGGTGCTTCCTGTAGCTGTGGATCAGACCTGCACATTGCTAACCTGAATTCTTGCAGAATTGTGCTCTGACTTGGCCATTGTTTGTTGTTTTTCTGAAGCCATTATTGCAGCAATGTTCTTTTTTAATAAACAGCAGCCTCCTTCATAGTGTCCTGCTATAGACACCCTGTTTGTTCAATGTTTTACCTACTGTAAACTCATGAACACAGATGTTAGCAAGTTCCAATGACGCCTTCAAATCTTTGGCTGTCTCTCTGGCCTGTTCCTTTACCTCACTGATGAGTGTTTGTTTTGCTCTTTCGCCCACTTCTTGGTAGAGTAGACACAGACCCAGAGTGTCTCCAATTGTAGATTGTTTGCCTAACTGGTGAATTTCTATAGTCTTTGACATCATTTTCCAGCTTTATGTAAATCAACTATTCTTGATCATAGATCCTCTGAAAGCAAGGCATGGCTCACATAAGCGTATTCTTCTTGTGCAGAGCAAACTCAAAAAGTTTGAGTGTTGTTTGTACGTTGAAGTAGCTCTAGTCCACACCCTCAAAATAATTTTCTTCCAGGTATGCTAACACCTGACTAATCTTTCTGGAGGTTATTATTCCAAGGGTTCATATACTTTTTCCACTCACACTATGAGGTTTTGATGGTTGTTCTCAATAAAGATGTGAAATATCAGATAATTTCTTTTGTGTTATTATTTTAGGCATATTACATTTGTTTAATATTCTCGACTTAGATGAAGACCAGATCCCATTTTCTGACAAATTAATGCAGACCACAAAATTCTAAAAGGGTCACACATTTTTCTTGCCACTGTAGGTAGATATTACAGATCCTTCTCTTTGTGTTGCTCCTGCTTTTGTTCTTCATTAAATCGTCATAGTAATATAATTAATGTTTTATTTTGATGTTGCACATTTCAGTGTATGAGATTTCACCTCTTTGTTTTTCATTTCATACAGAGGGCAGCCTTTGCTCATTTCCCAGAGTTGCACGACTTTGCTCTGTCCAACGTAGCAGCAGTAGACACTCGAGAATCCCTGACCAAACATTTTGGGCATCTCAGGTAAAAACATCTCAAACTAATCAGGAAGTGAAGCGTATTTGCGCATTATCAGTGCACAGATGTTTTGGAAGGTTATGCATGATTGCACCAAGTACATGATAGTGACCTGTTAATACTAAACTCCTGTAACACAACAGTTTTATACCAGTCTCATGTACAGTATAGGTACTTACTGGACTAACTGTATGTAGGACCCTTGCTTTTTAGGCATAATACCATTATTTCTAAAAGCACTGTCCTTGGCCAAAAAAAGCAGCACAGAAACAAACCCCCTGCAGAAGTGTACAGGTCTGATTTATGTGGATATTAAGTTCTTCTGACCACCAAAATCTTTGCTACAAGCTACAAGCTGTAGCTGTTATACCTATGTTTGTCCTATATTGCACTATAGCATCAGCATCACCGTTCCTGCCTGATTGCCCTGCTAAATGGAGGCTAGTGAGCCCTTGAACAGGCAGCTGGTACCAGCCAGAGAGAGAGGCACGCCTCATTAATTTAATCGATTTGCAGTGGCTTGAGAATAAACTCTTTGAACAGCTGTGTTTGTCAGATCATATTAGCTTGCCAAAGAGCCAAAAAGCACCATTGCGTTGATGAACTGGCTGGTCTGTGTGTTTGTGTATGTGTGTGTGTGTGTGTGTGTGTGTGTGTATTTTGTTTTGTTTTCTTACTTGTGTGTAAAGGGAAGTGACAAGACGTTGATTTATTGGTAGTTTGTAATTACTTCACAGTTTCTAACCTTTCTTGACATTTGATATCATAATGAAATTTTAAAATTAAAAGCTTAGAGAGAGTCATTATGTTTTGGTTTAATCTAACAACAACTCTTATTATCATTATTATTTATTTACTTATACACCATGTGATATTTTTGCCATTACACCACAGGGGTAGCATATTGGAACAATACAAATTTTCCCTTTGCAGTTGATATTTTTTAATATCCATCACTTCTTTTCACTTCTGTCATGGATTATAAATGCTTAAACCCCACACTAAGTTTCTTTGCGTCAGGCAGAAGGTTCTGAGCCGAGCTGAGCTGAATCAGGTGAAGACTTAGCTGAACCATTTCATGTATTTTTAGAAGCTCTGCTCCTTTTCCCAGAATTAGAGTTTTGAATATAGCAGGAACTGCATTGTTCGCTGCTCCACAACTGTCACCAATGCAGCTCCTGGGTAACTCAAATATGCCGATCAGATTTAACGAGGCACTTTTCATCCAAACAACTCGCACTAATGCCAGTTTATTCCAGCTGCGCTACCCACAGGCTAAGCTCCCAGTCACCCGCCATTCTGAATTTATCCGTTAAGTCCCCCAAATACACACATGCAGCATTATTGCATAGCCCGCTTACACTTCTACACACCCATTCTCTCACATACACATGAATACTTCTTCCAGTCACATAAATCATTTTGAGTGTCATTTCAGGCCAAAAAATGAATTAAATACCTGATTAAGGAGAAGAAATCAAACAGAGTCATTACTACTGGAAAATAATTGGCATAATTAGTTCTGTGATTAGTTCTTCAGTGTGGTCTTGTCATTTGTAGAGGAATGTAGATATCTATTCAAATAGTCTATTACTTAATTAAGAAAAGAAAAGCATAAACCACATTAGCGTTATAGCTGATTAGAGGTGATAATGTCTTTTTGTTTGTTTTTAGTGCTTTTAATTCGTTAGAGTTTTATGTTTAGCTAGCTAAATGAAAATACCTTTAACTCGTGTTAACATCTTTGTAAACTGTGTTTTTACTAAAGTCTGAAGAAATGTCTATACAGCATTCAGGCCAAAAAGTAAACTTACCGTAGAGCAGTTTCTGCTCTGTGCCCATCTTCACCTTACCCTGCCAGTGGCTCAGCTATCAATCATGACCTGGTCCAGTCATCAGCATTACTCAGTGTGAGTTGTTGTTGTATTGTTATTTTGTTGCTAAGGGTAGGAATGTCCCCGCGACCTGGGCCACCAAACTGCAACACTGGCAGAATTGCCACCCCACTACCTAAGCTTGGCATCACAAGTAGCAGAATACATGCACATACACGGATACAATCGGTCAGTGCCACGTGTGACTGTCGAGGCCTGTCACTGTGTGATCGGGCCCTGTCCTTCATTGTGTACCAGACTCTGCCTGTGTCACAGTGCGTCAGCCTGATTAACACAGGTCTGTATGCAAAGAGCCACGCCTCAGCTTTCTGAGACGGATATGGGCTTTGATTTTTATAATCCTGTCACATCAGTGCACCCCGGCCCCTTAACACACACATGCTGACATAGCAGGAGTGCTGTGTCAAAGCAAACAGCAAAACTGCTTTGTGCAAAGAATTGGTTAAGCTTGTGTATCTTCACACACACATCACCGTTTAAAAAGCCTTTCTCAGGAGATGAAGTGTCCCAAAAAGCACCAACATGTAACTTCTCTTATAAATATATTATACATCACAGTCACAATGGTAGACTTTCAGAATTTAATGATTGTCATGTAATATGAGTTGTGCTCATCATAATCTTAATGTTTTTATTAATCCCCAACTAATATGTTTGGGCAGCAGTTAGTTGTTACCTTCTTTACTCTCCTCCTTTCTTTGAGTAAGAGCGTCGGCTAAATGCGTAATTTGCAAATGTTTTTTTTGTAGCCGACCAAATGCCTGTTTATCTCATCTTTCTTCACAGTCCAAATATGCTCCACCGGGTGGCCTCGTACTTGTGTCTCCTTCCAGAACTGCCTGAAGGGCAAGACACAACCTATGAGAAGGTGTTTCTCCTTGAGGTGTTGGTAAGTGCAGTCTGATAACAGTGAAATAATTAAAAAAATATATAAGTAAAAAAAAAAAAAAAAAGATGTACAGTATATCCTTAATGTAAACCAGTCCAGTACCAATGACACCAACTGGCTAATTTAACCTGTGAACTATCTTACAGGAGTTTGTTTTTTTGTTGCATTTAAGTATGGTCCATGATTTTTCATGGGTCAAATAAATTGCTAAATATAAGAATATTTAGTCTTTGTTGTCTAAGATTTTTGAATTGACCAGAAAGAGATGTTTAATTATGAGATAATGAAGTACTACTTTCAGACCGTATTGGTGAACAGTTATTTTCCAGAATAATTACCGGCCATTCAGCCTTGTGGCCTAATGGGTTTTGTGTTTCTCATTTTAAAGTCATTAATCTCAGCACATGACCTTGAACATGAATACATATAGCATCCCCTCTTCTCTGCCCGTCCCTCTTGAATTTGCCTCCTAATCCAATTAGTGCTTTATGGAGGCATTTGTGTGACATTGATACTGATAAACAGATCTAGAACTTGTTTTTCTTTTCCTTTTTGTTTCTCTTAAAAGGTTGGAGCTAGTTTGATTGTACTTTCTGGTTCCCCTTTCCTCATACTCCCAATTTTCATTTTAAAGCCCAACCAGGAAGCTGGTGGAGAGTTGCCCCACTAGTCTCCCTAATACACATTCACATGTGCTGTAGACCTCTTCATCATGGTGGGTGTATCAAGGCTGTCCTGCGATTATTCATAATTACCCACTCAGACCATCCCAAGGTCCTCTCTGAGAAGCGATGACGAAAAGCTGTTTCATAATTATCTGATTAGATTGATGCAGGAGACAACGTCAGTGGAATCGTTTGTGTGTGCTTTAGGTTGCCCCAAACAACCAACATCATTGACTGGTTTAACATGAAGGAGCCACAGGACTAGAACTCTGCCATATGGTAGCCAAACAATCATCTGCACTGCAAAGAACACAGTCATAAATATGCTGAGGGAAGGACCATTCTTAGTAAGGAGTCGGTTTAGTTTAGGCTTCTTAATTCATCTGTTGGAAAGGATGAACTGGTTTGTATTCAGCATTCATTTTGACATAGCAAATAATTAATGTAATTTATATCTTTTTTTCTAGAATAGATTAGAAAGGATGGTTGTGTGTAGTGCTCATTCGCAAAATATCAGCTGGGCAGGGGTTAGTGTAAAAGATCAATAACAGAAATGTCACACACATTAACTATAGGCCAGCTAGATTTAGAATGACGAGTAGTAAAAATGTTTTTGTTTTATTTATTTTTTTCCATGTTGTCTTCTTGCACGGGAAGAGATTAAGATCCTAGACACTGAGCTGAAAGGGCAGAGGGGCATTTGTTCATTAACCCAATTTCTCTCTGTCTTTGTCTCTCTTGCTGTTTGCCCCACACACACACACACACACAGGTGTCCCGTCATGAGCGCAGAATCTCTCAGATTGAGCAACTTAACCAGATGCCTCTTTATCCAACAGAGAAGATAATCTGGGATGAGAACATCGTCCCGACAGAGTACTACTCAGGCGAAGGTGTGTGTTGTATGTGTGAATTGTAATAGTGTGTCTGAGTTGACGTGTGCTATAGTTCACATACTTATTTCAGTATCTAGTCAGTGCCTCATACTTACATGTACACAGACCCACACCTTGTGTTATACCTTATCTTCAGGACACTGGCACCTCTCTCTTAGGGAATCCTATTTAGTTGGCAAGGACACTTTCAGCAACTCCGGTACTAAGGCTCTTTAAGCAACGTCCTTTCTTCTTCTTTGCAACATTTAGACGTGCAGTAATCTGTATAACAGAAAAGAAATAAATGTAGCTCATTAATGACAAATTAATAATTAATTGCAATTATTTGGATATTAGCATATAATTCACTCTGTTTGGCTCTTTTTATTTGTCTTCCTTCTCAGGCTGCCTGGCTCTGCCCAAGTTGAATCTCCAGTTCCTGACTCTCCATGACTACCTGTTGAGGAACTTTAACCTCTTCCGTCTGGAGTCCACCTATGAGATCAGACAGGACATAGAAGATGTCGTGTGGCGTATGAAACCATGGTGAGATGCCCTCAATTCTATAGCTTCAAGAAATATGATTCGTTGGTAGATTTTAACTTGGGAATGTTTTTAAAATATATGTATGTATAAACCTCAGTGATGTATGGTTCGGGATTTGAAATAGGGTTATTGCATACGCACACATAAGCATCTGTGGTGCAGTCAGTTTCTACCATTAACTAATCTACAGCGCACTTTGTCTCTTTACTTCAGTGAATGAAGATTAATATCCTCTGTCTACCTCAAACATGGTGGCATAGCGCATTGACAATATTTTATTAAAAGACTGTGACATTTGGTACACCACATTTGGAAACCCATTGCTTAACATAATAAGTGTTCCCATTATGTCAAATGATGTAGCAACTTGCTTGTTGTTCCTGCGGAAGTAAATAAGTAAGCAGTAGTGCCATGTGCTGCCCTAAATCCAACTGATTTTCAATCTTGACAACAGCCTACAGCGCTTGTCTAACTTTTTGTCTGTCCCTCTACACAGGCAGTCAGAGTATGGTGGAGTGGTGTTTGGTGGCTGGGCTAGGATGGCTCAGACAATCACCTCTTTTTCTATAGTAGAGGTTGCCAAGCCCAACATTGGAGAGAGCTGGCCAGCTCGCGTCCGAGCTGATGTCACGATCAACCTTAACGTACAAGGTCACATCAAGCAAGAGTGGGAAGGTAAAAACTCAAACACTGTTCTGTTTTTCATCACTTTATATATATGTATTTGTCTATTATCTCATATCTGTATATTATGTTTGTTATGTCAGTCTAACCACATTTGTTGCTCTGTCTAGTTTGTTCTCTGCAGACAAAATGACCTAAAGTCAAAAGATGTTGTGGAAAATAAACTGATAACACACCCTCTTGCATCTACTATTATAGATCAGCTGTTTTGTTCCATATTGCCTAGTTACATTATCTTTTCTCTATTTCTTCTCATATACGTTATATTTCTTTATAAAATATTTCATACCTTGACTCATGAACCCTGACCACTTAATGTCTCTGAGAAGACTTGCTACCCCTCTACTGCCTCACTGAGCCTCAGGCTTTATGTCTTGGTCATTTTCTGTCTATCGCTCTGTATGCTTGGTAGAGGAACTGTAGACAATGTTACCACAAGCTTGTCAGCTTTGAAGAATGTTGATTAAATGGCAACATAGAGAGTGCAATGGAGCCTTTGGCAGGCTGTCTGCTATAGCTCTCCTGAGAAAGCCATAGCATATATTCACAGCAATGTCAATGGTGTACTGGAGTAATTAACATGGAAAATGAATGGGTCGTTCCAGTGGCCAAATGCTGTAAAAGTAATGAAGTGATTACTGATCACAAAAAAGGTGAACCTAATGTATCACAAATTGATCCCTACACTTTATCTTTATACACAGTTTTACAGTTTCTGCCTCCTTCTTGTAACTCAGAGTATGAACTATTACTTCCTTCACTCCACTAGCCTTTTCCCCATTGTATAATTAGAGCTTCATGTTTTAAAGATCAGGTGAATGCTGACAGAGCGGTTTTGCTTGCGTCTCCAAACTCCCCCACACTACTACTCTGTCTCACAAACACTCCACATCACCCATTTCTCTTTGTGTCCTTTTCACTTTCTTTCTGTTTTTCTGTCTCTCCTTTTTTTCCCCTCTCCCTTCCCTTCTTTCCCTCTCTAACTGCTCTCTCCATCCTCTCTTTCCCTGTAGGACTGCGGAAACATGACGTTTGCTTTCTGATCACGGTGCGCCCGAACCTGCCCTACGGCACACGCTTTGACCGGCGCCAGCCCTTTGTGGAGCAGACTGGCCTGGTGTACGTGAGAGGCTGCGAGGTGCAGGGTATGCTGGATGACAAGGGACGTGTCATTGAGGAAGGTATGCTCATACATACTCCTGCCTACACACACACCAGTGACATTTGACATCCATACACCCATCAGACCTCCAGTTATCTCCATCTATGGATCCTTGGGAGAGGGTCAGACAGGTGTTGTCATGGAGATAGTCACAGTGAGACCTGACCTTTATACATTAACATTCCATTAACCTGAGGTCGTCGACCACACCTGAGGGCTTTAGGCAGCATCCTCTGCTATATTTGATTTAACTGAAAAGCTGTTCTATTATAACTATTTCTAGTTATACTAAATAAATAGTAATACACAACATTAAACAATTGCTAAAACAAGATATTTCCAGCAGCAAGGCCCTCTACCATTACAAAAGTGATCTGAGAACAGCACAGAAATTAGTATTTTACCACATTTCACTAATAAGTCATAGTTGTCATTAAACACAAAGAGAATCTTCTCAAACCAAATTGAAAACTCCTCTCTTTCCTGGAAAGTAAAATATATTTCTAAAGTAACAGGGTCGCCTCTGTTTACCGTGTTGTTCTCCTCCCCACAGCCCAAAGCAGGCCCTCTGTGTGCTTGGTTCACCTGAGTTAGCCAGAACCCCTGCTATTCTAAGTGTTTTCCCCTGTCAGAACATGTGTCCATGTGCTGAAGCATCCTTTCCCCTATCCTCTCTCATCTGTTTGAATAAAATATGCAGAAGGCAGGGTTTCCTAAATAGAAATCCTGCCAGAGAACATTTCTTGTCTGTGTCTGCTTAGTTAAACTTTCAGATCCCCAGTGGGGTAAGCAGAACTCTGGCTAACAGGAAGCTAGTGATGTCACGTGAATCACATTAATTCATGTGGTGAAGGTGTGTGAAGACTCAAGCTGAGAGGTGCATTTTGAGACAATAATTGACTCTTAAACTTTAATATTCAAATAAAAATAGTATAAAATACAATGGCAAGAAATTAGAATTGTCTGCATTCATGTCTACATTTGTCAGAAACTATTGGCATATATTCATCTGAATTACAGTTAGAGAAGAAAAAAGATTTAAATGACAGACACACATCATTATGTTGTTTTGTTGTGTTGCTATAATCTCATCTTTTAATAACTGACAGTTAAATACAGTGGCACACCTTGGCTGAGCTGAGCTGTCCACATTGTTATCACATGGTGTTGAGGGCGTAGCTTCCACTCTTAAACTGTCACCACGCTCATTTTAGCAAGGGGGATTTGATGATCCCTACATAACTATACACACATGAACACAGACACACCTACACATACGTGCATGGGCAGAGGCCAACAGGATTGAGTTTCACTCTTCAACTCCATGTCCTCCTCCACTCTCTGTGAAAGCTGCACTTGTTGTGGCATGCAGACTGCCCATGGGAGAAAGGCTTATGCCAGTGGCCTTTCTGTCAAGCATCTAGATAGAAGTCCTGTTCCTGAGGAGGAATGTTACTGTAGAAATGCAAGCCAAGTTTAGGTGTAAGGTAAATTTAGGGATGTGATGGACATTTATATTAAAATTTACGTCTGTTTAATTAGTTTAGAAATAGCTGATTTAATTATTTCATTTTAATGTTCTAACAAGTATTCTCTCCAACACTCTGATCTAGGACCTGAACCAAAGCCAAAGCTACGGGGAGATGCCAGAACGTTCCGTGTTTGGCTGGACCCAAACCAGTATCAACAGGATATGACCAGCAGCATTCAAAGCGGCACTGAAGACCCATATGAGACTTTCAACATCATCATGAGACGCAAACCCAAGGAGAATAATTTCAAGGTTTGGACTGCCTACTGAAGCATAACCCTCATTTTACATTGCTTTTGAGTGCTTTATCTTAAGACCTTGAGCTCTGGTCCTGCCAACACCACCTCTGAGTGATGTATCGCACATATTATATTCTCTTGGGTATTGTGGGTAGTATAAGGTTGGGGCCAGGGCAGCTCTGAGATTACTACTCAATCAAGGCCCTCCCAGTGAAAGCAAATTCTCACAGGCTATTTATGTAACATGTAGCCCTTTTGGTAGCAAGTCAACATTGTATAGTATACTGTTTTTATACTTTCCTACATAAAGCATCACAGATGTTAAAAGTTTTTCAGCAGGTCTTAGGAGTTATCTGTGCAAGTGCAACCTCCCATCTGTTGTTTTGTTCTGTTCATTTTTTCTTTTTTTATAGGTTAACCGCACACAAATCTCTTTTTCCTTTTTTATCATATCCTTTTATTTGAGAGCTTCTGATTACGGGCTTTGTCAAATCTGCTATTTCTAATTCTGCACACCCATTTCTGTCTTTCACACCCGGAGCAATGACAGATGTTTTTGAAGCGTTTCTTTTTTTCTTGAATTTGAAAAGCATAGGAACTAATGGGTATTCAAGAAACATTCTTCTCCATCTTTGATGTGTGACACAGATAAAAGTAAACATGTTTCCCCAAACAGTGTTTGATGCAGAGGGTATTAGACAGTTTGCAGCTCATTAAAATATAATTGACATACATATAAATTACCTGTTCTCCCATCAGCCCTCAAAAATGCTATTCTTATCCTGCTAAAGATACGAATGGGGTGGGTCTCTGTTGTCTGACTTGCCTCATTTAGTTACATGTTTTATCTTCAAGTTTTCAAAATGTCTGTCTGTCTTTCAGGCAGTGCTAGAGACCATCCGAAACCTGATGAACACTGAGTGTGTTGTCCCAGACTGGCTCCACGACATTATCCTAGGCTACGGTGACCCAGGCAGTGCCCACTATTCCAAAATGCCCAATCAGATTTCCACTTTGGACTTCAATGACACTTTTCTGTCTCTGGATCACTTACATTCATGTTTTCCGGGTTACACTATAAAGGTCACAGAGGAGAACGCAGAACTACAAGTGCCCCCTTTCAGGTAAAGTAAAAGCACGCTTGTTGGTTATTTACTTTAGAGTTGGTTGAGACAATAGTATTTTTTTTTTCTCTATGATAAGATGTATGATGATTTCCTCTTTTCCTTTGTTCTTTTGTTTTCCCAGAGTCAAGTTTCCAATTTCAAAAAACACAGACAAAGGTAAGAAGAGGAAGGCTGATGAAGAAGTGGAAGACAAAGAGAAGGACATGACCTTGGTCGTTGAGCCCTATGTCACCCCCAACCGTGGGCCATATCCCTACAACCAACCAAAGAGGTAAGAGATCAAGGCCAAGCCTGAATCCTTCCCAATTGAGGCCTCATGAATAACACTTTGGTCTGGCCTGGATCAAAGTGTGTAATATACTATTTCAGCTTATCCTAAGACCTTAACCTCTATAGAAAACATGTCCACAGTATAAAACAGTTCAGAGGTACAAGTAAAATGCTTATTACTGCTCTTGGCCTGACTCTTGTGTTTTATTTGTCTGTTTGTCTCCATGGTATGTCTCCTGGCTTGTTCACTATGTAATGTTTTATTGCTAATTTGGTGGTTGTTGTTGTGCCTATGATAATAGATTTTTAATGCAATTAAACATTAACAGAAGTGGCTTTAATAACATTCATGCCACAAAATGACTGCCGTTAATGAACATGTAAGATTCATCTTGTGGTGTTTTAGCATTTTCAGTCTGTACTTTGATATTTAAATCTTGGTAGCAGCAACATGTCTATGGGGAAGCCCCAACTTAATCTTTCAAGATGTTGTCAAAAAAACATCACAACAAAACCTGCAGCATGAAGCATCTCTTAAAAAACAAAACAAACAAACAAAAAAAATGATGAAAACGTTAGAACTCCAATGTTTATGCTGTCAGGGCCATTCAGTATCTCGGACCAACAACTTTATTTATTAATATCGGGAATGTCAATCTCTTACAGGAATACAATTCAGTTCACTCCTACTCAGATTGAAGCCATTCGAGCTGGGATGCAGCCAGGACTCACCATGGTAAGGGCTTGTTATTTAGCATTTCAATGTATAAGATTCAAGAGCTGTTGAAAGAAAATTTGCAAGATTTAAATGATATATTTAACAATATTGTAGCAAAACATTTGAGTCACAAAACATAATATGAAATCCAGCCCTATAAAGTTACCAAACATATCCTTTGAGTGAGTGTGATGCTTTCTAGGCAAATAACCTGGCCCAGTGAGCACTAACATTG
The DNA here is from genome assembly GCF_900324465.2 of Anabas testudineus. NCBI lineage: Eukaryota > Metazoa > Chordata > Actinopteri > Anabantiformes > Anabantidae > Anabas > Anabas testudineus. Next base: position 8,265,773 of record NC_046630.1, on the reverse strand, counting down.
GAGGTGCATATTATTCCAGACCATTGTTATAACATAGCCATAATCTCTAGAATGTACACCAACAGTAATATCCTGTTGTTTGATGTCCCTTTCTTTGTCACTTATGTACAGTAATAAAGAAAATCCCCTAAAATCCTCTCTTCTTCAACCACATATAAAATGTCAAAGGATTACAGCTCTAGATGTTCCCTGCTGTTATGCATAGTGTAGTAGTGTAACACACTTTTGACAAACTGATCTTTCAATGTGGTGATAAGTAGCCGGCATAAGTGTCTAATGCATTCATTCCTTCCTCTGTTTATCTCCTCAAGCACACAACCTCCCGAGCTGTCTAACTGCTTCTTTAATGTGAGGCAAATAAAAGTTGGTCATGCACTGTAGAAATATCTAATTACATGTACTATTTTTTAGTAGAAATTAGTCACCTGAGAGACCAACACTAACACCAACCTATTTCGTGAATATTTATTTAGTAAATTATATGTACTATCCCATCTCGCCCCACTTAAGTTGTGCACAGTGATGAAGGGCTACTAGAAATCAGATAATAAGTACAAAGGGAGACTTGACAGATACTTCCAGTATGCCTCCTATAGCATTTCTCCTTATTTTTCTTTGTGTTTTCACCCATCTGTGCACTCAGTGGAACTGCCTTGGCATGCCAGACAGTGCCACACTGCATTGGGTCCATTTGAGCATGGCTAATGGGTCAGTAGCCTAGTCACTTCTGACATGCCTGTGGCCTAGCTGTCACAATCGCTAGACTGTCTACAGGGGGAGCGCCTTTGCACTGTGACCTACCTTCTGATTGTGCTTCTATTCTCTTCTGTTTCTTCTTGTTGAAAAGTTAATTTCTTACTGTCTTTCTCCAGGTTGTAGGACCACCAGGAACCGGAAAGACAGATGTTGCCGTGCAGATCATCTCAAACCTGTATCACAACTTTCCTGAGCAGAGGACCCTCATAGTTACTCACTCAAACCAGGTCAATCACACACACAACGCCTACACACACAAACCAGCTCTGATCTCAGAAAAGTTTGAGTAACACTCCAAAACAGCTAAGCTATCTAGAGAATTACAGCTTGTGCTCAGAGCTGCCCATTAATCAGGCAAGAGTCATATTCAAACCTTAGAGGAAAAATTAAAATCTAAGCTCCCTTGTGCCCCAATCTCCCCCCCGTAGTATTTAATCATAAAGTAATCTGCTGTTTTACTCTACTGAAAGGTGGCCAGGGGGAAGCTTATCCACAAGAAGCATAGCTGCATATAAAGATGAAAAAACTTATTTTCATTCAATAGTTTACCCTGAAATGTATATTTCCTTTACAGAAAAACACTTTTTTCATAGTAAACTAACAAATATACTCATCAAATTTAATACAAATAAAAAGGAGTAAATCAAGAATTGGAATGAATTCACAGAAATAAAATATATTGTTGATAAATGACAAAATATACGGACATGTCAATGGCATTGCCTTGTCTGATTATGTTGCTTGTTGCTATGTTTCATTCTCACCAGGCTCTTAACCAGCTATTTGAAAAGATCATGGCTCTAGATATCGATGAGCGTCACCTCCTGCGTCTGGGCCATGGAGAGGAGGAGCTGGAGACTGAGAAAGACTTCAGCAGGTGAGAATAGCAAAGGACAGGTGAAGAACGAAGGCACACAGAGATGCACCTAAACAAACAGGAAAGCAAACCTTACAATTGAGACAAGTTGAATTTGCGTGTCCAAGTGCAAAAGTACGTTCAGCAACTGGTAACATACTTATAGTGCATATGTACTGCAACCCACACAGTTTGATCACAGCCGCCAACATACACAAATAGGAACCCAACTCAGCTGACACAACACATAGTTACTCTGATCCAACATTGTGAAATGGCTACTTGATACTCTCACATGCCAGGAACCTAGTTTATCTTTATTGGGCATCGTTGGCCTCCAAGGTCTTTCAACTGGAATAAGGGATCTCTCCCCACATCCCTACACACACAAGCAGTGTCTGTCTGATTAACCCTCTTAACCCTCTTATCTTAACCCTGTAAGATGTCTGTATTTGACATTAACTTTGACAATAACTTTCCACAATGGGTGGATAGCAAAATGCTATGTCAATTTATGGAGATTTACCATAAAGATAAACTCAAAGCATCATAAGTTATCTAGAAAACATTTAGAAAACAAACTATTTAGGAAAGATATTGGAAATAACTAAATATGCATGTCTTGGAAACGTATTTTAATAAGTAAGTTTAAGTTTTAGATTAATTTTAAGTATCCCAAATGGAAAATATGTTTTAACCATATAGAGTTTATAATCATAGTTGAGGCAGACAAAAATAAATAACATTACACCAACATATTCTACCAATCACTTAGTCCACAAGATCTTGCATGACATACAGACATTTTAAATGTTAAACAAAATGTTTAGGAGTTAATATAAAGTTGTTATTTTCCGACCATGCAAATATTTAAGCCTATTTTATAAACATTTCATTAATTACATCAATATAAAGAAACCATTAAATTAATAAATACATGAATGAATACAAAATAATTACATGAATAAATACATTTAATTTCAGATTGTTAAGACCTTGTTTATTCAAATCGGGCCAGGAAGGAGACCTTCTGTGGTGGATTAATCTTATCAACGAACTAGTTGTTTAAGAACGTTCTCGGTTTAATAATAATCATAATAGGCACATAATAAACACAATCCCGCTATTAAAACAGCACTAGTGGCAGAGCACAGTACAAATACCCTTAGATAAAAATCACTAGAGACCTGCTAAGGGAAGTCGTTATAATTCTGAGCACTGTCACCCACGTCTTTTTGTAAGTGTGTAACAACCTAAAGGATAATGACTCAATCTTTTCTTCTCAGATCCAGTAAGATGGGAAATGAGAAAGTTGGGGTCAGTGCATTTAACGGGTATCTGCTCACTAGGTTTCTTCCTTATGAGTTCCAACCAAAGCTTCTAAAAATGCAATGCAGCGGCTTAATACTTGTAGAGAAATTAGTCACTGGGTGGATCCCAGTTCCTCAAGTTGATCTAAATTTAAACCAAATAATGTTATGAATGATATGAAGTTCATGGGTAAAGTATTAGTTTAGTTATAGGTAGTGTACTAACAAAATCATTAAGGCTGTAGTTCCCATTTTAGACTTTGCAAATAAGGATCTCCAGATAGCCAACACATTTACTGTTCTACATGACAGCTGCTATATTTAAAACCATTCTCTTTTTCATCAGCTTTTTAGCTTGCTTTCGACTATAAATAGCTCAGTGTTGGTGAATATCACGTTTTTATGCCGTTACTATTTAAAATTTCCTTATAGCCAACATTATTAATTACCATCTTATCCATCTGTGGCACTGAGCTAATTGCACCCTATGCTCTTAGCAGCACTTCCAGAGGAGTCAAAGAGTGATTATGCATTTCATTCATTTGCTGTATCCTGTATAAGAGTACTGTTCAGTGTGAGTGTATGACTGTAGTATGAACAGCCGTGTATAGGAATCAGCTTCTGCACATGGAAGCAGTCTGTTACATTCCTAAATTATACAGCAACACAGACATAAAAGAAAGAGCTTTAGCTAGCAGCATTTAATGTTCCCCCCTGCTTGACTGCCTCATAACAACATGCAGACTCCACACTCCTTCCACCCCATCAACACCAGCTAGAGGAGAGAGAGCAGAGTTTTAATTAACACTGTATACGAGATGAAAAATGTAAGGCAGTGCTCCTCTGAATGACTAACAAAAGGAAAGCTACAGCACCATCAATTAACAATGCCTCTCTCCATTTCATGGTAAATTTTGTTCTGTGTTAATGAGATTTTGTGACTGGATGTTGGTGGCAGGGTAAAGAAAATGTCGTTGTGGATGGTGTATATTTCTGCCGTAGGTTTTAGGTTAAAGTAATCTTTGTAATTGTAATGGCACTATCCTCTCTCAGGTTCAAGCAAAGCCTCTTTATGTTACCAATGTCGTGTGCAAGTTTTATATTTATTGGATTATGACAAGGAAAATATAACCTTGGCAGTAGATGCATTCTGTTGTTCACACCTGTGCATCTATTATGAGTTACTGTCTCAGAGAAAGCAGAATGCATTACAGGTATGTCATCCCGGGAAGCAAGGTCACTTCCCATTTTTATTTAATTTTATTCGGGCCAAACAGGCAGTGCAGTGTGACTGCCTTTGAGTCATGTGCTGGCTGAGAATGTTTTCACAGAGTCTAAAAATAGAGTTCACCTCTAGTATTACCCTGTGACCCCTCCGACTTCCTGTCCGTGTGTGCTGCTTGTCTTGTTGCCACCTGCTAATTGCTTTAGAGCAGTATTGCTTAACTGCACAGTAGGATGCATGAAACAAAACAAACCTTAAATGTAGTCAAATAAAGCATTGCCTTTCTGTCACTGTACATATCTCCACTCAATGGCCGTACTTACAATACACTATATATACTAACTGGAAGTGTTGCTATATTATTAAATACACTGTAATAAAAAAAAAATAAAAAATACTGCTGGTCCTCATGTACTCAAGACTTTTTAGCACCTGCACACACTGAGCCAAGGAGGGAAACACAAAGCAAATTACAAAAAAGTTCCACACAAACAAGCAAATGGCAGTCAACAAATTAAGGTTAACTCTGCTCAATCAGTTCTTGGAAAATAAATAATCTGACACCATTGTGAGAAATGATTATATTAGATCAGAGGTTGAATCCACAGTTACAGCAAAATATTATTTCACGTGTTTGGCAGGATAAAGTCAGTTGAGGTAAAAAATAATTAATGCAAGATCTTACATGGTTATTCAGTGAATATTACGAAACATAAATAAAAAAATTACTGTTTATTATCCATTTGACCTTGTGCGTTCTATTATTCTTTTATTCAAAAAACATGACCTTTACATTGAACTAACTATGTTGTCTCTTTACAGATATGGCAGGGTAAACTATGTCTTAGCCAGAAGGCTGGAGCTCCTCAGAGAGGTGGCAAGGTTACAAGAGAGCTTGGATGTGCCGGGAGATGTTTCTTACACCTGTGAGACTGCTGGACACTTCTACCTCTATCAGGTAGGACTATAAGCTATTGTGTATGTGTAAAGATCTGTATAAATTGCAAATCTTTTTTGTCCTACTTGCATCCTATCGTTAAGCCCCTAAACATCCTTGTATTTAGTTTTTGGATATTAATATTGATTTACAGAGAGAGATAGAAAATAGAGAGATAGGGCTAAGGGGATGCATAAGATATTTAACAGATTTAATTAGAATGGATTTCTGTATTGTCTATCCTGTTCCTCAGACATATTCACGTCAATCATATGCAAACATTTTTGAAATGTCCTCTCTCCAGAGTCACTGCTGTTTTTTTGACTAGATACAGTCACAATACTCACTGTTTATTGCTGTTTATTCCTGTTACTATCATCTCTGGCTGCAGGAAAATGCCACTGTAGTTAGTTGAATTATCATGCTTTAGGAAAGGGGTTAAAAAATATCATAGATCTTCTCTTACATAGAGAGGAGAGAGGGATTTGCTCTCATCTTCAGTGTCACAGGGAGCTCAAGTTAATATTCAAAGACAGCCGAGATGTCAGTGATTGTAGTTTCTTTTGAGTATGAAGCCACAGACATTCTCATCTACATTTAATTTTATTGTTGTTGTGATATTTACTAACCAACAGTAGTTTTGTGCCTTGTAAATGTAGTTGATGTTACCATGCCCAGACATTTCTTTTAATCATTAATGATAACAAACCATATGTAGGTGCCCTTCGGGTTTTAGGGGTGGCCTTAATAGTCCGTACAGGCAGACACTTAACACACAATTAAGCTGAGTCCTGCAGCAGACCCATTAATGTTATCCTTCAAGTTGTTTTCTTCCACAGGGGTATTTATAGAACTAGGCTAACCTGCTGTTTGGTTGAAGATGGTTTATTAGGTGCTCAGCAGGGGTACCTCTGTAAGAGAGAGGCTTTCTCCTACCATTTGTTAATTTGTGTATAATGTGTTTTTAAGCTATTAAATAATTGTAGAGGAAATACCAGGCATGTATATGGCTCAACCTTTTATGTATTTAAAAAGTGCTAGAAAATCTATCCAGAAGATGCTGTATGACTGATTTCTCCCTTCCCGTTACAGGTGATATCTCGATGGGAAGAGTACATGAGCAAGATCAAGCCTAAACAAGGCAAGACAGTAGCGGTGGAGGCTGTAGCAACACACTTCCCCTTCCACAAGTACTTCTCCAATGCTCCCCAACCTGTGTTTAAGGGACAGTCTTATGAAGAGGACATGGACATTGCAGAGGGCTGTTACCGCCACATCAAGAAAATTTTCACCCAGCTGGAGGTAAGAAGGTCACGCTAACACACAAACGCAACAAGATGTGTGTCCTCCTATACTAGTGAGGACACTCATTGACATAATGCATTCCTTGTATACTTCAATCTTGCAATCATGCAATCTTGTGTATGAGCAGTGGGACAGTATCAAACAAACTCAGCAACATCTTTGACTCACCACAATAGCATTAAGTGTTACCTACATCTACATATCTGCCATTTATATTATTGGTGCAGTGTTCTCTGCTGTTAAAGGCTACAAACATGGCTTCTGTGAAGGCTGAAGTTCACAAGGAAGAAATCCTGTTGTCAGTGAGGGATCATTAGGCTTTAGTCTTCCCCTAGGCTAACCTTTTAAATCCTCCAAACATACACAAACTATGCAAACTTGGCAAACTTGTTGGCACACAGCGAGTATATTAATGGCATTACCCAAACCTAACCTTATTTCTCAAACCAAACTTTAACCCTCAAATAGCCCTTTGAAGATCTAAAATTGTGGACACCAGCCAAAATATCCACATAATCAAACACCAAACTAAAATTTGCACACAGCAGACTATTCACCAGCTGTGTATCCAGGTGATGTACATTCTCTCATGCACAACTAGCGACTTTTCTGGTCACCACACTAACAAGTTGTTGTAAGTGAATGGTGACTGTTACACTGTCTCTTTATACATGTCTGCTTATAAGTAGCTCTTCTGATTTTTGCATTTCTAAGTTTTAGTCATCATCTGTCTCTTTGCTTTACTCAATACAGTATAAGATACTTTGTGCATATATTGTGCAACTGTGGTTATTTTATTTATTCTTTTATTTTTTAGTTTGGACTATATCAGCAGCATGGCAAAATAATAAAGGACATTTCTACTAATCTTTTTTACTGTCACTCTTTTTCACACTCTTTCCCACTCTTTACCACTCACAAACACGCAGTTGAAGATGTGTTATCATTCCTTCTCAGCCCATCAAGCATTTCTGTAGGGATAACAATAACATTTCCGATTTATGGAACGCCAAGAAGGTCTCAGAAAAGCAATAAAGAAGTTATTGGCTGGAAGTATTATCCCAATATGTGTGGTGACCTTGATTTATCTTGCTGGCCTGTGTATCACTGCATCACAGCACCTCTCCCTCCTCCCTCAGCCTCACCCATGCTGCAGTGAAAACTGTACACCCATTAATAGGTATAGCTGTCTGTGGTGCAGGGAAGGGTGAGCAATATCTTGCTGAATTTGCTTATTTGTTTTTTAAAATGTAAAAGCTGTGTAGAATAAGCTGTCATTGGTAGAATATATTGCTAGACAGACACATACACAGACAGGGACGCATTGTGCCTCTTGGGTTTCTCATCCATAGACCTTTCCTGTTTCTTTCTCTGCAGCCCTACCACAACTTTGCAGCTGTTTACTTCTTTGTTTTGTCTTGTTTATTCTCACTGTCTGATTCCTTACCGTCCTGATTTCACCCATGAATCACCCTGGAGCCATGGAGGTTAAAAATAGATCTCATCAATATTGCATGTTTTGATTGGTTTTATATTATTTCTGAAATAGTAACACATCAAATATTTATACCCCAGTGCTGTCCGAGTGTACTTCTCCCTCCCTGTCTCCCTCCCCTAACCCTACAGTGTGCCAACCTGAAAATAGCATGCCTGTTTACCCATATTCTCACCTCTGTGTGCACACAGCATGTTTTTCTTACTGCCATTATTTCAACAATGAATTGATTTATATTTATAGTAAAACTGATCCCAAATTTCCTGGTTGGTATGTGTATCATAGCAAATGAGGAGACTAGAGCTGTTTTTACAAATACAATTTGGATTGTGTGTGCAGAATCAGGTCCAGAGATTGTGCAAAGTTGTGCATTCACACATGCAGCACAAAGCAGGAGAAAGTCCAGGTGACGTGCATTCTCACACTGGGAAATAGTCTGTTGGGGTGTGGTGGGGGAGTATTCGCTGTGTAGAGTGTGCAGGAGGAGTTTACAGCCCATCGTAGTAGAGCCTGTTACATCATTAGAAAGGATGCATTATGTTTATAACTCCAGGTATATATCTCCTATACTTTCTGGTGTTGTGCTGAGCAGACTGACTAAAAGGGAACGCCCATTCTCATCCTCTGGACGTTCACCTGCTGTTTCACACGAGCTCACATAAACATTATGCAGACTTTCTGTACTGTACAGGGAGCTTGCAGGATAAAGCCTGGGTATTTTCCAAGCTGACTGACTCAGGTGCTTGCATTCACACATGCAGCCCACCTGCATGAAGTGTGGAGAAAACACAACTTCAATCACTGATTAAGATGTTGCACTTTATGTTGATTTGTTTGTTTCTTTGTAAACTGAATCACACCTGTTTTATAAAACCTCTCTGTACACAGTGGTGGTACTAACTTTCTCTCTTGTCTTCCCTTGAAGGAATTTAGGGCCTTTGAGCTGCTGAGAAGTGGATTGGACCGCTCAAAGTATCTTCTGGTGAAGGAAGCTAAAATCATTGCTATGACCTGCACGCATGCTGCACTCAAACGTCATGACCTGGTGGAGCTGGGATTTAAGGTGGCAGATTGTTCAGTTGACACATACTTCACAACCTGGTTAAGTGTGTATTTACTGCAGTTAGTATTTGTAAGTATTTGTGCTAATTTGCTGATTGTCTTCATTAGTATGACAACATCCTGATGGAGGAAGCTGCCCAGATCCTGGAGATTGAGACCTTCATCCCTCTATTGTTACAGGTAACCCTCTGCTAAATAAGCCTTAAAACTTTAGCTTATTATGGATAAGCATTATGATCTGAAATATCAGGTGTTAATCTCACCCTACTAAAAAAAAAAATGTCATATTTATAAATTTACTGCTTGTCTGAAGAACGGCTGCAAGTTCCCACATCTAGAATAGTTTAATCATTAGCTCAGGACACAGTCTTCTTTACTACCTAAGGCTTGACTGATGAGCTCCTAACATAGTAAGTGGTGCTTGTCTTTGGTGGTTGCACCTAATTGCTGAGATAGTGCTAATGTCTGTTTACATACTAACAAGCACATCAGTCCATCTAACAACCCAAGCCAGAGCTCCTCTTTATCACTCGTTTTATTGAGACACAGTCAGACCCTTTTGTCAGGTGTACGTCACAGTAAAACATTTATTCCTCCTCCTTTCCTTCCCTTGCATTGTCCAGCCATTCAATCTTACCAGTGATTAAATTAGCTCTTGACTTACAAGGCTTGGTACATTAGATTTGTCTGAGGTCAAGACCCAAATAAACCACATCTAATTAGCCAAACCTGGCAGTATGATGTAGACATCGTAAAAACAGGCTATACTGGCCCTTTGTGTTTCACTTCTATCCCGGACTTTATTCCCTGCTCAGTATCTGATTTTACATACACTGTCCTATCATCCAATGTTGTCAAGTCATTAGACAAAAACAATATTGGATAAAGGTGGACAACATGAGGTAGCTGTAGTGTGCTGAGATTGCACATGTAGACAAAGGTTACGTTAGATTTTAGAGATTTGATTTAAATTAATACAGAAAGTCATGGAATTTATTATGGTAGTTTTTTCCAAAGGAAACATACTGATCTGTTCAACTATACTGTGCAGATTGGAAAAGATAATGTTGATGTTTGATACTCATAAAAACAGTGCACAGCCACTCACATTTTAGTTCCATCTGTTTTCTGTGTTATTCTTAACAAGTCTTCTTACTTATCTTTTCTGCCTTTCCCTCACTACAGAACCCAGAGGATGGCTACAGCAGGCTAAAGCGTTGGATTATGATTGGAGACCACCATCAGTTGCCCCCTGTTATCAAGAACATGGCCTTTCAGAAATACTCCAACATGGAGCAGAGTCTCTTCACCCGATTTGTGCGTCTAGGAGTGCCCACCATAGATCTGGATGCTCAGGGCCGTGCACGTGCAAGGTAGGTCCCTGTAGCAGAACATACAGTAATGTACAGGTAAAAGACATATATAACAATAGTGTGACTCGCTGTGTTTCTAACTGTCCTGCAGCCTGTGTAACCTGTACAACTGGCGCTACAAACACCTGGGGAACCTGCCTCATGTTCAGCAACTGCCTGAGTTCCAGGTCCCCAACCCTGGCCTAACCTTTGACTTCCAGCTAATCAATGTGGAGGACTTCAATGGAGTGGGAGAATCTGAACCCAATCCCTATTTTTACCAGGTTAGTGGTACACACCAGAGTACACCAATACACATTTAGCACAATGACCACTTTTACTGAGGAAGTTGTTAGTGCAAAACTAAATTGTACTTTAGAAATCCTTAATGAATGAATCATTTCCATAAGACTTTTGTGGTGAAAGGAAAACAAAACTAGAATTGCCTACAGTTTAAACCCTCACAGACATACTTCATTGTGCAGAACTGTGAACACTCACACAGTATACAACACCAGTTTTTAGTGGATCTGTGGCACATACGTATTGTGAAAACTGCAGAAAAATGTGGCCCTTTTCAAGCACAATTTACACAGACACTCGTACAAACTCTGTTACATCAGCTCATTAATTTTTAAAATGCAGTGTTTCAGCTACAAGTTCATGTAACATATCCATAACCCTGCTTAGTCTGCAGCTAACACTGGCTTTCCAGCACCGACCAGTGAGTTTGCCCTTCACACCAGGAGCGAGATTGTGTTTCATCATGACATTGCTGAGACACTAAAGACTGTGTGTGGGTGGGAATGTTAGGGGTGTGGAAATAATGTTTACTTTGGCACCAAATCAGCACAGGAAGCTAAAATGTTATTGTCTAATATTCAACAACAATATAATCTAAATGTTACAGCCATTTTCATTAACAAGGTTATTTAACACATTGCCAGGACTCGACAGAGCTTGTAGTTGTCAAAAATGTAATTTGTCTCATTATTAAATTAGGTGCCAAATAGAAAATAAATGAGGCACGGCTTTGTTTATAAGCTACACGGCTAATGAACTGTGAATAGTGCTTCTTAAATGTTTAGTGCAACATGCAGATGTCACTGAAACGTCTCGTTGTTGTAAATCCAGACCATGCGCTCTTCCCGAGGCACCAGGTCACGTGAACCTCAACTCCATTTGCTCTTTAAGAAAATTGCCAATATCCATCACTATCCTCCCACCTCCACCCACACACTCACACTTTCCTAGGAACCAGAGGGGATAAATGAGACACCGGAGAAGCAGTTGTATCCAGTGTGTGCTAAATGCCTGTCACAGCTGAACAAACACTGCACAAATGCTGTTTTACTCACAGGAACTCTTCACCTGTCATGTTCAAAAACACTTCAGTCCACAGTCTATTTCTGCTTCTTCAGCTCTATTGCTATTGCATTTTCCATATTGAGTTTCAGCCTGTTCCTAGTTACTTCCAAAGCTGTCAAATGGGTCATTAAGAATAAAATGCTTATCTAAATCCACATCTTCTGTTAGAAAGCGCTTTACTCAAATTCTAGATGTATCTTATTGTAAATTGGCTAGCCTCTCACCTTCTTTATTATCACTGTCTCTTCCACCCTCTCCGGTCTTCACATAACCCCAGGCCATTGGCTAAAGCTCCAGTGGGCTGGGTCTGACCTTGCTGTTATGGTTGCCAAGTTCTCTGCAGTGTTAGGGCATTAGATCACAAATATGTATTTATTCATACTAGGTAGTCAGAGCTGGAAATGCCAACCAGATGTCGACTTAGATACTATGCCTGGTGTGACTCTTGCGATCTGATTTTCTCTGCAGCCAAACCATAAAATGACCTCATTAATCTTTTTAATTTATTCAGATACATACCTAAAACTAGGCTTCACCTAAACAGTGTCAATCTTAAATATTATATATATAGCTTTGATTACAGCTTGCATTCGCTGTAGCATCGCTTCGATAAGCTTCTGCAATGTCAGAACATTTATTCCCTTCCAAAGTTGCATTTAATTTTTAAATCTTGACTCATCAGACCACATGAGCTTCTTTTACTGCTGCAGAGTCCAATCTTTACTCTTCCTAGCAAATCAAAGTGTTCTTTTCTAATTAGCCTCACCGACAAGTGTTTTTTTTTTTTTTTTTTAAGGCTACAGCTGTTTAGTCCCAATCCCTTGAGGTCCCTTCGCATTGTGTGTGTGGAAATGTTCTTACTGTCACTATTAAACATAGCCATGAGTTCTGCTGTTTTCCTACGATTTGATTTCACCAAACATTAAGTGATGCATTGGACAGTTTTTAACAGTTTCTTTGCTTAATTCATGCCAATTATTTAATTCTTCTGAAACAGTTTAACATCTTTTCCATGACCACAGGATGTGTCTTTAGAAATGGTTATTTAAGAAATGAGAAGCTACTCACTGCATCAGTTAGGGTTAAATAACTTGCTGAAAAATAATTATCCAATGTGAGGCTCTTACATATTTTCTTAGTTCAATCCAGATAGTGATTTTGTTTTTGAACAGGCAGTGTATTGATAGATAAATTGTGTGGCTATTAAAGATATTAAATTGTGCTATTAGATAACAGGGAAGGAAGACCAAACCACCACAGTTTTTGATGTCAGGACTCCAGTGCAGCTGGATGTGCGACTGTTGATAAAGCTGCACATACATCATGATCATCAAAGATGTGAGCCTGTAGTCCAGGCTTAATTGAAACTGGATGAATAATTCATGCTGTTGGCTTTCTTTTTTTTTCTTATTTGGGTCACTTCTGAAGGGCAGAGTATAGCCTTGGAGCCAGAATGCACATGGTATTAAGAATTTGTTAATTGTAAAGTAGATGAATGATGTATGCAGTGTTGGCCTTTATATTTACTCCCACTTGGAAGAAGAAACTAAGTGGGGAACAAATACTCTGTAGTCTCAGATTTGGAAATAAAGACAGACAGAGAAAATCCTTACAGTAAAATGAGTATGTTTATTCACTTACAGCTCTTTTTAATCTGTAGTTGTTATAATGCTATTGGTTGTAGAGTATAACAACATGGTGCCACAAAACTGAGAAATAAAACTTTTTGATGATGCAGCCTTTCAGGACACTTCAAAAGCACACTAAGCCGTTCCCCACTTAATGAATATCAAACACATGGTAGAAACATACCACACTTATCTCCATTGCTTCAGTGTAGGAAATTCTACAAAGGGACATTTTGTCCCAGCCTGGCTACTTGTGGTGCTGAGATCTGTCTGTGGCAATTAATTCCAGCCCAAATCAGATGACTACTCATGCATGAATGAGTGGGCTTTTATCTCGCTGGAAAGTTAAAGACTTGACAGGCGAGAAAAAGCTTGAGCAAGATGTTGGAGTAAAGCAAGGTGTCATAGACAGCAGACAGCCCAGGGTGTGTTGACAGGAAGAGAGACCCATGTATCTCTATAATTCAGTTTAGTGCTTTGATTCATTGAAAAACACACCGATAGGCAACAGATTTTTAGGTCACTTTCCCAAGCATAACATTTGTCCTTATCTCATTACTTATGTTCAGTATTGTATAGTTAAAATTATAATAATCTTACAAATTTTTTTTATCTCCTTTCCTGTGAAGAACTTGGCGGAAGCAGAGTATGCTGTAGCATTGTTCATGTACATGCGTTTGCTGGGTTACCCTGCTGACCGCATTAGCATCCTTACAACCTACAATGGACAAAAGCACCTGATCAGAGACGTCATCAATCAGCGCTGTGCTGGGAATCCTTTCTTTGGACAGCCTAACAAGGTAAGGACCTAACTCACAAGGAAAAGAACACACATTAATTAAGGCAAAGGTAACATTAGCATCTTTGCAAGCTGAAATGTGCATCATCTTGTGGCAAAAGTCAATCATGGCATTTGATTATGCAATGTTCAGTAAACTGGTGAGTGAATGTAATATCAGCTGTGTCACATTAGGACACAGCTTTCTCCGCATATTGCAAGCACAGTATTTGGCAGTCTTACAAGTTTTCAGTTCTGTTCTGTGTAATCTCAAATCTTTTTCTGTTTTCTACGAAAGGGTACTTAAGATACCTGCAATGGCACTTAAAGGACATGTACACATATTACAATTTCATATATCATCAGTAGCATTCTAACACAGAAACAAACCTTATTGCACATGCATGAACAACACCTTTGTGTGACTCTTTAATATCACATGAGGGCGACACATTTTTTCACTCCTATCAGGACAGAATCCACAGCCCCAGCAGGCATGTTTTCACCTTGTATTTATGCACAAGACTATTTTAGACTAGTTAAGTGAGAACATACATATGAAGTTTCCTCACACCTTTAGATGTCAGCTGCAGTTTATGCGTCAATCACTTATCCTCTGTTGCTCTGAAAAAAAACTATTTATGCTTTTTATTGTCACAGACACATGAGCTTTTTAAGTGGATGCGTACATTTTAACTACAAATTATCCCTGCAGTTTACATACCAGCCAGGTGCGCACTTCTGTAAATCAAATCCACTGATGTGTGGATTGAGTGGGTGTAAACTCTGCTACGTATATCCCTGAAGGATACTGTTGGGTTACCTTCATCCAGCCCACGTTATTCCCCTGAACTCTTTGTCTCTCCTCTTCATTTCCTTCTTTTACACTGTGTTAAGTCAGCAGCCCACTGGCACAGTTTCCCATCCCTGTTCTATTTGTACTGCTAAATACCTTTACCCGCTAGCTTCAGGTTATGCTCTTCTTTCTCTTTTTTCCCTAAGCACATACTCTCACCTGTGTTTGGTCTCTGTTCTTTAAGCCTTTGACACACTTAACAATGTCATACACTATTTCAGAATCCCCCAGAGAAAATTAAATTGCATAACAAAATGTATTTTTAATTGCGTCATGTGTCTCCAATAATTTTGGGACATTTTCACTAGGGGTTTAGCGGTTCATGACACGGGGGAATGAAGTGTGTTGGGTTTTGGTAGTGGGATGAATTTATGGCTGATTTAGATTTTTCATGGGATTTGTTGACAGTAGTAAAGCACAGGTTATCACTAAAGTTGATCTTTAATGTATGAAAATACAAACAAAAAAGCACAAAAGTGTTTCAAAAGCAGGAAGTAGATTCCTCTAAGATATTTTAAATGTTACTAAATTGTACTTAAAATCATTTGGTGTATTCTACTGCCTAAGGCTTTGAGGAGTGTTGTTTCTAGTTTGTTCTGTGCAGCTCTACCTTGTTGCTTTGTCTTCAAGTAGATTTCCCGTTCTGAAAACTAGCCAAAAAATGTGCTTGGTCATGTTAAATGTCTTGCAAAGTTAAGAAATAAAGTGTCATTCTGCATGCTCGTGGCCTTAGTCAGTATGCATGCCCAGTAATAAAGTGACAGGGGTGACAGGCTGTTAGGTTTGCTGAGAAGAAAGACAGCTAGAGAGGGAGAGAGATGGAAAAGAGAAAGGAGGTCTTGTGGGAAAATGCTGAGCAGCTGAAAGGTCATGGCGCTGAGCATTGGGTCCACTGTGTGTCTGACAATGTGTCACAATGGCTAAAACCAAGCAAATGTCAGCAGCCAGCACACTTTACTGTGATGACTTTAATTAGACAGAAAAGGAAAAGACGGCCAGTTAGCACCAGCCAGTACTCAAATAAACACACTAGCCTAAGCTGTCTGCAAAATCCCAAACACAACAGTTTGCATGGATTTTAATGACGTTTGGATTTTGGTTGCCAAAATCTGGAGCCCAAAACCATTTGAGATTCTTTTTTTGGTGCAGGATTTTAAGCTCTAGCGTAGTACCCATACAGTTCACAACCCAAACTAAAGTTAACCTGGTGTTTAAATAAACATTAACTGTCACTGAGCGACAAATTAGAAATTAAATTGTCCATCAAGTTCACCTTTTGTAGGCCTCCCTTCATTAATTCATATGGTTGCAAATGTATACACTCTTTTCTCCTCCCTCATAAATCTCTCAAACACAAAAAGCCTTTCCTGTGTAACCAGCAGTACAATGTGCATGTACATCTTTTTTTCCCATCTCTCAGGGCACATGTGGATATATCCTTGAGAGTCTTAAAAAAAAAAAAAAAAAAAAAAACAGACAAAGACAGAGAAGACAAATACACAATTGAACATCAGCTGATGGAAAGTGTGCCATCATATTCATGAAAATACTTTTAGAAGAGCTTCTTTTAGTAACAACATTTATGTGTTTGCTTCTTTCTCCTGCTTCTATCCTCAGACATGACCTCTGTAATTCACTCCCAGGAAGATTTCTCATAAATAACTAAACACCATGCAAAATGCCCTGCCTTGGGGAGATTCTCCTTCTGGGCTTCATGACACTGTCTGTGGGCTAAGAATAACTCTTTTTTTTTCTTCTTCTTCTTCTTCTTCTTTTTTCTTTTTTTAAATCCCTCCCAGGTTGAACTGTGTTGATTGAAACCATGCAGTTAAAGCCCATTAAGTCCACCGTTATCATGTATTTCAACAAAGGGTCTCCTGGAGTGTTTTGCCACAATTGTGTGGACATGTGCATGCATGCCTACCATGCTGTTTTGACTTGAACATACAGGATAATGTTCAGTTTGAACATGCGGCCCTAGATGCCTCATGGTACCAACATATTTTTGCCTCTGGTGCTGCACCTGGTCTGTGTAGTGGCAGGGAGACCTAAATAAATATTGGTTTACTAACTCGTTAGCTCCATTGCACATTTTTTTAAACATATCCCCTTTCTGTTTTGTTAGGGGTTTGGCAAAGTGAGCTCCAGGATCATTTTAATTTACATGGTTCATTGGTTGGTTTCTGTTGTCCTGGGCCTCTGTGGCTTCTCGATGGTGGCTGATGTCCTATTGATCCACTCCAGAGTACAGCTCTATAAAGGAAAAGTCAACCTCCTTCTGCTAGGCTTTGGATTTCTCCGCATGTAGTCTATATAACTATATTTCTGACCCTCCTTCCTCAAAGCACTGTGACTTGTGTGTAGATAAGATAAGAATAACGGTTGCATGCCTATTTCATATTTAATCATTGTCATTTTCAATCCAATACAGTTTATTTAATAGTGACAAATGACAACAAAGGTACCCATGAGCCTCTTCTCTGTGTGCATTACAACAGAGGGCAATAGGAGAATTAGCAATTCAGAATGTTTGTTAAATGCAGATGTTTTAGTTCACTGATTGGATGCTTTTTAAACAAATGCATCTCGGGAGTTAACGTCTCCTCCTACGATTTTATGTGTACAAAAAGCGCAAGTGTAATATGTTTTTTAAGGTGTAACATCAGCGACAAAGTTAAACATAGCTCTGTTTTTCATCTGCGCAAATAAATGTGCTACTCAGCAAGACAGCTTGCTAAGGTATAAAAGCAGATTGACTGACACTGACAAGTTTTCTTTTGCTTTGGAAAAAGCCACTTCTCCTCCATTCTGTCCCTGAACTAATCTGTGATCCAGTGACACAGCATGGCCCCCTTTACCTTGGCCTTGAATCTCATGGGCCCAGGTAAGAGGCTATTGGCGTCAAATGCCCTCTAAGCTGTATTGGGCCCGCTGGCTGCCCATGTGGCCCACAGTGATAACAGCAAGAACAAGAATATTCAGGCACCGTCGCTCTTCTTTTGTGCCTAAATTTAAAAAAAAAAGAAAGAATGACTTGAAGATGAAAAACTGACCTGATTATGTTTCTAAACATTTCAGCTAAAGCCCTGCACCGACCTAAAACTAATTTACTTTGCAAAACGCAGCCACTGCCATAGCTTAGTTAGCATGTCTTTGATCTTTATATGTATATTTGCAGACATTTTTGTGGGGGGATTTTGTTCAATAATGATTCTGTGTCCTTGCAGGTGACTACAGTGGACAGGTTTCAGGGTCAGCAGAACGACTACATCATCCTGTCGCTGGTCCGCACCAAAGCTGTGGGACATCTGAGGTAATTGCTTCAGTGCATGCCAAGCAGACAAACTTGCCTGATTCAAAACTGACACCTTCACCAGATCTACTACAAATGTACGTGTACTAGGAACTATGCTTATAATAGACAACCACCAGGGAAACAAGAAAGAAGAAATATCTCTCTTAAGACTACTGAGTTCTCTTTTTGTGAAGACTGCTAAAGGAAAAGAGCTTAATTTGAGGCAGGGAGTATAGAGGGTCCTTCAGGACAGGAGCATGCCTTTGGAGTGACTGCACTTTGTCCTGGTTAAGATAAGCTATTGTGTTCTGATGATTGGGCTGAGAATATCAAACAAAGAGCACTGCTCTGATCAAAGGCAAACATATACTGCAACAGATATTAACAGACATGATGGTTAACCAAACTGCAGCAGTGGGTCTATGCCATTTTATTTTGTGTCTCATTGCTTTCCACTCAAAAATCCTATTTGGCTTCTTTTTCTTTCCTTTTTTTATTTCACTGAATTGATTTGTAGTGAAATGGCCTTTCACTTCTCGGTTGCTATTAGAGCCTGACGAGCTCTTACTTGCTCATTTTATATGCAGCATGTTTTAATACCAGACAACTGAGGCTGAATTCTTCTACAGTACTTAAGTGTCTCATACTGGTCTCTGTCTGTGATGTACAGTAGCTGTTAGAATTGCACTGCTTACAGCTGTGCTGCCAGGGCATTCATCCACCCTCACAGTGGACAGCTTGCAAATTAGAACTCCAGTGCAAGTAATAAGTCATTCCTTCTGTAGATAAATGCGTGCCTCCCATCTACACACTATGCTTGATCATGGCCATTTTTAGCTGTCGTAGAAAACGTTTAAAAACTCTATTTTGTTCTTTTCTCATTTCACAGATAAAGCAATAAGATAGGAATGAGACGTGCAGCGGGCCATAGAAAGTGGTAGTTTATCTTGTTGGCAGTGTCTGCACTCCTCCCAGTATCATTCATTTGATCTTGTCTTACACTGGATATTACACCCTGGCTTGTTCACATTCTCAGCCCACACCATGTGGGCTGGTTGTCAAATGCATCCCCGTAACAATGTGTGCTACAGTTATGGTTATTCAGTGAAGGGGGATAGAATTGTACTGTAGTTTCTATTCTCCTGGATAAGAACTTTTATCAGGGACATTAAACCTCATAATCTTAACTCAAATATGTTCTATTTGATTCAAAGATCATAAAACGGCAGAATCTACAATCAAACCTCCACCTAACCCAAGAGCCTCTTTAGGCTAGTTCTGTCCAGTTCTGCCATGTTCAGAGAGAAGCTGATCTTCTTGTCTTCTCTCAATCATATGATATCTATATGCATCTGGATAGTAGTAAGATAAGAGGTCATCCTGAATGACCTCTTATGCCCCTGTCATCCTGGCTCCCCTTTGCCTTAGCACTTGTGTTGTACCTCATCAGTCTGTAGCTGCCTAGCTGGAATTTGAACCCGTCTCCCACATGGAAGGTAGTGATCTTACCACTACATTAATCAGCCGCAATCATAATGCAAGAGACTTGTATCCAAAATCAATAACATGTACTTCTATACCAAGACATTTTTTGATTAATTTTTAGAACATAATATTTAAGATGAACTTATCCTTATGTCGTAATATATTCTTTTTACTCTAATATGGAAACAAATAAAGGGTATGATGGAAAAAATACAGAATTATAACAAATATACTTTTTCTCAAGCTTAAAGTTTTGATTAGATTTGTTGTATAGCATAGAACAAGCACACTTCCACTTGAATAACAATGCAGTTAAAATAGCTTTAATCATTTAGCTTGAACCTAATATTCATTCATATCTTGGTGTCCCTGGTGATTCTGAATGGTCAGCTGAGTGCAGGGAACAGCAGGGATTTATGGGAAATGTTTGTATTGTCCACATACTGGTATCACTGGTGTACCACTGACCTTTACCTCACAATCCTCATCCTGTTCCTGAACTCTCCTCTTCCTACATCCCTCCTCGTGGCAATCTGCTGCTGTGACAACCACAGAGGAAGCAGCTGACCATATGACAAGCTGACCCTTGCTTTGACAGGAGAAGCATTTCTGCTGATGCACACAGGCACACTCACATGTAGGGGCACACTCTTTGACAGGGAAGCACAGATCCAGACACGTTCTGACATGAACACACACACACACACACACACACACACACACACACACACACACACACACACAGTATTCGTCCACTTTGCCCTGCCATGTCATTGCACAGCCCAGGTGGGTGTCTCTCTGCACTGCCATGTCCACAGGCTATCATGCTTCATGATTGGCTCATCTCTTCTTGAGCTTTGTGGTCATTGGTTGAAGGCTGTTGTAATTTGTCTCTGTGGAAATATTTTGCTTCCAAGTTTCATTTTGTACCATGCACACTCTTCTGCTTGAAATAATAATGTTCACATCATTCTATAGGTTGCACACTAAAGCTTTCAGTAAGCCTGTTTTTGGTCTACATAATCATGGAACACATGCATATTGCAAGGGTTAATCCTCTTAATCTCACGAAGTCCTCAGGTACACTCCATATCCTCCATTTCTGGCTGCATTTGTGTGTATGTACTTTGTGTATTGTGTATTTATATGTGAATCTTTAAAGACAAGACATGCTTGTGGGCCAATTTCCTCTACAAGCCAAAGACTGTTTTCAGTATCACCGGAGCTGCTTGAGTAAGCCAAACACTTCTTCCCCCTCAAACGCTCTAGCTTTTTCCATGCTCTATAAGCCAAGATGCTTTTGTCTCAGTGTAGATTTATAGGCAAGCTAAATAGTCCAATTTTCGCTGCTTCATTAGGTAGCACACACAAACAACTGGAACACACAATTTACAGGGATTTATTACATGCCAAAATAGGCTTAGGTGTATCGCGCACCTGAAACGGTCGTTAAGAAGCTGTTTAAGTTTTTGAATAGTTTTGTCACACAACTGATTGGAGCTTAACCTATGTGTTTCTCTAATTTCTAATTTAATGGCAAGACAAAGATCATCCCACTCCTGTACTCTCACCTCTCCGCGTCTGTATCTCTACCTCTTGCCTCTCATTCCTGTATTTCTTCCTCAGCTTCTATTATTTGTCCTCACCTGTAGTTGCTTATGCTTGACTAAACCTTTTTTCTTCTGCACCACACTCACTTTTCTTCATCTCTTTTTAGAGATGTCTAGACCCTATTTTCTTCTCTGTGTGCAATTTCACACTTTTTTTCTCTAACCAATTTTCTATTTTTTTTTTTTTTATCATTCCACAGGGACGTGAGGCGTCTGGTGGTGGCCATGTCAAGAGCCAGACTGGGTCTGTACATCTTTGCCCGTGTGTCACTGTTCCAGAACTGCTTCGAGCTGACTCCTGCCTTCAACCAACTCACTGCCAGACCTCTGCAGCTGCACATCAGACCTCATGAGTACTACAACCAGGAACAGCCTGTACGTTGACACACATGCATGCACATGCCAGTTTCTTGAAGCATATAATCTTCTACTCCGTTGAATTTGGGTAGTTAGGACTTCATAATTACTCAAATTCAGTGGAATAGAAGATTTGCTGATAAGAACCAAGGTTGCTTGCCTACATGCTCCCCACCAGTGCCTTGGTCCATGAAACTATTTCCATCTGCAGCATCTCATCACATCATTACTGCCCCAGCCCTCTGTTTATTCTGTCACTATATTCTAAATGGCATCTTCATTGCTCTTTGCCCTTAGTCGTCCCCAGCTTTATCCATAGGCAGCACTCTGTTACCAACATTTTATGGGGGACAGCATGGGAAACACAGGCTTGGATATAATTAACCCCCGAAGGTCAGAAAGCAAAACCACTCTCCCAAATCCTGCCAGGCCAGCATGAGACAACTGTTGTCTGGTCACTCTGTCTCACTGACTGGCGTGTGCAGCAACAGGGGTGTCTAAAATACCCCATAGCCTGTGACACTTTCTGTGACTCTAGAGTGTTCATCCCCATGAGGGACAGCTCTTTTGGGCACACACATGCGGCCCCTGCTTAGCTTGTCTATCTGGAGTCCGTAAACCCCTGCTGCTTACACGCAAATGCAGATTAAAAGTCAGATATTGTTTAACATCACTTAACCAGACTCAACAATGAGCTACATAACAGCTCTGATTAATGCTCCATATGGTTAAATACAGCACATATTTACAGCAAGTACAGGGCATATGGTAAAACATGATCTCTGATCAGACTCACACCTCAATACATTTACTAATAGTTTAACAGCAATAAAGCCATACACAGTTAGGTTTTACAGCCGTCAGTCCATTGACTTTGACATGATGCCCAAAGGGCCACTGTGAGCATTACCCCTGTACCTTAGAGCCTAATAGATTAAATACTCTGCTTGCTGCACTCATCAGTTTAGGGTGTCAGACTCTGTCTGCATGTTAATACTTCCAACTCATCATCCTCAACTCTTTCTGATAGTACGTGAGCTGCAATCACTAGAGGCCGAAAGTGAGAGAATTGCTTTCTAGTAACAAGCAGGTCGTGGCAGGCGATGCTTTATTACCATTCCTTTCACGTAAAGTCATGGTTTCAAAACATTTCTCTTACTGATATTCTTTGTTTCTTTCCGTTAGAGAGATGCTTCTGGACAGCCAGACCAAATCGTAAAGAATATGCCTGAGATGGCCAACCTGGTGTATAATATGTACATGCACATGATGCAGACCTCCCAGATGTATAGACAGGTAAGAATGTGCATTTTATTTATGAAAGAGAAGAAGTCTTGTTAAATTAAGCATTAAAGCTGCATGAAAGCATCTAGATCTGATAATTTCTAAAACGTACAGGCTGAAACATTATTTAATTCCAGATTTTGAATATTTTCCTTTTCTTTTGGCCCCCCAGCAGCAACAGCAGAAACTGGCTCTACCTCCACAACAAACCAAGAAAGAAGGTGTGGTGGAGAAAGAGCCAGCTGGTTCTGGGGAAGAGCAGGAACAAACCCCCATGGAGCAGGAAAACCCAGAAGGAGAGGCAAGCTCAGTGCCAAAGTCGGAGGAAACCAGCGAGAAAGAAGACAGTGAAAATACAGTGGACCATTCTAAGATGCCAGAGCATCCCGGCAGAGACAGCGACAGTGAGGAAGACAGCGGGGAGGAGCAAGAGCAATAGAGCATCGTCATAAGGAGACTATGACCAGTTTTGGAGGACTGTCCCTTAAGAAAGGATTAGTGTGGAGTCAGTAATTCCACTTTTTTTTCTGAAAGGAAATCATTGTGATGTTTCATTCTTTTTCTAATCGATTTTGTAACAATAAATACTTTTGTATTAAAACACACTGTGCTGCTTGTGAGATGTTTAAAGATAAACCTAGATGTACAGATCTGATGTACCCATTAGAGCATTTAATACTCAAATCTATATCTCTCTCACCCACACAAAATAGAGTGTATAATCAGCATGTTTAAGAGTTTTCTAATTCTTTCTGTCTTTATACATCCCTCCATTCGTCTGCAACACTGCAGCTAAGCTGCATTTGTAGGTCAGTTGCTTCACCCAAGGGCCAGTGTGCATGCTGAGGGATTTCATCTTGCCCTCTGGATGTACACAGTCGCTCAACCAGCAAGCCCCACATCCTCTGCCATTCATAACATTTTGTGAAGTACTAACAGCGCAGTGCTCTGCGGTAAAGTTCACATCAGCTGGATCAGTGTTCGGGTTGAAAGTTTGCAACCAAATGCTGGTAAATAACATTAGGTTCCAATTCAAAAGTTGACAATTTAAATAGAAATCTACTTAAAAAAGAAGCAGTTAACAGTCCACAGCCCTGTAGGCAAAAACACAGACTGGAATTTCATTCATCATGCACCAGAAGTTGGTGGTTGTTACATCATACCTCAGGCAGACTGAGCAAACAGGTCAGCTGCACAGCTGCTCTTGCCAGGGCCAGTTTAAAAAGCTGATGGAGAAGCATCTGCTGATGGATGTGGAGAGACATTTTCTGCGTTCGGTCAAGTGTGGACCCACGGTACTTCTATTACTCTTTCATCTCATAGCAGAGCACTGTGGGTTGAGGGTTGGCATGTTTTGTAGGAGCAGGCTACTGTATGCTTTAAGGTTATCTGAGGAAACATGGAAGGAGAGGTTAGATAGGGAAGAATGTCTCTGTCAGCTGAGACTGCACCTACGAGCCCACAACACTGACCAATATAATGTAACACATGTTCAAACATTTCATATAAAGTTGAAGATTTAACTGTTTGAGTCAGCATTTCCTGAATATAACCGGAACAGAAATTGCGCTGTCATAAATGTATTATCCTCTAAAAACCCATGACAACAAGCATGCTTTTTTCTAAAGAGTCACATGAATGTCTGCATTGTGTAACATCCTGCCCCTGTTAAACATTCCTCTGCGTCTCGTCTCAGCTGACATTTTAACAATTCAGTTGCCTGTGGTACCTTGTTGTAGTAAATTTGTGCTAACTGGTGGGACGTGGCTACTGCTTACACACACACCATCTCTGGAAGTCTCAAACGGGATCTGGGTGACTGGACGGAATAGCTGCAACGAGAAGGAAATCGGGAGCTCTCTTAATCCAGGACTTTACTCAGCTGAAGGTGAACATGTCTTTTATACTGACACGACAGGTATTCATTGGGTTAATAGTTAATTTGCACCCTTCTCACCTCTAACCTTTGCTATGTCCTCATATATATAACAGGGACTAACAGCATGTAGTAAAACTTGCAATGACTGTTTTGTGTGAACTAAGTTATTGCTAAATTGAAATATAATTTATTCTCCAACTTAAGTTTTGTTTTCAAAATCTTTCATAAAAAATAACATTGGTTAATTCCTGATTTAAACCTGCTTGTGATAATTTACCATTACAGAAGTAGCCTAAGAAATGTGAGGTGTAAAATTATTGCTGTTTAGGGGCTCGTCCCTTTTTTCTTTTTAATGTGAGGGCGTTTCCTAAAAGCACGGGATCCACCATGGGACACCCTCCTTCTGAATGCATCATTTATTTCCGAACCCTACATGACATTAGTGTCAAAACAGGAAATGACACATCACATGTTGTTAGTCTTCAGTTTGACATCACACAGCAGTTTCTCACTCCGACAACCATCAGATCTACATTCTCAATTTCTAGGCCTCGTCTGAGGGCAGATTCTTCTAGTGGATTTGGACACTCCACATATTGCCTAGCCTATTACTGCATTTATTGGAGAAATGAATGTACACTGTATTAAAAGTCTCATAACATAAACAACTATTTGAAAGTTTGACGGCCCTTAGTAAAGTTTTGGTTTTCTATGTAAACAGACATAGTTTCAGTTGGGCTAACATTGAGCTTTAGATGCTGTTAATAATAATTTACCACAACATATCAGTGGGTGACCTGGTCAGGTGATTATTGCTCGGGGGCAAGCTTATCATGCTTAGTAAAGGCTACTGTCTAATCCTGATAAGTACATCGAGATCATCAACAAGTTTCAATCAGATCATCTCGTGAACACACACACACACACACACACACACACACACACACACACACACACACACACACACACACACACACACACACACTGTCATTTACAATTAAAAGTCTAAAGTGCTCTTTTGCCAGACCTCCTCCCTAATGTGCAGTTATAATTGTATGCCTACTTGTAAAATAGCAGCCATTCTGAACTCGTCTCTTTCTCCCAGACTAGGATGGGCACTTGTGGGTCATGTTTCTGGTGCATCATCTGGCTGGTGGTGCTGCTGTTCATTGGCTGGCCCCTCGGCATCACTTTAGGCGGTCTATACGGCCTCATCAGCCCCCTCACCACCTGCCTCGGCATGGACCAGCTCTCTGATCTACTCCTGCAGGGGGCCAACCTGGGCCGAACCTGTGCCAACAACATGAGGCACAGCAAGCCCTTGTGTTGAGATGCGTTCTGAATGACCAGAACCAGACAGCACAGAGGTCAATGGCAATATACGCGCTTTACCTTTAAGGAGAACTGTTAATGTCTGTTTTATGGGAGTCTGAGAGATGATTGCCACTCAGTACAGTGGGAAACTTTACAGCAATATAACAAAAATGTCCAGATGGTCTGGAAAATGGATTCTATTTGTTCTGTTAACATGTAATTAACCATGGATTTTAAATTTGTATGGGTTTGTTGGGAAGGAAATAGGCTTTGTGTTCATGGTCTATGTTTACTGTTTAATTCATGATGACACTGCATGGAGAAGATAAGAATGAAAATGGCAGTTTAACTATGGAAATGCTTAGACTTGTAAATGACTGTATGGAAACTTATAATGCGATTAAAACTGCTTTGAACTTGCCCTCTGCGTTTGTTGACTGATTTATTGTATACGGCATTCGGCAGAAAATCCGTGTTGTGAAATTTTAAGGTGAAGGTAAACAAAATTTGTTTGTGTGCTCATGCCTATTTCGGGGCCACAGGGGGTTGGAGCTTATCCCAGCATGAATTAGATACAACTCAGGGAGGCAGTTTTGAGATAGGGCTGCCAGGTCAAGTCAACCCAGGTGGATACACAATCACTGACATGGACAATTTAAAGCAGCATTAATTGATTTTTTGACCACCTGGAGGCAGTGGAATAAGTGTTTTGGCCACTTGATAACATCAGTTCTTCGGTTTTGCTTAAAACAAGCGTGTTTGGACGAAAACTGGGAGAAATTCAGCTCTTTGGCAGGTGTATACCTGCACTGCTCTTTGAACCTCACTAGCATTTGATCCATTGCTGATATAAAAACAATTTCATATCACAGGTAACAAGTCGCCATCTCACGTCTTTAGACAATGACAAAAATGTCACACAGACATAAGGAAACCTAAACTCATATACCCTAAAGATTTTTCTTTTAGACTAAATAAGAACTGACTTAAAACTGTAAGATTTTGGCTTTTTCAAAGTTACTTGTCTTTCACTTACTGTTTGTATTAGTGAGGTTCTTATAAAGTCATTCGATGTGGCTATCGGCTAAACAAGTGTCCTTGTTATCAACATTTTGTTTGAGCTTCTAGTTTTAAGATTTAGGTCTTTTTTTTCCTTCTAGACTTCTAGACTGGAACCTTTGAAAGCAAACATCTTCCACAGGGATTGAAAAGTTTTGACAAAAAAAAGCTCTGAAGTAGTCTGATCCAGTGGCACTGGATCACACTACTGCTGAACTGCTGGATGGTTGCACTGAAGTTTTGACATTGTGGGTTTGCACCTCAGTGAATTATTGAGTTTTGAAAGCTAACACCCAGTGGAAAGTGTGAAAAGTTCTCTTTGCTCTCAGTGTGAAGGGAAACTGTGTCTGTGTATTAAAGGGTACATATTATGCTTTTCATCTTCAGAGATTTTTACTTTGGACCACAAACTAATTAATTGCACAGTGGCTGGAAATTATAATACATCACAAGACAAGATCAACTAAGTCACAGAATGGATTTTTTAGGATATAGTTGTTTCCCTCCTTGTGTCCAGTCTTGCTGTTATTCTGTTTCCTTAATCTTTTATTCCTTAATTACACTGTTGCATATTCTTATGTCCTACATGTTCTTTTTTTGTATATGTTAAACCAGCTGATAGAAAACTTTTAATTTGACCTTAAGTCAAGTTCACTTCATTCTCTTCTACCACACAGTGTCTCAAAGGGACGTGAGGTTAACTTAATACCATTTCTTCAAGGCAAGCTCTTAGTTTCAACTGCCGTGACTCAACCCAGTGTGCTCAGAGCTATCATGACAAACAGGGGGGGGGATGCTTGACCACACATTTTACAGGGATATCATGGTAAATTGCAGTTTTCATCTGGCACATACTAATTTAGTGACCTTAAGTCACCTTCCATTGCATTGCTGCTATCGGGGTCAGTTTGGTTTGTTTCAGCAGAGCCTTGTTGAGTTTTGAGGCCACGGGCAATGTTGCTCACAGGAGCTGATCTTTTATGAAAAAATGTACCATGAAAGCTGTTTTTTTTTTTTGCTGTTGCTCTTGCTGTTGCTTTTCTGCTTTTTAATAAAACATCTCATGCACTATCTGGTGTGATAGTAAGGAAATAATAATAAATCAAGTAGCAATATGGAGCCAGAGGTTAACTGGAACAATCCTCACTGAAAAGGCTAAAAGTCTTTTATGACTCAGCACAAGAAGAATGTATTATTTCCATTTTCTGCTACTTTATACTTTTACTTAACTTCTTTTTAAAAAAATCCTTTAACATACATTTAAAAGATTTTAACTCACCAACAATTTTCCCGACAGGCGATTTCAGATGGTTGTACAAGTGAATTCTGTTAACAAATCATCTATGCAATTCACATTTTAACATGTGAAGAAACATTTTTCTAATTCTAGTGCATGACCTGCCAAACATTTCTCTCATTCCACAAGTTCGCCGAAAACTTCACAGTAGAGTTCAACACAAAGGCGTCCTGCCGCTGAAAGGACCAGCTGAAGTACCTTTCCCACTTTTAACTTGGAACTGACTTTTGAAGCTCGCGGTGAGAAGACCAGTAAAACATGAAACAGAATTACTGTTCAGTAGAATAGAGGAGACGGGGTCATGCAATAGAGCAGCTGAATGACACAAGTGAACTATTTACTCTGAGCGGAATATGAAATATTTTAAGCAAACTTTACCGATGCTGTAGAGACATTTTGGAGCTCAGAGCAAATTTAGCTTCACAACAGCACTCTTTAGATTTAAACATGTACATTGCAATGAAAGCAACACGGTGGAATTATTAATACTAGAGCTGCAAAGGCTGAATTTGAATATATGCCAGACTATCAGAGAGCGAAAGCCTGTTTAGTTGAACTTCTTCAAGAGGAGGTTTCTGGGTAATTTGCCTAAAAACTCCCCCGCTTTCCTATCGCATTTTGATTGGCACAGTACATTCTCAGCTACAACCAAAATAGCACAGCATTCAATACTTAGGACCCCTATAAAGACTTACCAAAATGCTCTTGTTAAGCAGCCGTACCTACAAATCTGGGTAGCTGTCTGTTTTGTAGCTTATTCAAATTTTGATTCATGAATATTTCATTTTAAATCCAAAGCGCTTTTCAACCTCATTTTCTACCAATCACGGCTGACGAATGCACACGATGACAAAAACCTCAGCCGTTCTTTTAAATGCAGGTTATAATCTGAGATTCCCCTAAAATAATGAAATGGCCAATACCCATATGTGTTCTGCAATATTTATGTGTCATACGAGACCCAGTTATTTAGCTTTTTTTGTCTGCCCAGTTCTGCTCCCAAACATCCTGAGGATAGCAGCCACTCGCAAAAAAAAAAAAAAAACACTATGTACAACAAACCCACCAGATTTTAATACAACTTCCTCTGTTTTTCCTCCCAGAAGTCTTGGCAGAGGATACAGCAGGCGCCTCGAAGCCAAGCTGACAGTGCTGTACTGAGAGGCTACAAACGAGTGGAAGAGTCACATTGGCAAATTTTTCAGTGTGGTCTGGGACTGTGGAAAAACCTGCTCCTACTGGCTGCAAGACCTGGGAGGCAGAGGGAGGGAGGGAGAGGATAAGTATAGTCCTCCCCCATTCAATTAACCACATACTGCTCTGTAATTTCACCCTCATACATACAAGGTGAAGTGGGAACACTGTTTAATGGCTGTGCGAGGTAATGTCAGTTTGCCAGCGCCCAAAGTGGGACACGACACTTCTACAGTCCGCAAGAGGAGAGCTTTTACTGGTTTCTAGTTTCCTAATGAGGGACTATAGGGAGGTTTTGTTTATTGAGTGTTGGGAGATTGGATGATTTAATAGTTTCAGTTACAGTTTAATAAGATGAATGCCGGTCTGGACCAGAAAGCACTGAGGATGCTGAGGCCATGTCCAAATATAGTCACAGCTGATTTCAATCAGAACTATCTGATCAAAGAATGAACCCAGCAGACATGTTATACTCAGCTGTTTTTCTTAGTTATAGTTTTCACTTGAAAAGATATATATAAGATGATGTGTTTCAGATTTTATTCGGATGATTAGTTCTTCAACTTAGTGATTTATTAAGCAAAAAAAAGTCAAATGTTCTCAAATGTGAGATTTTGTGGTTTGTGCGCTTTCTTATTTGATTAAGTGCACTTGAGCATCAAGGTTATTGCATTTTGTTCTAATTAATTTCATCATGTTGCAGTTACATAATAAACATAAACAAGCTTTTGTTTTTTTTTCGCTCTCTTTTCCAGAATCAACTTATTCTCCTTTCAGTGTAGACCCTAAATGTGTTGCCTGTGAGCTCATTATGTAACAGGAGTTCAGAGAGTGTAAAAAGTGTGTGTTTCAGGAAAGTTTGACTTAACATCCAAAGTATCCGTGATAATTAATGAGCAAATGGTTGAAAACTGCAGCCAGAACAAGTGTTATCCCTCTCTGTTCTTTGAGGTACCCTGCAGAAGACTAACACGAGCCAACAGCCTGTCACTCAGCATTCAGTGAAGGAGCCAGCAACAAGACACCCAATTTTCACTGAGCAATATGCTACATGTCTTCTTTCTGCTGTGAACTTTGAATGCCCCTTGACGCTTATCACAGACAAATGCACCATGTTGAAAAGAACAAACTGCTTTCAAACCATTTGTATTGAGCTGTATATATATGCTCTGGTCACTTTATTAGAAACACATGTAAAATCTAATGTAATCCCATTCAGCAGCCCTGCCATAAATTCTACTATATGTTTATTACTGGAGTGATTATATTAAGAGGTGTTTGTAATGTTTTGGCTCCCTTATTCCTGCAAACAGGGTGACCAGAACAGGCAAATGACTTCTGCTTGCTTCTTTAAAAGGGTTTGTAAAGTTGATGATGTGAAATTCTCATAGTAAATCAATATATTTTTTTTATTCCCCAGACAGTTTTGTCCTTATTATCTCATCTCTAGTGCTGAGTAATGAGGCTGATCTCCTGAGGGGTCGTGAGTAGGACGAGAACGATCGTGCCACAATGATTTAATCTCAGCAGCTACAGCTAAAGTGAAAGTCACACTACAAGACTGTTTGAGCAGCCTCCAAGTGTCTCTGTGTCTAATCCAGGCACTGGCACGAGCTTTTCACACCTGTGGGTGCTCCAAGTATGAGCACACGAAATATTACACTGATACAATACCATCACATATCTAGGCTTTCACCTAACAGTCAACATAACGGGAAAAGGGACAAGAACATTTTTTCATTTTGGCGCAAGGGCAAACTCGTGTTGAAAGTAGTTGTCCACCTTTCCCTCCTCATCCTAACAGCGCTGCTCTCCAACGACAGACTCGGCTGAGCTCTGGTCATAAAATGTTATTATTTTTATTTGAATAGTGGGGCATAGGGATGCTTAAAGCAGACCACAGCCTACCATTCATTACATAAGACCAAAACAAAGAGTCACACAGTGAAGGGTTATGGCTCGGGGTCGGGTGACAGCAGCATATGATTCATGGCTTGCTGTGCCCTTTTGTCTTGTCCTCCTTGTGGTGGGACCATCCACTGCTCTTAGCCAATGTTATTTTACAGCCTTCAGAGCTTGCTCTCTGTCTGTCTCGCGTAAACCGGCAATGTCACTTCCTATGTCTTGTTCTTTCCTCAGTGCAAAGAGTAAAGAAAGAATATGTCACATGTCACAACAAGAGACGTTCCTTTTTCCTCATTGTTTTGATGTTGGGAACAATAAATAGGATCAACATTGGCTTTGATTTATCTGTATAGGTTTCTGACATGCAGGAATATATTACTTTGACTTATTACATAAAACAGGTAATTGTTAGACCAGCAGCTGGTGGTTGAAGTAGTAGTGTGTTTCCTGAGAGAGGATGAGAAATATGCCAAAGAGAATCAAATCAAAGCGCTGCCATAACCTTTGTTATTTTACCAAGGCCAAAGTATTTCTCTCATCTTCTGACTGCAGTTTTTCCCACTAATAATACTTTACTATACTTTTTAAATGATTTGTATTAAACTGCAAATGCACGACCAACAGAGTGTTTATAAATCATGCATTTTAATGATTCAATTTTTTAAATTGAGCATGTTTCATGGCCACTACGTCAATATGCTTATTAAAATATTGGAAACTCATTCATTTTATGTGAATGAAAATCATTAGCAAAAATACATTTCAATTTGCCATATGGAGCGTCCAGGAACGTGCTGTTGATTGTGAATGTACAGTTTGAGCAGCCTTAACACGTAATTTAACAAAACTGTTAGGGGAAACAAGTCAAACTTAAATAAAAATGTTTGTTCTGAAGCAGCAGCTTCCCTCTGGTTGTTGAGATTAATCTGAACTTTGAGGTTTGGAGCTTCTGATGGAGTCAGAACAGCTGCTAGCACCAGCTGTGTGGTCTCTCCATTTGGTACTATAGGGCTACATTTGTACTACCAACTGATTGGGACCTGTGTGGGACACTAATTTACCCCAGTTAAAAACGAATGCTCCAGGAATCATAGAGTACACCTGCCACAGACACAATAGGATTTTTCAGTAATGTTACAGTGATGGATAAATGGGTGAAAAATCAAAAGGAAGCCTGCCATTGTCTCTCTGTCCTCATCACTGTCCTCCATAAATGGGAGTTCCCTCTCCTTGTCATGCCATTCATGGAGTGGCTGTTGTCAATGGGGCACTGGGCTACCGAATAAGGAGAAGGGGCCGCACTGCCCCCTGCACACTGACACTGGTGGGGGTATAAATTGGCAAGACGTGACACCCCTGGTTTACTCGAGATCCGGCGCCTGGTGTTGATCTGGTGAGTACACAGAACCGAAGGAGAACAAAGTAAGGCCTCAATGGTTGGAGGGAGACTAGGTTTTAATATGAATGACAAGGATTTCCATCACGGAGTAACCAAATGTTGTCAGTAACCAAAGAGGTCGCAATGCACCCGCTTCTTTTGTTTATCTTCTGGGATCGTGATTGGAGTTGTTGTGAAACACTAATAACAAATTAACTGCCAGTGTTAGTGGCCCAACAAATAAATCTTTAAATACTGTACTAAGCCAATAACATAACAAATAATTTTAATAGCAGCACAATTCTCTATAAATCACAACTAACCCTTTATTTGCTGGATAGTTTAGCAACATGCACCAAGCAAGGACCTTCTCTGTGTTGTGTATCTTCAATAATTTCACAACTCGAGCTGACGGTTCCATGGCGTGCATGTGCTCTCCTCTGTGCGTTACTCGCCTCTGTGCGTTGCAGAGCTGTCACCATGTGCGACGACGAAGAGACCACAGCCCTGGTGTGCGATAACGGCTCCGGCCTGGTGAAGGCTGGGTTCGCCGGCGATGACGCACCTCGCGCCGTGTTTCCTTCCATCGTTGGTCGCCCACGTCACCAGGTAAAAAGGATATTCAGCAAATTTACAGAAATCATAAGGGCTGGTGTCACCTGAAGCTGTTTACATTAATAAACAATCTAGGGCTTTGGATGAGGGCCAGATCCACTGTGCGCAACTAAGCACCTATTACGCATCAAATGACAGCTGAAGAAAAGTGACAATTCAAATTTGGGTTTTTCAACAGCAGTTATGATGATACGTGGTCGACTTTCACCACATGACTGATTCCTGATCATTGCTTTTACCAGGGCGTCATGGTTGGTATGGGTCAGAAGGACTCCTACGTAGGCGACGAGGCCCAGAGCAAAAGAGGTATCCTGACCCTGAAGTACCCCATCGAGCACGGCATCATCACTAACTGGGACGACATGGAGAAGATCTGGCATCACACCTTCTACAACGAGCTTCGCGTGGCCCCAGAGGAGCACCCCACCTTACTCACAGAGGCCCCCCTCAACCCAAAAGCCAACAGAGAGAAGATGACGCAGATCATGTTCGAAACGTTCAATGTACCCGCAATGTACGTGGCCATCCAGGCCGTGCTGTCCCTGTACGCTTCTGGACGTACCACAGGTATGACAGAGTCCTCAGGGGGGGAAAGAGATTCAGCTACGTTCTGGATTAAAGATTCACGTCTGCTGATTGTCCTCAGGTATCGTCCTGGACTCCGGAGACGGTGTCACCCACAACGTTCCGATCTATGAGGGTTACGCTCTTCCTCACGCCATCATGCGTCTGGATTTGGCGGGTCGTGACCTCACAGATTACCTCATGAAGATCCTGACTGAGCGTGGATACTCATTTGTCACAACCGGTGAGTAAAGGCAACTAATTCATACCTAATGCCAAACTTGTTCATTACAAACTATTTAACTAGTCAGTTGCAATTATCCCGCTTCACCAAACAACTGATGGGAAACTGCTTTGTTTAGAGAAAATGTTTAAAGTCAACAGGGAAAATAAGCAGCCGAAGCACACTTGACAAATCTCATCTCTCCAGCTGAACGCGAGATCGTGCGCGACATCAAGGAGAAGTTGTGCTACGTCGCCCTGGACTTTGAAAACGAGATGGCCACCGCCGCCTCCTCCTCGTCTTTGGAGAAGAGCTACGAGTTGCCCGACGGTCAGGTCATCACCATCGGCAACGAGCGTTTCCGCTGCCCAGAGACCCTCTTCCAGCCTTCATTCATTGGTGCGTAAAGACAAGCGCAGACATCCAAGAAGGAATTTGTATACAGTGTTAGTGCAACACGAATATACAACGACTTTACTGCAAGGATTTACAGAAACGCATTTAGGTATAATATATATAAGTATTTTATCAGATTATTATCAACGTATTATGGCTTTAGTTCAGTTCTATTTTACATGATACTGTCGCTTCACCTCCATCAGCTACGACAATGATGTTAATAACATATTATTCCATCAGTACTGAATCACATGATGTGAGTATTGAACAAATGGTCACCAAATTTTGACCACAAACTGAGGTCACAGTTCATCCAATTGAGATTTATCACTGCTCATGACTAATGAATAGATGTGTGTGATTTAAATCAGGCCCTTATTGTTCACGTTTGCGCCGCCTGACGCGCAGCTCTTGGTGGAGCTGTCCGTTTCAGCACCTGCCCTCAGCTGAGGCGGTGTCAGGTGCGGTTTTTCGCTGTCGGGATTAAAACTCACTAACTTGGCTGCTGTGTTTGCGCAGGAATGGAATCTGCTGGCATCCACGAAACCACGTACAACAGCATCATGAAGTGCGATATTGACATCCGGAAGGATCTGTACGCCAACAACGTCACGTCCGGAGGCACCACCATGTACCCTGGTATCGCTGACCGCATGCAGAAGGAGATCACTGCTCTGGCCCCCAGCACCATGAAGATTAAGGTGTGTTTGACTCGCTGGTTAATCCCGCCGTAGCCTTTCTAGGAGCAGAGTCTCAGATTAACAATTGTGTTTGCCTTTAGATCATCGCCCCCCCTGAGAGGAAGTACTCCGTGTGGATCGGTGGCTCCATCCTTGCCTCTCTGTCCACTTTCCAGCAGATGTGGATCAGCAAACAGGAGTACGATGAAGCTGGACCCTCCATCGTCCACAGAAAGTGCTTCTAAACATCAGTCTTCTCACTCTCTTCACCCTGTACTACCTCCTCCCCATATGTGCCAACAGCGCAATTTATGCCTCAAACGCAATAATTCGTGTGTTGTCGTCAAATTATTTTTACACTTAAGTGCAATTTTTTTGTGGATATGACGTTTATTAATAAACAAGAACCGGGTCTTACAACATGATTTTAAAACAAGTCTATGTCATCTAGGATCAAACCGTCTCTCTTCTCAGCGGGGGCCCCCCTCCCTTCGTCATGTGACGGATGACCACGGGTTATTAAAGATTTGAATTAGGGAAGATTACAGAGAGCGGTGGAGGATAAGCCACCTCACCAGAAATTAACCTCACAAAATTTCATTGAGCTCTAACACCGCCGTCACGTGATCGGTAATCCCCGTTTCCCAGGAAACAAAGCTTCCATTACCCTACCTGTAAACATGCTGGATAAATATAGATACTAGAAATAGAAGTAGTAATACTAATACTAAATACTACTACTATAATAATACTGATCCCATATGTGAATATCCATTTAGAATATCCAGCATTTTATATGTGCTGTGCATGGATATGATCTTAAATACGCACACTGGTCTAATATTAGTGTACAGAACAATAAGGTGATCAGATCTCAGAGCAACATACAGGGCGGGGTCACATATTTTGTTTCTATTTTTAAACCTCCGCACAGAGAGAGAAAAAGAGAGACAGGCAAGCAAGCAGGCTGCCTTGTGTAACGATTAGCAGCTCAGATGGTCCTTTCACTCTGTCACTGTATCCAGAGCATCATCTTTGCCCGAGGTGGAAACAGCAGCTCTACCAGCCGGGCCATGGGGAGGGATACCTCTGGGCAGGCGAGGCTGTCTGCTCCAAGAAAGCGAGATTATGCTCTTTAATGAAGCTGTGTGCTGCACAGGCTTAGACACAGATCCGTGTTTGTTTGTTTAATATCCTACACACAGGCTTCAACGTCTTTTTAACTCTCACTGCTAAGTTAAACACAGAAGAAGTCACCTTGACCCTTTTGCGCAGGACGTGCACCCACAAGCCCCTGTCACTAAATGAGAAGTATTCCTGCAAAACACATGGTGCATATGTGGCTGTGAAGTTCAGCGAGTGGAGTATGTAACAGCACAGCGTGGCTGTTTGAGTCCCATGCAAAATATGCAGCCATAAACTAAATGCATTGTAACCGTATCCACAAGAGTGTCCACAGAATGACGCACACTATGTCCAAAACTACAATACTGAAAATGAGAAGCCCCGGTTCTCCTGGCTGCGCTCCACCAACCTGTCTGCACGTACGTAACGAATGGGAGGGGGGGAGACTACTTAAAGGCGGATTAACGCTGGCAAGACATTAAATCCAACCTCCCTCCACACAGAAGCAGCACGCAGCCCATCAACCTGATCTGAAGATCGAAGATAGGAGGGCTTATAATAATCAGCTCCTCAGACTCCCCATGACAAGGAAAAGTGTGGCCACGTCGTGGGAGCGCTCGGCACAGTAAAGCAGGGCGCTGAGTGGCGCGGCGCGCTCCGCACACAGCCTAACCAACCAGAGAGCGCGCAGAGAGACGGAGAGAAACAGGGGACGGCGGCAGCCTCCCGTGACAGATGCATTTTTAAGGCAAACTCGGACGCTTTGGGGACTGAGCAACACGAGAGATAGAGAGAAGAAGAACGGGAAATAACGCGGTTTTTTTATTAAAAAAGGGGGATTTGAACAGAGTGCCGTTGAACCCTTGTCTTCTCCGGATGCTCAGAAATGGGGGAATGGACTATACTAGAGAGGCTCCTGGAGGCTGCTGTCCAGCAGCACTCTACTATGATAGGAAGGTAAGATAATCCACAAAAACCAAGAACAACGAAGAACCGCAGCAGCCTCCAGGATCGTCTTTAGCATGGTCCCCAGTCCCCCGTTTCTGTGTTGTGCCTCCAGGATCTTCTATAGCATGGTGCCCAGTCCTTCGTGTCTGTGTCGTGGATTTTTCTGTTCTTGTCTCACAGATTTTCCCTTTTGTCGTCCTCCTGAAGGAGACAGTCAAGTCAATCAGTTGACAGCTGTCTTTTCAGAACCCGGGAATGGTGCTGCAAAACGCAAAACAGCCGAATCTAAAGTATCACCCATGTATCATTTCACGCATCCATCCATCCATCCATCCACCTATCCATTTCATGTGTGTTGGTTGTGCACTCAGGGGTGGCAGAGAAAGAGTCTTTCCATTAGCAACGCTCACACAGGTGAAGTCGCAGCAGCAGCAGCAGCAGCAGCAGCAGCAGATCTCTCACATACCATTTCAGCCATTAAACCTCTAAACCATACACAAATAGTGAAATAGACACAATGATGAGCACATGCTGTAGACAGGACAGGAGCTCACACTGTGGCGTCCTGCTTCAGCACTGGACAGCTCCCGAAATCAACACCCAACATTTGGACCCTGAGCGCTTCAGCCACCGCGGCGGCGGCGCGCGCGGATCCACCTCATTAGTCTCAGCTAAAGCACATATTTCCACTTATTTTTCACATTGTGTGTCTGCTTGCCTTTCAGGATCCTACTAACAGTGGTGGTCATCTTCCGGATTCTAATCGTAGCAATAGTTGGAGAGACTGTCTATGATGACGAGCAGACCATGTTTGTTTGTAACACGTTACAGCCGGGCTGCAACCAGGCGTGCTACGACAAGGCATTCCCCATTTCACACATTAGATATTGGGTTTTTCAAATCATCATGGTGTGCACCCCGAGTCTCTGCTTTATCACGTACTCGGTGCACCAGTCGGCCAAACAGAAGGAGCGGCGCTACTCGACGGTCTATCTGACGCTAGATAAGGATCAAGACTCGCTGAAACGCGACGAGAGCAAAAAGATAAAGAACACCATTGTTAACGGAGTACTACAGAACACAGAGAACTCCACTAAAGAAGCCGAGCCAGATTGTTTAGAAGTCAAAGAGATCCCTAATTCGGCCATGAGAACTACAAAGTCCAAAATGCGGCGACAGGAGGGCATCTCCAGGTTTTACATCATCCAGGTGGTTTTCAGAAACGCGCTGGAAATTGGCTTTTTGGTGGGTCAGTATTTCTTATATGG
Source organism: Anabas testudineus (assembly GCF_900324465.2). Classification (NCBI taxonomy): domain Eukaryota; kingdom Metazoa; phylum Chordata; class Actinopteri; order Anabantiformes; family Anabantidae; genus Anabas; species Anabas testudineus. The sequence goes on along the minus strand of NC_046630.1, from coordinate 8,226,966 downwards.
ATTCAACGTCCCGTCTGTGTACGAATGTGACCGCTACCCCTGCATCAAAGACGTCGAGTGCTACGTCTCCAGACCCACGGAGAAGACCGTGTTCCTGGTGTTCATGTTCGCGGTCAGTGGGTTCTGTGTGGTGCTCAACCTGGCAGAACTCAATCATCTGGGCTGGAGGAAAATCAAAACGGCCGTGCGAGGGGTGCAGGCTCGACGGAAGTCCATTTATGAAATCAGAAATAAGGACTTGCCGAGGATGAGTGTGCCCAATTTCGGCCGCACTCAGTCCAGTGACTCTGCTTATGTGTAACACACGGAGAGAGAACATGTAAAAAAAAAATAATAATAATCAGGATGGACATGATGGACAGCTCCGCACGCCTAATTCGTGTCATGACTTCAAGAGTGGGCAGATTTGTTTGTTTGTTTGTTTGTTTGTTTGTTTGTTGGTCTTTTAAGGACTTTATGGCAAGCGTGGATTACACGTTTGTTTACTTACTTATTATTGCACTGATGCAACTTTTTAGTAACGTTTCTACTCTGTATAAGACGCGTAATGGAGACCGTGTTCACATATTTACTCTTTGTGGGCTGTTCTGCTGTACTTGAAGAGAGTCAATGCAAAAATTGCACTAAGAGGTGAACGCTTGAGAGCCTGACCTTATCCAAAATGTGCTACTGACCTGACTGACAGTGTTTTTAAGACAGATTCTTTCCACCCATTTCTGGCACCAACCTAATTAAATATCATCATGCACAGTGGTAATCATTCAGATTTCTATCTAGATCTATAAATCCATACCCACTATGGTTCAAACTATTGGAAATACATCAGCGTAGTTCATTCTGTTTTTTCTTTTCGTTGCCTATGTTGCACCACTGACCTTAACATATGTAACCATTCCACTGCTTTATAGCTGACTTGCAAAACAATATCTGGCGAATTTGCTGCAAACGCTAACGTCTGTGACTTCCTTAATTTCTGACACACCAAAGCGCCCACTGCTTTTATTTATAGTGAAGTGTTTTCTTGCTTTTGTGTAATCAAGTGCCATACTTGTATATAAACATAATATATATGTATACATATAAATATATAAATATATTATAATCATCATGAAAGCTGATTCCCTGCTTGGATTATGCTAAATGCCGCCCAAGTTACTTTTTTTTTTTTTTTGCTTCAAAATGTATTTGTTGTAATTTAAATGAAAACAAAAAATGATATAGAGTTTTCTCTGGTTGATTTTGCTAATGACTGGGAAAAGAAATGAAGTGCTAGTCTCTTTTTTTTTTATTTATATACAAGAAGGAATGGATGTCTCTCTCCAATCAAAAGCTGATCAAAACTGAAACATAGCACAAATTGACATTTTCATCAAAGACTGGGCAATACAAAATCTGCTCTGGTGCTACAGTTTTTCATAGGATGGTTTTAAATGTAACCGAAACAGACCAGAAAAAACAAAACAAGAAAAAAAACAAACAAACAAAAAAAATAAACCATCTTTTTTTTTCTGTGGAAAATAAAAGTGGGATTCATGTACACCAGAAACGTGTGAGGTGCAGTACTTTGTGTCTACTACTACTGTGGCTCGTGTTGAATGACCCATCACTCAGATGCACATATCTGCTGGAAGTTTTGCCTTGGTGCAGTGAAGATGTAAGCCACACCCTCTGTGTATATGGGGGAGGAAAGAAAAAAACTACTGCAGGACACACCTTGTGCAGGATCTCATCACTCTGCAATGTGTTGCAATACTAATCCTGCTTCAGTGAATCACATCAATACTCCATAATAGAGTGGCCTAAGGGAACTTTTAATCTACAGGTATTTGGAATGTATCGAATAAAATGCCGTCTGCCCTTATGGGGAGCAATTTATTTGTAGTTTCACTGTGAAGTTTGCTTGTGACTTTCACTGTACTCTGCAGGAATGACAAAGAGCTCATTATGATTCTGAATACTGAGAGAACTGCCCTTTCAGGGGCTATACTCATCTCTTCTTTTCTCTTTTGAGAAAGGATGTAAGAGAGCAGCCATGAATTGAGGGGGCGGTACAGTAGTGTGCTCAATTTGAAGGTCAGAATGAACACAGAAGTTGGGGGGTGAGAAAGAAAAAAAGATGTTCAGAAAATATGCCCACAGAAGAAGGAGAGTGGGGCAGTGATGAATCAATACAGACACAAAAATTAAATAGTTATAGTGCAACTGACCATTGTAGGAGATCTGCGAAGGGCTGGTCTCTTTACGATTCCTCTGCCAGGATGACTCTGCAAAGCTGGGAGAAGCTGAAGAGAAGCGGCACAGGCATATGCATCTCCAACTCAGCAGGGACTTGAGATTTCTTCCTAAGTCATGAACTTGAGGAAAAAAAAAAAAAAGGAAACAGAAGAAAGAAGAACCATTTGTCAGCGTCGCTCTGTTGCAATGCAGCGCATGTCTTTGTACACCTTTGTCTTGCTTTCTTTTTTCTCCCACTCGTGTCTTTTCTTTAGGATTCAGCAGCTCCTTATGCAGAACATTTAAGATATTAAGGTTCAATGCTCGCTTCAGATCATTAGAAATTAAAATAATATAATAAGCTTTGCAAATAAGTAAAGAAAAAATAGTTAAATCTCCTTTACATGACAGTGTTTCAATGGAATGGTCAGAATTTCTGATGCTCTGGTAGTTTTCTCTTCCTGCAAGATTCAACCTACTTTCAAACTCCTGCAAAATGGCAAAATTATTGGGGTATGTTCCAATGTAATTATGCATGCTGTCGTGGATTTACATCATGTGAGCGTTGAGGGGCTCAGTAGAGATTACACTGTACCTGTGTGTGTGCATTTTGTGTAGTCATGACAGTCGGGTTACAGGCCACACACACACAGAAGAGGGGATTCGGCTGGCAGTATGAAAAATGCACACGGTAACTCACCTGCTTCTGCTTCACATATTTACATTACACTGCATTACAGGTGCTCAGGGTGAGGACAGGGATTTTTATAGCTACATGTCCCCCTTTCATGTGAATCACCGACAAAGAGACGCCCTTACATTAAAGGAGAGGTCTTCTCTGGGCGTGTAGTAGGGAAGGCATTCAGCTGAAGCAGTGTGCCGCCCATATTCATCTGTAGGGCTGTGTGGTGTGTAGGTGCCGTTCTTACAAGATAAAAGTGGTGTATACACTCATCTCTAATCTGATAGTAGCATTTAAATGTATTCAGATTTCATAGTACCTTTATGAAACCTGTACTGAATCCCCAAAATGCAATGTCAACACAAAATGACAGCATAAATATTCAGTATTTAGACACTGAGGACAAGCGATTTTAAGCGAGTCTAACATATTATAGTGTTCTTTAGTCAGACAGGCAGGTTGTTCGAGTTCACGAACTTAGTGCACAGACATTTGCCCTCACCCCATATGAATTGTTTTCTCTGGTTTACTCTGCTGTTTCCAATGTTGAGGTCACTGGTTTTACCTAAAGAATATTTATTTTGAGAAAGACGCTCTAGCTGGTGCAGTTTCTAAATCCGCAGCACTAAAATTGCAATACAAGGATTTTTAATTTTGTTCAGCCTCAAACATTAAACTTAACCTCAAGCCACAGTTTGCAAAGGTTTTGTTCAAAGACTCCTGATCTAATAGAAATGTTATTATTTGGCAAAGAACTGTAAAATTCCTCCCTACAAGCTGTAGGTGAGGATAATGAAACATATAAAGAGATCTTTCTTAATGTAATGCTTCAAGTAATTGCATGAAATATTACTAAATTAACTATTTCTCACTTTTAGAACACAAATGACAGCAGTTTCAATCCTGATGTAAGATTTATATAAGCATATATGTCAGTACATATTTACTTACATACAGCAATGGATTAGCTCCCCACCTGAGTTTCTTTTAAAGGATCTGGGTGGACTAGGTGATCACTTTATAAGTAGATTTCTTTGTTTTTTTGTTGGGTCTGTTTCTTTTGGTGTCCAAGGACAACCAAAGTTCAGAATACTTAGTGGTTTGGAATTGCAGATGTGATATCTCATGAGCAGAGTGCCTTTTTTATTTGAAGGACAAGGCCAGACTGACAGGGCTGAGTGATGGAGCTGGAGCGCTGACATCTTTATTAACAATCACGGCGGCCACCTTACATCACGTTGACATCTCCTCTCAAATAAGGTATGAGATGAGAACAGCTGAGATGAGTCCAAAACACAAGCATATCAATCATAAGAGGACTCCAAGACACAAACTTTTCATACGATCTGCTGTTGTTGGACACAACAGTTAGCAGGAACTAATTCATTTCGATTTAATTGGAAGTAATGAAATATCTCCACACCTCTGTGCACACTTTGTTCTGTGTCGCCTTTCAGACAATGTGACAGATTAAACCCGAACTTTCACCTCTCTTGCAATCCCTCTGCCCCCTAACAAGCATGTCCTCCCAACTCCTCATCTTTTAACAATCTGAAAAGAAAAGGCCGGCTTCAGGCGAGCGCTGCTTCAATTCTGCCTTTTGTGCAGATTACTGCATGAAAGAGGGGACAGCAAACTGAAGGAAAACACTGAATGCAGGTCTCTTTGATCCACTCAGCCAGAAGCAATTAAATTAGCCTGGTTACTGCAGCACATATGCACAGCAAAGCATGGCACGGGCAGATATGGCAGACATTGAAACAAAATGCACTTCATGTGGAGGAGGATGCAGTAACGCATTTGCAGAGAGTGATGAAGTTTCAAACTTTCCGGCTGCCAGGGGAGCAAAAAGCATTCAGTTCTTTCTGTAAAGTAGTTTTCTCTGTCCCGAGCCACAATAGTTTGTGTCCCTCTTCACCACTCTGCTTTATAGCGGTTCAAAGAAGAAGAACACCAAACTTTCACTCTGTGATCTGTGCTTTGGGTGTTTTGTCTTTAAACTTCTCCACTTTAATTAAATCTTCACAGAGCAAGGACAAAAGGACAGAGAACATTCGACAGAGTCTGCACAAAGGGATTTGCCCGGCTGGTTTTGGTTGGAGGTGGGGGTGTAGTGGCCCATCCCAGAAGGATTTGGTTCAAAATAAGCACTGGCACTGACAAAATATAGGCTACCTGACAGACCTGACAGCAGATTAATTTCTCATCCATTTTTTAATGTGACCCCAGGATTAAGAACATTAGCGGATTATACACAGATTTGCCAACCAGAAGTTCACAGAGGGACAACCAGCACCTGTATGAGGACACAATGCACCCAAAACCACAAAACGGACGTACTCCTCCTCAGGTAGGTCATTTTAAATTTGAGCTATTTAGGGTGAGAAAGAGACAAAATAACTTGTTCCTCGTTTAAACTAATTATTTTCTCTAGATTCAGCGTTTTTCTGTTGTGAGGATCCAGCATTTCAAAACCACAACCTATGGAATACTACAGCGTTTTGCCATAGTGCACCAACCTTCTCTTGTAAAGTAGTTTGTCTTTAATGCAAAGCAGACAGAGTCTGGCCACACTGCAGCAAAAACTAACTCTAAACAATTTCCTGCTTGTGACGTCTTTAATTTCCCTCCAGAGGTGACAGTTCATTCTGACACCTACTGCGCGTTCTAACTTTCTACACCCACTCCCCTCCTCTGCATTCCCTAATAGCTTGTACTACACACATCCCATCGACCCTGATAAATGTTTAGGTTCTGCACCATTACACAGCCAATAAAAATCAGTGGGTGGAAAGTCCTAATCGGATACAGAGGCGCTCGCTGGCCAATTGGACTTGTACTGATAAAAGGAGGTACAGTAGCGTGGTTAGGAAGATTGAGGAGACAGAGGCAGAGGTGTAGAGATATTAATTTACAGCTCGCTACACTGAAATGCAATCATACAGCTAGAAAGAACGTGAATCACTACTACCGCTGCCACTGTGTGTTATAGTGGCGCACGGGGACAGAGGATAATAAGCATCTCGTAAGATTTGTGGCTGCAGAATAAAAGAAGCACCTTTTAGCGTGTCTGCATTGCAGCTTGATGTGTGAGGAAGCTGCTGCTGGAAAATACATTAAAAAAAAAATAAAAAGTTGCTACCAAAATAAAAAAACAAAGAAAGAAATGATACAAATCTCACTACTTTGAGTGAAAACTCAGTTGTTTCAAATCCCCATGGGAATTACACATTACACAAAGCGGGTTGAACTCACCAGCTCTATTGCTGCAGCTTGGTTTGTTGCAGCTGGCCTCTGTATGAACCCCAAACATTTCGACTTGACTTTCTGTATCTTTATTTTTCTTGCCTTTCATTATTTCTTTCTGGATTGTCTTGCCCCCAGGCTGGGAAAAAAAAAATCAACCTCTCTCTTTCTCTAACTCCCTTTTTAATCTTTGCCATTTCACAACCTCTCCCAGCTTAGTGTGATTCTGTTTTTCCCTTTCCTCCTGCCCCAGCTCCTTCACCCTTCCACCTACTCCTGCTCTGATGTGATGCCACTTTGATGTGAATCACATGGTTGTCATTTTACGGAGCTCAAAAAAAAAAAAGGTACAAGATCACACTGTACACTGCTGCTTTCATTCTTTTGTTTTGTTGGTGAAACATTTGTTTTTTTGTTGGATTTTGAGGAGAAACCAAATGAGATTTGTTTGCTGTTACAGCAAACGAGTTACAATCAAAACCAAAAGTTTTCAAAAAGGAAGAAATATTAATAAAAGGAAAGTCTGCAACATGGATCTCTCACCTGTAAAGCAGAAATAATACATAAGAAAAGTTATTCTAAAGCTGATTATAGGTCAGGATGTCATATAAAATTAAAGTACTGTTGACCTGGGGAATATTCTACAGTCAATTTGCTAAGATGTTAGAAGAAGTCCCTGCTGTGTGATGTTGTTGGAGGATTATATATGAAAATGTTGCTTCTGGGAATTCACCTGTGTTCTGCAAGAAGATTTCATTGCAAAAATCTATCTTGTGGAAAAGGAGTTTGAGAAGACTCAGTCAGTTACTGTAACATCTCTCCCTTAGTTTCTAAATACATCACACTTCCTAACACTCAGGACAGTGCAGTAAACTAGACTCATCATCATCACACTCATATTTTATTTCACAGAACAATCTCACAATCTAAACTAAGAGCAAGACTTTACCAATAATACTTCAAAGAATCCCAAATTATATTATTTCATTTTTTATTTAAACGTGTCTTTTCATCTTAACTTCTTTTATATTGCTTGTGCATGTGAGCTCCTGAGACAGCTGAAAGATGACTCAAAAGTCTAAACCCCGTCAAGTATTCATCATCAAAACTCACTGGGAAACCAGCATCCTACATCTGTCTGTTTGCCTTAAAACTTTGTATTGAAATCTCTGATCTTTGTGCATCTTGGTGATATGATGCAGATGGTAGCACAGCTATGAACCACAAATACTCCCAATAGTGTGTCAGAATACAACATTATCCTAACATGACCCTATGATAAGATACACTAACGCACACATACACTCTACCCACATTTCCCATCAGCCTTTAACCACACATGCTGAGTTGCTCCGTTCCCAGCTTTTAATTGACGGCAGACTACTGGCAAATTTGTGTAGAAACGTATGCCGTCGTTGCTGAGGCGTTAATTAGGCTGAGAAATCATGCCTTCGACCCTCCTTCCAAGCCGTCCGGTTAGACACCCCCTTCCCACCCAACACACGCAAGAAATCCAACTCTGGGTGCCAGAAGATGTCTTAGCTACGAGCCACATGACATGTGTGCATGAAATTCCTGTTGATCAGGAAAGATCAATCGTACTGCGAGTTTCATTAATCTCTCTGACAAAGCTGGTGTAAATCTGTTAGTTGGATCACAGTAGTCGGGCTTTGGCGTGCAGCAAGTGTTGATTGTGCTAA